>NC_142066.1:78942248-79609748 GCF_059756535.1 Pantherophis guttatus
AGGAGGGCCGGCAAACAGAAGCCAGTTCATACGTCACTGGCAAAATCGGTTATAAATAGTGCCCCCAGCCCCTCAACTGTCTATGGTTGCCTCATGACCGAGTCTCGACGACCCAGCTTCGCACCCTTTGGAGGAGAGCAGGCACTTCCTTGGCGTCTTTCCCTCCCGGCGGACTGTCCATCGCCGAGCACGAAGGTGCAGGCAACCGGTGAGGCGGCGTCCGCTCCGTCGAGAAGATGGTCCTGCTAGTCCTCCTGGCCTGGCTGTCGCCCTGGCTTTGCCGGACGGTTGCGGCTCTGCTGCCTGGGTCCCCCTGCGAGCCGGTGCGCATCCAGATGTGCCGATATATGCCCTGGAACATGACGCGGATGCCTAATCACTTGCACCACAGCACCCAGGAGAACGCAGTCCTCGCCATTGAGCAGTACCAGGAGCTGGTAGACTTCGGCTGCAGCCCGGTGCTTAGCTTCTTTCTATGCGCTATGTTCGCCCCCATTTGCACCGTGGAATTTCTCCACGACCCCATCAAGCCCTGCAAGTCTCTGTGCCAGCGAGCCCGCGACGGCTGTGCGCCCCTCATGAAGAGATACAACCACAGCTGGCCCGAGGGCTTATCCTGCGAGGAGTTGCCTGTCTATGATCGAGGCGTGTGCATAGCCCCAGAGGCCATCGTTACTGATCTCCCGGCAGGTGAGGCGAAGAGGCAGATTAAACTCCAAGCGGTCCCAGGTCAACGCTATAATCCAGCTTCCCAGGAGAAGCTCTTTTGGTTGGTTGGCTTGGAAGTTGGGAGTATATAGCAAGGGAATGGCACTGCTGTGGGTGGGATAGGGTATTCAGGAGCGGGGAGAGTTTCGGGATTCGGGGGAACTTTCCACCAGAGAGAGGTGCCTCAAGGAGCTCTTCGCCCACACCGCTTCAACCAGCTTTCGGAAGTGCTCGTTCCGAAGAAGTGGTTGGTTCGGGGTCAGCCAGCCCTTGAGATATTCGAGGGAAACCCAACCAGTCCTCTGCCTCTAATTGTGGCCTGTAGCTTTTTCAGACAGCTTCAGAATCCATCCCACGATTTCGCCCTGGGTCCAGGCCTCTTTAGTAAGAGGAAACTTCGACCAAGGCGAGAGGGAACCTCCGCAATCCTTTCCCCACTGCTGCTTCCTAGATGGTCATCGCAGGTCAGGTCAGATTTCAGGCTCACTTTCACCCGGACAGCTGGGAGAGAAAAATCGACCCGCTTCCGAGCCGGCCTGTTCCGAAAGTGGCAAGAACTGGGCTGGCCAGCTTGTCAGCTCTCTCTCCAGTCGGTGCACCTTGTGCAGGGCGGAGGTAAACCTGTGTATGTGTGAACGCAAGTGGAAGGGCTTTGGAGTCGGACGGAAGCTGTAAAGTCTCTTGAGAGATGAGAGGAAAGCTTTCCCTGTTCCCTCCTGTCTCTTCTTCGCCTTTCAACCTCTCATTGCCCCTTTGGGGTGCCTGTTTTCTCGTTAAGAGGAGGTGAAGTGGATTGACTTTTCGGAAGACGTGATGCTCCACGAGAAGCCGATGCTCCCAGAGTGTAAGATGCCCAGTAAGTGTCTTTTCTCTCTCCTTATTTCGGGGGGCTCACTTCTGCTCGGAAGTTGGCGGCGAGGGGAATTTACCTCTTTCTTTTCTTCTGCTTCTAATAAAATTTATAGATCGTTGCAAATGCAAGAAGATAAAACCCACGCTGGCTATTTATCTGAACAAAAACTACAGCTATGGTAAGAAAGACCACAACTGATGATGATGATGATTACAGACAGGCAAAATCTTTATGATCTCGATTTCCTCTTTCTTCCTCCCCTTCCTAGAGAGAAGGAAAGTTCTGGGATTTTCAGCGCGGTGAAATCGGACTCGTTAATTATCCATCCAGAGAGTATGAGAGTAAAAAAAACAAACACCCCCCCCCACACAATAAAATTGTGCTGCCTTGGTTTTGTATTTTGTTTTGATTTTCCTTAAATTTGGAATTTCTTTTATCTTTTATATATTTAAGATGGTTCATCTTTGATCAATGGGTTTTTGAGAGGGAAGTTGTTTTTAAATTGTTATTTAGAAGGAAACATAATAATGTGGTTGGAAGTGAGAAAAAATATATACTCTCATCTGAATTTAATGGAGGGAGGGAGGAAGGAAGGACTTCACACTTCTTTGGGAGGAACAGCCAGTCATAATAGTATTTTCTCCCTTTAAATTGACATTTTCTTTGCTGCTTCCAGTTATGTAACATCTGCAATGTCTTGTTATGCATTATTTCAGATCTAAGGTCAGTTGACTGCTCTTCCTGTGTCCAGAAGTGCATTCTGGCAAGATAGAAAAGAGATACACTTCTTTTCTACTGATCATTAGCTAGCCCACTTTGCAACCATTTCTCTTCAATATATATCTTGGGTTCTTTACATGCCTGTCATCTCCCCCCCCTCCCTTGACACCAATAAGCTTACTTAAGATATATCAAAGCAGAGATCTACCACTTTATTTAAAAAAAAGAAGAGAAAGTGTAGTTGATCTTTTTTTTTTATTAAAAAAGTTTTAAAACAAACACAATTTCCCCACAACCCCCCCTCCCAACCCCCCTCCCCCTCCCCGACTTCCCAGAGCAGAACACAAGGTATTTCTATTGACCTTTAACAATAAACTAAATTGCATAACCAATCATTAAACTAACCCCCCCTAAGAAAAAAATTCTTAACCCCCCATATATAAAATCCTATTTCTTAAACATAATACTTCTAATATCACTTATATAACGCTTATACAAATAAAAGAAATCATTCATAAGCTATTTGATATTTTTTGGTTTGATACTTATTTTGTATATAATCAATCCATCTTCTCCAGTCCTGTATATACCTTTCTTGTGTATGATCCTTCAGATATGCTGAAATTTTAGCCATTTCAGCTAAATTAGTTACTTTCAATATCCAATCATCAATAGTAGGCAAAAAGTCCTTCTTCCAGTGTTGTGCTACCAACAATCTTGCTGCTGTTATCAAGTTCAAAATCAATTTAGTCTCTACAACTGTACAGTCCGTAGTTATACCCAGTAAAAACAACTGTGGAGTAAATTTCAGTCTCTTTTTAAGAATATTCTGCATCACCCACCAAATCTTTATCCAAAATGCTTTGATTTTTCTACAAGTCCACCATATATGATAATAAGTTGCATCATCACAGTCACATCTCCAACATTTAGCTTGCACATTAGAATACATGCATGATAATTTTTTAGGATCTAAATGCCATCTATAAAACATTTTATAAAAATTTTCTCTTAAATTTTGTGCTTGTGTAAATTTCACATTTCTAATCCAAATCTTTTCCCAAGTCTCCATCATTACTGGCTCTTGAAAATTTTGTGCCCATTTAATCATACAGTCTTTAACCAATTCCGTCTCAGAATCTATTTCCAATAAAACATTATATAACCTTTTAATATGCATTTGTTTTTGATCTCTAATTTGTTTTACCAAATTCTCCTCATTTTGCACAAAGCCAGTTTTTTGATCTTCCTTCCATCTAGCTTGAAGTTGACCATACTGAAACCATGTATAAATTATACCTTCTTCTCTCAGAATATCTAAAGATTTCAAACACATTACCCCGCTTTCCATGATAAGAAGCTCTTTATAGGTAATCACCTCCTGTTTTTGTTCTATACTTATGTTTTCTATTGCATGTCTAGGATTTGCCCATAAAGGTATCTTATAATTTAACTTATATTGATATTTTTTCCAAACCCTTAACAAAGCATTTCTTAATATATGAACCTTAAATACTTTATCCACTTTTTTGTCATATAACAAATAGGCGTGCCATCCATATAACAAATCATAACCTTCTAGATTCAAAATTCTCCCCTCAGTTAAATTAAACCAATCACTAATTTGTGATAAAACCGCTGCTTCATAATATAATCTTAAATTAGGCATTTTAAGACCCCCTCTTTCATGTGTATCTTGTATAATTTTCATTTTTATTCTGGGTTTTTTCCCAGCCCAAATAAAAGTATTAACACCTTTCTGCCATTCTCTCAGATTTTCATCTTTCTTAAGCACAGGTATCATTTGGAACAAAAATAAAAATCTAGGTAAGATATTCATTTTAATTGCTGCAATTCTTCCCAATAAAGACAACTGTAATTTTTTTCCAATTTTCCATATCCTTCTGTACCTTCTGCCAAAGAACCTCATAATTGTTTTTGTATAATTTTGTATTTGAAGCTGCTATATATACCCCTAGATATTTAACCTTTTTAACTATTTCAAAATCTGTTAATCTTGCTAGTTTATCTCTTTCAAGTATTGTCATATTTTTAACTATCATCTTTGTCTTATGTGAGTTAACTTTAAATCCTGATACTTTCCCGTATCGATCAATTATATCCAATATATATGGAGCCAACTCTATAGGTTGGGATAAGGTAATAACCAAGTCATCTGCAAATGCTCTTAATCTATAATCTTGTTGTCTAATTACAATACCCTTCAATTTTTCTGAATCACGTATCTTGTTCAATAGTACCTCCAAAGTCAAAATGAATAGTAGCAGGGACAGAGGACACCCCTGCCTTGTTCCTTTCTCAATTTTAAAAGCCTCTGTTAAACCTCCATTAACTATAATTTGTGTTGTTTGCTGCTGATATATCGCTCTAATTGATTGTGTGAAATATTCCCCAAAGTGCATTTTCTCTATTATTTTAAACAAAAATTGCCAGTTCAAACAATCAAATGCCTTCTCTGCATCCAAAAATATAAACGCTGCAGGGACCTGATTATTTTTTTCCAAATATTCCAATAAGTTTACAATTTGTCTAACATTATATCTCATTTGTCTCCCTTTTATAAACCCTGATTGATCATTGTGAATTATTTGTTGCATGACTGGCATTAATCTATTAGCTAATATTTTAGCAAAAATCTTATAATCAGTATTCAGAAGTGAAATTGGCCTAAAATTCTCAGGTTTAATAGAATTTTGGTCCTCCTTTGGAATTAGTGAGACAAAGGCTGTTTTCCAGGAGGGTGGTACTCCTCCTCCTACTTGTATTTTATTAAATAAAATTTTGAGTGGTTCTAACATTTCAGATTGTAAATGTTTATAATAGACAGCTGTTAGTCCATCTGTTCCCGGAGCCTTACCTATTTTTAATTGTTTAATTGCCCCAACAATTTCCTCGGAAGTTATTGGCTGATTCAATCTCTCCCTCTGTTCCAACGTTAATTCAGGAATCTCCATCTTTAAATATCTATCAATATCAACATCTTGAATTGCATCTTTAGCATATAACTTTGTATAGAACTCCAAAAAAGCCTTTTTTATTAAATTCTGTTGATAAATCTCTTTGCCTCTAAATTCTATCTTGTCTATAACACGTGATTTTTGTTTTTTCCTCATCGTGTAAGCCAACCATCTCCCAGGTTTATTAGCATTACAAAATGTATTATGTCTAGCATATTGTATGCTAGTTGCTACTTGCCCAGCCATTAGCATATTAAATTGCTCTCTTAAAATATTAATCATATCTTTTGCCTTTTTATCTCCCGGGTTAATTATAAGCAATTGTTCTTTCTTTTTAATTTCCTCCTCTATCTCTTTCCATCTATTTTGTTGTTTTAATCTATATTTATTATTCAAAAAAATTAATGTTCCTCTCATATATGCCTTACACGCATCCCATACCATCTCCATCGAAGTCCCTTTATTCATATTGTTAACAAAAAATTCTTTCATTTGTTTTTTAAGCTCACACAGATTATCTTCATATCTAAATAAATTCTCATTTAACCTCCAAGACCTCCTTTCCCCTCTTTCCTGCTCTAATTCCACCCAAACCGGGCTGTGATCAGTTAAAGTTCTTGGACATATCTTCGTACTCTTCACCCTAGAAAAAAGATCATTTGTAATTAATATAAAGTCAATCCTAGAAAAAGATTGATGCCTATCTGAAAAAAAAGTAAAATCACTCTCCAATACGTTCCTTTCTCTCCAAATATCTCTGAGCTCCATATCCTCCAAAATATCAAAAAAAGATTTAGGCAACTTAGCACGCATGGAAATCTTGGAAAGATTTTTTTTATCTTTCTGGGTATTTATTACCCCATTCCAATCACCCATTAGAAGTAAAGATCTATAATTCCATTGTAATATTTTGGTATGTAAAAGTTTATAAAATTTATCTTGTTGTTGATTAGGTGCGTATACTCCAATTACAAGCAGCTTCCCATTCTGTGTTGTTAATTCAATTGCAATATATCTACCTTGAGTGTCAGCCTCAATTAAATTGGCCACTAAGCCTCTTTTAACATATATAACTAGGCCATTTTTCTTTTCTGGTGCTGATGCCACAAAATGTGTACCTAATTTCGAATTTATCAAATACTTTTGATCTGAGGATTTAATATGCGTTTCTTGCAAACAAATAACATCGTTCTGAAATTGCTTCAAATAGTGAAATATTTTCTTTCTTTTTTGTGGAGAATTTAAACCGTTGACATTCCAAGATAAAAATTTATTTGCCATCTCTGGGCGATCCAAGCTTTGAGAGCATCAGCTGAACCTCCTCCGCCATTTTAGACTTCGGCCTAGCTCCTCCCACTGCTTGTGTTTTTTGGACTTGTTGGATTGGATCTTGAGGCTGTTGTGCCAGATGTTGTTTGTAGGTAGCTCTTGTCAATCGTTGATCTTTTGGTAGCTGTATCATCGTTAATGGCTCAAGGGTTGGTGGTGGACCCCCACTCAGTAGATCTTCTTCCAAATTGGCTCCTCCAGCTAGTGCTTGAGCATAAGTTTGTGGTTGCCCTCCATCTTTCTCTTGTTGTATAAGTTCCAATTGCTTTCTAGCACCCCCTGGTAAGGGTGGCCTTCCAGCCTTTAAAACATTGGCATAAAAATCTTTTGCCTTTCCAACTGTATTTAAGCAATGTCTTTGCCCAGCGTATGTCACTATTATCCCAAATGGGACATCCCATCTGTACTGAAGCTGCTGATTTTTTAGTTCATTCACCAAAAAACCAAACTGCTTTCTGTCTCTTAACATTTTAGGAGGAAGCTCTTTCAGGACCACCAGCTCTTGTCCATCCACTTTAATCTTGTTTCTGTAAGAAGCTTGCAGAATGTCATTTCTAACTCTCCTTGTTGTGAAATAAATCACCACATCTCTTGGTAGCTGCTTTTGTTTTGCCAGCCAGGAATTGACCCTGTAAATTTTGTCCATTTGAATTGCCACATCTTCTGGCCTTTCTAAAATCAGCTCTGCTAAAGCATTGGAACAAACATCTTTTAAATTTTCACCACTCTTTTCTTTCAAACCTCTCAGCCTCAGGGCAAATTCCATTGATCTGTATTGTAACATAACCATTTCGTCATCCACTTTCTCTGTTTGTATCATAACCTCTCCTAATTTAGTTGCAAGCTCCAAGTTAGCATCATCAATTTCCCGTACTCTCTCCTCAATCTTTAACATATGAGTAGCCAGTCCTGAAACTGCAAAAACAACGTCATCTCTTATTTCATCATGTTTTTCCTCCACCACACTTTTAATTTTCTTTAACTCCTCTGAGAATTCTTTCATCATTTCTGTCTGATTGTTCAGGGCACCCATTATAAATTCTTTAAGGTCTTGTGACTGTGTGTCAGCCGGAAGTTGTTGTTTTGGAGTCACTACAGGGGAACCTCCTCCCCCTTTAGAAGTTGGTGGCTTTAGTTGTTTAGCAGCCATTTTATTTTTAAAAAGGGTTTTTTCCTTTTACAGCCACTAAATCTTATAAACAGTCTTACAAAGTATATTTCAAAGTTTTTCCAAAATAAACAGTCCTCTCTTCAAGCTATACTCAATCCTCAGCAGTTTACTCTTCAGGCAGAGGGCTCTTAACAAGCAGTTTCCCTTTAACTTTCACTTTCCCTTCCGCCCGTAACAAAGGCTTCCTCTCCAGCCTCCAGCTCAAGAGAGCTCCGTTTGCAACAATGTATTCACGGAGTTAAGTTCTGTTTCTTTTAGAAAGCTTGCACTCTTGCTTCCGCTCTGTCTGCTTTGTTAGAAATCATTAAAACTCACTGTTTGCCAGCAGAATTGGACGCAGACGTCTTGCTCTGATTAACAAAGGCACCAGCGATCCGGAGCAATGGGAGGGGTGAACTGGGGAGCTCTCACCCTCCGAGTCCCTGGAATTAATCCAGTGACTTTCGGGGAGCTCTACCCACCCCCTCCGACTCTCCTCTCCTTCTTCGCCCGAAGGAGAGTTTTTTCAAACCGCTGGACAGCTGTTTAGCGCTGTCAGGGCGGTTTTTACAGATCGGGTGGCTGGCGGTCTATAAAGACCGTCCTCGTCATCCGTGGAGCCACCGGAAGCCAAAGTGTAGTTGATCTTATGTGCTTTTATACTATTCAATGAAATCTTTCTATAGCCTTCTAAAATTCTTACGCCTATCTGATTGCTTGTAACTTCAATTGGGTGAAACTGCATCGTTAGGAGAATCAGTTTTAAATCAGTATACACTAAATGGACACATACAGAATGTCTCCAAAATCTGGGACTCATAAACTTCCATGGGACTGAAATTTTGCAAAGTTGTAGCTGCTTCAGTTCATCCATGGTCATGTGATTAACATTTCCAATGCTCCCTGAACAAGTCCTACAAGGAAAGTCAGTGGGAAAGCTGGCAGGAAGTCAGAAGTCACTCCCATTCCAACTGCTTTTTTGCACTCCCATGGTCATTCTGTTGATCTGTTTTGGTATAAAACTTTTCACAGGTTATCTAGTTATCTTTAATATAAGGCCTCTAGTTTTCCTTATCACTGTGTCAAGAAAGCAAGGAGGGAGGCTGAATTGGAATTGTTGCTTATTTCCCAGATTCCCTCTATGTGTCAACTTCAATCACTCTCCTCTCTCCATGAAGGAAGATACTTGATTACCAAGCAGCTAGTTAATTTCATGTCAGTTGTTCTCAAAGAGCCAAAAGTGTAGACTTGTTGCATTTCCCAATCAAGGTCATTCCATATAGCTGAAGCCACTTCTGAGAAAGCCCTGTTTTGCAAATGATCACTTTCCTGTGTCTTAGGCAATGGCATCAACAGTCACCACAACATCAGTTGGGACAGATATTCCAGAGTAAAAATGTTGAAGTATTTTTAAAGCTGATCACCATTACCTTGCATTTGGTCCTCAAACTGCTTTTTAAAATTCCCAACTTTTGCTAGTCCAAACAACTGTCTGGCTAATAGTTTGGCTTATAGAGAAGTATTAGTAAGGAAACAAATTCAAATACTTATCTTATAAATATTAGTAGGTCTAAGGAAATGTTTGTGCTATTTATAACAACTTTCAATTGGACCCTTTGCTCAAACATATTACATGTTATATTTTTTTATGACTAGAAAAACAACTCCTACATGTTGGTTCTGGAAATCTAATTTGTTTTCAAAAATACTTATCCTTCATTGAACTAAGCAACAGTTTCACATAAAGATTAATTATGTTTAGTACAGATGAGATAAGCAGTATTTTAATGGTTTTTCCTGCCTGCCTGCCTGAATATAATAGAAAAAAGGAAAAAAGTGGCCATTCTGGTGGGCTCACAACACAATCATAACTATATAACAGTGATGGCAAACCTTTTTGGCACCGAGTGCTGAAAAGGGAGCACACCAGCGTACACTCATCTGTGCTGCAGCCTGAAAGAGGAGCTGCCCAGGAGACATGCGCATGCTCGAAAATGAACTTCTGGTTTCTGGCGCGCCAACCAGCTACTCTTCTGGGTTTCTGGCATGCATGCGCGCACAACAATCAGCTGGCTGGTGCACACGCTCATGCAGGAAAGTGGAAGACCAGCTCTTCCAGTTTCTGGCACTGCCACACGCAAAAAGGCCAGATGATCATCGCACGCACATGCAGGCCAGAAACCCAGAAGTCGAACAGGTGACTCCATGCTTGCCAGGCAACATGGCTCCATGTGCCACTTTGGGCACACGTGCCATAGGTTTGCCATCACAGCTATATAACAAGCATCAGAGTTCAGCAGAACATTCTAGTAAATGTATTAGGTAGAGAAATTTTGTATATGTTTCTCAGATGCAGGCTTCAGTATGTTACTCTGTACTTATTTTGCATTATTTTGCTTCTTGCAGTTATTCATGCTAAAATAAAGAGCGTGGAGAGAAGAAGTTGCAATGAAATAACCACAATGGTTGATGTGAAAAATGTTTTGAAATCTTTGACTCCAATTCCTCATGCTCTAATTCCTCTGTATACTAATTCTTCTTGCCAGTGTCCACCTCTTCTGCCAAATCAAGTTGTACTCATTATGTGCTATGAATGGCACACCAGGTAAGTGATGATAAAACAACAGGGAAGTCATATTAAGATGTATAGCACCAATATTTTCTATTGATGATACATAGCAAACTGTACTCATTACTTGTTTGAGATTTTCAGCAAAATGAAAGCATAAAACTTTGGAGACAAGACATATATGCATCAGAAAACCTACATATTGTAGAAGAAACAGAGTTGGACTTGTTGAGACCTAGATTCAAAACATTTTTCAGCTATAATGTTCAGAAGATCATTTCAAATCATTTTATAAGGCTGCACTGTTAATAATGTCTTATCATGACCCCCGAGCAGCAGTCTGAGCATGTCAGTATCTAATATGAGGCATTGTGATCCGAATACCACATCCATAGGTTTGAATGCATTAATGCTTAAGAAAGATGATGGTAACAAAGAATAGAAAAGATGTATTTTGAAAAATTAAGAAAAGGTTAAACTTCTGAGTTTTGATTCTGAAAGAAGTGGGAAAGTGGGAAAGTGGGAGAGTGATGGGTAAAGTAATAAGCACAATGTTGATTAATCTTGAGATATTTTAGAATATCATTACAAAAGGGTGAATGTTTCCAAGATTAAGCTCAGGAATGGAAATGGATTAGAAAGAGTTATAATTTAATGAAACAAACTTGGCAGTGATGTTTCCAAAGTTCTTTGAAGTTTTAATTTTATGTGTTTTGTCAAAAGATTTGAAAAAGACAGTAAAAACAAAACATTGAGTTTCCCATTGAACTCAGCCATATATAAACAGAGATTGAGTTACAGTGGCTTTTAAAAATGTCAAAAGTAACGGTCACTTACTTGGAAAAGTGCTGAAAGAAATACCACATTCTTGTTTCTATCACAATTTCTCCTTTTGTGATTACATTGTGGGTCTTGGTCTTGGATTAAAGGATGTGGAAACCTTAAATTGAACCAGGGCCTTTGGAGCAGGATTTAGGTTGCATGTTTCTTGTGTTATAAGACAGAAACCTTTTTTAAAAAAAATTTCAAGAACTGCACAAGCAAATCAGCATATTACCCAGATGCACATATAGATTAAGGTTGAGACATCCAATCATGAGTCAACTGAATAGGATATATACAAGCCCATTGGTCTTTCCCAAGCTTTCCCAACCATGTTCCCTAATTGGAAATGCTGGGTGTAATCTTAATATATTTTGGATACAATAGGATAAGAAAGATTAAAAGCATTCCTTGATAGATTAAGGACTTTGTTTCACTTTGTTAAATAAACAATATTCCAGCAACTCTTTTTGGATTGTATAACAGCCCAGCAACTTAGAACAAAAAGAAAGAATTTGCTTGTGGCAAAACAATGATGATGGAATATGTTATAAAACACTGAGCTTTCACTGCTGTGAGGAGATTTGTACCAAACCTGATTCCAAATGTCTACTGGGTCAAAAGTAACATGAATCTCCAAATAATACTATTTAATAACTTTGGACTAGAATCTAATCTAGCCTCAATTTTTGGATCCCAAAAGGTACCTGATAAACTAATCAATTCACTCTGAATGATTTCTGGAATCAATTTCCGGTAGACAGTATCCATCCATGAAGCAAACTAATGCATTTTAAATAATTCTAAATATCATTGATCTATACTATATATACCCTATATTATTATTACTAAAAAAAATAATACAATATAAAACTGCATATATTGATGTTTTTCATGGATATTGCTTTCATGAATTCCTTTTTGTAAATTGTTTTGGAATTCTTTTTTATTTCACCATACTATATTTATGGTGAGAACATTGCTAAAAAGAAATTAAAAGTGTAAGTCCCAGTGACAGTATCCAAAGCCTTAAAAAATTATAGATTTCTCCATTCATTGTAGAGAAAGAAAGGCCCATTGAAGGCCTTTTATTGTTCCATTGATGAAAACTCTTACCATTCTTTTTTTACTCACTGCTGATTTTCTGGCACTAAAAGCAAAACATGCATGGACCATGCACATATCAATTGAGACAGTGGTTCACCAGGTTCTAAACCTCTCTCATTTCCCATTTCAAGGACAGAATCTACTCAAGAGGTGGTATGATTAATGCTTTCTCCTATTAACTTTAATGTTAAGGGATTAAGAAAAGAAAGGAACAGTTCTTTAGCTATAAACCATCAAGGCATTCTGTTTTGCCTCCATTTCACTCCTCTTGCTTTGAAATCAAAGGGCATAAAAATTAAAAATAGGTAAAGAGTCCTGATCAATCAGGTTAAAAAAACATTTAGCCCAGTTTTCTGGATTATGTACCTGATCACCAAATGAGGCAGTAGTTCCCAACCTGTGCTGCTTGGCAGCCCAGGGGTGGGTGGGTGGCGAGGAAAGGTGAACCGGGCATACAAATGGTGGTATAATACGCACATGTGCAACTCAACTTGTGTGAGCAGCAGGCCAGTGCACACGTCCATGTGTGTGCAGCTCAACTTGTGCAAGTTGAGTTGCACATACATTGCACACGCACTGGCCTGCCACTCATATGGCCTGGTTGCAAATAGGCCATGACTCAGTAGTCCATGGATCAGTAGTGGGTTCCACTTACCTTCGCTACCGGTTTGGAACTGTGGGCGTGCGTGCGCGCTTCGCTTGTATGTGGTGCTTCTGTGCACGCGCAGAGCATCCATGATGACGTCCAGCAGGTGGGCGGAGCCTCCCACCACTGCCATTACCAGTTCGAACCGGTAGAAATCCACCACTATTGGGGATCCCTAAATACAGGAATCGTACAAGTTTGGCACAGAAACATTTTTTTTCTTCTTTCCCATAACAACTGATATTAAACACATTAAGCTATATATATAAGGTAATATAAGCAGCCAACCAATGGTAATTTATCCCCTATGAAGTTGGCCAGTACAGATAATCCTTGACTTACAACAGTTCATTTAGTGACAATTCAAAGGTACAACGGCACTGAAAAAAGTGCTTATGACCATTTTTCACACTTACAATCATTGTAGCATCCCCATGGTCACATGATCAAAATTCAGAATCATGGCAACTGACTTGTATTTATGATGGTTGAAGTGTTCTGGGATCATGTGATCATCTTTTGTGACCTTTTAACAAGCAAAGTCAATGAGGAAACCATATTCATTTAACAAACATATTACTAATTTAACAACTACAGTGATTCACTTAATATCTATGGCAAGAAAGGATATAAAAACTCATTTAACAAATGTCTCACTTAGCAACATAAATTTTGAGCTCAATTGTATTTGTAAGTGGAGGACTACCTATACATTTTAAAGTTATCTAAACTGTTGGTAATAAATCTCATGACCAAAATGGGATGAAGATTGTATACATTTCTATTCTGATTTTTTAGTTATGCAATTATTTTAGGTTGATGCTTCTTGATGAGTGCTCAGTGGAAAAGTGGAAGGATCCATTAAGTAAAAGGTTTCAGGTAAGAACAGATTCTTGTAAGCATGTAGAATGGATGGGATGCACAATAGCAAGAAGTATGCTAGCCTACATCCCAGGGTCAAAGTAAGCAAGAATCGAGAAATACAAATTGTCATAGAATTTAAAAAAACCCATTCATACGTGATATTACATAATTAGAAAAATAGGCAGAATTTTGGAATGATATATAAGCATTTTCAACACTGGATATTGTTATTGTTATGCTTAGTGTCTTAGTTAGTTAAGCACATGTCTAAAAGAAGTCATACTAGGAGCATATTTGCATATGTCCTGTTAGTATACTAATCAACTGTTCTTGTTATGAACACAATATTAAAGTTTATCATTCTGCACCACAGGATTTCAGGGTGAGGTATTGAAATGACCACTTCTTTAGCAGGCTGATCCAACTCTTTTTCCAATTGTTCTGGGGATTTTTTTTCCTTTTCTTTTTGTATTTAATTATTTATATTTCTGGAATTTCTCTCCAAAACCATTTTTACCCCCGCTGACAATATGTTTTTGGAAAAAAAATATTTAACAGAGTTTTAGCCCTAAGTCATATTGTCACCTCTACCCCAGCCCATATGCTAAGATTTTCATGAATAAAAAGAACAAATGGAGTATTTAAAATATATAGAAGTGTTCGCTAGATCTAACCACTGATAAAATATTATTTTAAAAGAAAAACTGGATAAGTGAAAGAATAATATAAAGTGCACTAGAATGGATATGCATGGCATGATTTTTATAACACAAATTAAAACACTTGAATGTAGAACAAATTATCCTCTGACTGGGAGCCTGATGTACCTTCATAGGGGAAAAAAAGCATAAAGATAACTTGTAAACCATCCTTCACCAATGGACCATTGTCCCGCCCCCAAACCAAGAAGAAAAAGTTGCTCATTCCTACCTTGTAGGATTGGCTATGGTTTTCTTTTTGTTCAACCAGCTACAAGAACTGGATTCCAGAAGAGTACAAGGAGACCATCTATTCCAGGGGTCCTCAAACTTTTTAAACGGGGCCAATTCACGGTCCCTCAGACTGTTGGGGGGGGGCGGACTGGTTGGGTGGGTGGCGGACTGGTTGGGTGGGTGTGGCTAGGTGGTCATGTGACTGGGTGGGCATGGCCAATTTAGCAATCCATTAAACAATACATACAAATTAAACTTTAATTTGTTTTGCTCCTGGGGGTGTTTTATTTGCTTTTATTTGCATGTTGCCCTTTTGATTGACTTTTCTTTTTACTAGATCATTTTTTAAAGTTGTTTAGGAGTCTAGTGGTCCTCTTCAGGAAACTCAGTTTTGCAGCAATTTTTCTCAGCCCCAAGGAGCTTACAATCAACAAATAGAACAAGCCAAGGAAGCCATTGCCTCTTCTTGTTTTGGGTGGGTGGGGGGCAAGGGACTCAGCCCAAGAGCTGGACCTCCTTAAAGAGGCAAAGGAGCAGGTTTATGTCTACTCCAGAACTTGGAAACAGGCACGCCTCAGCGGCAACCTTCTGCATACTTGGGACTGTTCCCCGGTTCCCCGGCCAAGTCCCCAAACCAGCACAGGCTCCTTTTGCTCTCCCTCCACTGCTGCTCAGTGCCAGAACAGACAAGAAGGAAAAGGGGGGCTTCTCCTCTGGGCTTGATTCCTCTGCCCCCTCCCCAATAGGTCCCTTGCCAAGATAACATGTTTCATTGTGGCTGAAGCAGCGGCCATGAGACCCAGGCAAGCCCCTTCTGACACAAAGGCCTCCTCTGCCTTCCTGGGCTGAGCTAGACTACCACGTATAGTAGCCTGCCTGCCCTCTTAATTAGTGGGAGAAGGGGAAATGAGGAATTACTAGACAGGCCTGCCATCCCAGAAAGTGCTGCCTCTCTCCCCCCTCCCCCTCCCTGCCCCCAATTTGGCTATTTAAATTAAGGCTGGTTTGCCCTCAGCTCTGCTTTTGATCGGGAAGCCCACAGCCTAAATCTGAAACCAAGGGGATAGGGGATAGGGGAGCACGGGAGATGTGCTCCCATTTTCCATTTTCCAATTAAAAAAACTTAAAATCTACAATGCTGCTTTTTCAGAATGCTATGCCAAAACCCTTTTCTTGAGCGGGGAGGAGGAAAACCATCCTTAGTGCAGGCTCCTGCCACCGCCATGCAAGCCTGTCCACAGCAGAGGTGACATCCACAGGGCCAGAGGTTTTGGGGGGGGGGTTTTCCTACCGGTGACAATGCCTCACTGCCACCCGACAGGTGAAGTAGGGGCAATGGGCCCTCTTTATTGTGAGGGTCTCCTGGAAGGAATCTGGCCACTCCAGCTCCCCCTCGGTCTGCTCCCTGGGGGCAGGTATTAAACTCTGCCTGCCCCACTGGAACTGGGCAGTGAAAGGCAGCATTCGGAGCAGGGGAAAGGCACTTTGGAGAAGAGCCAGGGAGCATTCCGGGAAGCCTTGCTAGCCCCCGTCGCTGCCACCATCCTATCCAAAATGCCACTGCAAGCGTCCAACCAAAGTTTTTTTAATGCTAACCTTATTTTACATTATGTTTCCTAGCGATGGGAACAGAGACTTCAAGAACAGAAACTACAAGCAGCCTCTAATAGAAAGCTGAATTCCAGAAACTCTGGTCACATTGGGATACCAAAACAAAACTTAAAGAAAAGCAATCCTTTGTTCACCAGTTCCAAGAAGACCAATAAGCTCAGAAATCACCAGAAAGAAATTAATTCTAAAAAAATATGAGTACCACCTTTTTTTTTCCTGGAGCAAAGCCAACAAGCTGGCCTGAAAAGCATATAATTTGCTGAACTCCAGAACCTATACATTTCATTTTTATTTTGTAAAATAAATAAAAGCACATAGAGTTTTGCACTAAGCTGAAAGAGTTGATTATGCAGCCTACATTTAGCATTGCAAATCATAGCTGATCAACAAGAGTCTAGGTTAGTAGCTCTTTTGATTTAAATATGCTTCTAGTACTAAGAATAGTTTTACCAAAGCAGAAGAGCAGTATCTTATTTTGGCATTTATCTAGTATTTTATGATAATGCTAGCAAAAAGAGAGTGTTTGTCTAGTATCTTGAAGAAATTTGCGGAGTGCAAGAATGAGATGCCATGCATTGCTCTTGTGCTTCATCCCACCTTCATGGCACAGGAAAAATACAATACTGAGGCTTTATTATCAAAAATGCATAAGCAACATCACTGGGTCATTGAATTATATGCAGATTTCTGTGGCAAAAATATGTAATGCTGCTATCCTAAATATACTTATATATTTATATATAAGTATATACTTATATATAATATAAAGGAATAAGGCATACTGAATGTAAGGGGGCTTGTTTTTAAGTATATATATATAGGACTGCCAGTATAAAGCATGCTCTATTTTTTTTTTACTTCAACTCTTGTTTTGTTTATAAGTATTCATTGTTATAGTATATTGTTATACTTTCACATTTACAAAAAGCCATTCATTCAAAAATCTACAACAAAACTGAAAACTTGAACTTATAGTTTTACTAAGAATGAGTATCAAAACAAAAACTTCGCTAACTAAAAACATAAAGGCTAATTCACAACTATGTCTCAACATGTTTTAATAAAAATGTGAAGGCATCTCTGAAACTAATTTAGCAAAGGTGACATATTATAATATCAAATTTATCTTAACTTACCCTCTTTCACAACAATAACATGTAGATATGGATTCTCTCCCATGTTTGGGATGTCCTATTCATTTTACTGGGGAGCACTTTTTAGCAAACATTCTGTTTTATGTATGAAATGGATTTTTCAGGTGAACAAAATGAAACTTTAAAAATGGGAGAAATATTTTCATCTCCCAAATTCCCATTTCCTAAATCAAATTAAATTAGATTAGGGCAATTGAATGCAGTGCAGAAAAGCATGCAGTAATATCTACAGTATAGGATGTTTTTGAATACCCATTGTACTATACCTGAAGCTGATACTAACTCCTATCCAGCTTATTTGCGGTAATAGTATTTGAATGTAATTCTGCCTGTTGAAGAATTATGATTTAGTTGCTAAGATCACACAAACAGAGTCTTAATATTAATTGAAGAATGGCATATGTGTAGGACCTTTGCTTCCCATGCCTTCTGCTGTACATATAGTTTTCCAAAATATAACTACATATTTACTATATTTTTCTGGTACTACATTAAGGATGAAATTCAAAGTGACTCAATTGCATACATCTGAGTTTTTATTGAGACTGTAATACATGTGCTTCATAGAAGAATGCCAATTAGGAATCCATAAAAGGATTGCTGGCAAGTTCAGAAATGAACTTTTCCTCATTGAAAATCCTGCACAATAAATTTGAATAAATTGTTTAGCTGGGCATAGATATGCATTAGAATTTGAAGAATTAGGATTAGACTGTCTTTTCCAAAATCATCTTGCAATCTTGTGCAATGTTAGAATACATTTAGGAAAGATTTTTTGTTTGTTGTCTATTTATGGGTAAAACACATTTACCCATAAATAGTGCATAAAGAAGACTATAAACAACTGCCACAATGTGTCTTTTTTACTGATAAGATAAACCGAGTTTTCATCTTCGTTGATCTGACAATTCCTGATGTTGTTCTGTTATGTGTGATACTAATTGGCTGGAAGTGCGGAGTGTACCACACTCAAGGAATGACAACTGTTGACTTCTTTTAGTTAATTGGCATTTTCTGTTTGCTCAAAAAGAACAAAATGAGAATATGGCATCCTCTTTCTGCTTTTACAGGAAAAATTAATGTTTAAACTGCTCTGGGGAAAGGAAGCAAATAAAGTTAAAAATAATTAAGTCAGCAACTTATGCCTCCTGTCTCTGCTCTAAATGTCAAACCTTTGTTGAAAGTCTGTTGAATCTAGTTGGAGAAAAGTAAGATAATCATCTGAGCAGTTTGTTTTAATAAATGTTTCTATGTTGTATTTCTTTCTAATAAATGTCATGGTTTGTCTGAAAGTTCTCCAACAATTAGAGCACTCTGATAGTTTATTTCTAAAATGAAATCATTTATTTGAAATTAGAGGAAACTATGTAAAATGATTGCCATCATAGAATTCAAACTATTGTTTCAAACTATTGTTTCACGATTGAAATAGCTCAATTTGATAATAATATTTTTATTTATTTTCAGATTTTAAATATTCGCATAGGTAATTAAACAATTTTAGCTTGGAGAAATACGAACCTTTTTCTTAATGTTTTCTCTCTGTGTTTGTGTGTGTGTGTGTGTTCATATTCACATATAAAGGATCACTATTATTATACAGAGATACACTCTTAAAAGAATACAGCAAATTAAAATATACATTGTGTAGGTATATCATTTTTAGTCATTTTTGATGTGTAGGGTTTTTTTCCCAAGCACTACAGAAGTAAACCTTATACATATTGCAAGGTATATCCAATTTATTATATAAAACTAGCACAAATCATGTGTTCAGCATATTTCTTTGAGAAAGAAGTGTTTCAAAGAATCTCAGAAGAGCAGAGATTGAAAATCATTAAGAAAAGAGATTTGACTAGTACTTCTGTTGGGCAGTGAGGTTATTTCAGGTAGCAAATTTGGGATATCACAAAAAAAAAAAAAGCAGCACAGACTTTTCTAGTAGTAGGGAGAACCTCTCATGGCATTCCGTCTCAAGCACTAAAATATGTTATCCCTTTGGATAAGATACATCTTGGTTTCATGTGCTTCAGTTGATTTTTACTGTTCTGCATGAAGTTCTGGACAGACAGCTCCTCCAATAATAACTGCTTTTAAGCCAGGCATTCTTTGTTCTAACTCTTAGGTTCATGAAAACCAAAAGTTCTCTATTGGTTTTCATTAATTTAGCTGGCTATCATCAGCCAAGATAGATTCATGCATATTATTTGCCTTTTTAAAATTCTTTTCAAAAAAAAAAACATTTTTATTAGGATATAGTATTATAAAATACAAAAGTAAATAGAAGAGCAGTGATGGGGGGAGGGAGAAGTGGGGAAGGAAAGATGGGGGGGGGGGGAAGAAAAAGAAGCATTGACTTCCAATTCTCTCTGTTACAGTAAAATAAGGCATTAACATCAAATCACAGCTTTCTATTTTCCATAATAGTATGAACAAGTCATTTCTATAAAAATCTATCAATCTAATCTGTAAAACCCAAAGTCAGTTTCATTCTTTTCCACATCAAGCACAAAGTTCAGAAGCAGTTTCCAAATGGAAACAAAAGTACTTATGTTCTTTTCTTTAATCAAAGTAGTCAGTTTTGCCATTTCAGCCAACTCCATCAACTTCTGCAACCATTCTTCCGTGGTAGGAATCAAAGTGACCTTCCATTTTTGCACGTACAATAGTCTTGCTGCTGTCAACATATATAGTAACAAAGTTCCAATTTTTTTCTCCATTTCTCTTTCCATTAGACCCAAAAGGAAAAGTTCTGGTTTCATTTTTATCTCCGTTTTCAGAATTTTCTGTATTAAAATATGAATCATACTCCAAAAATTTTTTTGTTTTATCAAATGTCCACCATAGATGATAAAAAGTCCCTTCTTTATTTTTACACTTCCAACATTCATTTGACATGCCTTTATACATTCTAGAAAACTTACCTGGTGTTAAATACCAATGATACATCATCTTATAGAAATTCTTTTTTAGATTATAACTTAATGTAAATTTTAAACACTTCATTCACATACATGTTCATTTTCCAAATTCAATTTCAATAACATTTTATAAATCTTAGCAATAATACATTCATCGTTGCCACATAATGAAAATTTTAGTTCATTTTTAACAAAGTGAAATCCATAGCACTTTTCATCCAATTTGAATCTTTCTTTCAGTTGCTGATAAATAAACCAATGGTAAGCGTAACCTTCTGATTTGAGTTTTTCCCTTGGCTTTAGTATTGGGTCACCAGAATTAAAAGATAAAATTTTACCATACATCAACCAATTTGGCTTTGCCACCATTTCTTTTCTTAAAAAAGCTTCCTGTGGTGACACCCAAAGGGGCAGCTTTATAGGAGCCTTGTTTTATATTTATTCCAAGCTCTTTTTATATTTATTCCAAAGCCTTTTTAAAAATTCTGATCCTGACTGATAAGAGAAAGAATATCCATCATAAACCATGTCAGACAAAGCACCCTACTTTTACATATTAATGTATTTCAGAGAGCTAGACTGGAATTAGTTTATCACATCATTTCTTGGAAATTAGTTTACTCTTGAGGGAAAGTATGATTTATCCAAGGCAACTTCTTAGCTGAACAGAAAATCCTCATTAAAACAGATTAACATCAATTTTATGTGATTTGTTCTTCTCCACCATTGCAGGCCTTGAAAAAAAATAATTTCATATTAAATATCCAGAAATTTTTAACAGAGAATGAATAAAACTACTTTTGTAGCTCTACTGCTGCAAAAATTCTCTTTAAGAACATTGGTCTATACACTAGTTAGCTCATACTTAGATTATTGCTGTGCAGTCTACACAGGGCTACCTTTGAAGAGTGTTTGTAAGCTACAACTGGTGCAATATGTGGCTGCATGGGCAGTTCTTGAGACCTACTAGGGTGGCTCGTATTACATAGTTGTTGTCAGGGTTCCAAGTAATAATCCCATATCAAGCAAAACTCCGAAGCAGATGAATTCCTCAAAGAATAGCTTTATTGGAAATATCATATTGGCATAGATCTGGAGAAAAACGACTCTGAAGGTTCCCATGGTTTTCACCTAATTAAAAGAGAAAGTTTTCCCACAACCCCAATCAGTCAGTCACATGGTCCAATCAAGATGCTGTCTCACTGGTGGAATTTGTTAAATCGTGGGCACAAGAAGGATCGGACATGCAGTACAATCAAACACTTTTATTAGCTCCGTAAATCGCAATGGCAATTGCTGGCCGTGACAGCTCCTTTTATAGCTAGGAGCTGTCCGCGGCTTCAGCCACTGACGTTACTCTGAATTTCCCGCTCCCGTTCCTGATTGGTCCGTTCAAATCTGCCATTCAATACTCAACACCCCTCCCCTCTAGTTAGCATAATCAATTCTGAAGTCTCTAGGCTACGTAGTCACGTAAGTAGGCTGGTCGTCTCGATGTGCAATTAGACCTGCGCAGATCACTCGTCCCAGCATTCTTGGGGTGACAGGTCAAGTTCTGTGGCTCTGCTGGCTCTGCCTCCGGAACTCTCTCGAACTCGCTCGCTGGTGTGGATTTATTTCCTTGGATGTTACTTCCTTCCTCCCCTGGACAACATGGTGGACTGTTACTGGTGTTCGGCTCTTCCTCCCGGACTTCAGGTAAATGTCCACTATCTCTTCTTGGGTTTGAGTCTTTTCCTGTGCTGTCTTGTATTTGTGCCTGTGGTAGGGTCTGGTTCCTTTCTGTACATCTATCAGGTATGCTTCCTTCAAAGTCCAGGAAAGAATGACCCAAACTCCATTGTTTATAGAGAAAGGTACTTTTACTAAAAAAATGAAGTGATCGCAACCAAGGAAAAGCAGAATCTGAGGCAAAAAGCATGAAAATTGCATATAGAAAGCATCCCCTCCCACTGTCCACCATAAATCATCCAATCCAAAGGTCTCCCAGGGGTCAGGTGAAAGCACACATTTGGCAGCATCATCAATCAGGAATGCCACGACCATTGACCCGTTAGCAGCTTCAAAGATACAGTCCGGTAGCTTAAGCTTAACTTTTCCAGGGTCCATCTCTATTCCCTCATGCGATATGCGATATCCAAGATAGTCAATTTTGCTTTGGTGGAACTCGAACTTAGAGAGCTTGGCATATAGTTCAGCAGCCCTGAGTTTTTTCAGGACAGTTCGCACCAATTTCACATGGTCGTCCATGTTCTCAGAGTAGGTATGAATGTCATCCAAGTAGACCAGCACCCCCTTATACAGGTGCTCATGCAGTACTTCATTAAGCAATTGCATGAACACAGCAGGGGCTCCTTGTAGTCCAAAAGGGAGCACTCAAAACTGGAAACATCCCAGTGGGCAGTTAAATGCCATTTTCCATTCATCCCCCTCCTTAATTCTCATTCTGTAGTATGCCTCTTGTAAGTCAAGTTTGGTGAAGATTTTCCCCTTTCCTAAGTGTGCTAGCACGTCCTTCATGAGCGGCAGGGGGTAGACGTTTTCCATGCAAATGGCGTTGAGATTCCTATAATCAACTACCAAACGAAAGGAGCCATCTTTCTTTTCCTGAACAGTACCGGTGCCACCACCCTTGGTCTGGCTGGTTGGTTAAAACCCCGTTCTAGGTTTTTATCAATGAAGTTTCACAATTCACCTAGTTCTCGAGGGGTCATGGGATAGATCTTTGGCTTAGGGAGCTTCACCCCGGGGAGTATTTCAATGGTACAGTCCGTAGCTCTGTGGGGGGGGGGGGACAGCACATCTGAAGCCCTTTCACTAAAAACTTCTCGGAGATCCCAATACTCCTTTGGAATCTTCTCCTCCCCTTCGATGTGGCCTATTGCCACTTCCGCCCTTTTGTGTTCTACTCCATCCTCCAGGGGGGTTTCTTTCCTCTCTAGTCTCGGGTTTCCAGTGTGAATGCGCAAAACCCCCGTCTTCCAGTTAACACGTGGGTTCCATCTATGGAGCCAGGACAGTCCAAGAATGAAGGGTTGTTCCATGCCAGGGGCCACAATAAACCTGAGGGTGTCTACGTGATCCCCCAATTGCATTTCAATTGGTTCAGTTACAAAACTGGCTGGGCCCCTTCCTGCAATCGATCTGTCCAACTGACAGAACGCAATGGACCTTTTTAACGTTTTTAGCCTCAGGCCCATTTTCTCCACCACTTTTGGGCTGATTATGCACCTGGTGCACCCAGAGTCTAATAGGGCTAACATCTGCGCATGTGCCCTTGTGGATGGCACCCTTATTTCTATGGGGATGAGTATGGGGCCCTCAGTGTGACTCACCAGATCATCGAAGTCAGAGTCGGAGTCCGTCCCGCTGTCATCCGTGGTGGTCAGATTTCCCAACTCACCCTGGTTTCGGGGAGCGAACTCAACGACTTCTCCCTTCAGGGCGGTTTCGCGAGCTTTTGTGGGTGCTTTGTCGGCCTTCTTTGGGCCTGAGCTGGTAGATTTTGGCACTGACTTGGAGAAACATTCCGCCGCCCGATGGCCTTCCTTTCCACATTTGAAGCACGTGAAGGTCTTCGATTTGGGTTTGAATTCCGCTCTCCCCCCACCCTTCTTTGGCGCTCCTTTGCGGTAGAAGGAGGATGACGGGTCCCCTGCATGGCCTCCTTGGAGTCGGCTTCAGGCCAGCTCGATCTCCACATCCTCAGCTACTAGGTACCAACTCTGCAAATCTTTGGGGACCCCCCGTGCTCTACAGTCTTTGTATATGTCTTCATTCAGTCCATCCTTGAAACTCTTCAGTAGGGCCGCTTCTGACTACCCTGTCATGTAGGGTGCCAGTTCGCGAAATTCTTGGGTGTATTCTGCCACTGATCTCCGGCCCTGCTGGATACCCTTCATTCAGAGTCTCGCTTTCCACTCAGCTAGGTAGTCTTCAAACCACCTCCTAAGAACCCCCAATGAACAGGTTGTAGTTCCTCAGCAAGGGGGAGTTGTTATTGTGAAGGACCACCATCCATTCAGCTTCCACTTTCTCTAAGGCATTTGTGATGCATATCACTCGTGCTGCATCTGATAAGTAGTCCTCCCCCCAGTCCTGCATGTGGTTCCACATTTGGGTCACAAAAAGCCCCAACATCTTCGGATTCCCTTCATATTTTCCGGTTAGGGGGGGGAATTTTTGGTTTTTTGCGTCTGTGGGGTGGGGTCTGTAAGGCTGGGGGTCCCTGGGCTGCTGCATCCCTTGCTTGAGCTCCAGAAGCCTGAGATGTTTCTTCCCCAGCTTCCTCTTCCTCTCCCCCACAAGCTGTCTCTTCTGGATTCACCCTGGGGTAGTCTCCCTTCCCCACAGGAAATACATAAGACTCACGGCTTTTCTGGCTTTCCTCGGCATCGCGGAGGAGTTGCATTGCTTGAGCAATCATGAGGCTCTCCTTTTGCTCTTGCAGCCACACTGCCTCTCCCTTGTGGGGTCTGGAGCTGGTTACTCCTTGGGGGGTCCTCCCCAGGTCTGGCAACCTTCCTACTCCCCTTGACCATCTGGCTTCCTCTGGCTCCTCTCTCAGCTGAATTTTTTCCATCCACTCCACAGCTTCCTTCTCCGCTTGAAGTGAAGTTATCGTAGAACCAGAAGCTCCCATCTGGTCTCTTTCACTCTCCTTGGTCAGACATTATTTTGGGTTCAGCCCCTTCGGCGTTTATCCGGGATGGCTGGAGAAAGCTGCTTAATGTCAGGTGTGCTTCCTTCAAAGTCCAGGAAAGAATGACCCAAACTCCATTGTTTATAGAGAAAGGTACTTTTACTAGAAAATGAAGTGATCGCAACCAAGGAAAAGCAGAATCTGAGGCAAAAAGCACGAAAATTGCATATATCCCCTCCCACTGTCCACCGTAAATCATCCAATCCAAAGATCTCCCAGGAGTCAGGTGGAAGCACATGTCTGGCAGCATCATCAATCAGGACCGTTGACCCGTTAGCAGCTTCAAAGATACAGTCTGGTAGCTTAAGTATCGGTTTCGATCCCTCCAGCATGCTTCCCCCCCCCCAATGCTACCAAGTTCTCCCCCCTCCCGTTACTATGGCAGCCAAAGCAGTAAAGGCGGAGGCTGACAGCATCTGTCCTTCCTTTGCTCTTGGGTGTTTTCTGGTGGGCCTTGTTCGTTTCTGGTCACTCAGGCTCTGATCTAGTCGATGTGCCGCTTCCACTGTTGGCCATCCTCTGTCTGTAATCTGTAAAATAGTGGTCCTGTGACTTGAGTTATTTCTCCCGGTATCCATAGGGGTTACCGTTGAAGTTCTTAGCGTAGATTTTGTCCCCCACTTGGAATCGTCGGATCCTGCTCATGGAGTTGGTTGGTTTTTCCGTGCTCTACTGTGGTGCAGTCTGTCTAATGGGGATCATAACTTCCTCCCCATTAATAATTCAGCTGGGCTTCGGTGTGTGGATGTGCGCGGGGTAATGTGCTGGATGGTCAGCAGCTTGTCTATTTTGGCTTGCATGTCTCCAGGCCCCAGCCTTGCCAAAGTCTCCTTGGTCGTTCTCACCATCCTTTCAGCAAGCCCGTTCATGGGTGGTTTTCCCAGTGCGGATAATGCGTGTCAGATTCCCTGGTTGCCCAGGAACACCTCGAATGCATTAGCCGTGAACTGGGGCCCATTGTCTGACACCAACAAGTCGGGCAGCCCATGTGTTGCGAACAATCTTCTTAAAACTTGGATGACTGCTTCCGTGGTTGTTGATGGCATTAGGTATACCTCCAGCCATTTGGAGAATGCGTCCACTAATATCAGGAACATGTTGCCCTGGCATGGCCCCACAAAGTCTATATGTATTCTCGACCAGGGTGTTCCTGGGTTCTCCAATCGTGTGTGGGTGCAGTGTGTGGTGCTGGTCATGATTCTTGGCAGGGTGTGCAGGGTGCCACCCATGCCTCTATCTCCTTATCCATTCCAGGCCACCACACATAGCTTCTTGCCAATGCTTTCATCTTCACGATTCCCGGGTGCCCCTCGTGTAGCATGTTTAAAATGCCTAACACCCCGGGAATTATGACTCTGTCTCCCCACAATATGCACCCTTTTAATCCCGACAGCTCGGCCTGTCTTTTTTTTTTTTTTTTTATTGAAAAGGTTTTCAAATACAAATTTTCCCCCTTTTTCCCCCCCCTCCCCCCCCCTCCCTAACCCCCCCTCCCCACCCTTCCCCCCCTGTGACTTCTTCGTAACAAAAAAAAACCCTAATTCATAACAGATTACTTACTCCCTCCTCAAAATACTGACCTTTACTTACTAAAAGTATTATAAATCCCCCTTTATCCATACATTTCAGAAAAGAAGAAGAGAGAAAAAAAAAACAAAAACAAAAAAAAAACACATTATACTATAACTATTATAAAATAACTCTAATTTAGCATAATAGTGTTTTATATCTATGCATTATTGCAACAATTCAAAACCACCTTCCACTTTAAAACTATACAATAAGTCCTACTTTAATAACATTTCAAAGCGGGCTCCCCATAAAATCTAATTTAACATTTATTCCACTCTATCCATTTCCTCCACTCCCCTAAATGTATCACTTAAAAATCCCTTTTCTTAAACTAATCAGTCTGTAGCTAGCTTATTCACCCACTGTCTTACAAATTTACCATACACAACAATTCTTGATATCTTTAATTCACTGCCCACACTACTTAAAAATATATATATATATATATTCCATTATATCTAAATAAAAAAAGAAAAGACAATAACTTTAAATTTATAGTCCATATAATATCTTCTTGAAGTCTTTCCACTGGATTGTTAAAACCAACATCCATAATAGGGTGACATAGCTTGCGGATGCAACAGTTTATTCAAGATCTCCAATCATATCTGCCCCCATCAGTAGTAAACATCTTCTTATATATATAAAAGTAAAAACAACCACCCGAGTGACATTATAATTGTATTCCATATAATAATAATTGTGGGTTTCATCAGGATTATTAATTTCCGTCATCGTATTGGGTAACAACCCGATCTTCTGCATGTCCCAATGTGATTCTCTTGCCTTATAATTCAAGATAATTATAATATATTTATCAACACAAAAAGAAGTTTCAAAGTAGATAATTCAAAACCATCAATTTGAGGCTCTTTCCATGTCCCAAAATTACGGCAATGCAGAGATCTGCCACTATCCTCAGGATGATATTGACCAATATGTCGCCTCCTCTATGTTTTCACATAATCATTCATATTTTAAAATCACTGGCTTCACTGTTGCTTGGGTTAGAAATTTCTATTTTTGTACAACCTATTTCTTTTTTTGTTTTCTTTTTGTGGGTTTGACCTCCATCCTAATTTTTTGTGTCTCGCATTTCTTTTTTATCCCTTGTATATCCTCTAATTGGTTTCCATGCTTGTCCTTGCCTTGATAAGTCATCACATTAAAATCAGATGGCACTTCTCTCAAATTTGTAGATAATCCAGCTGGGGTATCCGATAAATCCAAAGGCAATTTATCTGGTACAGTCTCTGTCTTTAGTTCCAGCTCCTTCTGCTTATCCTGTATTATATCTGAAGACGTTAAATTCATTTTCAACCTATTTTGATAAAATTCTTCCGCTCTTTCAACAGTATTTAACTGGTATCTTTCTCCTTGATATCTCAATATAATACCAACTGGGACGTCCCACCGGAATTGAATATTTCTCCTTTTTAACTCAGACACCAGAAAGCCAAATTTCTTCCTTTCCATTAATATCTTAGGTGGAAGTTCCTTGTAAAGCCAAATCTTTCTTCCATACAATTGCAAATTAGAATTGAAGGAATTTTGCACAATTTTATTCCTAATTTCTTTATCTGAAAAATAGATTACCACATCTCTAGGCAATTGCCTTTGCTTGGCAGTCCAGGAGTTTATTCGATAAGCTCTGTCAATCCTACAAAACACTTCCTCAGGTTGAATCTTTAAAATCCCAGCTAGAAATTCAGAAGATATTTTCCTTAATTCATCTCTGTTATTTTCCTGCAAACCTCTAAGTCTTATTGCATATTCTGTGAAATTATATTGTATCTTTAGAACCTCTTTTTGAATCCTCTGTTCCAGATATTCTACATTACCAGACTTTTGGTCAGCATCCATTTTAGATTTTTCTTCTGAACTATAATCCTGAATATTTAACAAATCATTTTCAATTTTTTGAATTCTATTGTCCAATTTATCTTGAATTTCATCCATTTTTGACTCTAGTAAATTAGTATTTGTATCCAACCGAATCATGAATTCTGACAATTTTAAAATTTTTTGCTGCAAAAAGTCAAACTTGGATTTCACCAATTCCTTAGTTTCCTGCTTAAATTTTTCAAGTTGCTGATTCACAATCTCATCCCTTCTTTCAATCTCCTCTAAGAGAAATTCTATTATATTAAAATCAGGTTTCTGGGACTGAAGAGTTAAAACTTGTTCCTTTAAATTCTTAGTGGGGGAATCCCCCCCACCTATTTGTTTGTCTGACTTCACAAGCCTCAGTGCCATGTTTCCGCCTAAGCAGGCTTTGTTAGAAGAAGAAAAAAAAAAAACAAGACAAAAGACTTCCAGCCAGCAACACTCAAGCCTCCAGGGAAAAAAGAGAAAAACAAAAACAGGAGCGGAGTTTTGTCTACAAATGTAGCCAGTGGTATTTATTCCGCTACATTGTAATAATAAAAAACGGAAGAACTTTCCCTCTCAAACTCTTCTCCAGCCGCGGCAGACGCCATTTTAAAAAAAAACTTTTTTCCTCTTTCTCTTCCTCTATTCTCTTAAGTAATTTTTAAAAGATAAGTAAAATACTTGCGCTTCAGTATTACAGGTCCAGCTCACATTTTCTTTGAGTAATCTGTCAAATTCGCAGGCTTGCTTTTGACGCCTGGCTCTGCATTAGCAGAGGTCTCCCAAAGCCCGGAGCAGCGGCTGGGGATATGGGGCATCTCATCCGCTCCATCCCAAAAGTAAAAGAAAAACTTTTGGGACTCTGCAGAGAGTTCTACCCACCCCTGCCGGCTCTATCTCCGTTTCCTCATGGGAACGGAGTTTTTTCGAGCCGCCGTTCCGTTGTGAAGGCGGCTCTGACAGGCACTGGAAGCTGACGATCCCAAAGGAACGTCTGGCGGCGGCCAGCAGCAAACAGGAAGTCCCGACAGCTCGGCCTGTCTTGATTTGAATGGTTGGACTTCTGTGTCCACGTTAGCTTCCGGCCATCCCTTCCAGATCCAGTTCAAAACGCGCGCCATAGTTTTGTCTTTTGCTGTGGCTTTTGCGATGTCTGCAGCAGAGATATGTGCACTTTCCATCATTTCGATCAGTAGTGTGGTTGATGCTGGAGCTAGGTCTTCTGCTGTTTCCGGAAGTGGGCATCTGTTGAGTGCATCAGCATGGTTGATCGTCTTCCCGGGCTTATAGTTCAGCTGGTAATCATAGGCTGCTAGGAACTCTATCCAACAGAGCATTCTTGGTGATAGTATGGGAGGTGTGGGTTTGTTTCTGGCGATGATGCCAAGTAGTGGTTTATGGTCAGTGATGAGTTCAAATCTCCGGCCATACAAATACTCGTGGAACCTTTTTATTCTGGCTACTGCAGTCAATGCTTCCTTATCTAATTGGCTGTAGTTCCTTTCCGGCTTGGACAATGTTCGGGAATAGAATGCGATGGGGGCTTCTCTTCCATTTGGCAAGCAGTGGCTCAGTACAGCTCCAATGCTGAAAGGTGACGCGTTGCAAGTCAGCTTGATTGGCAATGTTCCGCTGTATTGTACCAATACTCTGTCCGATGTTAATAGTTTTTTGATTTCTTTGAATGCCATTCTTTCTTGTTTCCCCCACCTCCATTCCGTTGTTTTGTCCAGTAGCCGGTGGAGAGGTTCAGCAGTTGTGGCTTTCTGCAGTAGGAAAATATTATAAAAGGTCAGTAACCCAAGGAAAGCCTGCAGCTCTGTTTTGTTTTTTGGTGTAGGTGCTTCTTTAATGGCCCTCAGTTTCCCCGGAGTGGGTCATATCCCTGATTCATCTATTAAGTAGCCCAGGAATTCTACTTGTTTCTCCGCCAAGTTGCATTTGTTCCTTTTTACTTTTAGCCCCACTTCTTGGAATCTAGATAGTACTTCTCTCAAACGCTGCTGTAGCTTGTCTAAATTCCCTGTCGAGATGAGCACATCGTCAAAATATGGGACAACTCCTTCAATCCCTTGTAATAGGCATTCCATCAGGCTTTGGAAGAGCCCTGGGGCTACACTGACTCCAAACTGTAACCGCTTGCACTTAAAGGCACCCCTGTGTGTCATGATTGTTTGGGCCTCGGCTGTGGCATTGTCCACAGGAAGCTGTTGGTACGCTTGTGCTAGGTCAAGCTTTGCAAAAAATTTTGCTCAGCCCAACGAGTGGAGCAGATGTTGCTGTCAGGTTTCGATGCTATCTCAAAACAAATGAATTTCCAAACTGCCGATCTTTGAGGAAATTTTCTCTTTATTGAGCACAGTGATCTGATCCTGGCTCTTTCACGGTCAGTATGCATCACTGGCACCAGATAAGCACTCTGCTGTAATGCCTTGTTTATTGTGCTTTTATAGTCTCCACAGATGCGTATCGACCCATCTGGCTTAATGGGGGTGATGATGGGTGTCTCCCACTTCCCATGGTCTGTAGGCTCTAATACTCCCTGGGCAACTAGCTTGTCTAGTTGCTCATCTATCTTGGGCCTTAGAGCAAATGGGACCCTTTGGGGTTTAATCCAGACAGGGACAATTTGGGGGTCTAAGTTAAATGATATTGGGGACCCCGTGTACTTGCCTAATTCGCCGTTGAACACCTCCACGAATTCTGCCATCAGCTTTTCCTCCCAGCCGCAGTCATTGATATGTCGTCGATGCCCGTTACAGCCAGTCCTAATGGCTTGAACCATTCCAGACCTAATAGGCTAGGTCTATCTCGGTCCATGATGGTGAGGGGCAGCTTTGCTTTGAAGGTCTTGTATGCAAAGTTGAAAATTCCTGTGCCAATTACCGGAATCCGATTCCCTTGGTAGTCTAGTAGTGTCAGTCTTTGGTGTTTAAGTGCACTGGTGATGATGTCAGGAACTAGACGTTTGATTGTTGCCCAGGAAACCATGGATAAGCAGGACCCTGAGTTGACCTCCATTTTGCCGGGTCTCCCCTCGATGAGTACGGTCGCCACCATCTTGTTCGACTTTCCCGCACTTGCATGACACACTATTAAGGTTTGGTTGGTCTCTCCTCTCTCCGATTCGGAATCCTCGCTTCTGTGACCTCTTCCAAATGGCTGTCTTTTCCTGCTTGCCTTGAATTGTTGGTTGTTTGACAGTGGGCTTGGTGGACGGTTTGGTCGGTTCCTTCGGGACGCCAGCTGGGATGCTCTGCAGGCTCTCGCTATATGTCCCTTCCGGTCACATCTCTGGCATATGGCATCGCGGAACCTGCATTCTCCCCTTGGGTGGTTTCCCTCGCATCCTGCGCACTGGAATTCTGACTTCCCTTTTCCTCATAGCTTGCCCCTTCGGTCTGTTTGGAGGTGATGGACTTCATCCTCTTCTTCTTCCTCTGACCCCGTTTCTACGTCCTCACAATGGATCGAGGATTCTTCTTTTCCTTGCGGCCCTTTGTTCATCTTTTTCATGGCTGCCGCGGATTTCTGGGATGCCTCTGATGCAGTGGCTTCTTCCATCGCTTCTTTGAAAGTTATTTGAGGCTTGGCCAGTAGTCTACTCTGCAATATGAAGTCTTTTAACCCCAACACCAGCCGATCTCTCATAGCTTCTTCTAAGTTGGAAAAGTCACAGGCTGCAGCTATCTCCCTCAAGGTTGCAACAAATTCACTTATTGATTCGCCTTCCCTCTCGTCCCTCCAGTAAAATTCATGTCTCCTTACCAGGGATGAAACTTGGGGAGTGAAGTGTGCCTTTAGGATGTTTTGTAGGGCCGGCCAGGACATTGTTCTTAGCTTGGTTGGGGCTGCGAGCGCTTTTGCCATCTTTAATACAGCGGCTCCACAATGCGTGAGGAATATAGCTCTCTTTCTTTGTTCCAACAGGCTCAATAGGTCGTTTCCCTCCAGGAACATGTGGAATTTTTCCATGTAAGATTCCCAGTCTTCTCCCGCTTTGTTGAAAGGTGTGGGTGGGCTGATTGAAGACATTGGGGTAGTCGATGATCTGACTGGTGTTAGTAGTTGTTGATCTGGATGGCTGACAATTGCTTGTTGGAGGTTCAGTGCTTCGTTCTTTGTCCTTCAGAATCCCACCTTCATCGCCAGTGTTAAATCGTGGGCGCAAGAAGGACTGGACATGCAGTAGAATCAAACACTTTTATTAGCTCCGTAAATTGCAATGTCAATTGCTGGCCACAGCAGCTCCTTTTATAGCTAGGAGCTGTCCACGGCTTCAGCCATTGACGTTACTCTGAATTTCCCGCTCCCGTTCCTGATTGGTCCGTTCAAATCTTCCACTCAACAGAATTCAAATAATTTAAAAACCCTAATGCCCTAATGACCAGCTGGTATGGCTAGATGGTCATGTAACTGGGTAGGCATGGCCAACTTGACATCACTCATGTCGAGAGGCACTTTGCCTTACCCAGCATTTCATGACTATGGGGATGCTGCAAAGGTCATAAGTGTGAAAAATGGTCATGTCACTTTTTTTAGTGCCATTGTAACTTTGAATGTCACTAAATGAACTGTTGTAAGTCAAGGATTACCTGTACAAAAATACAAAAAGCTTCTTTGTTTACAAAAAGCTGCCCTAAATACCAATCATTAGATTAGAAATACCTGCAAGCCGGAGTTACAAATCAGGCAGGGTGCCAGCGTACCTTGAGGAATTAAAATAGTTAAAATGCAATGATAACTATTAGCAGCCAACTCTTACTCATATTAGCAGCCAACTCTTGCTCATAAAGTGAAACCCTTTAGCAGAGAGATAATTTAAGCTCTCCAGAAAGTGGGTAGGCATATTTGGGCTACAAAATGTGGAGAAAGAGACAATAAAGAGACAAATTAACAAATTATATAGGGGACCCAGGTTCAAACCTCCCAAGCTTGTCAGGAACATAATAAAATTAGTACATGCCACAGATATCTAAATAAACTTCAAGCCTTGTGCCATGTTACTAAGCCTTATTATCATGAGAGAAAACTAAAATGAATTGGAGGATCCACACCCCTACCTCCTTTTTTTTTTTAAAAAAATCTTACTACATTGAGCAATCATGTGCCTTGGCCACTCCAAACCAAGAAAGTCCAGTTGCCTCTTGAAAAAAGCACCTTTGAGACAGCCATGACTGGATGACTAAAGAATCCCCATAGACAAGTGCTCAGTGAACTAACAAAGCATCCTTTCCCACCCAGGAGAAGCAATCATTAGATCCATTTGCACCACTTAAAGATACCAGCTGGTCTCACTCACCTCACAAGATATCCTAAGGAAATCATCCAGATTTAAGGAAAGATCACATGCCCCCAGAAAGGCAGTAAAAAAATCAGCGCCAAGCTTGCATCCTGCCTCTTGGAAGTACATCACAAAAGGAAGTGCCAGGAACCACTAAAGCAGTGAAGGAAGACCCCCCTCCCCATATAGAAAAAGGAACCATGAGACAGGAAAAAATTCAAACACAATACGAATAATTTAAAAAAGTGACTTATGACCATTTTTCACACTTACGACCATTGCAGCATCCCCACTGCACTGCCTGGTTGTTTGGTGACCTCGCTCCTCCTTCCATAGTCCAGGTGTGAGAATGTCCTTGGTTCCCAGGAGAAAGTATTTTATTTTGGCTACACAACCCCAGCTATCTCTAATCCCCCTCCCTATCCCTTAGTTCCAGTGTGGCACTAAGTTCCAGTACTGAAGCTCCAAGATGGTTCTGGTCAGATCAGTTTCAGTGTTGACAGTTGTTCTGCGAGCTGCACTGGTTGCTGGTTTACATCTTGGTACAATTTAAGGTATTGCTCACTTTTAAAGCCCTTTATGACATGACTTCAAGCTAATGGGATTGATCCATCCCATTAGTGCCAGGAGAATGAGCATTTTGCAGACCCCATTGCTTAAGGAAGTCTCCTGCCTTTTGGAACATCATACCTTCCCCAAGGTGATATCTGCTTCCACTCTTCTGACATTTCAAAAGGTTATGAAGACCTGGCTGTGGCCGTTGGCCTAGGGCCCCAGCACAGGTTCATCATTCTGGAGGTAGTTACCAATTAAAACAACACTCCGCTTCCCCAGATGCATCTTGGTCCCTTGCTTCCCATCTTTTAATTGTAATTTATAATTCATTGCACAATCAGCCAGGTGATCAGACTCGATCTGGCATTTTTATCCATCTATCAAGCCCTTCCCAAGAATCTGGGATAGGAAGATGTGGATGTTTGATGGTGTTAAAGATATTGTCATAGAATCCAAATTGTTCCAAATAAGGTTACTTTTGCAATTTGTGTGATGGTGATTTTGTCAAGGCCGATGATGGTCAAGTGATGCTCCAATTGTTTTTGGATTGCACCCAAGGAGCCTATTACTACAACTACTACTTTTGTAAGAATGAAATAGTCAATAAGGGCTACATGGTCTATAAAACTCCATCTTACATTCTTTCTTCTCATCTATCCCTCTCTATTCTAACCAATAGGCCAAGTGACTAGAATCCATTGATTTAATATCCTAATTTGAGGCTCTTTCATATCTACTTCTTAGTCCTTCAAAGAGAAATTTGAATATCTGTGATTGTCTTTTTTGTATTGGGATTTAGTGCTAATTATTAATAATATTATTGCAGGTATTCATGTGCTGCCACCTATTTATATTCTGTACGAAATTGATAATATTACAAATTAAAATTATAATCTTAATGGAGGAAGTATTCCTAATTTGAAGGGATCTTATGAATTCTAATTAGTAACATATTTAATAAAAAGATATATGTAAATATATTTGTACAGATCATTTATTGTTGACAACTCTGAAATTTACATATAAATGTATTTGTATTTTAGGCTTTCTAAATCAATATCTCCAAATATAAAGTTAATGCTTTTTTTAGCATGTTCCTCATTTGAGGACCCATGAACAGCATTGTGCAGAACATCAGTTGCAAATTTAGCACGTATTGAATTAGGATGTGTTTCTTTTGCTTTCGTTGGATCTGTTGGTCCCATTAATTGTCGCCATTCCTCCACAGCATTTTCTTTAGTTAGAACCATGACCATTGATGGGCCTCTAGAAAAACAATACAACCAACGATGTATGAAATGCTGATAATCTGATTTTGCAATGAGAACATTAAGTTGACATAACTAATGTTGCATGAGATAAACAAGTCAAGTCTACTTGGGATACACTATCTATTTGATTATTTCAAAGAGTCAGAGGTTTATGTTACAGAAGCCAAGACTTATTAAACATACATTATGTAACAGTAGATGCAATGGTGGGATTCAAAAATTTTTACTATCGGTTTTGTGGCAGTGGTGAAATGCAGCTGGTTCTATCCGGCTTGGGTGAACCGGTAGCAGTGGTGGTGGGAGGCTCTGCCCACCCGCTCAGACATTATCACATCCTATTTTTGATGCTCTGTGCATGCGCAGAAGGTCCTGCACATGTGCAGAGGTGTTGCACATGCGCATAGCAAGTGTGCTCCCATTTGCGAACTGGTAGTGAAAGTAAGTGGATTTCACCCCTGTTCTGTGGGCATGGATTAGTGGGTGTGGCTTGGTGTTCATGCGACTGAGTGGGTATGACTTGGTGGTCATATGACTGGGTGGGCATGGCCAACTTGACAACACTCACGTCAAGGGGCGCCTTGCCTGGCCTCTCCTCAAGGGCCTCAATATGATACATTTTCCCAGTCTATTTATTTACTACTACTGAACATCCAAAATATACTATTTAATCCTATGTATATATGCCATATGTGTACATACATATTACATAGTTTTTTCTCTTTCTTTCTTTCTTTGTCTCTCTCTCTCTCTCTTTCTTTTCTCTCTTTCTCTCCCTTCCCTTCCTCCTTCCCTTTCTCATTCAAAGGCTAGGAGAGTGAGACACACCTGAGATATGTGAGGTGGGAGGCCCGAGAGAAAGTGCCTGGTCTGGGCACACAGCCCTCCATAATGGAGCTCTTCCTGGGGAGCAAAGCAAGAACTTACTGATCCTGATGGCGAGTTCCAGCCACAGCAGCAATGGTGGAAGGAGCATGACAGCAGGGACAGCAGTGGCAGTGGTGGCGGAAGGAGAGCAGTAGCAATGGTGCTCAGGTAGGGCGACCTTGGGGCCCTGGGAAAGCGCACAGTGAAATTTACTTTAGCAACCAGAAGTTGCCGCTTTGGGTCCACCTGTAAGTCCAAGTCTGGAAAACACTGCAGGTGGCAGAGCTTTTCTCTGCCACCTGTAGCACTTTCCCGATGGGAGTGAAGTCGGACCCAAAGCTCAATTTCGCTGGGCTGCGAAAGACGCTCTCTCACTCTCCCAGGCAAGAACAGCAGCAGGAGAGAAAAGCAGCTGCTGACCTGGAGAGCACATGGCGCCCTCCATGTGTTCTCCAGTGACCTGTTTTCTTTCCCCTGCTGCTCTTGCTGGGAATGGGAAAGCATGTTTCACAGCACAGCAAAATTTAGCTTTGGGTCCGACTTCACTCCCATTGGGAAAGTGCTGAGGGTGGCAGAGAAAAGCAGCCAGGTTGAATGCAATTTCTCTCTGCCACCCACAGCGTTTTCCGGATGGGAGTGGGACTTACAGGACCAAAGCAGCAACTCGCGGTTGCTAAAGTAAATTTTGCTGTGCTGCACAAGACAGCACAGCAAGAGCAGCAGGGAAAAGAATTGAAAACAGGTCACCAGCAAAGACATGGAGCGGCTCCGTGTGCTCTCTGGGTCAGTCAGTGGCTGCTTTTCTCACCCACAGTGCTTTACAGATGGAACAGTAAGATAAGAGCCTTACCCAAACCACTTCATCCACCTGCTGCCATGCTGCCCCCCGCCCGTGCTGCCCCCACCCGTGACCCTTTGGCTGAGCATGGCAGGCTGCAGGCTGGGTAAATTGCTTTGGCCCCGGGGGAGGGTATAGTTTGAGGCCTGCCTGGGTTCTCTAAGCGAGTGTGGGCAGCAAGCCTGACCATGGGGACTGCCAGGAAGGGAGGGAAGCATAGCGGGGCTGTAGGCCATGTGGAAGAGAGTAGGAGAAGGCAGGCAGGGATGGTGGGGGGTGGGGCATCTAGCTAAGCCACAGCCAGCACCGCCATCTGGGATGGAGCCTGCTGGTGACTTAGCCAGCCAGGCGAGCCTGGGGATGGTGATGGTGGGGGGGCAGTTAGCTAGGTCACGAGCGGTGCAGCCAGCGTGGAGCCATGGTGATGAAGCAAGCCAGGCAAGATGAAGGCTGGGTGGGGGGGAATGCAACTTGTAGGCTTACTTACCTAGGCAGGCAGATCAGGGCCACTCAGTTGGACCACAGGCACTGTGTGGGAAGGCAGGCAAGCTGCAGAGCAGTGTGGTCAACATGAGGAGCAATAGTGTGTTATGCTGGGGAGGTGAGGAGTGACGGGGCAGGTGGGGTGGGGCAAGGTGGCAGCCGGGCCGAGTGAGCAAATGGGTGGGTGGAGGTGACCGGCGACCGGACGGGCAGGGTCGGGGCCAGCCAGAGATCATTACCAGTTCAGTGAACCAGGTCAATTTTCTGCTACCTGTTCGCCTGAACTGGTGCGAACTGGCTGAATACCACCTCTGAGTAGATGACTTCCTTAACAGTCCCATCTCTGTTTGAATTTGCACTTTGCTGTATGTCAGTCTGTCTGTTCTCCATCTATATAAAAACCTATGATATCATGTCATATCATATGCTAGTCTTAGAGGTGCCATTTTTGATGACTTTCCTTCCCTCAGAACCTTCAGGTAAGTGGAGATGCTCCATAGATAAAAGTAGTTCTCTGTTTCTGCTCTTCAAAAGAGATATGTTAGGTAGCATTCTTTAAAACATTATTGTGGCCATGGCAAAATCAAAATTGTTTACATCACATCACATCACATCATACAATTAAAATCAGTTAATACAATTTATCTTCAGTAATGTTGTCTTTTTGTCACATAGCAAAAATTACAATTGAGCAATTGGGTTTGGAAATTCTGCACTAAAACCATTTGAAGGCAAGCAGGTAATATAGACAGCTACAGCTAAGAAATTTTTGAAACTGGGATTTACAGAGATGCCAAAAACATGACAGAAATCTAGCAATACTGTCAAAAAGAGTTTCTTTTTAATTTTTAATTTTTTAATATAATAATTCCATTTCCAGTTAATCAGTGTGTAGTCCTGGTACAGATATCATTGTAAAATAATAATCAAGGTTTACAACTATATTCATTACATTAACATTAATTCTATAATATAGAATAGAATAGAATAGAATAGAATAGAATAGAATAGAATAGAATAGAATAGAATAGAATAGAATAGAATAGAATAGAATTCTTTATTGGCCAAGTGTGATTGGACACACAAAGAATTTGTCTTGGTGCATATGCTCTTGGAGTACATAAAAGAAAAGATACATTCGGACTTCCGGCGGCGACGTCATGGTGTTAGGGACGAAGGGAACAAGCAGCGACTGGAAACTAAATGGAGACAGATGTCATCTTGACAGTGACAGCGCACAAATTAACAACTGGCGAAATTGGAGGAAATCCAGAGGAAACCCAAAAGGAAAAAGTGAACCCGGAGAAAATTGAGATCTTGGATAACTTGTTGCAGAGGAGAGACAGGATTCAAGGAGAGAAAGAGAGAAATTTGAGGGACCTTGCCCTTTGTGGAGACAGTGATGAGGCAATTAACAAGCAGCAGATTCCAGAAGAGAGAGCAACAGAAAAAACTCTGTTTAAGTGGAAGCTAGCGATTTCTGGAACTAAATCAAATTAAACATAATTTTTTCCTTTGGACATTGGAGATTTGGACGAGATTTGGGCGACTTTCAGATATTTGGACGAGGATCTTTTGAGAGGTGGACGTTTTTGAAACTTGGTGGATATTTAATTTAAAAGACATTGGGACGCTAGACATTGAACGTAAATAGCAGAGAAAATAAATCAGAAGGATACAAATCTGAAAAAGAAGAGAGTGACCTAGAGGAAGAAGAACCAACGGTGAAGTAAAATTAATTGCAATTAAACTTGATATTGAAACAGTGATTAAAAAGTAATAAATATATTGTTTTTGAAATCTCATATATAATTGTTAACTCAGTCTTATATCTACTTAGAGAATTACTTTGGCATTTAATCATCATCTTGTTTTGGTATGTTTAAGTTTGAAGATTTATATTAGACAGATTAAGTAAATTAAGGATTGTAATTAAGGGTAATTGATATTTATAAATAGTAATTAATAGTAATTTAAATAAGATACTAAATAATTAATTATAAGGACTATCAATTGATGAATTGCTGAAGCATTAGACTTTTCCCTCACTCCCTCCCCCCTATACCCCCTTTATTTTTAAAGATTAATTTGGACAAATAGTCATTAATATTTGAAGAATTTTGAAAAATATTGAAAGGTGAAAGATAGAGTTTATATATAAAGTTATACATAGATAGTGATTGTGTGATAAGGAAATATATTTCAATTGTTTATTATCTTGGGATTACTGAAAGCTATATATTGAATTTAAATATCAATAGAAATATAACAGCCCAAATAGTAATCAGTATATGAAACTCTGGGAGAAGATAACACAAGAAATACTAATGGCAACTACGGGCTCAGCAACAATTACTAAATCAAGCAAGAAAATACCTCCAAACCAGATGATACTTACGGCCTCCCCATCACAGCAAAAATCAGTTGAAACTATGGAAAAGGATAAGGCAACCCCCACTCTTAGTATGCAAAACATCCACTCTGTACTAACAATAATCCAGGAAGAAATGAATGGAATGCAAGAGACCATGGTCCACAATCATGAGGAGATAAGGAAAAACCATGAGGAACTAAGGACGGATGTGGGAGAGATAAAAGATAATATTAGGAACATGGAGGAGAAGATAGGAAAGATTCAACAGAACATAGAGGAAAACGAGCAGAGGATCCATAAGGTGGAGGAGAGAATAGAACATACGGATAAGAGAATGGAAAGGATGGAATATAACCAAGTGGCAACAAATAAGGAACTGGAGGACTCATTATCATATCTCGAGATGGAGAAGGCATCCTTCTACTAAAGGTTTCAAAATGTAGAAGAGCAAAAGGATGAAGACTTAGGAGAAATCATGACTGAGATACTTTCGGAAGTGACCCAGAGGGACAAGGAAGAGATATGAAGTGGAATAGATGAAATCTATAGAGTTCACACGAATTACGCATGGAAAACAAGTTACCCAAAGAAATACACATCAGATTCACAAAAAAATCTATAAAAGAAGAGATCTATAGGAAGATGAGAGAAGAGACAACTATGTATAGGGGAAAAGAAATTTTAACCCTCAAACAGATACCAAAAAGGACAAGGGACCAAAGAAGGAACTACAACTTTCTAACCACACAGTTGAATAAATTTAAAATAAAATTCCGCTGGCTAATGCTGGAGGGCCTACTAATCTCCTGGGAAGACAGAAAATATAGAATTGGCAACTTAGAAAAAGCACAGGATTTTTTCGACCAGCACTTTGTATTGGAAGAGGAGCAGGAGAGCAGAGAAGAACAAGAACTCAAGAGGCAAGAGGAACAGTGGACAGAAAAAGAAGAAAGAGACCAAGAAGAGGAGAAAAGAGAGGAGAGAGAAAGAATGGAGAGAGAGGAAGCGAGGGAAAAGACGCAAAGAATCACTAGGAACACAAAAAGATTGAAAACAACAAATAGATAAACAAATAGAGATGGAAAGAGAGCTAAAAATTATCTCAATTAATATAAATGGACTTAATTCGCCAGCCAAAAGAAAACAGACATTTACAAAACTTCAAAAGCTGGAAATGGATATCATTACTCTTCAAGAAGTACACATTAAAAGACAGCATTAAAAAACTATTGGAAAATCAAAGATTAGGAATATTATACGCATCTCTAGGAGACCAAAAAAAGAGAGGAGTCGCAATATATGTAAAAAAACACCTAAAAACAAAACAAATATATACAGACACAGAAGGACGCATTTTAATAATAGAAATACAAACAGAATCCAAAACAATATTATTAATATCTATATATGCACCCAATGGAAACCAAAGTGACTTTTTCAAGAAATTACATAATACAACTAAAGACCTGGAATACGAAGCTATCTGCATGGTAGGAGACTTCAATGCAATCATGGACATAGAAAAAGATTATCGGAGCAATAAAAAAAGTAAAACCAGAAAGAAAATACTACTGGATTCCTTTAAAGACATGATCAACGAATTACGCTTGCACGATGTATGGAGAGAGGCAAATAAACAAATAAAACAGTATACATATTATTCGAACCCACAACAGTCATGGTCCAGGATCGACATGGCCTGGATGACTTCAGACCTCAGAGAGGAGATAAAGGACATCGAAATAATATTGAATACTTAGACAGACCATAACCCCATTAAAATAGTATGGAAAGGATATCGAAAGCAAAAGAGGTGGATGATGGATACAGGAACAATAAAAGATAAGGAATACATACAGATGATTGAGAAAGAAACTAAAATGTTTCTTCAAATAAATACTAAAGAACAGACATCGCTCCAGAATCTATGGGACACAATTAAAGCCTATATAAGAGGTCTCACTGTTATGTATATGGCAAAAAAAAAAAAAAAAACCCAAAGAGAAACAACTGACAAGGAATAATCTACTGGAAGAACTTAGAATATAAGAATTAGAACTGCAGAAACAACCCCATAATAAAACAATAAAAGAAAAATTAAACCTTGCTAAACATAAAATTAACCTAATCACGCAAACAGAAATTGCACAGAAAATCAAGCTAGCAAAACAGAAATATTTTGAGTATGCAAACAATACGGGGTGCTGGATAGCGTACAAACTGAAAAAAGAAAAAGAAAGGAGAACAATATTTTAGCTACAGGATGAAACAGGACAAATACACCATACGAATTTAGATAAAAAACGCATAGTTAAATATTTCTTTCAAAATCTCTACGAACAAGAAGAGATTCGGGACAAAGACATTAAGGAATACTTACGTAAAACAAACATTACAAAATTAGAGGAGATCCATAGAGAAGCATTAAATAGACCAATTACGATGACCGAGCTGGTAGAAGCAAGGAAAAAGCAGAAGAATAACAAGGTTCCAGGCCCGGACAGAATACCAACGGAATTTTATAAAAAATGTCAGCATGCAATAGATGAGCTACTACTTCAAGTCCTCAATGATGCACTATCAGAAGCAGAAATCCCCAAATCTTGGACCGAAACCATTATCACACTCATCCCCAAAGAAGATACAGACCCCACACAAGTTAAAAATTATAGACTGATTTCATTGCTCAATGTGGACTCCAAATTGTTCATGTTGGTCATAACACAAAGACTGAAAATAATTATTCATAAATACATACATGCAGATCAAAACGGCTTTGTCCCAAGAAGACAGATTAAAAATAACATGAGAACAATTATCAATGTCCTGGAATATTACGAGAAAAAAGTTGATAAACAGGTAGTCTTAATTTTTTTAGACGCACAGAAGGCATTCGATAACTTAAATTGGAACTTCCTCATATTACAACTAGAGGCCATGGATTTCGGCGACAAATTTCTGCATATGATTAGAAAAGTATACTCTTTCCAAACGGCCAAAATTATGATTAATGGGGACATGACTGATAATCTGGATATACAAAAAGGTGTGAGGCAGGGTTGTCCTTTATCTCCACTTCATAATCTCATTGGAAATATTATTAAATGAAGTTAGGAAGGATGACGAAATAAAAGGTCTGAGAACACGAAAAGAAGAATATAAATTACAAGCCTTCGCTGACGACGTGGTATTTATATTGGAGCAACCAGAAACAACAGGAATCAAACTCTTAGCGAAGATAGAGGAATATGGAAGAATGGCGGGGCTCAAAATCAATAAACAAAAAACTAAAGGACTGACAAAGAATTTGACAAAGGTACAGGAGACAAAATTAGAAGACAAACTAGGAATACAAATTGTAAAGAAAGTAAAGTATCTAGGAATCTGGCTCACCGCTAAAGCAATAACAATTAGAGAAGACAACTATAACAAATTAATGAAACAAATTAGAAAGGACTTGGAAACATGGAAGAAACTACAGCTGTCATTTCTAGGGAAAATCGCATCCATAAAAATGAACATACTACCTAGATTACTCTACCTTTTTCAAGTAACTCCAATTTGGCTAGGAAAGGATTTCTTTAAAGACCTTAAAAAAATAATAACAAAATTCATTTGGAATGGGAAAAAGGCCAGAATTAAAATAAAGTGTTTGCAAGATACTCGGGAAAAGGGAGGATTAGGCCTACCGGACTGGGAGTTATACCACAAAGCAGCATCTTTAAATTGGATAAGGGACTGGACAGACCTCAAAGATAAAAGAACGCTACTCCTAGAGGGATTCGAATTACAGCGTGACTGGCACAACTTCCTGTGGGAGGGAAAGGACAAGCAACATCGATACTTCCAACAACATATTATCAGAGGATCACTGTACAAAACATGGCAAGAGATTAGAAAGCATTACACTAAAATTCCACGATGGCTATCGACTACGGAAGCACTAATCTACCCCAATGCCATGGACGTAGAGAAAACAAGAAGTTATAAAGAATTATTGGATAATGAAGGAGACTTACAAACAAGACAAGAATTAAAAAATCAGAGTATAGACAATGATTGGTGGCCATATTTGCAAATAGAATCAAGATATAAAACAGATCGGACACAATTCAGATTTCAAAACGAACCAAATGAATTAGATAAAATATTACAAGGTAGATGAAAAAATGATAACCAAAATTTATAAGTATCTAATAAAATACAAATTAGAAGAGGAGGTGGTTAAAGAAAACATGATAATTTGGGCCAAAAACATAGGATATAACATTCAATTGGATAACTGGGAAAATTGTGGACGATAAATTATAAGCTGACAATGTCTATACCCTATTAGGAAAACCTTTACAAAATGTTCTACCGATGGCACCTCCCACCGGCGCGTCTGGCCAAGATGTTCCCAAATACCTCTCCAATGTGTTGGAAATGTAAATTGCAGAAAGGGACATACTATCATATCTGGTGGTCATGCCGAAAGGCAAAACAATATTAGCAAGAAATTAAGACAATGATTGAAGAAATTATAAAACAAAAGCTAGAAATGAGGCCAGAAACTTTTCTATTGGGAATAATCACAGCACAATACACCAAAGAAATAAAATATCTGATTATCCATATCCTCACAGCAGCACGCATACTATTTGCCCAAAATTGGAAATCTGAGCAGTTACCGACAGAAGATAAAATAATCGCTAAAATTACAGAATGTGCAGAAATGGACAGGCTTACAAAAGAACTACAAGAGAAAGATGATACTGATTACTATTTAGTGTGGCAAAGATGGTACAGCTGGTTGGAGGGAAAAATAGGAATATAAAAATAATTATTGATTACTTAATAGGAATGTATAAAATTAAACAAAGAGTGAACTATAATGTTCTATATACAAATATGTAAATATGTAAATATAGATATAGATATGAATAGAGAATGATAAAAGAAATAGGAAAATAATCCACCGATGTAGCAACTTTAAGAGTCAGTCATGGGACTGAATTGATGTTTGTTTGTTTTGTATGTTGTCTTAATGTATTTATGATTGTTCGTATATTTTTTATCAATAAAAATTTTAAAAAAAGAAAAGATAACATTCGTCAAGAATCATAAGGTACAACACTTGACGATAGTCATAGGGAAACAGTCAATATAAATATTAAGGATGCTAGCAACAAGGTTACAGTCATACAGTCATAAGTGGGAGGAGATGGGTGATAGGAATGATGAGAAGATTAATAATAACTAGTGATTTAGTAACTAGTTTGACAGTGTTGAGGGAATTGTTTAGCAGAGTGATGGCATGCGGGAAAAAACTGTTCTTGTGTCTAGTTGTTCTGCTGTGCAGTGCTCTATAGTGTCGTTTTGAGGGTAGGAGTTGAAACAGTTTATGTCCAGGATGTGAGGGGTCTGTAAATATAGTATTTTCACAGCCCTCTTTTTGACTCATGCAGTATACAGGTCATCAATGGAAGGCAGGTTGGTAGTAATTGTTTTTTCTGCAGTTCTAATTATCTTCTGAAGACTGTGTAATATTTTTTTATTAATTTAGGCCCTGTTTCTTGTGGATCTTCCAGAATGAAGACAAAATCGTCTGCAAATGCCTGTAGTTTAGATTTTTTCTTTTTTCTTTCCATACCTTTTATCTCTGCATCTTGTCTAATATTTCTGTTTAATACTTCCAGTGTCAATATGAATAATAGATGAGACAAGGGGCATCCTTGTCTTGTACCTTTTTTAATGTTAACCTTCTCTGTCATATCTCCATTTACCATCGCCTTTGCTATATATTGCCTTAATCATGTTAATAAATCTCTCCCCAAAATCCATATCTTTTCATTGTGCTAGCATAAACTGCCAATTCACATTGTCAAATGCTTTCTGTGCATCTAGAAAAATTAATACCATTTGCTTCCCTGAATGTGCTTCGTAGTACTCCAGTGTATTTAAAATTATTTTCATGTTGTCTTTAATTTGTCTCTTAGGTAGAAATTCATTTTGATTTGAATGTATGAATTGATTTAAGAACTTTTTTAGTCTTTCTACAATTATTGAATATATATTTGTTTTCTGAGGTTTTCGCGGGTGTTTGTATGTAGGTCTTTGGTTATTCGGGTTTTCTCCCGCGTAAAATTGGAGGTGTCTTGGCAACGTTTCGACGAAGTCTCATTCGTCATCTTCAGGCTGGTGTTCTCAGCTTCGTGCTTTAGGAGCAATGTGTGTGATCGCAGCTGTTTCTTCCTTTTAACTGCCAGTGGGAGTGTGAACTGATTGGGTGGGAGCTTGGCTGTGTTCTGATTGGGTGGAGGTGTGTTCTGATTGGTTGGGGGTTTGGCTGTGCTCTGATTGGATGGGGGGTTGGCTGTGCTCTGATTGGATGGGTGTGTGTTCTGTTTATTTACATATATATATATATATATATATATATATATATAAATTTTCTTACTTCTTCGTAGGGTTTATGTGTGTTTTTCTTCTAGCCAAGTTTTCCCTACGTAGGCAAGGTTTTTTTGTAGCTCCAGCTCAGTAGAATCTCATCTACTCGGTTCTGGGCTTTTTTCTTTTCTAACACCTAACGAACTAGAAATGGATCTATTTAGGTCTCCCACCTAGCAGTGAGAGCTTGCTAGGTGTTAGAAAAGAAAAAAGCCCAGAACCGAGTAGATGAGATTCTACTGAGCTGGAGCTACAAAAAAACCTTGGCTACGTAGGGAAAACCTGGCTAGAAGAAAAACACACACACACACACACACACACACACACACATATATACATATTACAGAAAAACCTTGGTTACGTAGGGAAAACCTGGCTAGAGGAATAAACACACACACACACACACACACACACACACACATATATATATATACATATGTGTGTGTGTGTGTGTGTGTGTGTTTATTCCTCTAGCCAGGTTTTTCCTACGTAACCAAGGTTTTTCTGTTTTTCTTCTACAGAAGTAAGAATATATATCTATATATCTATATCTATATCTATATCTATATCTATATCTATATCTATATCTATATCTATATCTATCTATCTATCTATCTATCTATCTATCTATCTATCTATCTATGTAAGTTTTCACGGGTATATATGTGTGTACAGTTAATATTTCGGGTTTCTTCCCGTGTAATTGTGAACATATCCCTAAAAGGGTAGAAGCGACGTTTATATATATATATAAAATAGTTTTATTTTACATTTTACACAAAATTAAACCCTAGCATCCCCCCCATTACCTCTCCCTCCTCCCTCCCCCCCACTTCCCAGAGCAGAGTACAGGGTATTTCATCTAACAATCTTAGACAAACATATCTAACTGTCTATAAACACTTTTTCCACCCTTTCACACTTTAACTCCCTTTTTGCATAACTAAATGATAACACATCTTCTTAAATACTTGTATTCATTCGTATGCTATTTGAGATTTTTTAGTCCCATATTTACTTTGTATGTAGTCAATCCAGCTTCTCAATTTCAAAATATAACTTTCTTGTGATTGATCTTTCAAATATGCAGAAATTTTTGCCATTTCCACTAAATTGGATACTTTTAATGTCCATTCTTCTATGATAGGTAGGTTTTCCTTCTTCCAATATTGCACCACCAAAAGTCTTGCTGCTGTTATTAAATTTAACATCAATTTAGTTTCTCTAATTGTACAGTCTCTAATAATACCCAACAAGAATAACTGTGGAGTAAATCTTATCTTTTTCTTAAAAATCTTCTGAGTAATCCACCATATTTTAATCCAAAAAGCTTTAAGTTTTTTACATGTCCACCATATATGTTAATAAGTTGCATCTTCACAGTCACATCTCCAACACTTAGGTTCTTGATTCGGATACATATATGCTAACTTTTTAGTATCTAAATGCCATCTATAGTACATCTTATAAAAATTCTCTCTTAAATTTTGTGCTTGTGTAAATTTTACATTTCTAACTCATATTTTTTTCCCAAGTTTCCATCATTATTGGTTCCTGAAAATTTTGTGCCCATTTTATCATACAATCCTTAACCAGTTCCGTTTCTGAGTCTATTGCTATCAGTGCATTATATAATCTTTTTATATGCGATTGACTTTGATCTCTAATTTGTTTTACCAAATTTTCATCAGTTTTCATTATACCAATTTTCTGATCTTCTTTCCATCTAGCTTGTAACTGTCCAAACTGAATCCAAGTCTGTACTATCTTTTCTTCTTTTAATACATTTAATGGTTTTAATTGCATTATGTTCCCTTCCATTTTAAGAAGCTCTTTATATGTAATCACATCTTGTTTTTGTTCCACACTTACACTTTCTATCGCATGCCTGGGTATTGCCCATATAGGTATTTTATAATTTATCTTATGTTGATATTTTTTCCAGACTCGCAACAAGGCGTTCCTTAATATGTGAGTCTTAAAGACCTTATCCACCTTTTTATCATAGAATAAATACGTATGCCATCCATATAATAAATCATATCTTAATTTTCTTTTTTGTCCTTTCCATTTAATTTTTATTGGATTGTGATCTGCACAATTACTTGTTTCTATGTCTATTTCTTGTACATTAGATCTTAATTCAGCTGACATCCATATTATATCTATTCTTGACCAAGACATATGCCTATTTGAATAAAATAAATATTGCTTTGCCTTGCTTTGTATCTTGCGCCATACATCTTGGATACCTAATTCTTCCACCATTTAAAAATTTTGGAAGTGTCTTCCTAGCTTTTTAATTTACTTTCCTAGTTTTATAATCCAGTTCCGAATCCACAATTGCATTAAAATCTCCTACAACACATATATTTTCATACTCCAATTCTATTATTTTTTTATGAAGTTTACCATAAAAGTCCTCTATTGCTATTTGGTGCATAAATTGCTACCAAAAGTATCTGTTTGTAATTCATTGTTATCTCCACCATCAAAATCCTCCCTTCTTCATCCTTGAAAATTTGCTTAACATTTACTGTTTCTTTTATGTAAAGAACTACTCCTCTCTTCTTATGTTGTGATAGAGAGATATATAGTTTCCCAATTTTGTAATGTTCCAATGGTTTATTGTGGTTTTTTTTTTAATATGAACCTCTTGCAGGCAAATGATATCCAACTTTAATTTTTCTAGTTTACTGAAAGTCCTTTTCCTTTTTATAGCCGAATTCAATCCATTTATATTTATTGACAGTAATGTTATTTTTTCTTCCATGGTTTTACTTATAGATAGGTTTTGTTGTTCTGGTTGCTCTTATCTCTCTCTGATCTTTTGCCTTTGCTCCTTCTTTCTTTGCTATTTCTTCTAACTCTCTTTCATCTTCTTTTTGTTGCATTTCTCTCTCTCTTATGACTTCCTCTTGTTGTCTATCCTCTTTTTCCTCTCTTCCTCTCATTTTCCCTTGTGGTCCAAAATAGTGCTCATAAAATTGTTCTGCTTTTTCTATGGAATCCAGTCTAAGTCTTTGCTCCATCCAGGTCACCAATATTCCCTCCGGTATCAGCCATCTAAAATTTACTCCATTCTTAATGAGCTGTCTTGTCAGAAATTGATATTCCTTTCTTATTTCTCTTACTCTTCTGGAGATCTGTTTTAAAACTACTATTTCTTTTCCTTTGTATTTTAAAGGGTCACCTCTCGCTCTTTGTAGAATCTCTGCTTTTATTGTTTTTTTAGTAAATCTCATCTTTACCTCTCTGGGATGTCTACTTCTCATTACATAGCTAGTGTAAACTCTAAATATTTCATCCATCTCAGCAAGCACCTTTTCTTTGGTCACCTATACAGCATTTGCCAGCAGCTCTGCCAATATCTCCACCAAATTTTCTCTCTTTTCTTCCTCAATGTTCTGGAATCACAAGTAGTAATCAGCCTTATCCATCTCAAGTGATATTATTGTTCTCTCATGACTTTTATCTGCCAGGGTGAGTCTGTAATCAACCTTTTCTCTGTTTATTCAGCTTTCTCTTCTACTTTCTGAATGCGTTGTTCATTTTTAGCCATTATTTGTTGAAAAATCTCTATTTTATCCTCTACTTTTCCTATTCTTTCCTTAATGTCTTCATGCATGGCCTGAATCATAGCTTTCATCTCTAATTGCATCGTATTCATTTTCTCTTGCTGCAACATAGCATGCAATAACCTTTGGTCTGCTGGGCTAGATGCTGCTGCTGCTGCTGAGGAGGACGTACATGTAGTTTTCTTCATTTTGAGTTGTTTTAATAAATGTAAACCAATTATTAAAGATAATAACTACAATACCCCAACAGCCCCAGTGTTTATTTATTTTATTTATTTATTTATTATATTTCTATACCGCCTTTCTTCCGTAGGACTCAAGGCGGTGTACAATCAAGAAAAATATAGACACACAAACATCATAAAATTGCTAATTAAAATTATTACTTAGTTTGTTCAATTAAATAAAACCCAGAATTAGATCACATTTAAAAAATCATTCACATGTTCATATGTTTAGCCCCGCCTGTTCGAACATCAGGGTCTTGAGGGCACGGCGGAAAGCACGGAGATCAGAGATATTCCGTATCTCCGGGGGCAGTTCATTCCAAAGGGTTGGAGCCCTCACAGAGAAGGCCCTCCCCTTGGGAGTCGCCAGTCGACATAATTTGACTGACGGTACCCTGAGTAGTCCCTCCCTATGAGAACGAACTGGTCGGTGGGAGGCTATTGGTGGCAAAAGACGGTCTCGTAGGTACCCAGGTCCTAAGCCATGGAGCGCTTTAAAGGTGATAAATAACACCTTGAATTGCACCCGGAAGACCACTGGGAGCCAGTGCAGCTCGTGTAGGAGAGGTTGACCTCCCACTTCACTATCTCCTTCCAATTTCCCTTTTTACAAAGCTAATCAGGAGTCAAAACATTCAATATTACTGTATCCCTTTTTCTTTCCTCCTCCTTCTTATTTTCAATCTCCAAATAATGTCACTTTTTTTTAATTGTAATCCCAGAGGAGCATAATTATAATCCACAAAAAAGAAGTGAAACTGTTAATTGTAATCCAAGAGGAGAGTGAAGATATAAATTGTAATCCAAGAGTTGTTGAACTATTGACCCCATTGTTCTTCAAAAAGTATTATCTTTTTCTCTTTAACAATTTATAATCCACATAGCCCCACCAAGCTCCAAATTTCAACCACTAACTGTCTTATATCTTCTGAGGGAGAGTTCCCAGAGCAGAAAATAAAAGAGAAGGTAAATATTTTGCTGTTCTCAGCTTCTGTTCACTTTATCTGTTTAGCTTCCACTTGAATTCCAAGAGCTACACTATTTTAAAAAGTCTCAGTGTTTCACTCTCTGTCTCAGCTATCTAACATAAACAGTTTATTGATGAAGGTATTCTTTGTTTTAACAGACAGTCTTTATCTTTTTCAGCCTCTCAAGGTTATGTTTTCTTTCCTTCTGCCTGTAGGTGTCACTGTTGCTCTGTTGCTCTCCCTTTTCTCCCTTTTATTTTATATATTATCCTGTCCAAGTTTTTCAAAAAAGGTTCTCTAGATCCAAATTTTATAATCCCCAAAAGCTTCCAAGTTAGTCAATATTATATTTGAGATCCCCAGTCCAGCTTCCTAGTTTCCAAGTTATTTCACTCTTTTAAAAATTATCTTATCTTTCTTCCAGTTTTAAAAATGGCTCTCAGGCTTGCTCACTGCTTTTCTTGGGAGGTGGAAGGAAAACAATTCCACCTCTCCTTTTAGGGTCCCACTTTCACTCAGGCTAATTTCCAGGGGGCTCATTTCTCAACAGAAGTCAGAAGTTAGAAATCCCTCACCTAGATCATTCACACTGTTTGTTAGTCTTTGTGCTTTCTTCATTGGTGGCTGCCACAGCTTTGGTCAGGCACACAATGGCTGTCCTTTTCTTCCCTCAGATTGAGAGCCTTCTCTGGATCAATCAGGAAGCTTGCAAACTTCCTGAGATCAATGGAGCATGCTCTCTTACTTCATGACCCCTCTGAGGTGATTTAGGTCCATCAGAACCTCCTTGCAGTTTGAATTTCGGCACAATCCCACAGAGCCCATGGAAATGCATCATGTCACTGTGACGTCATCCCCACCCTCAAAAACATTCAGAGTTTTTGATCATCATACAAAACTTTCATGAAACTGGAACTTGGTATTTGCTATAGATGAGAATAATAGGAGAATATCCTACAGGGCAGTAGCACCTAACTCTTTTCAACCAGATTCTGTTTTTCATGATTCTAGGAAAGAAGTAGCTACAAAATTAAAAAGTGAATTGCTGGATAGGGCTGGAATCAGACATTTCTACATTGCCACATTTTCACTCCCTTAATAGATATTTGAAAATAAGTCAATAATTGTTACCTACTGAACAGTGCTGAGAATAAAATGTGTAAAACATTGTCCCACCCAGCTGCCACAAGTTCTGTAAAAACAAGTATTTTATTTATTTATTTATTTATTGGTTCGATTTATATGCCGCCCTTTCTCCAGAGACTCAGGGCGGCTTACAATGCATTAAGCAATAGCCTTCATACTTTTGTATATACCTGCTTAGTAGGGCTTTCAGCCCTCCCTAAGCGGTGTTCTTTTTTTATACAAAGTCAGCTTATTGTCCCCACAATCTGGGTCCTCAAATATCCCCTTCCCAAGAAAGAGAAAAAGAGTCAGACACCTTATAGTTTGCATATGGCTCCTTCCTCTATTGAAAATGTCACCAATTTCATGTTTGTTTACTTTTGCTGGGCAACTAAGTAGGCAATGCAATAGTGCCAAGCCTGAATTCACATTGGCAATTGAAACTCAGGCCCTGAGATGCAGGATAAAACAAGAGGGTTTTTTTGAGGGAGAAATGACCTCTTTCCCAAATTCCATAAAATTTTATTATTTCTGTTATATTACAATTGAATCTGCTCAACTATTGAAAAGATGACAAAATGGGATCAAAGCAGTGGTGGGTTGCTACTGGTTCACCCTGAATCAGGTGAATCGGTAGCGGCAGTGGGGGGAGACTCCGCTCACCCGGCCAGATGCTTCTGCACATGCGCAGAAGCGTTGTGCATGCATGCGAGTGAGTGAGCACCCACGAGCGAACTGGTAGCAACGGGTTTTGAAACCCGCCCCTGGATCAAAGGACAGTGAAGTCAGTTCACCTGCAAATATAGTGGTTAGACGTACCCAAAAATTAATGACTTCACTTGATGGACACAAAATCATTGTTATCAAAGAACCTTATTGGTAGGCATTCTGGGTTTTTTTCGCCTTTTCATTTGTTTCTTTTTTTGATTTAACATTGCTTTTGTAAAATGTGTTTACAAATTGCCTCTGAGAAAATGGACAGGGCTCTTGCAGCTGCTAGTTCAGCCATGTTTGATCTGTGTGTCTCTCCTGGCTGATTAAGGCTGCCCAGAAGGGGACATGTGATTGGGGGTGGTTTCATTGGTTTTCAAAAAGATGGTGTTGTGCCAGCTGAAAAGGGCATTGATCAACCCAAGTCTAAAGAGCTTTCAACCAGTCTCCAACTTCCCCTTTTTGGGGAAAGTTGTGAAAGAGATGGTCACATGGCAACTCAAAAGATCCTAGATGAAGTGTGGGCTTCTGGACTCTTTTCAGTCAGGGTTGAAACCAGGTTATAGGGCTGGGATGGCATCAATTTCCCTCTTTGATGAGTTCTAGTGGGAGTGGGTAGGGCAGTGCAACCATCTTTGCTCTTCTTGACCTCTCAGTAGCCTTTGAAGCCACCAATCATGGTATCCTGGATTATCTTTGGTAGTTGGGGATGAGCAGCACTGTGTTGCACTGTTTTCCTTCTTCCACTGGCACAATACATTCCTCCAGACTTGGTTCCAGTTGGTGTTGATGGTGAGAAAAATCCATCTCATGGTCCCTACTTGTGGGGGTGCTCTAGGACACAATTCTCTCTCTTCCCTTATTTAATATCTACATGAGATGACTGAATGAGATGATCCAACAGTCTGGGGTGAGATATCAACATGCTGATGATATCTTCAGCCTGGTACATCTGAGTGATGCTGTGGCTGTCCTGCCCCAGTGCCTGGATAAGGCAGGTGGGTGCAATGGGTGCAATGGTTTTTATCTCAACCCAAGGAAGATTGGGGTCCCAATAACAAAGTTTTTCCACTGCTGCTCTTGGATGGGGGGGGCTCCAAATGGTTCTAATGGGGGTCCTCTTGGACACACAGCTTCCACTAGAAAAACAGGTGACAGCTGTGACAGTCTTTAAATTCCTTAGCGTTTTGTGCCAATTGCACCAGTTCCTGGATCAGAATCCAGGAACTGGATTAATCACAATGATTCAGGCCCCTGGGATTTTTCATTTGGATTGCTGCACTGTGGTCTGTATTGAGCTGCCCTCAAAGAGCATTTGGAAACTTCAAATGATGCAGAATGTGGCTGATGGATAATAAATGGTGTCAGATATTTGATACATATAATACCATTGCTACATAAGCTGCACTGGCTACTAGTCTACCTCCAGGTACAAATCAAAACACTGGTTATCACCTTTGAAACCCTTCATGGCTCGGAGCTGGGTTACTTAAGAACCATCTTCTCCTAGTTGTTTCTACCTGTCCAATTTGATCTGGTAGGTTGAGCATACTACAAGACCCATCAGCCAAGGACTAGGAAAAATGCATTCTCTGCCATAGCCCTCTGGAACATTCAAAGGTATACAGTAGATTCATAATCTTCAACAACAACAACAACAACAATGAAGAACAATAATAATCTTCAGAGAGTAAGATGACCCAAAGTTGCTGGCTTTTCATAAGACCATGAAGACCAGATTATGTTTCTGGCCTGTTTCTAGATTATACTACCATCTATGGCAATAGTTTACTCAGCAACCATATAGTTTTAGTTTGTATTGTTTTAATTATTATGATGCATGCTATCCAGAGTTACTTATTGAGATGGGTGACTATAAAAATCAAGTAAAAATAGAAGGAGAAAGAAGGCTTCTGTATGGATAGCAGAAGGATCATAGAGCCTATTCGCCTAAAACATGTTCTATTTTGTAAAAAAAAAAAATTGTTAAAAAACTTTAATTCTGAATTTGCAATGGTGTTATTTTACTACGGTGCTGAAAAGTGACTAGATATGTCATGGCTTTGCCGGGATGGCACTTTGGAGTGAAGAACAATCAGGAATCAGTACAAACTGGGAGTGAGGGTTGAAGAACTTTGTGAAAACATATCAGAGTTCTTCTAACAGATCTTACTGAACAAGTAAGAAATCAAGGGGAATGGGCATTTTCCTATATTTCCTCCTGGGAAGTATCCAATGGTCAGCCTTGGTGAGTATATCCAGCCTGCAGGAAGAATGTTCCTTTTTGCTCTCAAAGAACTCTGAATTACTTAGCTATCTATATTCTGTGGGGCAGGAGATCAGCTGCATGGATATAATTAGATGTGGGAGACATCAGCAATTATTGACAAGGTGTGCAGTTGCACATTACTTAAAAATATACAGCTGGCATTCAGAGCTTGATTTCTCCCACTTTGGTTTTGATCGTTACTCTGAAGAATTTATAATATTTTTTTCAGTCATGATTAAGTATGATTAAGGATTCATATGTCACTGGAAATGACATAGCAGAGAGAACTTATATACTAATGATTAAAAGGTGCCTTTGAAACCAAAGTATTGGCAATGTGGGGCATGGCGATATGGTGTAGATTCTGGAGCTCCAGGAGAACACCAATATCCTAGTTGATTTTGGGGATCCCCAGGGATCATAGCTGTCTTGTGGAGACAGCGAAGAAAGAATATGCTGGCTGGCGTGGATAGGGAATGAACAAGTTCCCTGAAATGCTGGCATTAGTTTTTGACCCGTCGACGAAGGAAGGCAGCCATTAAGGAGCTGTCACAAGCCAGAACAGCCACGATCAGAAAGAGGGAATGTAGAAGTGATAATTGAACGGAGTATTGTTACTGGTAATTGCTGAATAATTGGCCAACTCACAGGTAAAAGAAAAAAAGTCTTTGATTGCTTGAAAAAATTGTAGTGGAAGATTGGTGGCTAATTGCACAGAAAACTAAAGCGGAGAAAAAAAAACCCCGGAACTTTAAAAATCAAACCTAAAGCCCTGGAAAAAATCTTCCATTCTGATTTAAAACTGGATTGACAAAGAAAAGAAGATAGAAAAACATTTTAAACAGCAGAAGAAATTAAGTGTGGAAAAGAGAAAGTGAACACTTTTGTGTATTATAAGATGGCTACTTTGTTATGGAAAGGATTGTGAATCAGAGAAAGACAGCTGCTGGCAGAGAGCGTGAGAAAGAGGTGTGAGAGAATTCATACAGCTCTACCAAGATAAGAGAACAAAGGACAAAGACTGAAATGGTGCTGGCTCAAGTGAAGATCTGAATTGGACATTATTTAAAGGGGGGGGGAGAACACTATATGGACTTGGAAATTTGAAATATATGTAAAGGAAAAGAATAAATTTAAAAATCTCAGCCTTTGAAATTGAAAATATGGAGAATTGGGAGGAGGAATATGAGACATTGAGGGAGATGTTTCAAAGAATAAGAGAAGCATTTAAGGGAAACAAAGAAGCAGAAGATTGGTTAGAATGCAAAAAAAGAAAGAGAACAGAAGAATGAGAAACAAAAGAAACAAAGAGATAATATTGGAGAAGAAATAATTGAAAATAAAGATAAAGATGATTACATTGGGTTTAGCAGTGACAGAATAAGAATGGATAAGGGAAAATACATCTCAAATAAGAAAAGAAGAGAAATAAATGGGGAAAGATTGAGAAAGAAAATTAATAGAGTTAAAATTAAAGAAAAGAGGCTGAAGGGGAGATACAAGAAAAGGAAAAAGAGGAAGGTAAGGGAATGGGAGAAAGGGAGGAAAATACCAAGAAATGGAGTTGTGGAGAGATTAAGGGAAAATGGTTAAGAGTCAGTGAAAATGTTAATTTGTTAATAAAGAGAATGATGTTAGTGGTAGAAATTATATGTGAAAATGTTGTTAAATGAAATAGATGGGTGTAGGTGTAATGTGAAAGAAAGAATGATTTTGGAGAAAGCATTAAATGGAGAGAAATAAGTAACATAAATATTAATTGAAATTATGATGGAAAACTGAAATTGAATGTAAAATTGAATGAAATTGAAATGTTAAAAAATGATTTAAGTGTTATACTTGCAAGAAGTAAAGAAGAAAAAACATATTGTTAAAAGTAAAGAAGATAAAGGATTGGAAGATTGGGTAAAAATTTAAAGGGAAAAATGGAATAGGATGAAATATACTGTTTATAACTAAAAACATAAGAGGAATTTTGTGAAATATACTTGATAAATGAAAGATCGGGGTTGCCTGGACTCCATAGTGGAAAATATAAATTGAAGATGAATTCAGCAATAGAGAGAGATGAGGAGAAGAGAGGTGGAAGGGAAGAGGAAGGAGAGAGAGGGAAGGAAGAGTAGGGAGGAACGAAGGGAAGGGAAATTAGAGTAGGAGAGAGGGTAAGATGGGGGGAAGAGAGGAGGCGAAGGAGACAGGGAGGGGAGGGGAGGGGAAGTAGATAAGAGAAGAAGAGGAGGGGAAGAGAAAGTAGGAAAGAAAGAAAAGAGGGAGATGGTAGGTTGGAGGAGAAAGATTGCTGTACAATAAAAAATGTTGAAATGGAAGAAAGGCAACCCCGAACAAACACAAATATATTAAGATAAAGAATGAATTGTTAAAGAATAAAAGGGAATAAATATGAATAAACAGTAAAATTAGAATTTAAGGGGCGAATGAAGATGCTGTTTATATAAGTAAGCAAAAAAATATTGAGATATGATTTAAAAAAGTGAAAAAAGAAAATTGTGGCAAAAATTGTAATTGAGTAAAATGTATTTGAATTTGATTAATTGTATAAGATAAGATATGGCCAATACTCTGTTCAAAACATATGTGGGTGAATGTGGGGGGGAAACAATCAATAAAACTTGATTTTTTTTTAAAAAAAGAAATCAAAGCATTGGTTTATTTTCAGTGTTTTTGCACAGGGACTTCATCACAGTTTGTTTGTTCAAGAGTTTACCGTAATTAATCAATTCAAAGTGCCGATTGTGTAAAATAGCCTCTAGTAACCTTTTGATCATCTACTAACATAAAATCAAGATCATGCAAAATGTTAGTACCATTTTATAATGCCTTGATAAGACCACACTTGGAATATTGCATCCAGTTTTGGTCACCATGATAAAAAAAAGATGTTGAAATTTTAGAAAGAGGGCAAAGAACAGTAATAAAGATGATTGGGAGACTGGAGACTAAAAGATATGAAGAACAATTGCAAGAATTAGGTATGTTTAATGAAAAAGAGGACTGGGGTGATATGATAGCAGCATTCAATATCTAAGCAACTGCCACAAAGAAGAGAGAGTCAACTTTCAATATTCTCCAAAGCATCTGAAGACAGAACAAAAAGCAATGGATGGAACTAATCAAGGAGAGAAGCAGCCTAGAAATAAGGGCAAATTTCCTGACAGAATAATTAATCAGTGGGAAAAGTTTGCCCTCAGAAGTTATGGATCTGCATGACAGGAGAATTTTAAGAAGAGATGGATAACCATTTGTCTGAAATGGCATAGAGCAGGACTATTAAACTTGCGGCCCACTGGATGCGCCATGCGCTGCTGGCCAAACCCATGCCCGGTTTCGCAAAGGGGAAAAAAGTCCTGATATGTCATGTGACAATGCTGTGACAATGCTACTTTGACCCTCCTGCCATAGAGTTTCCTGCTTGAACAGGGAGGTTGGACTAGAAGACCTCTAAGGTCCCTTCCAACTCTGTTATTCTTTTAAAATGATACAAAAGAAATAAACTGTTTCTTTGATGTGAGCCTTGCAAATTTTTTTGTCTGACAAATTCGAAGTCAGTTTTGCTTTGATCAAATTTTGTTCTTGTTTTTTTTAAAAAAACAAAAAAACAAAAACAGGCACTTACTTTGACATATAATCCACTAGTTGATTATAATATGGCTTATCTTCATGATCTTGATAAAATTGTGCTGCTATCTCTGGACTTATGTGTGCTTCTCTCAATTCTGAGATTAGAAATCCAGCATCTTTTACTTCATTTATAATTTTATCTAGAAGAAGAGGGGGACATCAACATTCCACTATTTCAATCTTAAAAGTATAGTATAGTATTGTATAATATAGTATTGAACTATGAAATATGTTCAAATGTATAAAAACTGACAAAAAGAAACTTTATTTTCCTCCTAGTTACAGAATTTCTGTTTATCTGAAAGTGTTATTTCCAAATGATAGCTGTGAATTGAGATCTTTTATATTTATGAATAAGAAAAACAAATCTGTTACAAAATAATTGTAGAAGATGAAAATTACTACAAACCGGGCTGCTGAAAATGTGGTTTGAGGGTTTGTGTGAGGAAAAAAAACTTAAGATGGCAATCAGAATGGTTCAATTGAAGACCTGAACCTTTAATATGAAGCTACCATCTTGAGCTTTTAAGAACTCCCCTGCAGATGCCTCTGCTTGGAGATTTTTGCATGGGACTGGTTGCTTGCCTAATTAAGGTTAATTCTGTACAATTAGTTGATGTCTTACAACTGTAAGTAAACCTGAAATTACAGCCGTAAGTTGTCCCAGTCAAAAAGTTACCATGTGACCTCACATAATTTTATGACATTTTTTTGCTGCGATTGCTCAGTGAATGCCACTGTTGTTCAATGAAAACTGGAGTTGTTAAGCAACCACATTTTACTCAATGGGCGTTTTTTTTACTATGGGACACTGTAAATGGATGTAATTGTGGATTGGTTGCCAAATGCCCAAAATGCAATCACATGAACACAGGGGTAGGGACAGTGATGGGTTGCTCCCGGTTCGCATCAGTTCGCAAGAATCGGTAGTAAAAATTTGTAGTAGTTTGGAGAACTGGTAATAATATTGGCTGGCCATGCCCCACAACCAGTCGCTGGCCTGGTCGTCGCTCGCTTACTCATCAGAGGCTTTTTTAAAAAAAAATAAAATTAAAAGATTTTTTCTACAACCTCTTCGGCTGAAAAAGTGCTTTTAAAAGTAAAACAGAAAAGCCTCTGATGATCACGTGGCTTAGCTGGGATCATCAGAGGCTTTTAAAAGCATTTTTCCTGCAACCTCTTAAGGTTGTAGAAAAAATGCTTTTAAAAGTAAAAAAAAAAAAAAGTTGGCCACACCCACCCAGTCACATTATCTCCCCACCAAGCCACACCCACAAAATAAGTCACGCCCACAGAACCAGTAGTAAAAATTTTTAGAACCCACCCCTGGGTAGGGGCAATTGCTGGAATTACAAACTGGATTGGAAGTTGGGGGAGTCGGTCTCAACTTGAAGTGATCAGTAAGTGACATGTCATAAATGAAGAATTATCTATAATTCATAAGCAAGGCTTCAGTGTCTTTTTTTTTTTTTACTCTGTCCAATTGCCTCTTCCCTTTGCCTTTTAAACACCCACTTTTCTCCCATTTTATTTTTCCTTCTATTCCCAGGTTAGCTACCTCTTCCCCTTACTTTGTCTGTTCTCTTCATTTTCTTACTGTTGCTATTAAGTGGAGGGAGAAGAATGTGTTTATGTGTATTAGTTTATGTGTGAGGAGATTTGTTGATATATGCAGATGGGGATGAAATAATTTTATAATGGTATAACTTATTTTACAGGCAATTAATATAAGTGCACAAAGAGAAAAATATGAACACCTCGTAATATTAATCTTACCTTTCTCTTCAAAAGCAGAAGGTTTAATGAGAGCCATAGTGTTTTCTACAGGAAAGAAGAATTGTAATTCCTTTGTAGCTTCATTCGTGTTTGCGCTGCCATGCAGCTGATTGATTGGAGAATCATGGATTGCAAATTCAGCACGTAAACTGGAACAATGAAGTCAGAAAATTAGAAAAATGGCACAGAAATTTCATGCTTACAAGTTATAGCCTCACATCAAGTATATTAAACTGTGAGGTTATAAACCCATAAAAATATCTGAAATTAAATGTGGAAACCTGCAATTCTTTTTAGTTTTCTCTCTCTCTCCTAGAAGATTTGTGTTCCATTTCTAATTGCATGTACGTATGTATATAAACACACATGTATGTATGTATGTATACGCGCGCGCGCGCACACACACACACACACACACACACACACACAAAAGTTATAAGTACATATATATAGTCCTTTGGGATGGATGATGAATTCCGGAGTGAGATGAACTTGAAATTCCTAATTTTCCTCCAAGCCTTCCTTTTTTGCCAGCTTCTGACAGAGATAACATTAAAAAATGCATCTGTAATGGAAGTGGTCAAAGTCACTGAAATAAGGAATTTGATCAATGCATCATTCAGAGTGCCAAATAAAATCAGAGCTATTTCAATCTTTTGTTTTCCAACACATTCTCATGGTATTTCTTTTGAATTAAAAAAAAAAAAGACAAAATAACGTATCTATAAGAATTCAGTAAGAAAATTCAGATAAACATCCTGTCCTCAGGCTTCTTGTTATCTTAAAATAAGAAAGCAATGGCAGGGCAAACTCTGAAAATAAAGCATGGTTAGCTGAACAGATCACTTTTCTTCTGAAACAGGTTTTAAGGGATTGGAACAGCGATCACAGGCTTCACCTAAAGTTAAAACTCATATAAAGATTCCTATCAACAGCAGGAAATTGAAATAAATAATAATAATCTTATTAACAAAATGTCTTCTGGTAGAGGGACATTTTTACACCTTATTTGTCCATAGATATCACCGTAAGCAAAATTCAACATCAGTTCAGAAAATCTCATTCAATAATAATAGTTGACATTTTAAAGGGCAATCTAATAAATGTTGAACAGTGTAATTCCTCAAGGGTTTTTGCATATGGCAATACCGATGTAGTGGTGAATACTTCTTAACCATAACCAGTTTCTCTTATTTAAATGGTGAAGCTCAGTATAATGAATGTTGATATAGTATTGATAGGAAGGAAAAAATGACTTCTTTTTTTAAATTTTTAAAAAAAAAAATTATTAGAGCATCAAAAAAAAAAAAAACAAAAAAAAACCAAAAAAAAAAAAACCACAAATGTATAGTAATTTTTCTATCATGGTGTAACATCGCCAAAATATCCATATATATATATATATATACACCAATAATCAGAGAGTAAAAATAGAAAATATTTACAGATTCTTGTATACAAATTTATCTTTCCAATACTTATTGATTACCATAAATATACAATCATTTATAATAATAATCCAACATTATCCTTTGTCTCTCTCCCATTGTTTCTGGATCCAATCATACCATATATTCCAACTACCATAAAAGTCTGAGTCTCTTTTACCCTTGATCAGTTTTGTAAGTCTGTCAGACTCTGCACATTCCATGATTTTATAAATTATTTTTGAATCCGTTGATAAGTCCTCATTCTTCCATTCTTGTGTGAATGCCAGTCTCCCTGCAGTAATTATGTGCAGCATCAAATACCATTTAGTCAATCCAATATTTGCAGGTCTAACCCCCAACAAAAAGGTTTCCGGTTTCAGTTCCACTCTACAGTGTGTATTTCAAGCAACCATCTTCGTATTTTTATCCAATATTTAGCTGCCAGCAGACATGTCCACCATTGGTGGAAGTAGGTTCCATTGCTATGCCCACATTTCCAGCACTGTGGAGATGTCCTGGGGAACATTTTAGCTATTCTTGCTGGAGGTAGGTGCCATCGATAAACCATTTTATAAATATTCTCTTTATAAGAGGATGCCATAGTTAATTTTAAATTTTTAAGCCAAATCTCCTCCCATTTTTGAAGATCCAATGAATAAGCCATATTTTGCCCCCAAGCAATCATGGAGTCTTTAACGACTTCCTCCCCCACGTTCAGTAATAATAAATAAGAATAGCATTTCGATAAGACTTTCCTGTCATTACCTAATAAGATTTTATCCAGTTCTTGTTTTCCATGATATATCCCTTCACTCTCCTGATCTTCCTTCCACCTTGAGTGTATTTGGATGTAGGCCCACCAGTCTATGTTACATCCCTCCGACCTCAGTTGTTCCCGTGTCTTCAGTCTGCCCTGAGTATCCAAAGTATCTTCATAGGTCAAGACCTTCTCTCCTTTATATAACATCGGGTATACTAGGGCCTCCTGAATCGAGATCCAACATGGTATCTTCAGATACAACTTTCTCCTAAGTCTTTCCCAGGTATCCCCTAGGATCTTACGTAAATAGTGATTCCGAAAATCACCTCGGTCAGGCTGACTGTCCTGGCCATAAAAAGTGATGCCAACCATATTGAAGGCCATAACCTTCTGCCGCCAATGGCCATCTCCTTTTCAAGGTGAACCAGTCCTATCAGAATGGCTGCCTGATGGTAAAGCTCCCAATTTGGGAGTCCAAATCCCTCTCTAATTTTAGGTTCCTGCATAATCTTGAGCTTAATCCTTGATTTTTTACTTTGCCAAATAAATTTAGAAATAACTCTGTTCAAAGTGTTAAAGAATTCCCTATCCAAACTTACCGGGGCGTACGTCTTCCCCAAAACAACCATTTGGGGAGGATGTACGTTTTGATGGCAGCAATCCTTCCCATAAATGATAACTGTAAATTTTTCCACCTCTCCAAATCTCTAACTGTCTGATTATAAAGGGGAACATAATTATCCTCCTTTATCGATGACCACCTTGCTGTCAGCCAAATTCCCAAATATTTTATTCTATTAGTTATCTGCATCCCCAGGAGTCCCTCCAACTGACATCTCTGCCTCTGCCTGTCATGTTTTTAACTAATATTTTCATTTTTTCCTTGTTAATTAGCAATCCTGCTACTCTCCCAAAATCCCTAAGTACCTGTAATAGCTTCAGTCCTGATTCTATGGATCTTCCAGTATGAAAACGAAATCATCCACATATGCCTGAGCTTTCATCTCCTGGTGCCTATCCTCATTCCTCTTATTTCTGTATTCCTCCTAACCTCCTTAAGCAATGGTTCTAGTGTTAGCATAAATAATAGCGGAGAGAGTGGACAACCCTGCCGTGTACCCCTACCCATCCAAATCTTCTCTGTTTCCTCCCCATTGATAAATACTTTTGCTATCTGTTCACAGTAGATTGCTTGCACTGCTTCCATGAACCTCTCACTGAAATCCATGTATTTCATCTGAGAAATCATAAAGTCCCAGCTCACTCTGTTGAACGCCTTTTGGGCGTCAACAAAAATCAAGGATAACTGTTTGTCCGGACAATTTTCATAATACTGTAAAATATTCATCACCATTCTCATATTATCACGTAGCTGTCAGTTGGGCAGGAATCCATTCTGATCTGGGTGGATAAATTGGTTAAGAAACATCCAAGTCTCGTGGCCAGAAGTGCCGTAAACATTTTATAGTCCGAAGTAAGCAATGAAATTGGTCTGTAATTTTTAATAAGAGTCAAATCAGTGCCTGCCTTTGGTAGAATAGGAAGGCCTCTGACCAAGATGCCGGTTATTTGGGAATCTTTCATCACCCTGTTAAATAGTTCCACCATGTGCTTACCCAGCAGCTCAAAACCCATCTTGTATATTTCTACAGGTAATCCATCCATCCCTGATGTCTTCCCATTCGCTTGTTTTCCCATAATCAATTCTACCTCACCCTCGGTAATTTCTGCGTTAAGCAATTGTTTCATTGTCCCAGTAATTTTTGGCAAGTCTGTGCTCTCTAAATATGTCCAAATATCTTGCTCCCCTTCTTCATCCCTTTTATACAGTTGAGTAAAAAATTCTTGCACCACCCTTCTCTTACCTTCCATGTTAATATACAACCTTCCACCCTTATCTTTTAACCCCTCTATTCTTCGATTTTCTCTCTCCTTTCTTAGATGATAGGCTAACCACCTCCCTGGCTTATTGGCATTCTCAAAATGATCTTGCTTTGCCCATTTTATTTTATTGGCTAACTCTTCCTGATCCAACAGTCCAATCTGATGTTGCCAAAAATTCCTCTCTTCTATCCAATTTCCAGTTTCCTGACCCTTTTGCATTGTCTCTTCAGCTTTTTGTAAGCTGTTCAGGAAGGCTTCCCTCTGCTTTCTTTGAGCCTTATATTTGCCCCACCAAATATTTATTCGCCAGTCCCCTCATCACTGCTTTGGCTGTATCCCAAGTATTATATATTGAGGTGTCTTTCTTTTTATTTTCATTAAACAAAAGCCACATCTCTTTCTTGAACATATTTATACATTCTTTTTTTATATATATAAAAAATTGTAAACTTTATTAAAACACATATAAAAACATATAAAAACATTTACACAACAAACAACATATAAATACATTAATCTTTTGAAGCATTTGTTTCGTATTGGTCCTTCAATTAATACAGTTGTACTTATTCCCCTTGGTTTTAACCTGATAGTTTCTTTTTTCTATTTCCCCCTCCCCATTCTTTTCTTCCCCTAAGACTTCCCCCTTATTAATCTATATACTATATATTAGGTTTATCCCTTTCATTTTAAATTTCCCTCTACAGATTTATCTGCCCATAGGAATTTATTTATATACATATTTACACTTTTATCCTATCCTTCTTCTAATTGTATTCCTTTGGTGGTGGCGTTATGCCATTGATACCACTTATTCCATATTTTGTAATACTCTGTCTTTTCCTTTTCCTTTAGCTCTTTTGTTAGCATATCCATTTCGGCACACTGTGTAATTTTGTTCATTATGTCTTCTTTCATTGGAATTTTTTCCTGTTTCCAGTTCGTGGCATACGTTATCCGCACTGCCATTAGAATATGTATCAGCAAATATTTTATTTCTTTAGGATATGTTTTAGTGAAGATTCCTAACAGGAAAGTTTCTGGCTTCTTCTCTATTTGTAGCTTGGTGATTTGTTCCAGCCATTTCTTAATATTGGACCAAAATTTCTTTGCCACCGGGCATGTCCACCATAGATGGTAAAAGGTACCTTGTGAGTTTTTACATTTCCAACATAGTGCGCTATTTTTCAGATGAATTTTAGCCAATCTTGTAGGCGACATATGCCACCTATAAAACATCTTCAGCTGGTTTTCCTTGTATGCCACCACTAATGTTACTTTTGTTTTCAATTGCCAAAGTTATTCCCATTTCTCCAGATCTATTGTATATTTAAAGTTTTGCATCCATTTAATCATTGTATTAACTGTTTCTTCCTCCAATTTATATCGCAACAGGAATTTGTAAATTTTACTAATTAGTTTCTCTTCTGAATCTAGTATGATTTTATCTAACTCTTGTTTTTCTTTGTAAATTTCATGATTTTATATATTCCTTATGTTTTGATTGAATCTGTGAGAAGGTCCACCAATCAATTTCTCTATTTAAATCTGTTTCCAATTGTTGTTTAGTTTTCAATTTCCCTTGATAATCAGTTAAGTCTTTGTACCTAATTATATCTTTGGGTTCTATTAAGTTTGGATGCCTTAATGCTTCTGATGGTGAAAGCCAAATCAGGATTTTGGTATACTGTTGTTTTTTGATTTTGAGCCAAATTAATAGTAATGCGTTCCTAAGTGTGTGTCTTTTGAAGTAAGTATGTGTTTTATATTTTTCGTCCCATAAAAAGGAGTGCCAGCCTACTTGTAAATCATGGCCTTCTATTGTTAATATTCTGCTGTTTTTCAGATCCATCCAATCTTTAACCCATGATAACACTGCCGCTTGATAGTAAAGTTCCCAATCCGGGAGTGCTGTTCCCCCTCTGTCCTTGGTGTCCTGGAGTAACTTCAATTTTATTCGTAGTCGTTTCCCCTGCCATATAAATTTAGAAATCATCTTATTTAAAGTTTCAAAGAATTTTTTCTCTAACTTTATTGGCGCAACCTGGAACAAATATAGCAGCTTTGGTAAAGTATTCATTTTAATAGTGGAGATTCTTCCCATTAAAGAGATCTGTAAATTTTTCCAGTTATCCAAATCTTTTTTTATCTGTATCATTAATTTATCATAATTGTTTTCTCTTATTGATGAAGTTTTTGGTGACAGCCAGATCCCTAAGTCTTTTATTTTCTTTGTTGCTTGAATTTGTATCTTGTTCTCCAATTCTGTCTCTTGAGGCTTCATAAGGTTTTTTAATATTAGTTTCGATTTATTCCTATTTATTTTTAGGCCAGCCACCTCTCCAAATTCTTCTATTTTCTTTAACAACCTTGGTACTACTTCTAATGGCTCTTCTGCTATAAATACAAGGTCATCAGCAAAAGCCTGAACCTTGTACTCCTCTCATCTTATTTTTAACCCTTTAATTTCCTGGTCTTCCCTAATTTTTTTTAGCAAAATTTCCAATGTTAAAATATACAATAGCGGAGAAAGTGGACAGCCTTGTCTAACCCCTTTTGTTATATCAAATTGATCGGTCGTGTCATCATTCAAAATTACTTTTGCTGTTTGTTTGGTATATATTTCTCCTATAATTTTTTCAAAATTTATTCCAAATTGCATACTCTCTAATTGCCCTTTTAAAAATTTCCAATTTAAGTTGTCGAATGCTTTTTGGGCATCAAGGAAAACCAGTGAAGCTTGTTTTTCCGGATGTGCTTCATAGTATTCAAGTGCATTTATTATTACTCTCATGTTCTTAATTTGACGACCTGGCAGAAATCCATTTTGATCCCTATGAATATAATTATTCAGTATTTTTTTGATTCTTTCCGCTATAATTATTGCAAATACTTTATAATCTGTATTCAATAGAGATATTGGTCTATAGTTTTGAATTAATTGATGATCAGTATCATCTTTAGGTATGATTGTAATTATAGCTTCCGTCCAGGTTAGCAGGATTTTTGTCTTCTCTAAGATCTTATTGTATAGCTCCAGCATGATCTCTCCTAATGTTTCTTGTGCAATTTTATATAATTCCACCAGTATGCCATCTGGTCCTGGAGTTTTATTTATTTTATTTTTTTTCAGTGTGGCTTCCAATTCTGTCTTTGTTATTGGCCTATTTAACATTTCTCTCTGTTCGTCTGTATTTACTGGAATATCTGATCTTTTTATATATTGTTTTATCTTTTCATCTTCTACTTCTTCCTGTTTATATAAGTTTGCATAGAATGTCTGGATAATTTCTTTTTTCACTTTCCTGCTGTATTGGATTTCTCCATTTGCATCTTTAAATCGGTGTATCATCCTTTTATCTTTAACTTTTTTCAATCTGTAGGCCAGCCATCTCCCAGCTTTGTTTGCAAACTCAAAGTAATTCTGTTTGGCCATTTTTATTTTCCGGGCTAGTTCTTTTTGGTTTATCAAATTTAAATTATGTTTAATTGCTTTCCATTCTTCTTTTATTTTTTTACTATGCGGATATTGTTGAAGTTTATGTTCTATGTTTTTAAATTCTTGATACAGTTTATCTACCTGTTGTTTCTTTTCTTTATTCTTTTTCCCTATATATGCTATGGTCAGACCCCTTATATATGCTTTTGCTTACAGTATTCTGTAAGGAAGTGTCCTCTTTTTTATTTATTTTGAAGAATAATTCTAGTTCCTTTTCTAGCATCTGTTTAAATTCTTTTTGTTTATAGATTCTTTGATTCATTGTCCACCTCCTAAATCTTTTTTCTCCTTTCCAATTTACCAGAATTGGATTATGGTCTGTCCATTGATTTACTTCTATCTCTATTTTTTCAACCCTATTTCTAATGTTCGCAGTCATCCATGCCATGTCAATCCTGGACCAGGATTGGTGGGGATGAGGGTAAAAGGTAAACTGCTTCTGATCCTCATGGGTTTCCTTCCAAACATGTCTCAAATTTATTTCCTTGGCCATATCAAAAAATTCTTTTGGGAGTATTTCTTTTTTTTTCCTTATTCTTTTTACTCATTTTGTAATCTTTTTTCACATCTGCTATCGCATTGTAATCTCCAATTAAACAAATATCTTCATACTCCAATTCTACCATTTTATTGTGTAATCCCTTAAAAAATTCCTGTTGGTTTTGATTAGGGGCATATATTACTACCAATAACATTTTCTTGTTTTCCAGTACTAATTCGACCATCACCGTTCTACCCTCTTCATCTGCATGTATTAATTTCGATTGAATCCTATCTTTAACATAGACCGCTATTCCTCTTTTCTTTTTTTGAATCAGGGATACATATAATTTCCCTAGTTTTGAATTTTCTAAATTTTTTTGGTATTCTTTTTTAATGTGTACTTCCTGAAGGCAAGTCACATCTGCTCCTATTTTTCGTAATTTTGTAAAAATTTGAGATCTTTTCTTTGGTGCATTCAAGCCATTTATATTTACAGAGAAAAGTTTCATTGCCTCATCCATTGCCTAATGTAATTGTTTTTTAGTATGTCTTGTTTCTATCCATGATTTCGATCTTGTGCCCTCTCTTTCCTCCCTCTCTTTCTCAAGGCTTGTCCTTACTTCCTTTTCTTGCACCACTTCTGTTTGCTCTTCTTCCTGACTTCTACTTTCCAATTCTTCTTTGCTTTCCTGTTCGTCTTCCTGATTAAAATGCACATTGTAGAATTCCCGTGCTTTTTCTAGCATGTCTATTTTATATTTTTTATTTTCCCAGGTGGCCAAAATCCCTTCCGGAGTTAACCATCTAAAGGTTATTTTGTATTTGTTCAACTGGTTTGTTAGGAACTGATATTGTTGACGCTGGTTCCTGATTCTTCAGGGTATTTGTTTTAGCACTATAATTTCTTTTCCTTTATATGTCAACTTCCCTTCATTAGATTTCCTATAAACTTCATCTCTAATTGATCGTTTGGAAAATCTGACGTGTACTTCTCTTGCCAATCGGTGCCCTCTTATATAATTTGTGTGTACACAGTAAGTTTCATCCAATTGTCATTTTATTTCCAATTTATCTTTTTGTATTATTTCCGCCATTATCTCTGCCATTTTTTCACCCAAATCTTCATCTTTTTCTTCTGGTATGTTTTGAAAACGGAGGAAGTATGAAGCTTTCTCCATCTCAAGAATCGTTAATGAATCAGACTTATTTAATTGAGAAGTTTTCAGTTCTATTGCCTCTACTTTTGTCTCTACTTGATCTATTTTTGTTTCTGCTTTTCTAATTCTTTGTTCATTTTCTGTTATTGATGGTTGAATGTCTCCAATTTTATCATTCATATTTTTAATATCCTCCCTAACTTCTCCAATTTCATTTTTAATCTCTGCGTGGAATGTTCTCATTTCTTCATGATTCTCTGCTATTTTTTCCTGTGTTTTTAATAATGTTTCCTGAATCATTGAAAACATACTTTGCATGGTACTTAAAGTCAATTCCGGTTTTTCTTTCTCCTTTTCCTTTCCCACCATACTATCTAATGTTTTTTGTTATAGTGGTGATGCCACCATTACTGTGGGATTTACAAGTGGCTTTTTACGTGTTTTCGTTATAGTAGATGTTGTTGACATTTTAAATGCTCGTGAGAGGCTTTCCCAGGCTAACATATAATTTTCAATCGTTAGTTTTCCTTCCCCTGTTCCTTCAAGTTTTTCAACCTTTTTTACTTCTATGCAATAAATTATCCACACTTTAAACACACTATCATTAATTACTGGTCGTTCAACAGTGCTTATTTATTATTCTAACAATTTTCTTTCTTACTTTACAATGTTTTCAGTCAGTCTGTCTCTGTTATAATTCACTCACCTTTCACCTTCCTATTTTTTCAATTTATATGGATTCAATATATATTTCTAAATTCTAAATTATAACTATGCATAATATATACAGTATATAAGAGCTGTTAACAATAGAGGCAAGGAAAAGGATTTTTTTAAAAAATCTTTCCTTGATAATACTTAATGTTTCCAGTCTGGTCTCGTCAGTGGCTTCAAATGATTTTAAACGTAGCTATTTCTGCTGTCCGTTCGTGTCCATCTTTCTCCCCCTCGGTCCTCGTCCTGGTCTTTATCTCTACAATTATTGCAATCGCCAGTCTTTTATTTAAGTCCTCCAGGCAGTTCTACAGTTTTTCCACTTCACCTTAGGTATTTTCTTCTCCAACTTCCTGCTTCTCCACCTCTGCCTCGAGATCTTAAGGGTTTCAATCCTCCAATATTGCCAAGTCACTCCATGGGATTCTTCTTCCCCGCGCTATTAATCCTTCTGTCTATTTGCACTTTTGTTTTAAATTGCCACCACTGATTAGTCCCTCAGTTTTGCGCCCACCTCTGTCCGCACTCCTCTGAACAGTTCATCAATTCTGGGAACTTTCCGCTCGACCACTCGAAACTGCAATCCACTCTTAGCTTCATTCTAAGCGGCCGCCATTGATCCTGTCTGCTCTGAAGGCCGACTTCCTCTCCACCAGTTTTAAGGCGTTCATCCTGTATACCCTCCGACACTAGCGCCACATCCAGGGGTTTCAAGACTTCCCCTGTTATTTCCCGATCTCTACAGGATCGGGAATGCTCACAAAGAGCTTCTAATAGAGAGTTTTTGGATTCCAGAAACAGCAGCTCCGTTTCCTCACCCCGCTCACGATGATGTCACCACCGGAAGTCCCATAAATTCTTCCTCTTTCAAAATCCCTACATTCATTCTCCATCTATTCCTTCTTTGGCCCAATATTTTCCAGGTCAACATTAAAGGGTTATGGTTGGCCCATTCATTAGCACCAATTTCTATCTCTGAGGTTATCTCATTCGAGTCAGGAGACATCCAAATCATATCGATATGTGACCATGAATGATGCCTGGGGGTGAAGTAAGTATATTGTTTCCTTTCAGGGTACTGTAACTTCCAGACATCATATATACCAAATTGCTCTCTTATATTCTCACATATCCTTGGTAGTACCCTCTTCACATCTCTCCCTCCTCCTTTCCTTTTCCCCGGGACATAATCTTTGGCCTTATCTATAACAGCACTGAAATCACCCAGCAGGCAAATATATTCATATTCCATTTCTGTGAATTTGTTATATAAATTTTCATAAAAGGTCCTTTGATTGGGGGCATAAATACCAACTAATAAACACTTCCGCTGACCAATCTCCAATTCCACCATTAATACTCTACCTTCCTGATCTGCGAATACTTTCTTGGCCACCAAATGATACTGCACATAAATCACCACTCCTCTTTTTTTTTTTGATCAGCTAGTGAGGTAAATTTTTTACCTAATCTAGAATTTTCTAATAAGCTATCTTGAGACTTTTTTATATGCGTCTCTTGTAGACAAATAATATCTTATTTACATTTTCTTAATTTATTCATTATCCTTTTTCTTTTAATAGGAGCATTTAAACCATTAATGTTTACCAATAGCAAGCATACATTTTCTCCCATCCCTTTCCTCCTAGTCAGCCCTTACTTTCCCACTATTTGGACTTTTTTTGTCTGTCTTGTCTCTCTTTGTGCCGTCACTGTTCCTCCTCTTCCTCGGTCCTCCTTTCCATTCTTTCTGTCACTTTTACCTTCACCAGTTCTCATATTATCCTCTTCCTGAGACTCCTCCAAACTTCTACTTTCTACTTCCTCCTCCATATCTAAATCCGCCATATTAAGTTGTTGTTCAAAAAACTCTTTTGCATCCTGCAAGTTCCTTATTCTAATTCGTCTATCTCGCCAAGTCACCAACAATCCTTCCAGTAGGAGCCAACGGTAAGGGATTGCATTCTTCCTCAATTGTAAAGTGAGGAATTGGTTTCTCCTTCTCTGCTCTCTTACCCGTCTCAGAATTTGCTTTAGGATCATCACTTGGTGGCCCCTATAAGTAATAGTCTGTCTCTCATGCGTCGGAAAAATTCCTCGCATAGGGCCTTCTTATTAAAACGCACATGAACTTCATAAGAGATTGTGCCTCTTCACGTAACTGGTGAACACCCTGAATACCGTTGATATCACATTGTACTGAGGCTCTGTCTACTTCCAGGGCTCCTGCTATCATCGCCCCCACAATCTTGTCCAGTCTCTCTCCCTTATCTTCTGCCACGTTCTGGAGCCTAAGAAAAATGGAGGATTTTTCCATCTCGAGAAAGATGATCTCATCTTCAAGCTCCCTGTCAGCCATCACTTGGGTTTTTTTTTTCATCCATCTATCTGTTGTTCACACCTTTCTGTCCTTGTCTCCCCCTCCTGCATCCTTTCCTCCTGTTTAATTGTTGCCTGTTGCAGTTCTCCAAGCTTCTCACCCATTTGTTTAACCTCTTCTCTGACTCCTCCCATTTCACTCTTAACATCTGTTCTCAAGTCTTCAAAATTCCTAAACATCATTTCCTGATTCTTGGTCATTGATTCCTGGATGGTCTGGAGCATAGCTTGGAGAGCCTGCATAGAGGAGACTTTCCAACCAATGACATATCTTCAGCAGATCTTGTTGAAGCCAATGGAGATGCAGATGCAGGGAAAGCTAGGATCTTCTTATTCACTTTAGTAACTGCAGATGTTGTGAACATTTCTGGATCATGCCAGAATTTCTTCCAAATCAGCGATGTCACTGCAATGGACGGCTGGACAGAGTGAAAGCTCTATATCCAGCTTTCCCTTTTCTACAAATGGCGGCTTTATTTAGCCATCACAAACCGCAGAGAGGTTTGTGAAGAAGAGGGGATACTGAGGCGTGTATGGAGGTGGCATCTTCCACACGCTGAAAAAATGACTTCTTAAGGGGCTCTGCAAAATGTTTCTCATGGTCTGACCCTTGTTTGTCAGCAATATTTTGATGATCTGAGGTTCTCTGAAAGATAGAGAGAGACAACCTTGGAGTGACTTTTTATTCAATAATTTAGGAACCAATCCAAAGGTTATCAATAAATGAGTTACTGAAGTGATTTAATTCAGAAGATAAACTTTTCATTGAATAATAAAGTCATATTTATCAAATACAAATTTAATAAATAAATAACAATGTAAGAAAAGAATGTAATCATTTTCAGTCACTAAATTCAGTGTCAGTAATATATAAAATGCATACAATCTTGTATATTTTGTCTTTCTGTAATTGCATGAGTGTAAGTTCCTGCTTGCACAATATTAATGTAATGTCCTTTTCAAAAAGATGTTTAATGACATTGTTGAAAATTATAACTGTGCCGAGGAGGCATGGCCAACACAGCGATACGATGGGCTCTTCAGAGGCTCCTGGAGAACCATCAATATCTCTGCTATCTGGGGGTCCCGAGTGACCTAAGTCATCCTGTAGAGATGATGAACAAGAGGAGCATGTACTGACTGACACAGGGAGATTGCAAACTCCCTGGTTGGATCAGAAGAAGCTCCTCAAACTGTGCAGTGGAGAAAGCTGCTAGGAAGCTGGGGGCAGTCATGGTGCAAAGAAGACGACGAAGACAGATTGTTTCATATAAGTGAGAAAAAAAATCTTTTTAAAAGTTTCTCTTCAGACCCACTTGAAAGAAAAAAGAGTGGAAAAGAGACTGATAGAGAGGAGGGAGAGTGGATGTGTATTGGCTCTCACCTCTTTCTTTTTTTTTTTTGAATGAGTTAAGGAAAGTGACTGGGAATTGTTTTTAAAAGTGTGGATTAACCAAGAGGAGATAGAGAACTGACTGAATTTTCCTGTTTGCAATAAGATGGAATGACTTCTAACAATTTTGATGTAAATTACTGACTAGAACTAACTAAAAAGTACTAAAAAGAATTGGAATTTTGAAATGGTTTTGTTCTACTGAAAGAAATAGTCTGCAGTGCCATCTAGTGGCAGAAAAAAAGAAGCTTTGCTTTTAAGATGATCTTGATAGTCTGGACTGGAATTATAAGGAAACAGATGTGCAAGAGAGAGAGATTGGATTGCTAACTTTGTCCCACGTCTCAATTTTTATTTTCCCTGTTTTTCTTTTTTATTTACTTCTTTGAGCTCTTTGAAGTATTTTGTTCTGGATTGGTTTTTGGTGGAACTCTTCTTGGCTTTTTTTCTTTTCTCTTCTTCTCTGTCTGCATGATTGGAAAAGAAGTGACCTATATAGAATTTGGATTAAGGCAAGAAGAGTCTGAAGAAATCTTGTTTGCTTTTCCCCACTTTTACCTTTCTCTTTGCTTCTAAGATTTTTTTTTTAGTTTTATTTTTTTGGCTTTTTGTTTTTGTTTTTTTCCTTTATTTTTGGATTGGTAATATTTTTCATATATTGCTTTTGAGGGGGTGATTGATTCTTTTTGTTTTGTTTTGTTTTTTTCCTCCTTATTTTTAATTTTTCCTAATTCACCCAATGGGGAGGATTAGATATTTGGATGACAAATAAACCATAAGTGGATCGCAAATTTATCTTATACAGCGTCATGAAGAAACTTACAGCACATTTACACCCAACAGCACCATTCCCTCAATGACAGAAACACAAAAAATATCAAAAGCAATGGAGTTAAAGAATTTTATGCAGTCACTACACAATGATTTGAAACAGAACTTAAAAGAAATGAAAGAGTTGATTGGGAAAAATGAAAGAATTCAAAAAGTTGAGGAAAAAGTAGATTTGACAGAAAAGAAAGTTGAAGAACAAGAAGAAAAATTGATATGATATCAGTTGACAAAAATCAAGAGAGGACAATTATCTCATTGCAGATGGACCATTCTGATTTTTACCTAAGATTTCAAAATATAGAGGAGGAAAAAGGGGGAAATTTGCCAGATGTGATTGCTGAGATGTTGGCAGAGGTCATGGAAGAACCTAACGAGAAGATTTTGAATGAGATTGATGAGGCCTTTAAAGTACATACAAAATACGCAATGAGAAACAAATTACCGAGAGAAGTCCACGTAAGATTTACAAAGAAAGCAATAAAAATCGAGATACTAAAAATAACAAAAAACACGGCATTGAAATACAATGACAAAGAAATAGTAGTATTGAAACAAATACCCAGAAAAGTCAGAGACTTGAGGAGAGAATATCACTTCCTAACAAGATTTTTAATAATAAAAGGAGTGAGTTTCAGATGGTTAATATCAGAAGGAATTTTGGTGATATGGCAAGAACAAAGACATAGATTAGACTCCACTGAAAAAGTGAAATTATTCTATGAGCAATTTTATGGACCGCTAGATGATGGAGTGGGAGCAGCAATTGAGCACACAGAAGGCGTAAAAGAAAAAGAAGAAAGAACAAAGGAACAGGAAGAAAGAGCACCAAGAAGGAGCAAGAGCAAAAGATCCAAAGGAACAAAGAGAGTGATGAAATTAAAAACTAGTAATAAGTAAAACATGGAAGAAGAAATAAAAGCAATATCAATAAATGTAAATGGACTGAATTTGGCAACAAAAAGGAATAGAATTTTAAACAAATTAAATAGATTAAAGATGGACATTATATGTTTACAAGAGGTACATATTAGAAAACAACACACTAAACTATTAGAGTATTCAAAATTAGGAGTTTTATTTTTTCACTGATACCACAAAGCAAAAGAGGAGTAGTTTATATATTAAAGAAAAATTAGACCCTAAATTAATATTTATAGATGAAGAATGGAGGATTTTGATGGTGGAAGTAAGAATGAACTTTAAACAAATACTCTTGGTAGCGTTATATGCACCTAACGACAAGCAAGAAGAATTCTATGGGAAGTTACACAGGAAAATACTAGAATTGGAATATGAACACATATGTATAATGGGTGAATTTAATGCCATAATAGATGTGGATTTGGATTATAAAACAACAAAGACAAATAAGAAACCCAGAAAAACACTCCCAAAATCTTTTTTTACAATGACAGAAGAACTAAGCATTCAAGATATTTGGAGAAAAAGACATGTGAAAGAACAACAATATACTGTACTTTTTACTCAAATAGACATATGTCATGGTCTAGAATAGATATGATATGGATGTCAACAGATCTTATAGATAATATACAAGATGTAAACATTGTAACAAATATTTGGGCGGACCACAGCCCAATGATAATAACATGGAAAGGACAAAAAAAAAAAGACAAGATGGACTTTGAATCAAACAATATTAAATGAAAAAGAATTCCAGCAGTTTATTTTATTTTATTTATTTTTATTTTATTACATTTTTATACTGCCCTTCTCCCGAAGGACTCAGGGCGGTGTACAGCCAAAAATAAAACCCACAACTATATGAAAGTTAAAAGACAATTTAAAAATATTAAATAATTTGGCTGAAAGAGCTAAAATAGAAACTACCCATTAAAATAGCATTTAGGCCAGCCCTGCTTGGTGAAACAATAGCGTTTTGAGGGCGTGGTAAAAGGTGCGAAGGTCGGGGATCCAAGAATCTCCGGAGGCAGCTCATTCCAGAGGGCAGGTGCCCCCACAGAGAAGGCTCTCCCAGTGGGGGTTGCCAGTCGACACTGTTTGACCAACGGCACCCTGAGGAGTCCCTCTCTGTGGGAGCGTACTGATTGATGGGAGGCTATCGGTGGCAGAAGGCGGTCTCGTAAGTACCCGGGTCCTAAGCCATGGAGCGCTTTAAAGATGGCAACCAACACCTTGAATCGCACCCGGAAGTAGTCTTACGAGTACTTACGAGACTGCCACCAGGAGTCAGTGCAGCTCACACAGGAGTGGTATTACATGGGAGTGTCGAGTCGCTCCCATAATCACCCGTGTGGCTGGCAAATGGAAAAAAGAACTAGAGTTCTTTTTTAAAATAAATAAAAAGAAAGACACATCACTTCAGAATGTATGGGACACAATGAAAGCATATATTAGAGGCTTGGCAATATCATATTTGGGAAAAAAGAATAAAAAGAAAAGACAAATACAGAAAGAATTGGAAGAGGACTACAAGAGGTTAGAGAAAGAATTACAAAAAGATACACAAAACAATAAAATTAAAAAATGAATGGAATTTAAAAAATATGAAATAAATTTATATGAACAAGAATTTTCTCTGTTTGGCTGAAGAGCAGCCAAACAGAACTTTTTTGAAAATGCAGATAAATTGGGAAGATGGCTGGAATATACAATTTAAAAAGAGAAGGAGAAGAAAGTGATAAACTATCTACAAAATGAAAAGGGAAATATATTACAGAAATGAAGAAAACTGGAACCGGTTCAGTGACATCATATCATCACTGCTACCGGCTCGGGGGAACTGGGCCGAACCAGGAGGAACCCACCATTGGTTCTATAGAACCAGTCCAAACCGTGGGCAACCCACCACTGGTGTTAAGTACTGTTACGTTGGATTTATTCAATGAACTTTTAGTGAAAGCAAAGATGCCAGATTCCTGGATGGAGGCTTATGTTACACTTATACCTAAAGAAGATACAGATTTGCAACTAATAAAAAATTATAGCCTGATTTCACTACTAAATGCGGATTATAAGATTTTTGTTTCAATAGTGGCAAATAGATTCAAGAGACTATTAAATGAATTTATTCATATGGACCAAAATGGTTTCTTACCTAAAAGACAAATTAGAGATAATATGAGGATAATTTTGAACACTTTAGAATATTATGAGATGCATCCAGAAAAACAAATGGCAATGATATTTCTAGATGATCAGAAAGCATTCAACAACGTGAATTGGCAATTTATGATTAATCAATTATAGATAATGGACTTTGGAGAGAGATTTACAACATGATAAAAACAATTTATGATAAACAAACGGCAAAGATAATGATGAATGGAGAGATGACAGAGAAAGTTAACATAGTGAAAAGAATAAGAAAAGGATGTCCGTTATCACTATGGTTCTTTGTGTTGACCTTAGAAGTTTTAAATAGAAATATAAAATGGAATGAAGAAATAAAAGGGATGAAAATTAAAAAAGAAGAATATAAGCCACAAGCCTTTGCAGATGATTTAGTATTTATATTGAAGGAACCTCAAATAATAGGGCCTAAATTATTAGAACAAATAGAAGATTATGGAGAGGTGGCAGGTTTAAAGATAAACAAAGAAAAACAAAAATATTGGTGAAAAATATGACAGAAAAGTAAATAGAATAGAATAGAATAGAATAGAATAGAATAGAATAGAATAGAATAGAATAGAATAGAATAGAATTTTTATTGGCCAAGTGTGATTGGACACACAAGGAGTGCATATGCTCTCAGTGTACATAAAATAAAAGAATCATAAAGTACAACACTTAATGATAGTCATAGGTTACAAATAAGCAATCAGGAAACAATATCAATATAAATCTTAAGGATATCAGCAACAAGGTTATAGTCATACAGTCATAAGTGGGAGGAGATGGGTGATGGGAATGATGCGAAGATTAATAGTAGTGCAGACTTAGTAAATAGTTTGACAGTGTTGAGGGAATTATCTGTTTTGGATATTCAATTGAACTAGATAAATGGCAGCAGCTATGGGGAAGGAATTTTCCCATAGGTTTCCCATCAGGTTTTCCCACCAGGTTTCCATGCATTACACCAGCCGCGACCCCATGGGAGAGGTGGGGGGTGGCAGTTGTTATTAGGGAAAGTCTTAGACCTAGGGTGGTCACTGTCCCTCAGATAGGTGGGTGTGACTCCCTATTATTGAAATGGAACCCTGGAGTACAGTCGGGTCTGTTGCTTACGTACCTGTCTCCCAGCTACGTATCCTCAGCTCTGCCCGCACTACTCGAAGTCTTAGCTGAACTGACGGTTGAGCTCCCCAACCTGATGGTTGTGGGGGACTTTAATCTCCCATCTGCCGGCGAAACATCCGAGTTGATTCGGGAGTTCATAGCCTCCATGATGGCCATGGACCTGACTCAAGTTGTACAGGCCCCAACTCATAATGGTGGACACACACTTGACCTGATTTTTATCTCTGGGCAGTGGATTAATGCTCGGAGCAAAGGGGTACTTTCCATTCAACCCGTCATGGACCAACCATTCCCTCCTTAAGCTAGACTTTCCGTCCGCCAACCCTCACCACTGGGAGGCGGAACCAACTCGTTGGTTCCGCCCCAGGCGCCTGATGAACCCTGATAGGTTCCTGATGGAGCTTGGGACATTTCCCACATCCCTATCCCACGGTTCGCCAGAGGCCCTGGTGGATGCCTGGGAACTGGGCTGCTACCGGGGCACTGGATCGAATCGCCCTTTGTGGCCTCTCCCCCGACGGGGATCCTGGGTAGCTCCATGGTTTTCCGCGGAGCTTAGGGAGATGAAGCATCAGAAGAGACCCCTAAAGAGTAGTTGGAGGTCCTCCCGTTCCGAATCTGATCGAACACAATTAAGAACCTATATTAGATCTTATCTTGTGGTGATGGAAGTGGCGAAACATGATTATTTTGCTGCTCTCATTGCGTATGCAGAAAATCGCCCAGCTGCCTTGTTCCAAGTGACCCGCTCTCTTCTCAATCAGGGAGCAAGGGAGGACCCCTTACAGGGTAGTGTTGAGGACTTTGCTCAATTTCTGCAAGACAAAATCACTCAGATCCGATCAGGTTTGGACTCTGACTGGGCAGGGTCTGACGAGGAGATGGGAGTGAGTCTTGAAGGTAACATCTGAGTTGACTTTGATCCTGTATCCACAGAGGAAGTGGACAGGGTTGTTGGAAGATTGGGAGGCTCAATGAATTTGTTAGACCCGTGTCCCTCCTGGCTTGTTGCAGCAACCAGAGAGGTGACCGGAGGCTGGATCCAGGTGATTATCAATGCTTCTTTAAGGGATGGGGCCTTCCCCGCCACTCTTTTTTTTAATTTAAAAAGTTTTAACAATCATTACAACAATTTTCCCCCCTGTGGAAGTAAACTGTGGAGTAAATTTTATCTTCTTTTTGAGAATATTTTGAATAATCCACCATATTTTTTATCCAAAATGCCTTAATTTTTTTACATGTCCACCATATATGATAATATGTGGCATCATCACATTCACATCTCCAACACTTAGGTTGCACACTTGGATACATACAGGCTAGCTTTTTAGGATCCAGATGCCATCTATAAAACATTTTATAAAAATTCTCTCTTAAATTTTGGGCTTGCGTGAACTTCACATTTCTAACCCATATTTTTTCCCATGTTTCCATCATTATTGGTTCTTCAATATTTTGTGCCCACTTTATCATACAGTCCTTAACTAACTCCATTTCTGAATCTACTTCTACCAACGCATTATACAACCTTTTTATGTGTATTTGACTTTGATCTCTAATCTGTTTTACCAAGTTCTCCTCGTTTTGCAAAAAACCAATTTTCTGATCTTCTCTCCATCTAGCTTGCAACTGTACATATTGAAACCATGTTCGAATTGTCCTTTCTTCTCTTAGTTGATTCAAAGATTTTAATTGTAGTATACCTCTTTCCTTGTTAAGAAGCTCTTTATATGTAATCACATCCTGCCTTTGCTCTACACTTATATTCTCTATCGCGTGTCTGGGTATTGCCCACAATGGTAACTTCTCGTTCAGTTTATACTTGTACTTTTTCCAGACATGCAATAGAGCATTCCTTAATATATGACTTTTAAAAGTCTTGTCCAGTTTATTATCATATAATAAATAAGCACGCCACCCATAAACCAAATCATATCCCTCAATATTCAATATTCTTTCTTCTGTTAAATTCATCCAATCACTCATTGCTGATAGAACAGCTGCCTCATAATATAGTCTTAAGTTAGGCATTTTGAGACCTCCTCTTTCACATATGTCCTGCATTATTTTTTGTTTTATTCTCGGTTTCTTCTCTGCCTCAATTCCCTGGTAATTAAAGTTATTAATACCCTTCTGCCATATCTTCAAATTCTCATCTTTTTTAAGTATTGGTATCATTTGAAAAAGAAACAAAAACTTAGGCAAAACATTCATTTTTACTGCTGCTATTCTTCCTAACAAGGATAATTGTATTTTTTTCCAGTTTTCCATCTCTCTCTGTATTTTTTGCCACAACGGATCATAATTATACTTAAATAATTTCGCATTTGATGTCATAATATAGACCCCTAAATACTTAACTTTTTTTACAATTTCAAATCCTGTTAGTCTTTCTAATTCTTCTTTTTGATTTATAGTCATAGTTTTAGTTATTATCTTCGTTTTCCCTGCTCTCTTCCTCCCCTTTTCCCGGGCAGAAAGTTTCCAAGCCGCTAGACAGCTGATTTGCGCTGTTCTAGCAGCTTTACGAGATCGCGGGGCTGGCACTCAAGAAAAGAGCATCCTCGGTGCCTGCGATGCCACTGGAAGTCCTTCCCCACCACTCTTAAGGAGGTGGTGGTTTGTCCCCTCCTCAAGAAGCCTGCTCTGGATCAGGCCTCCCTGAACAACTTTCGTCTGGTCTTCAACCTTCACTTTATAATGAAGGTTGTTGAGTCTGTTGTGGCATACCAACTTCCGCAATTCCTGGATGAAACGGATTAACTTGACCCATACCAATCAGGCTTCAGGTGCAGACACAGCACAGACACCGCATTGGTCACCCTGGTGAATGATCTCTGGCGGGCCCGGGACAGGGGTTATTCCTCTATCCTGGTCCTACTTGACCTCTCAGCAGCTTTTGATACCATCGACCATGGTATCCTTCTGCGATGGCTTAGGGGGCTGGGGGTGGGGGGCACTGTTTTACAGTGGTTCTCCTCCTACCTCTTGGGTTGTATGCAGTTTGTTTGGACAGGGGGGCAGAGATCCTCCCTGAGGCCCCTCATTTGTGGGGTACCTCAGGGATCGGTCCTCTCCCCCTTGCTCTTTAACATCTATGTGAAGCTGCTGGGTGAGATCATTCATAGTTTCGGGGTGGGGTATCATCAGTATGATGATGATACCCATCTTTACATCTCCACCCCGGACCAGCCCGGGGACGTCCTTTCTGTGATGTCTAAATGCCTGGAGGCAGTGCAGGTCTGGATGGGTAGAAACAGGCTCAAACTCAACCCCTCCAAGATGGAGTGGCTGTGGATGCCAGCATCTCTTGATCTAGCGCCCCCATCACTTCTGATGGGAGGGGAGCTGCTTACTCCCTCAGGAAGAGCTCGCAATCTTGGTGTCCTCCTGGATTCGCGGCTGTCCTTAGTTGATCATCTGATGGCTGTGACCAGGGGGCTTCTGCACAGATTCTCCTGGTGTGCCAGTTGCGGCCTTTCCTAGATAGGGATGCCCTCCGTATAGTCATTCATGCTCTCGTCATCGCTCGCCTGGACTACTGCAATGCTCTCTACATGGGGCTGCCCTTGTGGTGCACCGGGAGGCTCCAACTGGTCCAGAATGCAGCCGCGCGGGTTGTTACGGGAGCTTCCTGTTACTCCTGGGTTACACCTCTCCTGCGCGAGCTGCACTGGTTGCTGGTGGTCCTCCAGATCTGCTTCAAGGTGCTGGTCCTTACCTACATGGCATGGGCCCAGGGTACTTGCAGGACCACCTCCTTCCGGCCTCCCATCGCCCTGTGCGTTCACATAGGGCTGTCCTCCTCCAGGTGCCATCGGCCAGACAATGTCGGCTGGTGGCGCCTAGGATGAGGGCATTCTCTGTGGCCGCACTGACCCTCTGGAATGAATTACCCGCTGGGCTCCGGACGGCCCCCGACCTCCGCTCTTTCCGCACTGGCCTGAAGACATGGCTTTTTCAGCAATTCTCTTGATCTGCTGGGAGTTTTTAATTCTAATTGTTGGGATTTTTAATTTTGTAATTGGACTGTTTTAGCATTAATTTATTGCCTTGTGTTTATTGTTGTGAGCCGCCCTGAGTCCTTTGGGAGAAGAGCGGCATATAAATGTGAGTAAAATAAAATTAAATAAATAAATAAATTTTAAATTAACAATGTCTACTGCATATAAAGAGAACCAATATAAAATGTTTAATAGATGGCATATATCACTTGAAAAATTGGCAAAAATGTTTAAAGACAAATCAGCTAAATGATGAAAATGCCATCAGACACCAGGATTGTACTATCATATGTGGTGGACATGTCCAGAAGTGAGAAATTATTGGATTAGAATTAAAACATGGTTAGAAGAAATGCTTGAACAACATATTGATTTAAAACCTGAGTTGTTCCTATTGGGTATGCTTCCAGAGAAAATTGGCAAAGAAAAGGTATATTTGATTATACATGTAATAAATGCAGCGAGGATAGTATTTGCACAAAGATGGAAAGTAGAGAAAATTCCTTCAGAAGACGAAGTAATTAAGAAAATATTAGATTGTGCAGAAATGAATAGACAGACTTTGATAATTAAAGAAAGAAAGGATTCGGAATATTACAAGGTATGGAGACAATTTTACAATTGGTTAGAGAAAAGATATAGATAAATGTATTAATAGCAAACAAGACAATGTTATAATAAAAGAAGTATGGGGAGAATGTTATAATAAAGAAATGGGAAAAATAAAGAAACAATGAAGGCCGGAGAAATAAGAAGGAGATGAAGACACAATAGAAACATCTAGACGATATACAATGATTGATTATGTATTGCATGTTTGTTTGTTTATAAAATAAAAAAAAATATAAATAAAAGAAACTTATATCTGTACCTTTTAAGTTAACACATGATTTCCTACAGAGAAATTACTACAGAGAAGTGTCTTTTGCAAAGATATTTCTGTATTGTGTATTGTTCTGACCTAGGCTTCCTGAGTCAGTAAAACACATGAGTAGTTCCAAAAACCTCTTTTATTGCAACAGCTGTGAATTCTGTTCATTCACAGATGAGTCCCAAATAGTTGTAAAGAGTCCTTCGGGATAAGGCTGATAGTCACCCACCTTTATCTTCCTTGACACACTGCCAAAGACCTAATTGGCAAAGCCACACGGAGTCTAGAATCAAACAGAACTTCAGACTGTAAACTGAACAGAATTAACAACGTTGCTTCCTGCAAAGGCCCACATGCCTTTGTTCCTCTTTTAAGTCTTATGGGAGGGGCCAATCATCTCCAAGCCCTACTCCTTAATTGTCCCTTTTGTTTTAACTGTTCTTGCCTTCTGGCAGCTCTGCACATGCGCACACTGGGAACAGGCTCCCCCTGTTCCTCTGCCTCACTGAGGTCTGACTCTGGAGGCTCCAGAGGCAGCAAGTACTTCCCAGATGGCCCTTTCTCTGCCTCCAATGCAGAGCCCTCGTCTGAGTCTTCCCCAGACTCCAAGACTGGCCCATATTCCTCCCCAGCCTCCTCACTGTTCGACTCTGCTGCCAGCTGCGCAGGCCACCAGTGGACCACAACATGTATTACAGTTTGCTATAACATGCTGAAGTAGTATAAAATACTATCCAGATGATGGCAATATTGTCATAAACATCACAAGAGAGCACAACTCAATAGAGAAAATAAAACACAGTTTCCAGGATGCCATTATTACAATAAAAAAAGATTACCTTTGGGGGTATTGTTCCTTTGCTTCTTGGATTATCTTTGGGCCAAGTAAATCCCTCCATTTTTGGATTGCATTCTCTCGTACCAAAGCAAGAGCAAGAGTTGGCCCACTGGTCAAGACAAATACAGCTTTGTTTGTTTGTTTGTTTGTTTGTTTGTTTGTTTATTCTTCTGAATGAATATAAATTCAATAACAAACATTCTGGAATGTAAGCAACAAATATTCTGGGGGGGAAAAAGCCAAAACCAAATTTCTTCATAAAATTAAAAGTGTTTACAATTACACGGGAAACCATAAAAATCTGTTTAAGGCAAAATCTCCCAAAGTGGTAAATATTGACCTGAAGAGTTGATGAGATTATCCTATATGTTGTTAAAGTGATACTGTTAAAATTGCTTTCACATAAAACATCTTTTAGGAGTCAATGAACAATCTCAAATTTCATGAAGTGAGCTGCAGAATTGGAGACCCTTGGCTTAAGATAACAGCATTAATGCAAGTCCTCATCAGAACTGATTATCAACAAATTACAAATCCATACCATTTCTGTTATTTTAAACTTCCTTAATGACTTAACTAAAATTCTCCAGCAGCCTATAATGATAGTTACAACTACTACTACTGCTAATAAGACCTTCTTCACATAATTTTTGCCTTAAGAATATTTTTCCTTTTGAGACTGATAATCATTGCACTTATCCTGACCAAGGATTCGAATCCCTAGTATAGGTCTCCTGCATGGGGGTTGGACTAGATGGGGGCTGGACTAGATTACCTCCAAGGTCCCTTCCAACTCTGTTACTGTTATTGTTTCTGTTACAAGAGTTTTATAATAATGTCTGTGGTGCAAGTTCTATCACTGAAAACTGTTAAATTAAATTGATACAGGCATTGTGACTGCACAATGAAATCAAACATTGGGCAATAACAAATGTACCCACAGGGACTAAGACAAAAGCAGTCAAGGTGATGGCCTCAATCCAAGAACTGAATTTCTTCCTTTCTTGGATGATCCTGGATAGTAACAAGATTCACATAGGAGCCCACTGGTGCTAGAAGTTGAACTCTGATAAATTCTTGCAGATTTGTGATGCTCATCATGGATTCATAGCTTCTGCATATAACATATGTGATACTATGATTTCCTATTCTAAAATAATGTAAGATATTTACTCATGGAATGCTGTATTGTAGAAAATGGGTACCTGGTCATTTGATCCAAAATATATGGAAAATAATCTTGATTTTCATGTTCTCGGTAGAATTCACGAGCCTGTTCTTCTGATAAGGTGATTTCCTTTTGCATGGCTATTTCAAAGCCATTTTCCACAATTCTATTCAGAATAGATTCTGAAGAGCAAAAATTATATAGACTGCATTACTTTTATTTATATATAAATATTTAAATGATTGGTGCTTCTCTAATATGAGGATGATACAGCTTCACTATCCTATCAATTTTGGCCTCAAATCTTATTCTGTGCTCCAATGTAAACATCCTCTTTCATGTTCTATACTTTTTTTCTGATCTAACAGCTAAGTTATATTCCAATACCTGGAGAGAGTAAACCCATTAACACTGAAAAGAAAGCTATTGACGGAGGAAACAGACCTATCACAATCATAAACTAAATAATAAGGAGAGCTATAATGGATTGAGATAGGATTATTTAGATTATTACTTAGATTTTTTAATTTTTTAATTTTGCTGAATGGAAAATTAGGATATGAGTGCAGCAACACAAAGCAATCTTCCACAGCAAAATGACTGTGATTGATCGTGCAGTTAAATATTTGCTGCTTGAGAATATTCATGTATAATTATTATTTGAAATACACAATATATTTCTGTGATAGCTTTCTGATACATGGGCAGCCTCTGATTAATCCCCAGTATTCAGAATAATATCCATACTAGCTGGGGGATTCAGAAAGGTTTCAAGGTTGGAAAAGGCTGTTCCATAACATTTTCCTGTTGAGCTTTCTAAGAGTAGTTTTTCTTTAAGCTTTCAATTAATTTGGGTTATAGCTCACACATTTTCATTTACACTCATGCAAGAAAAAAAAGAGAAAAAGAGAGAGAATAAGTCTGTATGTTTCAAACTTATTTAGTTTAAGTGTACATTTCTTTAGATCTTTTTGTTTAAAAATGCTCTGTTTTTTGGATTACATCCATCCAGACCAAAATGGTTTCATTCCAAATAGGCAAATCAATAAGAACACAAGAACAATAATCAATATCCTGGAATACTATGAGCAAAAATCGGATGAAAAAATGGCCTTACTCTTCCTTGACGCACAGAAGGCATTTGACAACCTTAATTGGGGATTCTTAACATTACAATTAGAAAAAATGGGAACCGGCGATAAATTTTTAAATATGATCAAAACAATATACTCCGACCAAACCACAAAAATATGGATAAACGGAGAGACAACAGACCAATTTAAAATATCCAAGGGAGTGAGACAAGGATGTCTCCTCTCTCCTATATTATATATATTAGCATTGGAACCACTGTTGAATGAAATTAGGAATGACAATGAAATAAAAGGATTAAGAACAAAAAACCAGGAGTATAAATTACAAGCATTCGCGGACGACGTAGTATTTATTTTAGAACGACCAAAACAATCAGGATTGAATTTATTAAGGAAGATAGAACAATATGGCGAAGTGGCAGGATTGAAAATTAATAGACAAAAAACAAAACTACTAACTAAAAATTTGACAAAAATCCAGGAGAAAGAATTGGAAGAGACGTTAGAAATACAAACAACAACAAAAATAAAATACCTAGGAATTTGGCTCACCAATAAGGTATCATCCTTTAAAGAAGACAATTATAATAAATTGGCCAAACAAATTCAAAAGGACTTAGAGGCATGGAGTAAATTGAGACTATCACTATTAGGCAAAATTGCTTCAATCAAAATGACAATTTTACCGAAATTATTATACCTATTTAGAACAATACTGATAAATCCAGGAAAATCATATTTCAAAGACCTTGATAAAATGACATTAAACTATATATGGCAAGGAAAAAGAGCCAGGATTAAACTGAAACACCTGCAGGACACTAGAGAAAGGGGTGGCCTGGGACTACCAGATTGGCAAACTTACTACACTGCAACAGCTTTAACTTGGATTAAAGATTGGATGACACTCGAAGATAAACGAACGTTAGCATTAGAAGGATTTGATCTGTCGAAAGGCTGGCACACATTTTTATGGGAGGAAAAACCCAGGCAACATGAACACTTCAGGAGACATTATATCAGAGGAGCATTGGCAAAAATTTGGACCGAAATAAGGAGAAAACACTACGACAAAATCCCAAGATGGCTATCAACCATGGAGGCCAAAATTTATCCGAACACAATGGATATAGACAAGATGAAAACCTACGACGAATTGTTGAACACAGGGGGAGAAATGAAAACAAGAGAGGAATTGAGACAGCAGGGCACGGACATTGACTGGTGGCCGTATTTACAGATAAAATCAAGATATAAAATTGACACGAAAAAATTTGGAATCCAAAAAGAAAGAAATGAATTAGATAAAATTATAATGCAATCAGACGATAAATTAATAACTAAAATATATAATTATCTATTAAAATACAAATTGGAAGAAGAAGTGGTGAAGGAAAATATGATTATTTGGGCTAAAAATTTTGGATATAATATTAACCTAGAAAATTGGGAGAAAATGTGGAAAGTAAATACTAAGCTGACAATGTCCGTGCCGTACAAAGAAAATACATTCAAGATGTTTTATAGGTGGCATCTCCCCCCTGCACGTCTGGCAAGGATGTTCCCCAATACTAATCAGAACTGTTGGAAGTGTAAAACACAGAAGGGGACCTACTACCACATGTGGTGGTCATGCCCAAAGGTCAAAAAAATTTGGAAAACAATTCAAAATCAGCTGGAAGAAATCACCACCCAAAAAGTGCCCCTCAGACCGGAAACATACCTATTAGGAATACTAACAAAGGACTATAAAAAAGAGACACAATACTTGATAATACACATCCTGACCGCAGCTAGAATCCCTTTCGCACAAATGTGGAAACTGGAGGATACGCCATCAGAGGAAAAAATAATACAAAAAACAATGGAATGTGCGGAAATGGACAAACTTACCAAAGAAATACAGGGAAAAGAAGATTCAGATTATTACTTAATTTGGCAAAAATGGTACAACTGGTTAGATAAAAAGAACACGAAATAAGGAAATACCACCCAATGATACAAAAATAAGGGAATAAAATGAAATATCGTTGTATAAACATTGATACATGATGAAGGATAAATATACACAGATATATAGATATATAATTACCGAAGTAGTTCTATTTTCAAAGTTCAAGCTGTATGACTTGATTTTACTGTATAGTTAGTTTATGTAGTTTGTTTAAATGTCTACGTCTGTATATGTATGTTTGTTTATTAAATTAAAAAAATGCTGTTTTTTTATTTTTTATATGCAAAAAGATGGGTTAAAACTGTAATGTATACATTTAAAAATAGTGTCAGTCTAACAAAGAAATATGCCAGGACTTTGAATCAAAATAGAAAATTTTGATTCAAAATACTAGAAAAGGTAACTTTTCAGATACATCAAACATCTGTCTAAAGTATTGTCAGCTCTTAGCCAATCTCATAAAACACCACCATTTCTGCCTTTCTTTCACTTTCTTTTTATCAAACCCTAGTAAAAATAGCAAAGTGCCATATATTTCAGTTGTGTGCAAAGTGCCTATAATAATTGCCACCAACCTCTTCTTTCTTTTAAAAGGGAAGGTCTGATCAATGCCAGTGTTCGCTCAACATTTTTTTCATTCCTTTGCTTGGAAAAATCAGAAAAAAAGAAGGCAAGTTGCCTGCTTGTTTCTTCAACACGATCCTGAATATCACAGTGATGTAACAGGTCTTGATTTTGCAACATCTCTTTCAAACTAACAAAAAGGAAAATAATGTAAAAATGTATTTAATATTAACACAGGACTTACTTTATCATCAACATCTTCAAAATTAAATACTCTGATCCTGAAGAAAAATAACAAATATTGCATATCAATATATCAAAGGCAAAAAAGAGATGCAAAAGTGGTGTCGGTATTATACTGAACAAGGTAAATGTCAGGTGTGCCTCTGTTCAAAACCCAAGAAAGAAAACTCACAACTCCATGTTTGTAGAGAAGAGGTATTTTTACTGGATTTGAAATGATAGCAACGAAAGAAAAGCAAGATCTGAGCCAAAAAGCTCAGTTACATATTAAAAGTTTCCCCTAGGGACCCAGGCTGAATGTCCAATCCCCATCCCATATGGTGTAATGTGGGGCACATGTTCAGGTGTTTTCATCCATCTGGTATTCTAGGATGGTTAACCTTGACTGGGTATAAACAACTCCATTCAGCTGTGTAGTAGATCAGGAGAGCATTCCTCCTGTTTTGTTCACACAGACCGTCTTCACTTCAGCTCACTTCCCCACCCAAATGCCAGTCTTTCAGGGTGAAATTCAGCAAGTTCTGACAGGTTCTGGAGAACTGGTAGCGGATATTTTGAGTAGTTTGGAGAACCAGCAAATACTACCTCTGGCTGGCCCCAGAGTGGGGTGGGAATGGAGATTTTGCAATATCCTTCCCTTAGGAGTGGGGAGGGAATGAGGATTTTGCAGTATCCTTCCCCTGGAGTGGGGTGGGAATGGAGATTTTGCAGTATCCTTCCCCTGGGGAGGGATGGGAATGGAGATTTTGCCATGCCCACCAAGCCACACCACACCACGCCTACCAAGCCACACCCACAGAACTGGTAGTAAAAAAAATTGAAATCTCCCAGTGCAATCCCATTATTTACTATCGGCTCCCCATTACTATAGCAGCCGATAGCAAGTGAGCATCAAAGAGGCTGACATTTGGCCCTCCTGCAGTAGAGGTGTTAGCCCTGGAGAAAAACACAAGACAAAATAGACAAGATAGAAACAAATGAAACAACTCAAAATACAAGAGCATTTACATGAATAACATTAAGGCTTGTCACGGTATTTAAAGCAAAACAGTTGTAAGAGTTTTGGGGCTCTGACATCTCGAGCATTCACCCATTCAGATTGAGAGGGAGGAAAATGTTTCTAGGCAACCAAATACTGTACTTTCCCCCTATGTTTCCTGGAATCCAGGACCTCTATGACCTTGAAATGCTGCTCCCTTCAATGAGGATGGGAATAGGAGGGGCAGATTGTCTGGTCGAAGAGAAAGACATGTTCAGGTTTCAGCAAACTAACATGAAACACAGAGTGGATCCTTCTAAGGTTTTTTGGTAGGTCTAACTGTACCATGACCAGGGTTACAATCCTTACAATCGGGAAAGGACCTACATACTTAGGTCCCAGTTTCTTCGACTTCTTGGTAGTCTATAAGTACTTAGTGGACAAGAAAACCCTACTCCCAACTTGGTAGTCCTTCAGCATAGATCTTTTCTTGTCAGCCTGTTTCTTATGGGCTTGATGAGCCTCGTCTAATACATTACGGGTGACGGACCAGATAAACTGAAGCTGCTCAATCCATTCCACTAGGGAGGAGTTTGGGGCTTCTCCTGCGGCAGCTCTGTGGCAGCTCTGGAATAGGTACAAAGTCCTGACCAGAAGCCACTTTGAATGGGGTGAAGCTGGTGCTACTATGGATGGAATTATTATAAGCAACCTCTGCAAAAGGCAGTAAGTCGGCCCAGTTATCTTGCTGATAATTTATGTAACAGCTGAGGTATTGTTCTAGGACCAAGTTAGCATGTTCACAAGCCCCGTTAGTTTGAAAGTGGTGGAAGAAGCTTAGGCCTTGGGTGGAGCCTAACAACTTCAGGAACTGCTTCCAGAAGTGGGGGGTAAATTGTACCACCGTATCCAAAATGATGCATCCAAGAACCCCATGTAACCTATACGCATGTTGAATGAACAGTTTAGCTAGCGTTTTTGCAGACGGAATCTTGGAGCAGGGTACAAAATGGAAAACAAGTCCATGACCACCCAAATGACTGTATTTCCTCCACTCTCAGGTAGTTCAATTATGAAATCCATCCATGGTATTTCCTTCCATGGAGCACTAGGGCTAGCGACATTCTGGAGAAGTCCAACTGGCCTTCCAGGGGGCCTCTTTGTGGAAGCACATACAGGACAACTAGCGACGTAAGCTTCTATGTTCTTTTTCAAAGAGGCCACCAGAACTGCTGTTTAACTAAGTGTAAAGTTTTCATGAACCCAAAGTGTTCAGCGATTTTCGAATTGTGGGCCTGTTGTAATACAGTCCCCCTAAGACTGGCAGGGACATATTGTTTTGCATTCACTCATTCTAGGCCATCACGAATGGTGCAATCATTTGAGTGGGACAAGAACCAATCATCAGTTTTCAGTGCCCCCTTTAGCTGCTCGCTTAAATTGGTTGGAAGTTCAAGATCCATCTTTCCCTGGGCTCTGGTGACCACCAGGGCAGCCAGTTGCTTGGAGAGGATAACCGGGTATATCACTTCTGGCCGAGTGCTATTATACTGGGGTAATCTAGGTAAAATGTCTGCCATAAAGTTTTTTCCCCCAGTGAGGTAGTGCAAGGAAAAATTAAAACGGTTAAAGTGTTGCACCCAACAGACTTGCTTGGGTGACAATTTCCAGGGTGTTTTTAAGGCCTCTAGGTTTTTATGATCCGTCCACACCTCAAAAGGGTGTTTTGCCCCTTCGAGGAAATACCTCCAGGTTAGCAAGGCCCATTGGACAGCAAATGCTTTCTTCTCCCATATTGCCCATCTCCTTTCGGTTTCAGTTAATTTCCGGGAGGTGTAGGCACAGGATTGTAAAGTTCCAGTAGCATTGGATTGTAGTAATTCTGCCCACACAGGTATGTCACTGGCATCGGCCTGGACTATGAAGAGAGCCTCCATGTCAGGATGTTTAAGGATGTGTTCTGCTGCAAACAACCTTGTCCGCTCAAGGGGATGGCTAGGCCTTGGTTTAGCTTCTCCATTTTTCTTTAGGAGATTAGTAATGGGTAATGCGATTTTTGCAAAGGCGGGGATGAATTGTCGATAAAAGTTCACAAAACCTAGAAAGCTTTGCAGCTGCTTTCTGGTGCGTGGGGGCGCCCACTCCATTACCACCTGAACCTTCTCCCTGTCCATTTCTATCCCCTCATGCGATATGTGGTAACACAAATAGTCAATTTTAGTCTGGTGAAATTCAGCAGCCCTGAGTTTTTTCAGGACTGATTGCACTAACTTTACATGGTCTTCCATGGTTTCAGTGTAAATAAGAATATCATCTAAGAACCCCCTTGTAAAGGTGTTCATGCAGCATCTCATTTATCAGTTGCATAAACATAGCTGGGGCTCCTTGTAATCCAAATAGGAGCACCTTAAACTGGAAACAACCCAAAGGGCAATTGTATACGGTTTTCCACTCATCTCCTTCTTTAATTCGGACTCTGTAGTAAGCTTCTCTCAAGTCTATCTTGGTGAAAACCTTTAGATAGATGAGTAAAATGTCCTTCATTAGGGATAGTGGATAAATATTTTATACACATGGCATTGAGACCTTTATAATCAATGCAAAGACAAAAAGAGCTATCTTTTTTTTGTGTGTGTGTGTGGAACATCATCGGAGCAGCCACTTGTGGCCCAGCTGATTGGATGAAGCCCCATTTTAGGTTTTTATCAATAAAGATTCGCAGTTCATCCAGTTCTCACGGGGTCATCGAGTAGATCTTTGGCTTAATGTCAGGCATGCCTCCATTCAAAACCCAAGAAAGAAAACCTCCATGTTTGTAAAGAAGAGGTACTTTTACTGAGTTTGAAATGATAGCAATGAAAGAAAAGCAAGATCTGAGCCAAAAGGCTCAAAAGTTACATATTAAAAGTTTCCCTAAATCCCTCCCCGCAGGTACCCAGGCTGAATGACCAATCCCCATTCCATATGGTGTCATTTGGGGCACATCTTCAGATGTTTTCGTCCATCTGGTATTCTGGGATGGTTTACCTTGACTGGGTATAAACAACTCCATTCAGCTGTGCAGTAGATCATGAGAGCATCTCTCCCGTTTTGTTCACACAGGCTGTCTTCACTCCAGCTCACTTCCCCACCCAACTGCCAATCTTCCCCCCTTCCCATTACTATGGCAGCCGATAGCAAGCAAGCATCAAAGAGGCTACTTCCTCAGGTCCTTTGGTAACAACACAAAAATGATTTGCCATTGCTTTTTTCTGAGGTGTTTCTTCAGCTTCCCAATTTAGCCTTTTGGCCTGGCATTCCCAGATAGTTCCCATTCAGATACATAACATAACATTCAGATACATTACATAACAATGTAATAACTGATTTATATTGTGAGATTAACCAAGGTTGCTATTTGCTGTAACAAAATATGAGAATAGCAAGCATTTAAAAAAATCTTCCTCTGAAAATTCTCTCAACATTCTGATGAATTGACTGTTTTAGAAGTGGTCCAAATGAATTAGTAAACTGCCATTCTGGTCCCGCATCCCAGCAAGGGATCTTGTTTTTATCTCGGAACAGTGGCACGATGACTTCGGTGGGGGAGTACCAGTTATCCATCCCCTGTCATGGACCGATCATCATCTCCTGTGGCTAGGCTTCCAGAATGCCAACACCCCCCCCCACCCACTGGGATGCGGGACCGAGCATCTGGTTCCGCCCCAGGCGCCTGATGGACCCGGAGAGGTTCCAGACAGAGCTTGGGACAATACCTCTCTCCCTCTCCCATGCCCCAGTAAAGGCTCTGGTGGATGCCTGGGAAAAGGCGGCCTCCGGGGCACTCGACCGTGTTGTGCCTTTGCTGCCTCTGACTCAACGCAGATCCTGGTTGGCTCCTTGGTTCACGGAGGAGCTCTGGGAGATGAAGCGCCGTAGGAGAGGCCTAGAGAGCAGTTGGAGAGCCAGCGGTTCCGAATCCGACCATTCCCAGTTGAGATCGTTCACACGATCCTATCTGGTGGTGATGGAAGCGGCGAAGCAGGCATACTTCTCTGCCCTCATCGCATCCTCAGATAATCACCCAGCCACCCTGTTCAGGGTGTCCCGCTCCCTCTTAAATTGAAGGGCAGGGGATGATCCTTTGCAGGGACACGCCAAGGAGTTTAGTCAGCATCTGCTGGATAAGATCGCTCGGATTCAGGACGGTCTGGACTCTGACTGGGCAGGGTCTGACGGTGAGGAGACAGCTGGTCCTGGGATCTGGGAAGAGTTCGATCCTGTCACCCCTGAAGAAAAGTACAGGATCATGGGAAGGTTGAGTGCCACCATATATGTACTGGACCCGTGTCCCTCCTGGCTAACTTATGCGGCCTGTGAGGTGACATGGGATTGGATCCAGGCAGTAATAATGGCATCCTTGGATGAGGGGATCTTCCCTGCCACCCTGAAAGAGGTGGTGGTGAGACCCCTCCTCAAGAAACCTGCCTTGGATCCAACCATATTGGATAACTTTCGTCCGGTCTCCAACCTTCGCTTTGTAGCGAAGGTTGTTGAGAGTGTGGTGGCACAGCAGCTCCCATTGGCCCTGGAGGATACAGACTACCTGGATCAGTACCAATCGGGTTTCAGGCTGGGGTACAGCATGGAGACGGAATTGGTCGCACTGGTGGATGATCTTTGGAGGGCTCAGGACAGGGGTTATTCCTTTGTTCTGGTCCTCTTGGATCTTTCGGTGGTGTTTGATACCATCGACCATGGTATCTTGCTGCGACGGCTCGAGGGGTTGGGAGTGGGAGGCACCATATTACGGTGGTTCTCCTCCTATCTCTTGGGCCGTACGCAAGCGGTGTTGGCAGGGGGGCAGAGGTCGGCTATGAGGCCCTTCACCTGTGGGTTGCCCCAGGGGTCAGTTCTCTCACCTCTCCTGTTCAACATCTATATGATGCTGCTTGGGAAGATCATCCGTGGTTTTGGGGTGCGGTATCATCAGTATGCTGATGATACCCAGCTTTTTATATCCACCCCAAACCAGCCCAGTGATGCCCTCGACATGATGTCCCGTTGCCTGGAAGTGGTACGGACCTGGATGGGGAGGAACAGGCTTTGACTCAACCCTGTCAAGACCGAGTGGCTGTGGGTACCGGCATCTTGTTCCGATCGAGATATTCCATTGTTGACCATCGGGGGTGAGGTGTTACCCCCTGTGGATAGGGCCCGCAACTTCGGTGTCCTCCTGGATTCACGGTTGTCTCTGGAAGACCATGTGACGACTGTGACCAGGGGGGCATTTGCCCAGGTTTGCCTTGTGCGACAGTTGCGCCCTTACTTGGATCAAGACGTCCTACGCATCATTACTCATGCACTGGTCACCTCCTGTCTTGACTACTGCAATGCTCTCTACCTAGGGCTGCCCTTGAAAACCACTCGAAGGCTTCAGCTGGTGCAGAATGCGGCCGTGCAGGTTGTGATGGGAGCGTCCCAACACTCCCATGTTACACCCCTCCTGCGTGGCTTGCATTGGTTACTGGTTGCCCTACGAGTGAGGTTCAAAGTGCTGGTTATAAAGCTATAAAGCCCTTCATGGCCTAGATATTCCATTGCTTAGAGCAGATTGGGGAACAAGATATTCAAGGTTATAAATTCCATTAATTTCAGAAAAAATTATCTTCAGTGAACAAATGGTTGGATCTAATAACTTAACGGGATTTACATTAGACTAATGTAATGCATTTGGTTCAAATGAATCTGTTTTAAGACTGAATCCATCCTGATACTAATTGTGAATTATGAACTTGCAAAATAAATATTTTTCTCATATATACATACATATAAGCATACATGACATACCCAATTACTGGTGTCACAGAGTGTTTCCTCCATGCCTCAGATAAAAATTCTCCCCTTTCTTTCATTTCTTCTTCTTTTTCTTCTTCTTCTTCCTTTCCCCCCTCCTTCTCCTCTTCTTCATCCTCATCTTCTTCTTCCACTGCTTCCAATTCATGTAAAAAAGGCATATTTTGGCCATGCTTTCTTTCAGATATTATCAGAATATAGGAGGGTGCAGACAGCATATATGAAACAAAGTCTTCAAAATCAGGCTGGAGAAAAAAAATGTTTTGTGTTAAATATCAAGAAAGATGCTGACCTCACTGCATTCATCCTGATATTAATGAGATATAAAATATCACTATATTTATTATCAATTATCTAACAACCTGTTAATGAAAACTATAATAAAATATGAGATTTTAGTTAGGCAGGAAATGTTATGCGTGGGAATTTGTGTTCTATATGCTTTTCTTTTTATGATACCTTAAAATTTTATTCCTAGCAGATGATGCTTTTGAAATTTTGCTTCCTTGGTCTTCCAACATATTGATGCCAGCTTGGTTCCTAAACCTCATTCTATACTGTTTATTTATTTCTCACATTTTTATACCTCCCACCTCACTAAGTGACCAGGACAGTTTATAAAATAATAATAAAAAATGGTATAAAGCATTAAAAAAAAAACCAAAGATAAAACAGAATTAAGAACAAAGTTAAAATTAAAATATTACAAATTTTAAAAAAGCATGGGCAGTAATTCTCACATCAGCATCTGTCCCCAGAGTCACATATCACTCTTCAACCCCTATGGCAATTTGGCAGAGTCAGGTCTTAATACTCTTTTGGAAGCCCACTCTGAGGGTAAGATATCCTAGAAGGCAGGGGAACAGCAGAGAAAGCTCTCTTCCTGGATTCCAAGCAGGGCTTCTTGATCCAGAAAAGGACATAACTAGTGTACAACACAAAGTTGAGTGAAGACCTTCCTAGCCATTTCTGCCACCTGCTCTTCAAGCAGGAGTAGTGAAACTAGGAGGACCCGCAGATTATATACCAGGTACATCTAGAACAGTGCAAACTCATCCAGGGCCAAAGATGGGAAATTCTCATATTCAGAGGAGCCTTCTACATACAGGCACTCCACTCCATTCAGTTGTAGCCTGTTGTTCCCCACCCAGATCTCCACAGCTTCACATAGATGTTAGAAAGGTGCTGGACCTTTCATTTCCTATCAATACCAAGAGTCCCAGAGAAAGGACGTGAACTAGCACAAGCCTGTGTCTCCCACTCTCAACTCCAAAATTAACCTAAAGAAAGCCATGACTAATGATATCAAAAACTGCCAAGGAGTCAAAAAGAGCCCGATGAATGCACTACCTCCATCCTATTCCTGCCTCCCAATCATCAAGAAGTGTGACTAGTGCTATTTCCATCTTGTATCTGGGCCTGAAACCTGAATAGCAGGGGTTAAGATAATTTGTTTCACTCATGATGTTCTGAAGCTGCAGCATTACCTTCTCAACCATTTTTCTAAAAAGGGAAGCTGGATAAAAGTTAGCAGGAATAATAGGGTTCAGTGATGGCTTCTTGAAAAAGGGATATAATGTATTTATCATCCCAAGGATCCTGACAACTTCCTTACATCCAACAGGATCAAACTGTTCCCAGTTAATGGGTAAGATTCAGTGTGGGTTGCCCCTGGTTCACAGGGGTTCTATAGAACCGGTAGTAAAACTGGGGGGAGGCTCTGCCCACCGACCCTGACGTCATCAGAATGCTTCTGCACATGTGCAGAAGAGCACACGTGCGAGCTTTGCACGGGCAAGCTTTGTGTGTGTGGACGCGATCCCGTTGCAAACCGGTAATAAAGGTAAGTAGAACCCACCGCTAGTAAGATTGTTCTCCAAGCATCCCTAGCAAATCCATACCTCACTTGGTCTCCAACTGAGAATGAATCTCAGCAATTTTGTCAGCCAGATGCTTTGTAAATTCCTCAATACAGCCCTAAAGTTAAACCTCAGAATCCCCTTTACCTGAAAGGGATCAGAAAACCAGGGTCATCAGGCAGCACTTTGTGGATTAAGTAAGAATGGTTTGATGTTTTTATTAGTATTTGTTCTCAATTTTAATGTAAACATTAACTGTAATGTTCAGTAAAATTATTGTAAGATGGATAAACTATCTCATTAGGTAGAACAGTGGTGCTTATATCCATTGTTTGTTACATTGGTTTAACATGCTTAAAAAAACAAAGACCTAATTTCTCATCTCCCAGATCCAGGAAAATAAAAATCCAGGTCTTATTCATTTATTATTGCCTCATCTCCAGCCATTCTTAAACTTTTTCCAGATGTTAAATGCAACCCTTCCCCATCAAAGCTTGTCTAGTACTGTCATGTCCTACTCTTTGGCAAGCCATATGGAAATGCTTTGTAAAATGAAGGCTTCTCTACCTTGCTTTGCCCCAAACAGAATACAATTGTCATGTCAAACTAGCATGCCTACCTAATAGCTCCTCTGAATAGGAATGACTGACATTGAAAAACCAGAATTGTTTATTTATTACATTAATTCTCCATCATTTATTAAGAAGGTCAAGATTTCTCTCTTATTTTTTCCCAACAATTTTGTAAGAGAGGTTGAATTGCAAGAGTCCATTTTCGTTCCAATCTACCCTTTCTTCAGAGCCTTCTTTGATCATAACTGTTAAAAATAAATCATGCCAGACAGCATATTGTAACTAAATGCCATATTGCAGGCATACTCTTATTTTCAGCTCTATTTTAATCATTAAAGCAAAATAAGCATAAGCTTAGAGCACCAAGGGAAGGGAAGCACCAAAGACTCCCCCACCACTATCATGCTCTTAATTCGTTCACTGCCACACTTGTCTTTAGTCATTTTTTTATTATCCTTATCTGCTGTGTTCAACTTTAATCTACATTATTAAAAACATATTGTCTTTGGCATGGTTTGTGACTAAATTTTAAAGGTTTGGTTTGAAGGTGTTGTCAAATATTACATTTATTTCGGTCTCAAGCATGGGATTTTCACTTTTGTTGAGGGTGCAACATTATTGGGCTAGGCTTAAGACACCCATTTGCCTTAATCCATACCTGCTTAATTTGTTTTTTAGTTCCTGATTGGGGTGTGGAAGTGCCAAGAATACCTGCAGGCACCAACTGTCTCTATCCAAATCACTTTCAATTGACGCTATTGCTTTTGGAGCTACTGAGTTGGGAAATCTGAAAAGCATCTAGTGAGACTTTCAAACCAAAGAACCAAAACATCTTTATTCTTGCTATTCTAGCTCTATTCTAGCTCTGGCATTGAAGCCATTCCTCCTAGTGACTTACAATATTTTTAACATCACCCAGCCATTGTTGAAATGATAGAAATCTTGTCTCATTACTGTTATAGCAGAATAATGATTGTTCATGATTCTAGAAGAAGACCCTTTAAGTCTTTGGGAAGGTAGCTTTGGGAAGGCTTGGGAAGGTAGTCTTGAGAGAAATTCTTTCATATAGTGTTAACTTCTGGGTTACTTAAAAGGCATGATATGGTTGAACTTTCACAACTATGGTAACATGCAATTTATATCATAACTAATTTTCAGTAATTACAATGAATAATATTTTCCTCTATATTAAAAGTCTTTTATATCTTAACAATAACTGTGCCCTCACCTCCCCACCTTCTTGAAATTATTACCTCTTCTGATTTGCTTTCATAAAAATTCTTAACTTGCTCATCAGTTAAAATCTTCTTGTCTTCTGCAAGAATGACAGAGCCTGCTTCAATAATCTTCAGTTGTAGAAAAATGCAAGTATATTTAAAAAGGGGGAAATGGGTTATTTGTTTCAGTTTTCAAAGTTTTTTTTAAATTAACCAATTATTTAGTTTAAGAATATGTTAACTAAATGTAAATAAATGTACATCTTACCAAAGCCTTAAAAGAGTCTTTTTCTAAAGAAATGTATCCCTTAATAAGCCAAGGATACCAATTATCTTAGAATTAAAAATGCTGTTGATACTTCTTTGCTTTTCTTCTACTGTACTCTGCATCAAACAGTTAGGTGGCTCAGTGGCTAAGACACTGAGTTTGTCGATCAGAAGGGTCAGCAGTTCGGAGGTTTGAATCCCTAATATAGGTCTCCTGTGTGAGCAGGGGGTTGGACTAGATGACCTCCAAGGTCCCTTCCAACTCTGTTACTGTTACCTGTTACCTTGGCAATTCAATCTTTTCCCCATGGTTAGAAATCCTGAGGGAAACTATTAGCTAATAGGATAGTGCCAAGAAGTTATCAGTTCCCACTTTTAATTATCTATTTATACATTCATTGGATTTTGCACAAACAATGCTGCTCCTAAAATGTTTAATAGAGAGGTAGGACTACAGGAATATAAATTAATACTTGGTGGGAACTAGACATATAAGGTCAGTGTTTGAAGGTGTTTTAAAAAGGTTAAATTGTTATAATCTTTGCCACTCTTTGAAATGGAGACTGGAACAAAAGTTTCCATTGCTAGAGTTGGTAATGATTTTATTAGAATGTTTGACAAGGTGTTGCATTCTGAGAACTGGCAAAATACAGTTCAAAGCCAAAGTCAACAGAGTTCTGGGGGAGTTCTGAATAGCAATTGGGTTATAGAGCAAGGGGTAAATTTGATAATCTATTGCTTAGAGTGCAACTATTTTTTGTTTTGTGTTATCTTTCCAGTGCTCTAGGTTCAGAAGAACTTGTTCCATATCATGACTAACATGCATGTAGAGGGAACTATAAAGGGAAGACTTTAAACCTTTGATTTGAATTAAATAGCCAATGGATTCTTTTTATTAAGCCACTCCATTGATAGGGAGAATTTTACAAAATAAATATCAGGCGGGAGGGAAATTTAGATTCCCCACTTCCTTGGTATATTGCCAGTTTGAAAGTTAAGCATACGCTCCACAAAAGGACAAAGGCAAACTGCTTTTATACTATTGCCAAAAAACCCACATCTAGTTGGGGGGCATAAGCCATTCCAAATAAAGCTGCCTTTTGCAATTCATTGCTGATTGATTTTGATTTTGTCAATGCTGATGATATTCAAATAGTGCTCCAATGTTTTTGGATTGTACCCAAGATACCTATTACTATTGGTACTATGTTTGCTTTCTTTTAACCCACTTGTACTATTTTTAGTTGCAGATCTTTGTATTCTGTTATCTTCTCCAATTCTTTGCCTGCTCTCCTTCTGTCTCCAGGTACAGCCATATCCACTATCTGGATGTTTCTTTCTTATTGGCAATTGTTAAGCCTGAAATGTGTCTGCCTGTTTGAATTTTTAAGTCCCAGAGCACTTTATTTTTTATTATTTTGCCTATGCTGTGGTCCTTTCAGTTTTTCCTTGTGGGAAAATGGCATTTGAACCTGACCAACTCAAAGCTGACTCAGCCTTCCATCCTTCCAAGGTTAGTAAAATAAGGACCCAGATTGTTGGGGGCAATATGCTGACTTTGTAAACCACTTAGAGCAGGGATATCAAACTCAAGGCCTGCAGGCCAGATCCAGTCCACAGGTGCTTATATTTGGCTGTGGGACTGCTCTGGAAACAGTGAAGGACCGGCCTGCAGTGCCTCTGCCAGCAAAAATGGAACTCAGGAGGGCTGTGCGCAGCCTCCGGAGCTCTGTTTTTGGCTGTGATGGCCTCTGGCAGCCCTTTCCCACCGAAAATGGAGCTCAAGAAGGCTGTGCGCAGCCCTCCTGAGCTCCATTTTTGCTGGTAGAGGGCTGCTGGAGGCCATCGTGGCTGAAAGTGGAGCCAAGGATGGCACGTGGACCGCTTGGGCTCCATTTTTGCTGGCAGAGTGCTAGCAAAACAAACTACTAGCAAAAGTGGCATTTGATCACAAGGCAAGGAGGCATCAAGAAATGTTTCCCCTTTTGCATTTGACAATTCAAGAAAGGTCAGAAAAGGAGAAATGGAAAGAGGAAAGACAAAGAAAAAGATGGGAAGATAGGAAGAGTGCAAGGAAGGAAAAAGAAGGAAAGAGGGGAAAGAAGAAGAAAGGAGAAAGAAGAGGGAAAGAAAAAGAAGGGGGAAGGAAGGAAGGAAGGAAGGAAGGAAGGAAGGAAGGAAGGAAGGAAGGAAGGAAGGAAGATTATAATGAGTAGGAGGGTCTGAGGGAACTCCTGCCTAGCGCTTGGCCACCAGAGCCCTGCTGCCCTTTCGCCATCCCCTTGTCTGCTCCTCCAGATCTCTCCTTGTAGTCTCCACCCAATCACTGAGGATGCTTTGGTTACAAAGCCAGGTCTCCTTGTGTGGAGAGGGAGTGGGCCTCCCTCTGACCCACACACTTTGCCCTTCTACACACACCATGAGCAACCTGGCCAAGAAGAGCAAGAACAGCAGTGAGGAGGTAAGTGCAGCCTGGCACCCCTTCGGGGAGCGGGGCTAGGCTGAGTTGAGTTGTGGGGTCCTGGTGCCCTGAGAGCTCTAGTGCTGGGCTGGGTACTTGTCCTCCACTGCCTAGGGCTCTGGACAGCCTGCGCCACCATCCGGGGGTCCTCCACATGGCCTGAGAGGGACTGCAAGGCTTCTCTGGAGGATAAGGTTTTGGTGCTCTTCCTGGTCTCACCTTCCTCCGCTGGACACAATGGATCCCTCCAGCCCTGCCTGGGCCACTACAGGTGCCCCTGACATGAATGATATTGAGCTTGCCACACCCACCCTGGAAAGCCCACCCGGCCCCTTGAAGTCAAACACATCCCTGATGTGGCCCTCAATGAAATCAAGTTTGACACCCCTGACTGTTGTAAAGCACTATGAAGCAGTATATTAACAGATTAAACAGATTAACAGAGTTGGAAGGGACCTTGTAGGTCATCTAGTCCAACCTTTTGCCCAAGCAGGAGACCCTACACCATTTCTGACAAATGGCAGTCCAATCTCTTCTTGAAAGCCTCCAGTGATGAAGCTCCCACAACTTCTGAAGGCAAGCTATTCCATTGGTTGATTGTTCTCACTGTCAAAAAATTTCTCCTTATTTCTAGGTTGAATCTCTTCTTGATCAGTTTCCATCCATTATTCCTTGTCTGGCCATCAGGTGCCTTGGAAAATAGCTTGACCCCTTCCTCTCTATGGCAGCCTCTCAAATATTGGAAGACGGCTATCATGTCTCCCATGGTCCTTCTGTTCACTAGACTAGTCATGCCCCGTTCCTGTAACTGTTCTTCATATGTTTTAGTCTCCAGTCCCCTAATCATCCTGGTTGCTCTTCGCTGCACTTTTTCTAGTCTCAACATCTTTTTTATAGTGTGGTGACCAAAACTGGATGCAGTATTCTAGGTGTGGCCTTACTAAGGCTTTATAGAGTGATATTAGTACCTCACTTGATCTTGATTGTATCCCTCTATTAATGCAGTTTAGGATTGCATTGGCTTTTCTGGCTGCTGCTGCACACTGCTGGCTCATGTTTATCTGGTTATCCACTAAGATTCAAAGATCCCTCTCACGGTTACTGCTATTAAGCCTGGTTTCACCCAGTCTATATGTGTACTTTTGGTTTTTCTTGCCTAAGTGTAAGACTTTACTTTTTTTTTGGGGAAATTTTTTTTATTTTTAAACAAAACTTAAAACATAAAACAATTATCATCCATTACAATCACAGAAAGTGTATTGATTGGTTACAAATCTTTTGTGCTTAATCTTCTATCCAATATTCTCTTATTTAACAGTTTATTACATTATTATTCTCTTTACCAATTATTTAACAGTAAATTGTCCTCTATAAGGGGGAAAAAAAACCCTTTATATGTTTTATTATCTTATCCGTTTCATATTTCATATTTCATTTCCATTCTTTCTTGTCTAACCATTGATAAAATAAATCCCATATCAAATAATATTGTTTATCTTCTTGTTCCCTAATTTCAAATGTCAATTTACTCATTTCAGCACACTCCAAAATGTTCTTGATAATGTCGTCATCCATGGGTATCTTCTCACCTTTCCAGTTTCTAGCAAATACAATTCTAGCCGCCGTTAAAACATTCACAATTAAATATCTCATTTCTCTATTGTATATTTCTGGTAAAATCCCCAATAAAAATATATCTGGTTTAAAGTCAATATGTTTCTTTGTCATTTTTTCCAACCATTTGTGGATTTTAGTCCAATATCTTTTAGCTTCTGCACATGTCCACCACATATGGTAATATGAGCCCGGAGTCTGACACTTCCAACATTTCTCCGATTTATTCTTGTACATTCTGGCTATTCTCGCCAGGAGTAAATGCCACCTGTAAAACATCTTATACAGATTTTCCTTATATGCTGTTGACATTGTCATTTTATAGTTCTGCAACCATAATTTTTCCCATTTCTCTAAGTCAATCCCATGACCCACATTTTTCCCCCATGCAATCATTGTTTCTTTAACTTGTTCTTCTGCCAAATTTACTTCTAATAAATGACTGTACAATTTTTTAATTACATGGTCATCAGAACCTGTTAAGATTTTATCTAAGTTTGTCAAGTTACTATAAAAACCCTCCTTTTTAGAATCTTCATCATATCTAGACTGTATTTGCATATATGAAAACTAATCCATTTCAAACTCTTGTTCTTCTAGTTCTTGCTTCAACTTAAATTCACCCCTTTCATTTAATAATTCACCATATCTAACAATTTGTTCCTTCCTAAATGTTATTGCGTGTGAGACTGCTTCAATAGGTGATAACCAGACTGGAATTTTTAAATAGTAACATTGTTTGATTTTCTCCCAGTTTAATAACAAAGACTCTCGTATCATATGTCTTCTGAAATAAGTATTTTTGTACTTTTATACCACATAAAAGCGTGCCAACCCAACAATAAATCATGTCCTTCTAAAGTCAACATATTCCTTAGCGTTATCCATTCTTTAATCCACATCAAATTACAAGCTTGATAATATAATTCCCAATCTGGCAAATCAAAACCTCCTCTTGATCTGACATCTTGCATCAATTTTAGTTTTATCCTTGCCTTTTTGCCCTGCCATATATATTTTAACACCATTTTATTTAAATCTTCAAAATATGTTTTCCCCAACTTAATTGGAATTGTCTGAAATAAGTATAAAAGTCTGGGCAGTATATTCATTTTAATAGTTGATATTCTCCCTATCAATGATAGCTGCAAATTCTCCCATTTTGTTAGATCTGTCGCTATCTGTTGTTTAAGCTTATCATAATTATTCTCCTTAAGAGTACCACATCTTGCTGTCAAATGTATTCCCAAATATTTAACTTTATTCGTGACCTGCATCCTTGATACTTCCGCCAATTCTTCTTTCTGTTTTTTTAACATATTTTTGTCAACATCTTCGTTTTGTCTTTATTTATTTTCAAACCAGCCACTTTCCCAAAATCTCCTATTTTGTCTATCAATTTGTTTACAGATTGAAGTGGTTCTTCCAAGATAAACATCAGGTCATCAGCAAATGCTTGCAATTTATATTCTTGATTTTGAATTTTCATTTCTTTTATTCCTTTTTCTTCTCCGATATTTCTGTTTAGTACTTCTAATGTTAACACAAACAACAATGGTGACAATGGGCAACCTTGTCTCGTTCCTTTTTGTATTTCAATAAATTCTGTCAGCTCTTCATTCATCATTATTTTTGCTGTTTGTTTATAATATATAGCTTCTATAGCTTGGACAAATTTCTCTCCAAAGTCCATCTGTTTCAATTGTAGTATCATAAATCGCCAGTTCACATTGTCAAAGGCTTTCTGTGCATCTAAAAACATCAAAGCCATTTGCTTTTCTGGGTGTACATCATAATATTCCAATGTATCCAAAATTATCCTCAAATTGTCTCTAATCTATCTTTTTGGCAGAAATCCATTTTGATCCGGGTGTATAAAATTATTTAAATATCTTTTAAGTCTTTCTGCTAGAATTGTAGCAAAGATTTTATAGTCTGAGTTTAGCAAGGATATTGGCCTATAGTTTTTGACTTGTTGTAGGTCGGTATCTTCTTTTGGAATAACTGTAATATATGCTTCTAACCATGAGTTGGGTATTTCCTTCTGTAGCATTACTTCATTCATAATTTCTAGTAATGGGAGGCTCAGTGATTCCTGCAAAGTCTTATAATATTCCGCCAGTAATCCATCTGGACCTGGTGCTTTCCCACTTTTTTGTTTTTTAATTGCTTCTGTCAACTCCATCATTGTTATATTCCCTTCTAACATCATCTCAACATCTTTTGGAATCTGAGGTAAATTTGCCTTATGTAAATATTGTTTAATATTTTCCTCTTCTATCTTTTCTTTTCCATATAGCTTTTTATAATAGTCTTGTACAATGTTCTTCTTCTCCTCATTTCCAAATCTAATTTGTCCTTGATCATCTATTAACTGTGTTATTTTCCTTGAGTTCCTTTCTTTTTTCAATTTATATGCTAGCCATCTGCCCGGTTTATTAGCATCTTCAAAATATTTCTGTTTAGCGTTCCTGATTTTTTGTGCTAGCTCTTCTTTCTCTAATAATCCCATTTTATGTTTAATCGTGTCCATTTTCATTTTAATGTCTTTTTTTTTTGTGGGAACTTCTGCAGTTCTTTTTCTAATGTCTTATAGTCATCCTCTAGAATTTTATATGCTTGCCTTTTCTTAATATTTCTTTTACTTGTATAGTCAATAATCAGGCCTCTGGCATAAGCTTTCATGGTATCCCATCGGTTCTGCAGTGATGTATCCTCTTTTCTATTTTCTTTGGGAAAAAAAGCTAATTCTTTCTCTATGTTCTGTAGGAAATCCTTTTCTTTTAATATTGTAGTGTTTAAAGTCCATCTAGACCTTCTCCTTTGTCCTTTCTAGCTCATCATCATTGGATTATGGTCTGCCCAAGTATTAGCCTCTATGGCTATTTCTTCTATGTTCAAGGTCAAGTCCATTATCAACCATATCATATCTATTCTGGACCATGATAAATGTCTATTGGAATAAAAAGTATATTGTCTATTTTTTGCATTTCTTTCTCTCCATATATCTTTTAAATTTATTTCCTCTATCATCTTAAAAAAAGATTTTGTTGTCTTTTGTGTATTATAGTCCATTTTCTCATCTACTATTCCATTGAAGTCTCCCATCATACAGATATTGTCATAGTCCAGCTCTATTAATTTCAAATGTAATTTTCTGTAAAAGTTTTCTTGATTGTCACTAGGAGCATATATCGCTGTTAGTAATATTTTCCTGTTATTGTCTGTCATTTCCACCATCAAAATTCGTCCTTCTCCATTTTCATAAATTTTTTCCGCTAATATTGTATCTTTGATATACAAAACCACTCCTCTTTTCTTACATTGTGGCAGTGAAGCAAATAATTTCCCTAGTTTAGGCTGTACCAAAAGTAATTCATGTTGCTTTTTAATATGCACTTCTTGTAAACAGATTATATCCATTTTCAATTTCTCCAGTTTGTGAAATATTTTTCTTCTTTTAGTTGCTATATTAAGTCCATTTATATTTATTGTAATTAACTTTACTTTTCTGTACATTGAATTTTATTTTGTTAGATAAGGCCCAGTGTTCGTCAAGATCCATTTGGATCTTGAGCCTATCTTCTAGGGTGTTAGCTATTCCTGCCAGCTTAGTATCATCTGCAAATTTGGTAAGTTCCCCTTCTATTCCCTCATCTAAGTCGTTTATGAAGATATTGAAGAGTACTGGGCCAAAGACAGAATCTTGTGGTACCCCACTACTTACTTCCCTCCATGTAGACATAGACCCATTAAGGACTACTTGTTGAGTATGGTTTGTCAGCCAGTTGCGAATCCATCTGGTGGTAATGCTATCTATCCTACTTTTTTCTAGCTTACCAAGAAGTAGGTTGTGGTCTACTTTGTTGAATGCCTTGCTGAAATCTAAGTATATTAAGTCCACAGTATTTCACTGGTCTACTAATTTAGTCACTATGTTGAAGAATGAAATAAGATAGGTTTGGCATTGGGTTTTTAACAAACCTATGCTGACTGCTAGTTATTACTTTACTCATTTCTAGATGTTGGCAGATCTGTTTTTTTTATTATCTTTTCCTGGGTATTGATGTTAGGCCGATTGGTCTGTAGTTTCCTGGTCTGGTTTTTTTTTCTTTTTGGAAGATGGAAACCACATCAGCTCTTTTCCAGTCCTCTGGTTTTTCCCTGATGCTCCAGGATTCTTGAAAGATGTGGTACAGTGATTTTGAGATGACATCTGCAAGCTCCTTTAGAATTCTGGGATGTAGCCCGTCAGGTCCCAGTGATTTGTATTCGTCAAGATCAGACAGGTGTTCTCTGACTTATTTTTTTGCTTATTTTAACTTGTATTTCTAGTCTGTTTTTTACAATTATGTTTTTGGTAGGTTAGGCTATAGTTGCTTTTTGCATGAAGACCGATGCAAAGAATGAGTTAAGCAGCTCTGCTTTCTCTCTGCTGCCTGTTACTTCCTTGTCATCTTCTCTCTTTAGTGGACCGACTGTTTCCTTGATTTTTTTCTTGTTATTTATATGTTAGAAGAAACTTTTTTTATTATCTTTGACTTTTGTTGTAAGTCTTTGTTCAATTTGACCCTTTGCTTTCCTGAATTCGTCTGTGCATGTTCTGGCTATCTGTTGATATTCTGCCTTAGTTATGTGTACCTGTTCTGTTGTGGCCCGTCAGTGGTCTGTGCAATTAGGAGCTGATTCCGACAGCGAGGAGGCTGGTGTGGTACTGTGTCAGCAGTCTGTGCTGTTGCACTCAAGTCGGACAATGAGGAGGCTGGAGAAGATGTGATGCCAGAGGCAGGGATTCAGCCAGGGCCTTCAGAACCTCCAGAAGCTCCCATAAGTGAAGAGGAAGAAGAGGAGGAGCCTCTTCTCGATGCACGAGTGCGCAGAGCTGTGAAAAGGCAGGAGTGGCTCCTCAGGAAGAGTGTCAGCTTTGGAAGCCATATTAGGCCGGAAGCTCCAATGCTGCCACCTTCTCATGTGTGGGAAAGTAGGAGAGGGAGTCAGTAGACAAAATAGCATTTTTCCTGTCAGTCAAGGTCAGGGCGATCCCGCATCTGGAGAAGGAGTGGTCAGGGGGCTGGATTGGGATGGAACGCATGTTGATTGGAGCATGTGACCGACTGGGTGGAAAAGGGGATGGTTTTGGGAGCTTTGACTTACTGAAGGAAAACCCGGACTTTTCAGGTTTGGGTTTTCCCAGATGTGCCAGTTTGCCTATGTTAGTAAAGAGGACTTTGCAAAATGCTTGCTTCTGCGTCTTTACTTGGAGTGGGGTTTTTTCTGGAATGCTGACATTAACCCAAATCTCACTAAAACCTAACAGCACCTAAAGAGGCTGTCAGGGGTACTGAACCCCAGCATCTAACTGCAAAGACTCAGTGAAGATGGAGGAGAAAGGAGAAATCGGAGGGAGGCCTGCCAGGGCCCCAGATGCTCAAGGAATTGCCAATCCCTTGCTTGCTCTTTCTGAAGAGATGGGATGACTCATAGAGGTGCAGAGGAGGCCCTTTGACTTGGGGCTTGGGCCGAGGCATCAGATTCCTGAAGAGTTGCCAGGCCGACCCAGTTCCAGGAGGGGAAATGAAGTCACCCCATGAGCCAGACTGGAGGATGGGGACGGCTGTGGAATCCAGGGACTCCCAGGGCTGGGACCAGCTGCACCCGACGCAGAGCCAGTCCTTAACAGGGCTCCCTGAGAGTTTTGAGCGGATGGAAGTGGGGAGCTTTGCCCCCCCTTCCCAACCTCTGGAGGTGAGCTGGATACTAGCAAAGCCAACATTCGCCCTCCCTGATCCAGGACATGGAGGGGGGATTAGTAGGATGCAGACCCCCCCTTTACCCACCCAGAGGCTAAACAACAGGATTAGTAGAGCATTCCAATCCTGCAGCAGTGGGGCATCAGGCTCAGCCGGCATACGGAATGCAAAAACCCCCTTTCGGGGCCCCTCACCAGCCTGTTTTCACACAGAATATACAGCCCGGATGGGGTTTCTGTCCCGGCCAGGGATGGATCCGGTGCCAGTGGTATCCCGCGCCGTCTGTTCCAAGCTTCCAGGGATCTCCCTGGCCCCCCTCCTATGGCCAAACGATCCTGGCATCACAGGGGGGACTAATCCAGCAGTCAGTTAGAGTGTCCCACCCTCCTCCAATGCAGCAAACAGCTCAGCATCCAGGCCCCCTCCCCCAGCGGCTGACGAGGTTGCCTCCTCCTTTCCAGCCCAGCACTTCTCACAGCGGCCTGTTGGAATGCAGCAACCAAGAGCAGCCCCACAGCAGGTTCTATCCCAACCACCCATGAGGCCAACGCCCCCCCTGTTTCAAAGCAATCTTTGATGGGATGCCAGGCAGGTTAGCTTATTTCCTCAGCAGGGTCTGGGCTCACATGGATCAGTATGGGGACCAATACGAATCAGACCGGGACTTAGTGTCGGCAATCTCAGATGGGATGAATGAGGGGAAGCTTCTGAATGGATAGCCCAGCTGCACAATGAGGGAGCTGCAGAACTGGATGATGCCGAGGTTTATCACACTGCTCCGGTCCCTATTTGAGGACCCTGACCGCGTAAATGAAAGCGAAGCCACGCTAAAAGTCATGAAGTAAGGTAATCGACCTATAAAAGACTTTGTATGGGACTTTAGACGAGTCGCAGGAAATCTGGGCCATTGGCCTGACCGCATACTCCTACACTACTTTAAAGAAGCTATTGACCCAGAAGTCAGAAAAGCCTGTGGATCCAGGGGGGTGCCTGACTATCTCCATGACTGGTATACCACGTCCATTGCTCTAGACAGAGAAGTCCACCCCCACGGCCAAACCCCAGCAGAGCATCTGCCTCGGAGAGCATTATCTAGAAGGCCCATTTCAAAGGCTACAAATTTCACCACCCCCCTCAACTGGAGGGGGCGAGTAATTGCTATCGGTGTGGACAAACAGGACATTAAGCTTCTGAGTGCCTGGCCCCTGCCCTGGTTCCACAACAACGCCCTGCCCCAGCTGCACAATGCAGGAAGCCTCCAAGGAAAGCCCCAGACACCAGCCGATTTGCCAGACAAGCCATGGAAATTCCCTTCCTCACTGAAGAGAGGGATGGCCCTCTGGCTAAAGAAGCCCCTCCTGGCATGGCTAATGGCGATGAAGACCCAATGGTGAGTGCACCCATCCCCCCTTCTCAATTAAAGTAAAACTGGTGCTGCCAGACACAGGGAAACAAGCAGAACTGCCAGCAATAATAGATACTGGCTGCACCAGATGTTTAATTGGGCTTAAAGTGGTGGAACAATTGGGGATCAAGACAACACCCTTAAAGCACCCAATTAAATTTCACCAGGTCAATGGAACGTTAATTGGGGGAGTCTCTGCCACCCATATTACTGAACTGATTAAATTAGAGATGGGGAAACATCATGAACTCATACGATTTATAGTAACCCCAAAAATGTCAGAATCTATCATACTAGGCCTGGCTTGGCTGGACAAATGGGGCCTCACCATCACATGGGACGATGGATACCGAAAAATCAGGATAGCAGTTGGCCCATCACCCCCTACCCCTCCTCCCAAACAGTAACCTACCCATAACGGCCAGCAGCCAGAGACAGAAGCAGCTTGTTCAGACGGGCCTCCAGGCGAACACCAAATCCCTAAGGTTTATGCAGACTTAGCCGAAGCTTTCAGTGAGGAAGAGTGTAACCTCCTCCCACCTCATCGGCCCACAGACTGTGCCATCAAACTACAACCAGGGGAAAAATTGCCAAAACCTAGAATGTACTCCATGACATCTGCTGAAATGACCAAGTTGAAGAAATACATTGACACCAACCTAGCCAGAGGGTTCATTGAGCCTGCAAAAACCACCATGGCCGTCCCAGTACTGTTTAAAGAAAAAAAAGATGGTACTTTAAGATTATGTATTGATTTTTGTTCTGTCAACACCATTTGCATACAAAATACCTACCCCCTGCCACTGATGAAGGACTTACTGAGCCACCTATCGAAAAGCTAGATCTAAGAGAGGCCTACTACTGAGTTCGCATAAAGGAGGGAGATGAATGGAAGATTGCTTTTAACTGCCCCTTGGGCAGCTTCCAATTCCGAGTCATGTCTTTTGAGCTCCAGGGGGCTCCAGGGGTCTTCATGAAACTGATCAATGAAATTTTGCATGAGCATTTATACCAGGGGGTTCTTGTTTATCTCGATGACATTCTTATATTCAGCGAAAATATGGAAGACCACATCAAATTGGTCAAACAAATGCTGAGAAAGCTCCTAGCGGCCAAACTTTATGCAAAATTGTCCAAATGTGAGTTCCATAAGGAGGCCCTGGACTACCTGGGATACAGGGTGTCGAATAAGGGGATCAAGATGGACCCAGGGAAGGTGAGGGCAGTGCTGAACTGGCAGCCCCCACGCACTCGTAAGCAACTCCAGAGCTTCCTGGGATTTGCAAACTTTTACAGACAATTCATCCCTTCCTTCACTGAAGTCGCACTCTCTTTGACAGAATTGCTAAAAACTGGCCTGTCTCCCACCAAGCCAAAACCTAGCCAGCCCTTAGCTTGGACAATGGACTGCCAAAAATCCTTTGAACAATTAAAACGCCTATTTGTGGTGGAGCCAATCCTACAGCATCCTGACCCAAATAAGCCCTTCGTGGTACAGACAGACGCAAATGATATGGCGGTGGCTGCTGTTCTACTGCAAAGGGACTCCCAAAACAATCTAATGCCATGTGCTTATGTATCAAGGAAGTTAACGGACACTGAGCGCAGATGGGCGGTGTGGTAGAAAGAGACATTTGCAGTACAATGGGCTCTCCTATCCTGGAGACACTTCCTGGAGGGGGTTGAGGAACCTTTTGAAGTTTGGACTGACCACAAAATCTCGAGGCACTGAAGACCCTGAGGAAACTTTCTCCCAAGCAGGTTCATTGGGTTCAATATTTCAAATACTTTAACTTTAACCTGAAATACATCCCGGGGGGGTAAAAACCTTCTGGCTGATGCTCTCTCCCATAAGCCCCAGTTTGACAGCCGACGAGAAGAGACAGTTCATGCCATGATCTCGGAAATTGAGCCAGCCAGCCAAGCCCGCACCCGAGCACAAATGCACCAGGGTTCCAATCTCCCTGAAGACAAGTTGACAGTGGAGCTAAAAGTGGCGCTCTCCACTGACTCCTGGTTCAAGGAAAACCAAGCAGACCTAACCCTAAGGGACGAGTTGGCATGGAAGGGGAGTAAACTTTACATGCTCCACAGCCTGCAGCTCCTAATGCTGAAGAGGAGTCATGACTCTCGACTAGGGGGCCACCTTGGGTTTTTAAAAACCCTCCATTTGACTAGGAGACAATTCTGATAGCCAAAGATGAAAGCGGATGTGGAAGACTATGTGAGGAGCTGTGCCACCTGCACCACCATGAAGTCCTGACCAGGGAAGCCCCCTGGACTTCTCCAGGCTGTGGCCGAACCCACCAAGCCCTGGGAGGAGATTGCGATGGATTTCATAGCTGAGCTCCCCGACAGTGGGGGTAACTGAGTTATTTGGACTGTCATTGATTTATTCTTCAAGCAAGCACACTTCACTGCCTGCCGCGGACTACCATTGGCCAAGAAACTGGCAAAGCTGTTTGTGAAGCACATCTACAGGGCTACATGGAGTCCCTAAGAGAATAATATTGGACCGCAGGGTCCAATTTACCGCTAAGTTCTGGAGGGAGTTTCTGCAATCCACTGGGTTGTCCCAAGGACTTAGCTCAACTTTTCACCCATTGACTAACGGATCAGCTGAAAAATTGAACTCAATGGTGGAGCAATACATTAGGTGTTATGTAAATTATCAACAGGAGAACTGGACGGACTTGCTGCCATTCACTGAAGTGGCTTATAATAATGCAGTACACAGCAGTACTGGGTTGACTCCTTTTCAGATAACTACAGGCATGGATTTTGTGCCAATGCCTGAGTTGCCTACAGAGCCACCTACGTCTATGTCCCTAATGGAATGGATGACCTCGTTGAAAAAGGGTTGGGAGAACACAAAAAAAGCTTTAGCGGAGTCAGTGGAATGATATAAGGCCCAGGCCGACAAATGCCGGTCCCTTCAACCACCGTTCCAAATAGGCGATAAGGTGTATTTGTCAACCAAGTACCTAAGATTATGGGTACCCAGCAAGAAGTTTGGGCCCAAATTCATAGGTCCCTTCCCTATAGTGAAAATCATTAACCCAGTGACTGTCCAACTTAGGCTCCCTCACATATTAGGGAAAGTACACCCTGTTTTTCACAGCAGCTTGTTGAAACTGGTCAGAGACTCTAACCTACGACCCTTGCTGGCTGCTCCACCCCCTCCGTTAGTAGTGCAAGGGGAGACTTATTATGAGGTGAAGAAAATCCTGGATTCTAGACTCTACAGGGGTCGATTACAATATTTGGTGCATTGGAAAGGCTACCCTTTGGCTGAAGCTACTTGAGTTAAGAGTTGGGATGTAAATGCTGAATCGTGAAACAGTTTCACAACAAATTTCCTGACAAACCAAAAGGTCTTCCTGGTGGGGGGAGAGGTGGTTAAAGGGATTGGTGCTAGGCGTTAACCCTTCTTTTGTGTTTTGTCTGGAGGAGGTGGTTCTTTTTGCAGGGGGGGGATGCCTGTCAGCTTTGGAAGCCATATTAGGCCGGAAGCTCCAATGCTGCCACCTTCTCATGTGTGGGAAAGTAGGAGAGGGGGTCAGTAGACATAATAGCATTCTTTTTGTCGGTCAAGGTCAGGGCGATCCCGCATCTGGAGAAGGAGTTGTCAGGGGGCTGGATCGGGATGGAACGCATGTTGATTGGAGCATGTGACCGACTGGGTGGAAAAGGGGATGGTTTTGGGAGCTTTGACTTACTGAAGGAAAATCCGGGCTTTTCAGATTCATGTTTTCCCAGATGTGCCAGTTTGCCTTTGTTAGTAAAAAGGACTTTGGAAAATGCTTGCTTCCACGTCTTTACTAGGAGTGGGGGGTTTTCTGGAACGCTGTCTCCTCGAGAGTAAGGCTTGGGGCTAATTGGCCACTCCCCTAGCCTATTTAAGGAAGGACGATGACTGATGTGATTTGCAGGAAACAACTTCGTTCACATTCCTTCGAGTCTTGATTACAGAAACGTTTGATTTTGGCTCGTTTTTCTCTTCAGTTTTCCTGCAAATTGCTTCTGGGCATTCTGCCAACCGCAGTAAGATTATGGTTATCTGAAATACTGTGCCTCAGAACTCAGTTATTATTCTTTGAATTCTTGTTGGCTGTTAATGAAATTAAATTAACAGTCCTTGTTCAGAAAAGACTGATTTATTGTACTTGTGTTTGAACAACTACTAAGAAAGCTCATTAGTAGTCTTTAATTATTAAATTAAGGTTTGCATGGACTTTGTGTGTGCTGCGTTCTTTGGGGTCCATAGCTGGGGCAGAACAGTTTGTTTCCTGCCTAAAAACACACACACAAATCTTGATTAAGATGGAGCAGCTGAATGAAGAGAATGCGCAGCTTTGGCAGCAGTTAGCTTTGATGGCTGCCCAGCTGGCTCAGCTTCAAGCCCAAATGGCTTCATCTCCTCCTCCTCCTCCTCCTCCTCCTCCTCCTCCTCCTCCTCCGAGAAACTGCCCAGTAGTTGTGCCAGATAAGTTTGCTGGTAATTTGGAAATGTTCCCAGCTTTTCTTGGACAGTGCAATTTATTCATGAGTTTGCGAGCTGAGGATTTTCCCAATGACCAAGATAAAGTCAGATTCATTATCAGCCTGCTCTCCAGCTCTGCAGCTTGTTGGGACATGCCCCTGTTGGTCCAGAACAGTTTGTTGCTTAATTACTCAGGGGGTTTGTGAGCACTTGGAGCAAATGTACGAGGATCCTATCAAAGCACAAACATCCACCAGACGGTTGAAGTCCTTGAAGCAAGGCTGGCTACCCCTATAGGAATACATTAGTGAATTACGTTTGCTAAGCCAGGATTCGGCCTGGAATGAGGCAGCACTTTTGGATGTATTCCAAGAGAGCTTGTCGGAGGCATTACAGGATGAGTTGGTTAGAGTAGGTATTCCTCCGACTCTTAATGAGCTGGTTTGTCTGTGCCTCAGAATTGATGCAAGGTTACAGCAGCAGGTCCCTCGTCATGCCCATCAGGAATCCCATGTGAACCCAGTTGTATGTGAGACTCCAGCTCCAGGGGACGAGCCCATGGAACTCGGTGCAGCAAGACCCCGCTTGTCCATAGCTGAGAAGGACAGATGATGGGCAGGGGGGTTGTGCTTATATTGTGGGGAGCCTGGACACTTTGCTGCCTCTTGCCCCAAGAAGCGATGCGGGGCTTCGGCTCCTGGCCCTGCACCACAGTCACAGCCTATCTTGTTGGGAAATGGCCAGAGCCCGATCTAGGGGAGACCCTGGGTCGGGCACGTACCAACACTGGCTCATGCCCTGCAGACGTGGATTCCGGACCCCCTCGTCATTTGATTTTGAACACCAAAGTCTTCACTGCCAATAACCCCCAAGGGATTCCGGCTCATGCCTTGGTGGACTCCAGCGCAACAACCAATTTCATGAATGAGGCATTTGCCAATCACTTTGCCATTCCTCTGTGTCCAGTGGATCCTCCCATGGTCATGGAGACCATTGATGGTTGGGTGCTTCTGCCTGGGCCGATTAAGGCCGCCACTCAACCTGTGCATCTGACCATCGGTAAGCATGAGGAGGCCATCCAATTTTATGTCACGTCTGGATTACATTTCCCTTTGGTTCTGGGGCTGGCTTGGCTTCGGACTCATGACCCACACATCCTTTGGCTCCAGAATTTCATGTCGTTTCTGAGCCTGCAATGTGTGGATCATACTTGCCAAGCCTGCGCAGGCCAGGTGCAGGGTCCACCTGCGGTATCTTTGCCGGCCAACCTCTCGGACTTTGTGGATGTTTTTAGTGAGAAAGAGGCGGATCAATTGCCCCCGCACCAGTCGTACAATTGTCCCATTGACTTAATTCCAAACGCACCGCTCCCTGCAGAGCAGTTGTATTCTATGTTGGACCCTGAATTGGCCGCAATAAGGGAATTTGTGGATAAAAACCTGGCCCGGGGTTTTACTCAGCCCTCATCATCGCCTTGTCTGCTCCGGTCCTCTTTGTCAAAAATAAAACCAGAGACTTGCGTCTGTGTTGCAATTATCATAAGCTGAACCCCATTATGGTACGTAACCGGTATCCTTTGCCCTTGATTCCTGAACTCTTAGAGAGACTCTGGGGGGCTACTGTGTTTACCAGATTTGCAGTGCCTACAATCTGGTACGGGTATGAGAAGGGGATGAGTCGAAGACAGCGTTTGGCACCAGGTATGGCCATTTTGAATACACAGTCATGGCGTTTGGATTACCCAATGCTCCCACTGTCTTCCAGCATTTTATGAATGACATTTTTTGGGATCTTTTGGACCAATTTGTTGTGGTTTATCTAGGTGACATCTTGATTTACTCGACATCCCGGAAAAGTCATCTCCAACATCTCCACCTGGTCTTGCAACGGCTTCGGGAACACCAGTTATATGCGAAGCTGGAAAAATGCCAATTCTACCAGACGACCATCAACTTCTTGGGCCATCACATTTCTCCCAAGGGCATAGTAATGGATTGGAGCAAGGTCGAGGCGTTGAGAAGTTGGCAACCTCCTCGTCAGGTGAAAGATGTCGAACGACTCCTCGGGTTCGCCAATTATTACCGGACATTCATCCCTGGCTTCACCACTTTGACTGCACCCCTCACTCGGCTCCTGCAGAAGAAAGTCCCGTTCCGGTGGGACATCCCTGAGCAGCAGGCATTCCTGGCCTTAAAGCAGGCCTTCATGAAAGAGCCGATTCTGAAGCATCTTGACCGTCACCATCAGTTTGTGGTGGAAGCGGACATGTCGGATATCATGGTCGGAGCGGTGTTACTCCAGGCTCACACGGCTGGTGGTACTCTTTTCCCTTGCACATACTATTCCCAGAAATTGAATCCTTCCAAGCGCAATTATACCATCTGGGAAAAAGAACTACTGGCCATTAAGACCGCGTTCAAGACCTGGAGACATCACCTCAAGGAGGCCCGACATCAAGTGGAAGTCTGGACGGACCACAAAAATCTGGAGTTTCTGCAGACTGCACGGAAACTCAATCTTCTTGATTAATGACAGATCCGGTGGTCCTTCTTTTTTACCCACTTCAACTTCAAGGTGACATACTGAGTGGGTGCAATCAATGAGCAGATGCGCTCTCGAGGAAACCTGAATATGCTCAAATTGAGGACCGGCTTCCGCCTCGGACAATTCTTCCAGTAGAATCGTTCACTGCCAACCTGTCAACCTATGGGTTCAGATCTGGGAGGCACAACAGCAGGACGCCTATGTCGATCTTCGGAAGCATGAAGTAGGGTCCAACTCTCCCTGGACATTTACTGACAACCTCTTGAGGTACCAGGAGAGACTTTATGTACCATTGGGGTCACTTTGGGATCTTATATTGTCCCAGTGCCAGGACAACCCTGCGGTGGGACATTTTGGTCTGTTTAAACCCCTTAACCTAGTGTCACGAACCTTCTGGTGGCCTCGTCTCATGATGTCCAGACATATGTGACATCCTGTGTCCGTTGTCAACAGGCCAAGTCGGCCGCGGGTGCTCCCCCAGGACTGCTTCAGCCCTTGCCGACACCAGAGAGATCCTGCGGTGTCATCTCGATGGACTTTCTAATGGATTTGCCCCGGTCTTCTGGTTTCACGACCATATTCGTAGTGGTGGATATGTTGACGAAGATGGCGCATTTCATTCTCTATCAAGGATTGTCGACAGCTCGCACCACCACCCACATGTTCATCCAACATGTCTTTCAGCTACACAGCCTACCAGATAGGGTCATGTCAGACCGAGGGACCCAGTTCACCGCCCAGTTTTGGAAAGGGCTGATGATGGCCTTAGATATCAAGATCTGCTTGTCGTTGGCTCATCATCCCGAAACTGACAGCGGGACTGAAAAAGTCATTAGAATATTAGAGCAATATCTGCGCTGCTTTGTCAATCAGCAACAGGACAATTGGACAGAATACTTAGCAGTCGCGGAGTTTGCTTTTAATAATTCCCAGCACACCTCCACTCAAACCACTCCTTTCTTAGCCATTCTGGGCTATCATCCACATTTCTTCCTGCTCACGTCCCTTGACTCCCTGGTTCCAGCAGCGGATGAATTCTTGACTGAGTTACAGGCTGTTCACCAACTGGTGAAACGATATCTCGACAAGGCCAAGGAAGATTATAAAAGGGTCGCAGACCGCTCTTGGCAGGCAACACCACTGTTGGCTGTGGGAAATCGCATGTGGCTGTCAACGAAGCATCTCCCCTCAGACCGGCCAGTCAGAAAACTAGACCATCGTTACACTGGGCCTTTTCCTGTGGAGGCGGTCATCAATCCAGTGGCCTACTGCCTGACCCTGCCTCGGTCTTTTAGGATACACCCTGTGTTTCATCGATCCCTCCTGGTTCCCGAACAGCCTACCTGTCCGCTCTGCCAACTTGACCGTCCCCAGCCGGTGCCCCGTGACAGAGATGAATCACTCAGTATGAGGTCGCTAGCATTCGAGACTCCCGGTGGATGAAGGGTCGGTTCCAATACCTCATCGAGTGGAAGGGGTATGGGCCAGAGGACTTCACATGGGAGGATGTGACCTCTGTTCATGCTCCAGATCTTGTACACACCTTTCATGAGCAGTTCCCATCCCGACTGCATCCAGATCAACAGACTTGGGGGAAGGGCCCTGTGGTGAGGGATAGTGTTGTGGCCCGTCAGTGGCCTGTGCAGTTAGTAGCTGATTCCAACAGCGAGGAGGCTGGTGTGGTGCTGTGCCAGCAGCCTGTGCAGTTGGCCCTTGAATTGGACAATGAGGAGGCTGGAGAAGATGTGGTGCCAGAGGCGGGGATTCAGCAAGGGCCTTCAGAACCTCCAGAAGCTCCTATAAGTGAAGAGGAAGAAGAGGAGGAGCTCTTCTCGATGCACGAGCGCACACAGCTGTGAAAAGGCAGGAATGGCTCCTCAGGAGGAGGTCTCTTCAAGAGTAAGGCTTGGCGCTAATTGGCCACTCCCCTAGCCTATTTAAGGAAGGATGATGACTGATGCAATTTGCAGGAAACAACTTCATTCACATTCCTTTGAGCCTCATTACAGAAACGTTTGATTTCGGCTCTTGTTTTTCTCTTATCAGTTTTCCTGCAAATTGCTTCTGGGCATTCTGCCAACCACAGTAAGATTATGGTTATCTGAAATACTGTGCCTCAGAACTGAGTTATTGTTCTTTGAATTCTTGTTGGCTGTTAATGAAGTTAAATTAACAGCCCTTGTTCAGAAAAGATTGATTTATTGTATTTGTGTTTGAATAACTACTAAGAAAGCTCATTAGTAGTCTTTAATTATTAAATTAAGGTTTGTACGGACTTTGTGTGTGCTGCATTCTTTGGGGTCCGTAGCTGGGGCAGAACATGTTCCCATTTTTTGCACTTGTCCCTTTTGTCTTTCAGTTTATCAGAGAGATCTTTGTGCAGTCATGGTGGTTTCTTCTTGGATTTCTTGTATTTCTTTTTCAGTGGTATTGTGTTGGACTGGGCTTTTCTGATCATATTTTTCAGAGTTTCCTCAGATTCTTGAGTTATTTTAGGATTTTCATCCAAGGAATCTTTTCCAAGTTCTCTCTGAGTTTATTAAAATCAGCTCTTTTAAAATCTAAGACTCTGATATCATTATTTTCTATTGCTCACTCTCACCCAAGGTTCCCGCAGTTTCAACTTCTTTTCTGTTTGTAAGAATTAAGTCTAGTATATGACTGTCTCGCTAGTTCCCTCCACTATCTTTTGGATAACAAAGTTGTCAGCTAGGGTGGCTAGGAACTTATTTGATTTCTTACTTGGTGCAGAATTAATCTTCCAATTGATATCAGCATAATTGAAGTCCCCCATTACTATTGTAGTGTGTTTCTTACATATATTTGTTAGTTGGTTAGCAAAAAGGATATCTATTTTTTCTGCTTGATTGGGTGCCCTATAGTATACACCTATGGCCATGTCATTCTTTTTTTCTTTTATATTGACCCATATGCATTCTAGGAGGTTTTCGTCTTTGGTTTCATGCATTTCTGTAGCAATATAATGGTCCTTTACATACAGTGCAACTCCACCTCCTCTTTTATGGGGTCTGGGTTTTTTGAACAGTTTGTATCCTTCTATCAGTATGTTCCAGTCATGGGTTTCATCCCACCAAGTTTCTGTTATTCCAACTATATCATATCTACCTTCATGTATTAACAGTTCAAGTTCACCCTGTTTGTTCCTCAGACTTTGTGTATTTATACTAACCCTTTAGCCAGTGGTTCACTTCTAGAATTCTTTGTTCTCTTACTGGATGTTGTCCTTTCATTGGAAGTACAGTTGAAAAAACTACTTGTGCAGCTAAGTCCTTGACTTTCTTCATCAGAGTAGGTTGGGTTGGACAGGGGTTTTGTGTTAGGTTTGTGTTTTTTTCTGTGAGTGACATGTTTCCATCTGTCTTCTTCTTCCTCTAACTTCCTCAATTCTTTTAGAAGTTGTTTGATCATTATTATGTTCAATTTGGGCATATTATTCTTGCAAGGTTTGGGATTTCTCATTTTGTAGGTTGAGTTTCAGAGTGGTTAGAGTTTCCTCTAGACCAAGGATGTCAAACTCAAGGCCTGGGGGCCGGATCTAGCCCATGGGGTGCTTAGATCTGGCTTGTGGGGCCATGCTAGAAACAGCAAAGAACTGGCCCGTGGTGTCTCTGCCAGTGAAAATGGAGCTCAGGAAGACCTCTCCAGCTCTTCCAAGCTCCATTTTCAGCTGCAACGGCCTCCTGCTGCCCTCTGCCAGTGAAAACAGAGCTCATTTTTACTGGCAGAGGGTGGCAGGAGGCCATCACAGCTGAAAATGGAGCTCAGGAGCCTGTTTTCACTGGCAGAGTGCTCGGGCCACAACAGACGCCCCTCACACAAGTAATGTCAAGCTGGCCACACCTACCCTGGACATGCCCACCCCGGCCCCCGAGGTCAAACACAACTCTGATGGGGCCCTCAATGAAATTGAGTTTGACACCCCTACTCTAGACCCTTTACTTTTTCTTCTAGTAGCTTGATTAGTTTACATTTGGTACATATATAGTTTGGGTATTCTATGAGCATAAGTGTATACATAGAATATGTTCTGCAGATCACAATAGCATCAGTTTCTTTTTCCATGAGTGGTTTAAAAAAAAAATTGAAAATGAAAGTGTTGAAGGTTTTACCATAAATTTTTTAAAGAGAAAAATGTCCAATTTAGAATTTTAATATTCTAAAAAATCATTTAAAATTTCAAATTTGGGGGGAAACTCTAGCTAAAAATTTAAAGTTCTAACAGTTAAAAATTGTCTAATTTAAAAATGTTAAGTTCTAGTAGATCATTTAAATTGTCCAATTTTAAATTTTTCAGTGTTGAGTGGGCTTAAGTGCGAGGTTCGTTCTTAGCCTGTACTGAAATGTTCTATAATTATTCCTTTCCTCCCTTCCTTCTTATGATATAATCTAAGTCCTATTGCTATTGCTATTTCTGGCAGATCTTCTAATGCATCATTGTTACTACTTTATCATTATTTATCATTATCGTTACTACTTTGTCATTAATTTTAATCAGTATGTGCGATTTTCTTACAGTAGCTAACTAGGTGGTCTATTGCTTCTTCAGCTTCTTTGCACAGGTGGCATTTGCATTGTTGCTGTCTTTTCAATTCTGGCTTTGTGTGCATTTGTTCTTAAGGCTTGATCTTGTGCATCCAGAAATCTCTGTCTCTTACTTCAATTTTCCTGCTCTTAGCCTTTTTCATATCTTGTTATTATCTGCTTGGATTGCTATTTTTTTAATACATTGACCATGTAATACTTTGCTTGCCAGGTCTCTTTTGTACTCTTCCTTTTTTGTAGGCCAGTTTGGTCTTTCCAGCACTCAATAAGCTTTTATGGTATACTATGTATGCTAAGTATACTATACTTACCTGGTAAGTATTTAATCCATCATATAGTTTTAGCTAGGGGTGAAATCTGAACTGGTTTGCTACCGGTTCACTGGTTGCGCATGTGCACTGTGCGCCAAGTGAGCATTAAATGCACATGCACAGTGCACACCGAATGCGTGCTGCACATTTTAAAAGCTACCGGTTCAGTCAAAACAGTAGTTAAAAAAAGCTATGATCTGACAATCACTTGTGTCGCGTGGTTTAGCTTTGCTAGAAAGCAGGATTTCCTTAGCTTTGCTAGAAAGCAGGATTTCCTGGCTTCTAGCAAAGCTAAACTGCACGCCAGAGCTAATCCCCCCCCCTCGCTGTTCTACTTATCTTCCCAAGCCTCCTTTTGGTACATACTGCATGCACGCGCATGCACAGTAAAAGGACTATGCACCAAAAGGAGGCTTGGGAAGGTAAGTAGAACAATGGGGGGTGGGGAGATCAGCTGTGGTGCGTAGTTTAGCTTTGCTAAACCGCATGGCACAGGTGATTGTCAGATCGTAGCTTTTTTTAATTACTGGTTCAACCGAACCATTAGTTTTTATTGCTACCGGTTCACCTGAACCGGAGAGAATCGGTAACATTTCACCTCTGGTTTTAGTCCTAAAACTTTATTTTACATAAGTGGTTTGTATGTGTTGTTATGCAGACTTTCATGAACACTTCACTTTTAAAGATAAAGTTTCCCTTGATTTACATGTTTTTAAACCACTAAATTGAAGTGATTTATCATTTTGTTCTTCCAGCTTCTGTTTTTTCTAGTCTACAGTTCACAATTTCTAGGTAGTCTTTCAGATAAATATTAATCAGATCATAGTTATTCAAAGCCAAACAAGTTGAGGCACATTCTGTTATCGTCCCTTATATATGACTTATTAATTACCTTATTTATTCAATATCTTTACTGCAGTCCGTAACAAAAATTATCTTAAACAATACTGCACTTTAGGAGCTGCCAAAACACATCAAGGCTGCTATCACCTGAATGTCAGAGAGAAGAGCATTCCCAAAAAGCAGCTGTCACATCTGGCAGCAAGTCGCAATAATGACTTTTCCAATGAGCTTAGTACTTTACAGGCCTGTTAGATTTAACAGGCAACATAATGGTTAGAATTTTGAATCCCATTAGAAAAACCTTGACTTGGTTCAATAGCCAATAAGCAGCCAATGCAGGAACTTCAACACTAATAGGTGCATAATAAAGTGCTTATTTGAGCAATCTGGCTGCTGCATTCTATATAATAATAGCTTCTAAACCATACGGATGGTAGCACCACAGAAAGCATATAAAAACAATCCAGATATTAGGGTATCCAGTGTGTATGAATTGGACTACCCTATTAAGAAAGGGCATTGCTAATCAAATATCCTTTTTACTGTAGAGAAGGGGATTTGTTGACCTGAGTGGTGGTGGTGGTAAGAAGAGCCAATAAATAAAATGAATCCCTGTATGATCAAAGCCCTAACCCATTTGTAGGTGTCTCATCCATGTCATAGTCATTCAGTGATGCATCTAAGAGCAGCACCTGCCATGTAAGACAGTTTACTTGGACTCTTAAAAAGCCTTGGCATGGCTCACACTAAACTGTCATAACAATGTGTCTTCTGCTCAGCTCAGGGAACTCATGAATTTTATGGATTCAGCTTAGCAAATTCCTTCTATTCTCATTTAAAATTGAAATGGAATTATGTGTGTGTTTTTATGCTCACCAATTGCTTTATTTCTTCAACTTTTCCTTCTGCAACAGCATCAGGTTTTATAATGACAACCACACATTTTTCCTCCTCTAAAAGAAAAGCAATAATTAATTTAGAAAACTTTATAACCATTCCAAAAGAATAAATAATACAAGCACTTAATGCTTATTTGCTACTCTAAAAGAACTGTCATTGAACTATTTGTATCTGAGACCAATTTATTTGTCCGCAGTTATTTTTTCAAGCTCTAAGCTCACCTGAGTGGGTTATGGAAATGAAATAATTAAATACTTTGGCGCTGTAATTGAACCTGGAACTATAATAGTAAGTTGTGGTGGTTGTTAAGTTAGTTACTACATGACTGCACCCAATTTTATGAATATTTTATGGCAATCATTAAGCAAATGTTGCTGTTGTGAAGCAAAAACCATGGTCATGTGACTGAAGCATGCTGCAAATGGCTGTAAATGCAAGCTGGTTGCCAAACATCCCAAATGAGATCACATGTATGCAAGGTGTGTGTGTGGGGGAGAAGGGCATCAGAACTGTAAATACATCTGGAGAGGTCTTTTGTAAGTTCAAACAGATGCTAAGTGATCTGTATTCATTTCTGTAACATGTCATGAAGTGTATATGTACAACTGAAGTGCTTACTCTATATGAAAAATGCTTATTTTTTTAAAAAATGAAAAAGTTGCTTTTTGATCCATATCCTAACCTACTGCTAATTTTGTACCTATAACAGGTATGTAATTGAGAACTTCTATCAAGAATCATGGTTGCTACACCATCTTGGGGGTTTCATATTGTTGGAAGAAATGTCCATCTGGGTTCAGTTCCAAATGGGGAGAAAGACACTGGAAAAATGGAGGCTGATTGGAAAAATGGTTTAATTGTGAAGCAGAACCATTAAGCATGTGTGATTCTGGGTAGCTGACCACCTGGTTTGATTAGCACATGGATTTTATACAGTTTGTTCTACAGCATTTTGTAATTTAGAGGCTTGTTTTATGTATTTTGTTATTTGAATTCAATTAGTTTGTCTCACGAAGGCCGGCAATGAGTTGGGGTTTTTAATCTTGTTTAACAAATATAATTAATCCTAGATGCTGGATTACCAAATCTGCATTTCTAAAAGTTGGCCCCTTAGTTGGGGCAGAGAACTGAGGCTCTGAGTTTCTGTCTTTAGAAACATGTTTCTCTTTTAGGGAAAATATAATATTCTGCCTTTTTAATATTTTCTAAAATATTTCATTCTTCTATGAGGAGTGGGTGCTAACTTTCTTCAGTACTGATTGCTCCAGTTATATTTGCAATAAATAACATCATAGAACAAGTATATGAAGGAAGACTGAATGGATGGAGAAGAAGATCAAGAAGTCTTGATTAGGTTTGAAATCAGGAATTTGGTAGTACCTTTTCTGATTAACAAATGTTATTAAAAAGCCTTTACTATTAACATATTAATAAATTTTGTTCATGGGAAAACATGCTATATATGAAGAATATAGACATTTAAAGTACAAAATGTAATGTATAAATGCACGGATATGGTATAAGTAAAGAGGCTTTGCAAGGATAGAAAGGTTTGGAGAGCTTTTAGCAATTGCTGTGTAAACTAGTTTTACACAGATTTCCCTTTCTCCTTTTCTTTTGATTATTACTTTGCAGTATTTTCCTGGATTTTGTATATTGTCTATTCTAAAGGTGCAATGATGGGCCTGTACAAGCTACATGTATGTAAAACAAATAAGTACCATACTTTCCCATGTAAGTTGTCTCCTTCCTAATTCTCTAAAGCATTGGAAATTGACTTCTTTGGGGGAGACAATATTTAGCATTTACTTTATTGATTAGCCCTTGGGCCATATCAAAGTGCAAAGTTCCAGAAACTTGAGATCTTTGGTTTGTGCATTATGTTAAATCTATGAAGGGTGTATAAATGTTCCTGTTCTATGAGAGCAATATCAAACATCATCTAATGCCTTCATGGAAGCAAATGAAGAAAGGGTTACCATTGAATTGGGTAAGAATTTCTTTAAATATGCACTGGGGATATACTAAGAAAATACTGTCAAACTTCTTAGAAAATAAAATGCTTTTCAAAATGAATAAATTATATTCCTGCTTTGCTACACATGAAAAAAAAAAAAAAGTGCAAAGTTCCAGAAACAAATTATTACTAAAATTTGATTAAAGCAATTTAAAATGGAATTGGATAAAATACAATTTAAAATGAAATTGGAATAAGATATAATTTAAAATGAAATTGGAATAAAATACAGTCTAAAATGAAATTGGAATAGAATTCAATGATTTAAGATATAGTTAAAATTATATTTTGTTGTCACCTCTGCAATCTATCCCAATCAGTCACACATATGGAGATCTCAACTGAACCATTTTGCTTAAGTACTGTGCTGTGTTAAATGTTATTTTCAGATTCTGGTTGCACATAAGGTAAGTTGTTTTGATATGGGTCATTTGTTTGGTATATAGACCAAGGTACCTGTCTCTCACCCTCTTATAGAGGCAACAATCGAATAGGATGTGAGCCAGGTCTTCTACCTCTTCCACTCCACAAATGCAGAGATGTCCATTACAGGGTATAGAATGGAATTTCCCGTATCTGACCATTGTGTCGAGCTATTCAAATCTCGCTTGCATAAATATCTCCCTAAGATGTTTTGGCAGTTGTAACTTCAAATAGCTGTCTATTTGAAAAGTACGTTTGTATTTGCTCAGCAATTCCAAGTTACTCACCTGACGAAGGATAGCTATGTCATTTTGTGTTTCTATATCCTTGATTCTTTGGGCAGCTCTTTTTTCAAATTGTTCTCCTGTTGCACAAGAGACAGGAAGGCCACAGCTTCTTACAAAATTTGTTAGTTTGGTGAGCCAGGAGATTTGTGATTGTGATTTAATCTGCTCTAGTAGACACAACTTGGGGATCTATCAGTCTCCATTTCATTGACTTTGTACCATTAGTTATATGCTCCAATTTTAGATAGTGCATGAATTGTATAGATTCCCAATTCAGCTCTAACTGCTGCAGCAGAGATCTACAACCAAAATACATCTCAAATGCTGGGACTGTGTTTGTTCTACAACTGTGGTTGAGTATAGACCCCAAACTTCTGCTCCATACAAGAGCATAGGGGTAACCTTAGGTTTATATACTTTAATTAATGGGTCTAGGGACCCTGGGTAACTATGATTCTTTAACTTAAGCAGTAAATTCAAACAAGCTTTTGCTCTAACTGTACTTTGTTGATGATGGTAAGCCCAAGATCCAGTCTTGGAAAAAGTTACTCCTAAATATACAAAGGTGTTAACCTATTCAATTGCTTCACTGCCTAATTTCCATCTATGTCTCTGATGAAGTTTTCCAAACACCATGATTTTGGATTTACTAATGGTTAGAGAGTTATCCTGGCAATAAGAGCTGAATCTTTTTAATAGCCTACATAATACTACTTGTGAATACAATAATAAAATCGTATCATCAGCATAGAGCAGTGATGGCTCTATGCCATTGCTTGCCAGGAGCGGGTGGAGTGCGGGGGTGGGGGGTCATGTGCATGCATGCCCATACCCATAATTCTATGTGTCCTGACCCCGCGCATTTGCGCGTGACCCCCGCCCGCTCCCCCCGCTCCTGGCACGCAGTAGGGCCGTTTTTCTCTCTCCCCAGGCTCCAGAGCCTTTCTAGGAGTCTGGGGAGGGTGAAAATGGCATTCCCCACCCCACTGGAGGCCCTTCAGAGGCTGGAAATGACCCATTTGCCAACTTCTGGTGGGACTGGAAGGCCCGTTTTTTGCTGTCCCCAGGCTCCAGAGCCTTTCTAGGAGTCTGGGGAGGGCAAAAACAGCCTTCCCCACCCTCCTGGAGGCCTTCCGGAGGCCAAAAATGGCCCATTTGCCAACACATATTCCAGCCTCCAGAGGGCCTCCAGTGGGGGGAGGCCATTTTCACCCTCCCCAGACTCCTAGAAAGGTTCTGGAGCCTGGGAAAAGAGAAAAACAGCCCCCCCCCCGAAGGTCCTCCGGAGGCAGGAAACACCCTGTTTCCCTACTTCTGGTGAACCCAGAAGGCCCAAAAAATCAGCTGGCCAGCACGCACATGTGCGCTGGAGCTAAGCTTGTGTGCCATCTGTGGCACGCATGCCATAGGTTCACCATCACAGGCATTGAGCAAGCTATTACAGTATGTATTTAGGATCATCGGCATGTGTACCATGGGATCATTCATTAACCCTGGCAAGTCATTTATATATAAGCTAAATAATAATGGGGCTAGGATACACCCTTGCCTTACCCCTTTATTTGTGTGAATCCTGTTAATCCAAGCCCCTTTAACCCCGTACTGCACCCTCAAACAGGTAATTGTGTAAAGGGCTTTAATCAAAGTCAGCAGTCTAGGTTCTATTTTAAGAGATTTACTTCATAGTACTTCTCTATTTACCATGTCAAATGCTGCTGTGTGGTCTATAAAAGCATTAAACAGGGGTCTCCTCTTATAGGCATATTTGGCAATTAGATGGTTCAAGACAAAGCAGTTATCAATAGTGGATTGGCTTTGTCTAAAACTTGCTTGTTCTTCTGCAAGGATATGATTTTCTTCTACCCAGATTTCAATTTAAAAAGAATCTAGCACATATTTTTGCGGCAATGTCAATCAGACTGATGGGCCTATAATTACTATTTTTATTTCCTTTTTTATATATATGGGGACAACTATTGCCATCGTCCACCCATCTGGTATATGGAAGGTGTTATTTATATGTGTAAAAAGACCTGCCAATACTGGACCCCAGCAATTGGGAAATTTCATAAATAATTCTGCTGGTAAAAAATCTTCACCTGGGGCTTTATTGCTCTTTAAGCTTTTAAGGATGGATTGTATCTCCTTTTCCGAGACTGGTGGCCAAGGGGGAGTAGTAGTTCTAGGGTTTACTAAATCACTGCTTAAAGATAGTTTCTCTACAAGCTCCATGGAAGCAAACAAACTCTGATAATAATTCTCCCAGTCCTCAGCAAAGATTGGTATATCAAATGCAAATCTCCATTCCTTTAGGACCCCTGCAAAAGAGTGCCAAAATATTACTGAGTTATGACTTTTGGCAGCCAACTTGAGTTCTGACCAGATTGAAATGACAAAACTTATTTTTTTATATTCCCTTCTTGTGTACATCTCAGCTTGTATATGAGCAGTAGGATTCCTCTGGGCGAGCCTAATGGATGCCTTCAATTTCTTTTTCAGCCACTGGCATTCAGGATCAAACCAATGGCGTCTACCCACTCGGGCTCTTTTTGTTGCAGATTTAGTTGTTTCTTCAGGATATTACAGGAGATTAGATAATGTGTTGAAGGTTGACAATCAGTCAGTAGTAGATGACTGGATTGTTTTAGTCCAGTTGGTAGCATTCTCTGTTTTAAGGCAGTCTGATATTGCCTTAGTATCAGGGGTAGGTTCTAAAATTTTTTACTACCGGTTCTGTGGGCGTGGCTTATTTGGTGGGCGTAGCTTGGTGGTCATGTGACTGTGTGGCGTGGCTTGGTGGTCATGTGAATGGGCGTGGCTTGATGGTCACGTCTCTGGGCATGGCTTGGTGGTCATGTGACTGCGTGGGCGTAGTTGGTGGTCATGTGACTGGGTGGGTGTGGCCAGCTTGACGTCACTCATGTCAAGGGTTATGGTTAGGGTGCCTGGCTTCTCCTTGCCTCAAAGGCCTCAAAGAGATACAATTTCCCTGTCTATTTATTTACTACTGAACATCCAAAATATACTATTTAATCCTATGTACATATGCCATATGTGTACATACATATTACATAGTATAGTGTATAGGCACACAAAAAGATACATTATTTACTATATATACTGTATGTAGGTGTACACATACACACACACACACACACACACACACACCTCTTCTAAAACTATACATATTCAACCTCACTTACTACATTTGGAAAAACACACCCAGAGTCCACTTTCTGCTACACATTTAATTATAACTTCTGTACATTTAGAACATTACACACACCTTCAGATTTACTTCCCTACCTAGCTTGCACATGACTGTTAGAGCCAGGAGAGGTCATGGATTGAGTAAAATGTAGTGAAACTCACTTAACAATGCTCTTGTTTAGCAACCAAAATTTTGGGCTCAATTGTGGTCATAAATCAAGGACTATTCTACCTTCCTCTGCATGGCAGCCTTGTCCTAGTAAACTCCTTTTCCTTTCTGGCAATTTTCCTCTCTGTTGGAGGCACCAAAACAATCTAGATGATATAAGGTTTCCTGTTGGAGCAGGGGGTTGGACTAGATGGCCTCCAAGGTCCCTTCCAGCCCTAGATTGCGATCCTGTTTCAAAGCATCTTCTGAAGCCACGTCTAGTGCCAGGTTTTGTGGTCTTTCCTTCCTTCCTTCCTTCCTTCCTTCCTTCCTTCCTTCCTTCCTTCCTTCCTTCCTCTTCTTTCTTTTTCTTTCCTTCTCTCTCTCTTCCTTTCTTCTTTCCTTCCTTCCCTTCCTTCCTTCCTCTTTCTTTCTTCCTCTTTCTTTCTTTCTCTCTCTTTTTTTCTCTCTCTCTCTTCCTCCCTCCTTTCCTTTCCTCTTTAAATGCCAGCAAAACCCACCACTTTGCTCCTAAAATGGTCTAGGGCAGAGGTCTCCAACCTTGGAACTTTTAGACTTGTGGACTTCAACTCCCAGAATTCCTCAGCCAGTAAAGCTCCCAGAGTTCCTCAGCCAGCAAAGCAAAGCTGGCTGAGGAACTGTGGGAGTTGAAGTCCACAAATCTTAAAGTTGCCAAGGTTGGAGACCCCTGCCCTAGGAAAACAATCCACGTTGCTAAAACAAACAACCCACATTGCATCTGTTTTAGGGGAGGAGGTTCAATCCATTGCCCAGTTGAAGACTGAAATGAAATGTTCCAAGATGACAGCATTGCTTCTAATAACATTCGGCTCCAAATCAGATCGGGCTTTTTTTTTTTTTGCATGAAGGAGGAACACGGAGCGAACGAAAACAAAAAGCCTCCAGCCTCCGATGTGAAGCAAATTAAAGCCTCTTTCTCTCCTTCTCTCCCCCCCCTCCCCCTGCTTCCCCTTTACCTTTGTTTAATGCTCTGGAAGTTTTTCTCTCCCAGGCAAAAAGCAGTAGGGGACAGAAGCAACAGCCACTGACTTGGAGACCACATGGAGCCCTTCCCATTTCTCTCCCCTGCGCTCTTGCTGGGAGGGAGAGAGAGAGTTTTTTGCAGCACTGTGCTCTGGGGACCCATCCAGAAAGCCTGGTACAGAGAAACAGCCAGGTTGAAGGCAGGTACTTTCAGCGCCCACGAGGAACCGCTCCTTGGCCCCAAACATGTGTTTTCAAGCTGGGGCTGCTTGGAATGAAAAACTATTGCATGAAAACACATGGCTGAGGCTGAGGAGTGGTTTCCCATGGGTGCTGACTTGCCTTCCCTTCTACCACCAGCCGTGGGAGGAAGAAGGTAAGATCGCGAGCCCAGCGGGGGGGGGGGGTGGCGGCGTAGCAAGCTATGCCACAGGCAGCATGGCCTGGAATAGAACGGGGCTGGGTCATGGCAGATTAGCCAGGCATGCAAGCCCGGCGGAGACAGTGGGACGGGCCGTGGCAAGTGACAAGGATGGGGAGCTAGCACGACTTGCATGCTTACCTGAGGAGGCAACTCAGTTGGGGTGCAGGGAAGGCACCGCATGGAAAGGCAGGCAAGCCACAAAGCAGACTGCGCATGCGCAAGTGCCACACAGTCTGCTCTGCCTCCTGGGCGGGGCAAGGGGGTGGGGCGAGCAAGCGGCAACCGGGGAACCAGTTCGGGGGCGTGGCCAGCCAGTCATCTTTACTGATTGTGACCAATGGCAAATTATCGCTATCGGATCACGCGAACTGGTGCAAACCGGTAGCAACCCACCACTGCTTAGTATCAACTTTGGCCCAAATTAACCTTTTATTTTGGGTCATCTCTACCTTTTTGGTGAGCCATTTGTCAGCCATGTTATATGGTCTTAAATCTGAGCAGCCTCAGAATGTCACGCTCACAGGCTGATGATTGCTATCATCTCTAAAGTATACCATGATCTCCAAGAAGAGGTCAACTATCTCTAGACACACAAAAGAGATCCAATACACTGCTTGAATGGACCGAGTGGTATGTGTATGGATACATGTAATTCTTATCCTTATCTTCCAGAATTAAGGAGACTAGGAGCAGGCCAGCAGTGTTACTTTTGCGGTCTCTTGAGAGCCACTGAGGATCATTATCAAAAAACTCCCCTGGGATTCCCTTCTTCTAGGCAAACTCATACAAAGAGGGACCCAACCTAGCATTAAAATCTCCTAATAATACTACTATGGATTGAGGGTACAATACAGATATACTGTCTAGGATAACTTCCAAACCCATCCTGTATTTGGAGTTATAATACCGGGACGTATTTGGAGGGATATACACTTTTACCAGTATTAACTCAAACTCTTCATATCCAAACTTAACAGCTAGGAAATTCAAATACTTTTTCTTCGTTGTATAGTTTCTCCCCCTGCCATTGCAATTCTTGCTTTATAAGAATGCATAATCCACCAGAGGGTGTCGAGCAGCATCCGCCACATCCGCTGCTCAACACACAAATTGCAACTAATGAGGATTTGGGCAGTGGAAACACAAACCTGTGACCAGGATGGGGATGGGAGGTCTGGTGGAGCACTCAAGTGGGGTAAGATCACAATGCGGGCAGTGATGGTAGCACCGGGTGTTAAGCAGCTGAAGGGATTGACGACGGAGAATGGAAATGCCATGTAGATGACACGAACGTGGAAGGGGAGAATGGGAGTCTTGGCCAAGCGCGTGCTTCCCCCAAACAGCTGTGATAATTGGCAAAACAAGGCTTGAGTAGCTGTGGATGTGGACTTGCTTTAAAACCAGGTGCTGAGAGGCGGAAGCTCTCAGAGCCAACTTTGATCCTGTAGAACTCCGTTTATCTTGTAGCCAGCTTGTAGCTGTAATAAACTTGCATTTCATCAGCCTCGCAGCGCATTTGAGTCTTTTGTGCAGTCCAGCACACGTGTGGCCAAGCAAGTGGAGAGAAAGCTGGTACTCAGCCATCTTCTACAAACTTTTGTGCTAAGGTACGGTACGATGGGGAGCCATGGTGGAAGGTATTGACAAACAGTCAGAGGATCTGGCAGACCCAGGAAATGTGGAGAAGAAAAAGGAATTGGAGGTTACACTGATAAGAGAGGATATTAAAGAATCTGTAGTAAGACCCAAGGAACATAAGAGCCAGCCAGAGGATGGCATGGCTGAGAGCAAAGTTGTTCCTGAGGCTGGCAGTATTCCATCATCTTCTTCTGGACATTGGTGGCACAGTTCAGTTCTAACAGGGACTGGGGGGACACAGGCCACCAATACTCCCCCTACTGGAGCTCCATTTCAGGAATGAAGAGAGAGAAGATGAATGGAGGATGAGGAGGGGGAGAGGAGTTACTCCACAGGACCAGGCTCCAATACTATGGAAATATTACGGGATAGGTTCAGAGAGGCCAGTTTCAGGGATGCACCCTCATGGCAAGGGGGGTCCAGAGCTGAGGTGCAGTTCCATTTGGTAAGTCTTAAGCTTAAGGGTAGAGCGAGACTCCAGGAGGACCAGACCTACAGAGTGACGGACCACTGGAACTCAGGCATCATCTCTGGGTGGTAATGAGAGAAACTGAACGTATCCCACATAGAGACCAGAGGGACCAGGATGCATGCCATAAAGGGTCAAAGAGACAGCAGGGCCCTCAAAAGTCAGATAGCAGTGGCACTGCGTTAAGTGTTTGCCAGCTGTGCTTCCATCCTAAGATTTACGGTAGCCTGGCCAGAGAACCTTATCTGTAATAATAGAGATAAGACTGGTCTTGTGAGACATTGGACTACTGCACATGTCAACACTCTTTCTTTCTTTTCTAACTTCCTTTGTCCGTCTGTGAGATATCACTGCTGGTAAGATGTAGTTAGCTAGTTTTTTTTTTACTTTTATAATAAAATGTTTCTTAGAATACATTCGGGTTTTCTTTCTTTGAGAGTATACACCATGGAAAACAAGATCCATTCACCTCTAATTAATTACAGTTTCCTCAGGGGGGAATGAGGCTGATTCACGCTTCAACAGTGGTAGCAGGGGATGGTTTGACTTATTTTGTTTTCCTTGGCTGTTACTCAACTGATAAGTGAATAGGCTATTAAGCAGATAGATTAGGCGGCAACCGCGGAACGCTGATTATTTACTGCAAATATGCCAAGAAAGAAAAAGAAAACAAAATACAGGGCACAGTCTGCTGAAGACATAAATCTCTCTGATCTCTCTGATGAAGAAGTGAAAAGAATTTTACACAGGCTTCAACTTTTCAAACACCGTTTGCTTCAGCAACCAGACTGGAGGAAGGTGCTGTTGGAGGTGCTGTTGGGGGAGCTTATCCTGAAAAGACGTGCTGAAGTCAGTGACACCTTCTTATGTTTCTTCAAGCCCCCAGTTAATTACTAAAGAATTTACTAAAGAAGCCCAGGAATTTGAAAGGCTTGGTGCCAAACCTAAAATTCCACAAGCGGCCGAGCATTCTTTTCCCAGAGAGAGAGATGAAATTCACTATTCTCCTTTAAGCCCTGAAGAAACTCTGCATGATAAGACTGTGCGAAGTTATTGTGATCAAATAGAGTTTTTAGAACATGAGCTGCACAAGGTGAAAGCGTTTGTTTCTATGCTCAAGCCAGATAAGAGGGACTCTGGTGTTTTTCAAATTCCTGAGTCCTCCATTTTGCCTTCTTCTTCGAAGCCAAAGCCACACCCACAGGAGGGTTTTGTGTCAGGCAAATCAGAACAGAAAGCAATGTCCACATCACATTTAACTCGTGATGCTGGACCTTCTTTGATTACACGTGACTTTGCAATGCCCGAAACTAATGTTGCAGCACCATCTGCTGGCGAAAGTAATTTATAAGGTAAAGCTGAAATGCACTCCACAATGCAACAGCAGTTAAGAAAATTATATCAGACTTTTTCAACCATGTCCCTAACTCAATCAAGTCTGCAGCTGCAATGCCACATGTGTCTCCACAGGCTCAATCATCAGCACCCCCTGGTGGTACTGATGACATTTTTGTCCAACTTCCTAATTTAGATGGAGCACAGCAACACTTAATGCAACCAATACAAATGTCAGCGCTTCCAGCAGGCCATATTAATATGGCAGCTCATGCACAAGTGGCAGCCAGAATACAGCAGCCACAGGTTCAAGTACAGCAACCTCAGCTTCAACCACAAGTGCCTTTACTTCCACAGCCAGTACCTCAGGTGTACATTCCTCAACAGGCATCTTCTATTGTTCCACTGGCTGGTGATTCAAAATTAAAGCATTCAGGACAAAATTATAAAGCATGGGTCAGTGAGGTTGGACTTTTACTCTGTAGAGAAGGTACCCATTGCATGGTGTTTAATCCTCCTGGCCAGCCATGGACTCCTGCATAAAGAGACTTGGGTATTAAAGCATGCACAACTTTATTGATGTCCATGGATACTGAACTGCAGGTTACTTTTCCACCTGATGCAACTGCCCAACAAATTTGGGCCCAATTAGAAACATGCTACCACCTGTTTCAATTGAATCTACATGTTTGCTCTTGTCTGAGTTCCATGGTTCGAGATTAAAACCTGATGAATATATTGGAGAACATTTAACTAAAATGAAAGGAATGAGAAAGGATTTGGGCAAAAGAGGCTATAATATTGATGATTTTCAAATGATCAGCATTATTATTAACTCATTGAATTATGAATGGAAAGATGCCATTACAAAGATTAATCAAGTGCCCATTCCTCAATGCACAGTGGATCATGTATGCAGAATTTTAACTGAAGAAGAGGCATTTATGCTAGCCACTACACATTTGAGAGGACCATTTGCATCAAGAGCTCTAGCGAGGCGTCCCTTCCGAGGAAGAGCCTACGTTCCAAGGATGCCAAGATGCTACATCTGTAATCGTGTGGGACATGCCACCTGGGATTGTCCCCAACGATTTCCAGCTTCCATTACGTACCAGCCCAGAGAAACAGACTCCAGAGGAGGCAGAGGCAGAGGTGGAAGACAAGGTTGTCGTGGTCCAAGGCGTGATCTGCAAGCTCCACTCGCCACATTGGCTTTAACCAACGATCCACAACTTCGTCCAGAATACGACAGACGACTTCTGTGGACTTTGGAGAGTGGTGCAGCATTGCATGTTACCTACCGAAAGGAACTTTTTACAGAGATGCACGAGCCTGAACCTGAACTAGGGGCGGCTGGGGATGGCCGCGGGGGGGCCAATGGCGATGGTGTTGGCGGTGGCGAGGGCATCGGCGATGGTGGTCGGCGAGGATGGTGGCTGGTGCCAGGGCGGCTTCCTAAAGGCCTGTAGACCAACTGAGGTGACATGGGACTCTTGGCAGCAGCCTCAAAAGTGGATTTCCCTGGTGGCTGGAGGGTATTTGGCCCTTGGGGGCAGGGCCACCCCATGCAGACCCGGAGACCTCCATGGTGAGCTGGAGCGGGCAAAACTGGGTGAGCACTATGTTCCATCAATTGGAAGTTTTGAGAGATTTGAGGGGGCTGGAAAACGTCTGTTGGCACTTGCTGCCTATATTTCTCCCTCCCCTCCTTCCTTTTTTCAACCGAGTTAAGACCTTGTTGGCCTCATTATGGTTATAGCTTCCCAGCCTATCCTGGCCTGCTGAGCTGTTCCTACTTTCCCCCATTTCCATCAAGCCATCTCTGAATCTCCTGCCTTGCAAGATTTCTCCTGAACTAAACTTTGAACTAATCCTTCTCATGAACTGGAGGATTGGGCTTTCTGACTTCTCCTAATCCATATGGGGAACTGGATCTATGGACTCGAGGCCGGTGGGAGTCGGTGTATGGCTGCCTTCACTCCCGGGTTTCCATCAAAGTTTATTGGTCGGCCTTTGTGAGAGGACGGTTGGCCAAGAAATTTCCGAGGGTTGGATGGCATATCTCCCCCTCCACTGCTGTGAGAGGGCAATGGAATTCGGCTGCCTGTGCCATGGACTGGAACTTTTTCCCTTGTATTATAACATCATGGTGGTCTCCTGACCATGGACTATCCTCACCCCTGACAATTTAATGTACTCAGTGTCTGAACTCCTTGCCCTGCGAGATTCCCCCCTCTCACAGGTTTGGTCTTCCACTCTATCGAGGGCCTATCTTGATGACAGATTTTGGAATCCTGAGAGATGGCATGGCGCGAGGAAGGGCTTGTGGGGTTTTTTAGGAAAGTGTTTTAATAAGATTTTAAAGGGTTCGGGGAGGGGGTCTTTTAACAATTTTTTAAGGGGAACTGGGGGGACGACCAAAGGGGATGGGGGGGAATCCACTAAGGTCAGAGCCGAGCCCGGCACGGGGCAACGGTTTGGAGGGTACAGGATGAGGGATTGGGGAGGGGATGGAGGGCTATACCAATGAAGGGTGTACCATCAGCACGGTGGATGGGAGGGGCAGATATGGCGGGAGCAGGAGACCATATCATGTGTCGGGGGTGCGCACTCGCTGTTTGAGAGCTATTGCATGCCCCGGTCTCCAAGGCTCCCCTCGGATACTAGGTGGCTCAGATACTTAGGACCTGGGCCTTCGGCTGATGCTGTGCAATGCCAGGTCCGTGGTAAATAAGGCTCCCCTCATTCACGATCTTATACAGAAGGGGGGAGCGGACCTGGCGGGTATTATGGAGACCTGGTTGGGCCCAGAGGGAGGGGTCCCTCTGGTTGAGATGTGCCCACCAGGCTTCAGAGCATTTCATCAGCCGAGGGCCCAGGGGAGGGGCGGGGGGGTGGCGGTTATTATTAACGAAGGTCTTGGTCCAAGGGAGACCACTGTGCCACAGATTTCCAGATGTGAATCCCTCTTTGTGAGATGGGGTCATGGGGTTCAGATGGGCTTGTTGCTTGCATACCTGGCTCCCTGCCGCACAGCAATGGCCCTGCCCAAGCTCCTCGACATGATAGCCATGGTGGCAGTTGATACACCCAGGCTTATGGTCATGGGTGATTTCAACTTGCCGTCCATCGGTGAAACGTCTGAGATGGCTCGGGAGTTCATGGCTTCCATGACGGCCATGGACCTGACCAAGCTAGTTCATGGCCCCACCCACAGGGGGGGACACACTCTGGACTTGATTTTTGTCTCTGGCCAGTGGTTGAGTGATCTTATTATAGGGGATATAGACATGGAACCCTTGTCATGGTCAGATCACTCGCTCCTTCGCCTGGACTTTTGAACCGCTACACCCCGCCGCAGGGAGGCGGAGCCAATAAGATGGGTCCGCCCCAGGCGCCTGATGGATCCTGATAGGTTCCAGATGGAGCTTGGGCCATTTCCTGAGGATCTAGCACATGACTCGGTTGAGGACCTGGTAGCCGCCTGGGATCAGGCGGCTGGTGGGGCCTTGGACCGAGTCGTGCCTTTGCGGCCTCTGACCTGGTGCCGATCCCACGCAGCTCCTTGGTTTACTGAGGAGCTGAGGGAAATAAAGCGCCGGAAAAGACGCCTGGAGAGTGGTTGGAGGGCCAGTCTCGCTGAATCTGATCGAACACTGGTCAGGTCGCATATTAAGGCCTACCTAGTGGCGATAAAGATGGCAAAGTTTAATTACTTTTCCGCCTCTATTGCATCATCAGGGAATCGTCCGGCCGCCTGTTTAGGGTGACCCACTCCCTGCTCCATCCGGGAGTGCGGGAGGATCCCCTGGAAGGCAGGGCAGAGGATTTCGGACAATACCTGTATGACAAAATCGCTCAGATCCGGGGGGATTTGGACTCTGACTGGGTAGATCAGGGCAGGGTGACGAGGAATAGTCTTGAGAATGTTATCTGGGAGGAGTTTGATGCTGTGACTCCCGATGATGTGGACAGGATTTTGGGGAGACTTAGTACGGCCACATGTTTACTGGACCCGTGTCCCTACTGGTAGGTACTGGCTTCCCGGGAGGTTACACGAGGCTGGCTCCAGGGTGTTATCAATGCTTCGTTGAGTGAGGGTTACTTCCCCGCTGCCTTGTAAGAGGCGGTGGTGAGGCCTCTCCTCAAGAAGCCATCTCTGGATCCGGCAATATTGGCCAACTATCGTCCTGTCTCCAACCTTCGCTTTATGGCGAAGGTTGTTGAGAGAGTGGTCGCACGACAGTTTCCACAATTCCTGGAGGAAACATCTTATCTAGATCCGTTCCAGTCGGGTTTCAGGTCTGGGCACAGCACGGAAACGGCATTGGTCGCGTTGGTTGATGATCTCTGGAGGGCTTGGGACAGGGGTTGCTCCTCTGTTCTGGTCCTGTTAGACCTCTCAGCGGCTTTTGATACCATCGACCATGGTATCATGCTGCACCGGCTGGAAGAGTTGGGGGTGGGAGGCACTGTATTGCGGTGGTTCTCCTCCTTTCTCTCCGACCGGTCACAGTTTGTGTTGGCAGGGGAGCAGAGGTCGACCTCGAGGCCTCTCGTCTATGGAGTGCCGCAGGGATCGGTCCTCTCACCCCTTCTGTTCAACATTTATGTGAAGCCGCTGGGCAAGATCATCCGTGGCTTCGGGGTGAGATACCATCAGTACGCTGATGACACCCAGCTGTACATCTCCACCCCAGGCCACCCCAACGATGCCCTTGAAGTGATGTCTCAGTGCCAGGAGGCTGTGCGGATCGGGATGGGGAGGAACAGGCTCAAGCTCAACCCTTCCAAGACTGAGTGGCTGTGGCTCCCGGCATCCCGATATAGTCAGTTGACTCCATCACTGACTATTGGGGGCAAGTCCTTGGCCCCCACAGAGTCCTCCTGGATATGCAGCTGTCCTTGGAGAAACATCTGACAGCTGTAACCAGGGGGACCTTTTTATCAAGTTCGCCTGATTTGCCAGTTGCAGCCCTTTCTTGTTCGGGATTCCCTGTGCACAGTCACTCACGCCCTCGTCACCTCTCACCTTGACTACTGCAATGCTCTCTACATGGGGCTCCCCTTGAGGGGCACCCGGAGGCTCCAGCTGGTCCAGAACGCAGCAGCGCGGGTAGTGATGGGAGCAGCATGGCGCTCCCATGTAACACCGCTCCTGCGCGAGCTGCACTGGCTCCCGGTGGTCTTCCGGGTGCGCTTCAAGGTGTTGGTTATCATCTTTAAAGCGCTCCATGGCATAGAGCCTAGCTATCTTCAAGACCGCCTGCTGCTACCGACGACCTCCCAGAGACCCGTGCACTCCCACAGAGAGGGCCTCCTCAGGGTGCCATCAGCCAAACAATGTAGGCTGGTGACCCCCAGGGGGAGAGCCTTCTCTATGGGGGCACCTACCCTCTGGAATCAGTTGCCCCCAGAGATAAGGAGAATCCAAGACCTCAGTGCCTTCCGCCGTGCCCTTAAAACCCACTTTTTCCAGCAAGCCGGGCTGGCTTAGGAAGAAATTTTTAAAATTTTTAAGAATTTTTAAATGTTTAATTGGTTTGTGGTTTTTTAAATTTTTGGGCCAAATTTATATAGATTTTAATTGTTTTTAATATTTGTATTTCATGTTTTTAATTGTGGCTGTGCACCGCCCTGAGTCCTCAGGGAGAAGGGCGGTATATAAATTGAAAATAACTAACTAACTAACTAACTAACTAACTAACTATGTGAACTTTATTCTTTTTCCAATCATCTTTGTCAGGTCGTAGGAACTATTTATGTTGAAGAGCTCGATGAATTTATTCCTGATGTTTATTATATACCAACAGCAAATAGTAGTTTGCTTAGTCAGAGTCACTTGTCTAGAGTATTTATTTATTATTTTATTATTTAAATTTCTATCCTGCCCTTCTCCTTTCGGACTCAGGGCGGTGAACAGCCAAAAATAAAACATTTGTACGCAAAAGTTAAAATAGTTTTAAAATAATTAAATAAAGTTTGGCCCATAATTTAAAACATTTCAATTAAAATCAGTATCAATTTTAAAAACCAATATAAAATCAGTCCAGCCCGGCTAACTGAAAGAAATAGGTTTTAAGGGCCCGACGAAAAGCCCAGAGGTCTGGGATCACTCGTATCTCTGGGGGTAGATTGTTCCAGAGGATAGGCGCCATCACAGAGAAGGCTCTCCCCCTGGGGGTCACCAGCCAACATTGTCTGGCTGACAGCACCCTGAGGAGGCCCTCTCTGTGGGAGCGAACTGGCCTGTGGGAGGCAATTGGTGGCAGAAGGCAGTCCTGTAAGTACCCTGGCCCTAAGCCATGGAGCGCTTTAAAGGTGATCACCAACACCTTGAAGCGCACCCAGAAGTCCACCGGAAGTCAATGCAGCTCGTGCAGGAGAAGAGTCACATGGGAGCCCCCCATCGCTCCCATAATCCCCCGTGCGGCCGCATTCTGCACCAGTTGGAGCCTCTGGGTGCACCCCAAGGGGAGCCCCATGTAGGGACCGTTACAATAGTCCAGACGAGAAGTGACAAGTGCTTGAGTGACCGTGTGTAAGGTGTCCCGATCTAGAAAGGGGCACAACTGGCATATCAGGCGAACCTGATAGAAGGCCCCCCTGGCCACGGCCGTCATATGCTCTTCTAAAGACAGCTGTGCATCCAGGAGGATGCCCAAGTTGCGGGCCCCTAGTAGTTTGCTTAGTCAGAGTCACTTGTCTAGAGTATTAAAGTTCCAGGTCCACCACTTCGAAAAATCAAGTTATATAGTTAAAAATGGAGATATTGTTGCTGAAACCATGTTATTTGATGGTGTTTATTACATAAAGCCAAAGTCTAATCTGCAAGCACAGGCAAGTATACAAACTCCAAAAGAAGAGAGCACAGGCTGAGAGACAAATGTTCCAGTGAGAGATCCTGTTGCTACTCCAAAGGCTCCTAAAGCCAACAAAAAGAAAATTAGAAAACAGGTTGCTCAGAGAAAGCCTGAGGTTCCTCATAAAAATGTTGAAAATTCATTAACTGGTAAACCTTTGCATTACAGGTGTATCCATAAGTGGCATAGAAGATTGGGGCATGCCAGTTTCCGTGTTCTTAGGATGAGTGAGAATTTTGCTAAAGCTTTGCAGAGGTATTTCACATTGAAATCTTTACGTCATGTTAGCACTTATTTAGGTGTTCAGATTGACAAAACACAGAAGGGGTTTAGTCTTTCACAAGATAAAATTGAACAAATTTTGCATCATAGCAATATGAAAGATGCTAATACTGTACGCATACCCATGCAAACAGATTTTCACAACTTGACACATGAACCAAGTCCTGAGTTCAAGGATCAAACACTTTATCATTCAGTTATTGGGTCACTGTTGTATATTAGTAGTTGGACTAGACCCGACATTGCACTTAGTGTTAATCTCTTGTCTCGACATGTAGGTAAGGCAAAACAGTTTCATTGGACATGTGTTAAGAAATTATTGAAATACCTAAAGCACACTAAACATATGAGGTTATTGTTAGAACCGACACACACTGATCATGCAGAATTATGTTGTTATGCAGATTCTGATTGGGCGAGTGATAAGAAATCACGTAAAAGTACTTCAGATTATATGATGTTCTTAAATGGATGTCCTGTTTACTAGCATGTGTGAAAACAGAATTTTGTTTCTTGTTCATCTACTGAAGCTGAATATGCTTGTGTTTCAGATGCATGTAATTCTCTAACATGGTTTGATGCTTTAGTCACAGATATCTGGACACACCCGATCCGACCGATCATTGTTATGGAAGACAATGAATCTGTGGTTTATATTTCTGAATCATGTTTCACGGATTCTAGGTCCAGACACATTGACATCCGTTACAAAAATATAAAACAATTAGTGAAACAAGGTTTTGTAAAATTGCAGTATGTGCCTACACATGATCAGATTGCTGACATGCTCAACAAACCACTTCCAGCAGCTCAGCATGAGTATCTGTGTAATAAGATGTGCCTTACTTGATGGCAGTACCTGATGTCCGCTCAACTGACAAAGAAGGGGTTGTCACTGTGTTAAGTGTTTGCCAGCTGTGCTTCCATCCTAAGATTTACAGTACCTGGCCAGAAAACCTTATCTGTAGTAATAGAGATAAGACTGGTCTTGTGAGACATTGGACTACTGCGCCTGTCTACATTCTTTCTTTCTTTTCTAACTTCCTTTGTCCGTCTGTGAGATAACACTGCAGGTAAGATGTAGTTAGCTAGTTGTTTTTTTTTACTTTTATAATAAAATGTTTCTTAGAATACATTCAGGTTTTCTTTCTTTGAGAGTATGCACCATGGAAAACAAGATCCATTCACCTCTAATTAATTACAGTTTCCCCAGGGGGGGAATGACGCTGATTTACGCTTCGACAAGCAGGGCCTTGGGACCCAGTGCAGGAGATCAAATGCCCTTTTGGCAGCCAGGGCCCTGGACTCAGCAGGTGCCATGGGGCCCACCCCCTATCCAGGCTTCTTTTGATGGCAGCTCTGACCGTGTGGCCCTGTTTTTGAGTCAAATCATTAGCTGTTTAGATGTATACAGACAATGTTACCCATCTCAATGGGCTATGGTCGTAGCTATCACAATGGTACTAACAGGAGAAGCTGCTGATTGGGTAGCAGACTTACATAGTGACCATGCGATGGAGTTGGCTGATGTGGGGCTATTTCTGGAAGCTCTACAAGTAAGATTCGAGGATGACTCTCGGGCGCAAGTAGCTGAGGGGGAACTTGTGGGTCTTAGACAGAGGGGTCATCCTGCTAGGGAAAACGTCAAGGAATTCTGAAAAATGACAGGTAGGCTGAAAATGTGGCCTGAATGTCTCCTCATCCACCAGTTTCAAATGGGATTAGACCGTGACATCAGACAGGCATATAGTGGTTTACCTTCCCGGTTGACTGACTGGTTCTGGGCTGCAGTGGAGTTGGATGTCAGAGTGAGGGAGTTTTGAGGATGGGGTGAAGTTGGGTTGAGTCGACAAGATGGTGACAGACCTCTTCCTACCTGGCGCATACAACCAACCGGAACTGTTACAACCAGCAGACCTGGCAGGCCTCCGTTTAGGTATTTTCATTGTAACCAGGAAGGCCATTGAGCTGTTAATGTCCCCTACCACCACCAAGAGTGGTCCCAGGCCCTGCAATGATGGGACCCAAGACCGGGGAAAGGCGGAGACTGACCCCAGATTGTTCTAAAATAGCCTCGCAGAAATTGTTATCCAGCCAAGTTGACACACCTAGCAGGCCACCTCCAGATTCGCACGGCTAACTGCACCATCCGGTGACAGTGAGGACAACAAGATTCCCAATGACCCGATGGTGAGCAAATCTATTCAGCCTTTCATCATACCAATGACTATTCAGAACCTATGTACATCCCTTGGTCTGGAGCAGGGTGCTTTGATTGATTCCGGCTGCACTAGATGCTTAATACGGTGGGCAGTGGTTGAAACAATGGGGATTTGCATGGTGAAGCTGAAACAGGCCATTAACTTTGAACAAATGGATGGTTCCATTCTGGGGGGGGGGGAGGTTCCTGCCACCCATGTTACGGAGCCTGTACAATTGGAGATAGAAGGACATCAGGAAGAATTTAGAGTTATAGTGGTTGATAAAATGATCGAACCCATCATTTTAGATTTGGCATGGTTAGAAAAATGGGAACTCACTATATGGTAAGAAGGAGGGTTCTGTAAAATCAGAATAGCCATGGGCCCTGAACCCCCTAACTAACATAAAAACCCTGAGAAAAAAGGCATAAGATGCATTGTAAACCTTATGGCTGGGGTTTTTCCGGATATCTACGGGGATTTGGCAGAGGTGTTTAGCGAAGAAGAGTGTGAGATATTACCCCCTCATAGGTCGATTGATTGCACAATAGAATTGATCCCTGGAGCTAAACTGCCAAAGCCCCATATGTACTCTATGACCCCAAAGGAGCTGGATGAATTAAGACGATATATCGACAAAAATCTAGCTCACGGTTTCATCCAGCCCAGTAGATCCTGCATGGCCGTGCCAGTCCTGTTTAGGGAAAAGAAGGATGGTAGTCTACACTTGTGTGTGGACTTTTGTGACCTCAATGCTGTTTGTGTGGAGCATTTATACTCCCTGCCATTGATGAAAGTTTTACTTGCTACACTGGCTAATGGACAGATTTTTACAAAACTTGACCTATGGGAGGCCTATTACTGAGTACATATCTGGCCAGGGGATGAGTAGAAAACCACATTTAACTGTCCACTGAGTAGTTATCAGTTTCGTGTAATGCCATTCGGGTTGCAAGGGGCCCCGGCAGTATTCATGCAGTTGATAAATGAGGTCCTGCATGAATATCTGTACCAGGGTGTACTTGTATACCTGGATGACACTTTCATATATACAAAGACAATGGAAGAACACATCAAATTAGTCTATCAGGTATTACAGAAGCTTTTAAATGCCAAATTGTTTATTAAAATGTCCAAATGTGAGTTCCACTGCACTGAATTAGATTATTTAGGGTACAGGATATCCAGGAAACGAGTAGAAATGGATCCTGCAAAAATTCGAGCCGTGTTGGAATGGCAAGTCCCCAAAACACGAAAACAATTGCAGAGTTTTCTAGGGTTTGACAACTTCTATAGACATTTCATACCCTTATTCACCCAGGTAGCATTACCATTTACAGATTTACTACATACTAAACCTGTTAAGTCAAAACCATGACCTGGACAGGTGATACAGTGGTCGTTAGAATGTCAAAAGGCTTTTGAGACGTTAAAGTCACTCTTTTCTAAGGAACCTATTCTAAAACATCCTACACTAGCCCAGCCATACATAGTACAGGTAGATGCGAGTGATGTAGCTGTCAGGGCGGTTGTCAGCACTTCAACCTGCATTTACTCTAGTGCTGACAACCGCCCTGACAGCTACACCACTCGCATCTACCTGTACTATGTATGGCTGGGCTAGTTTAGGATGTTTCAGAATAGGTTCCTTAGAAAAGAGTGACTTAAAAATCTCAAAAGCCTTTTGACATTCTAACAACCACTGTATCACCTGTCCAGGTCACAGTTTTGACCTGGTTTTGAGATGACATCGAAACCTGACAGCGGTTTTGTTACAACAAGGTGAGCAGAGTAGGCTCTAGCCCTGCGCATACACATCACGAAAATTCATCCCAACAGAGAGAAAGTGGGCGATATGGGAAAAGGAGGCTTTCACAATACAATGGGCCCTTCTCACCTGGCGACATTTATTGGAAGGGGCTGAAAAACCATTTCAAGTCTGGACCGATCATAAAAATCTAGTGGCCCTCCAAACCCCATGAAGATTGTCCCCCAAGCAGGTGCGGTGGGCACAATATTTCCATCAATTTAAGTTCGCCCTTAAATACGTACCAGCTGGGAAAAACTTTGTAGGAGATGCCCTTTCTCGCATGCCCCAATATAACAGTAAACAAGAGGAAGTGATACAGGCTATGATACCTCCAGAGCAAATAGCAGGACAAGTACAGGGCAACAAATCCATAACTCCTTGGCTTAGTTCTCTATGTAAAGAGTTGATGAGCGATAAGTGGCTAACAAACAACACCATGCTGGTCACCCGACGCATTGGTCTTGCCTGGAAAGGAGACAAATTATATATCCCCACGAACCTCAGGTCTTCTGTGCTGAAGCAATGTCATGATGCAAAAAACCGCTGGTCATTTTGACTTCCTAAAAATGCTACATCTTGCCCGGCGCCAATTTTGGTGGTCGAAGATGAGAGCAGATATTGAGAAGTATGTTCAAAGATGCCAGACATGTGCTATAAATAAACCAAGGCCAGGGAAACCTTTGGGCTTGTTACAACCAGTGACCAAACCTAAACGTCAATGGGACAAAATTGCCATGGATTTCATTGTAGACCTCCCAGAAAGCAATGGCAATACAGTCATTTGGACTGTAATAGACCTGTTCTCCAAACAGGTGCATTTTATACCCTGTAACGGTCTTCTCTCAGCCCGCCGGTTAGCAAAATTATTTATTCAATATGTTTACCAGTTTCACGGGGTGCCCCGGTGAATAATCTCTGACAGGGGGGTGCAATTTATTGCACAATTCTGGCAGAACTTCTTACAGCTGGTAGGATCATCACAAGGACTGAGGTCAGCATTTCACCCCAGTACTAATGGTGCAGCGGAAAGAGCTAATGCGATGATAGAGAGTTATCTAAGATGCTACGTATCCTATCAGCAAACCGATTGGTCTAGCTTAATATCTTTTGCTGAAGTAGCTTATAATAATGCAGTGCATCACAGTACTGGATTTACCCCTTTTCATATAGTGACAGGTCAAGACTTCCCGGCTATCTCAGAAGTGGAGATGCCAGCAGCAGGAAACGGATCAGGAGTTGACCCAACCGGGTGGGCCGATAAGATTAGAGAGATATGGCCACAAGTCAAGCAATCGCTAAGTACTGCAGCAGAGGAATACAAACGACAGGCAGATAAAAAGAGAACTGATTTTATGCCATTCCAAGTGGGAGATCAGGTGTACCTGACTACAAAATATATAAACTGAAAATACCCAGTAAGAAGTTGGGACCAAAGTATATCGGGCCTTTTACTATTAGCAAAGTGATTAACCCTGTTACAGTAGCTCTAAAACTGCCCTCCCTACTAGGGAAAATCCATCCCGTATTTCACAGCAGTTTACTAAAACCTGTGAAAAGTATCCATCCACCTGTAGAATCACCTGGACCGGTGTATGGTGACCAATATGAGATAGACAGAATCCTTGATTCTTGACAATACAGGGATAAGGTTCAGTACTTAGTACGATGCATCATGGATAAGGGCAGATAATATTAATGCTGAAAGGCTGATACGGCGGGTCTATCAAAGACATCCACAAAAGCTGCTTTTGGAATTTAACGTCCCTTTGGATGGATTTAAAATTTGATATTTTCTTGGTCTTTAATGAGAATGGATTAGCTTGGAAGAAGGAGAAGAGGAAACAAGCAGAATGTTTTTTTTAAGCTAAGAGAATAACAAGCAGAGGAAGTTAAAATGGCTGAAAGAATGAAAATGCAAATTGCAACTGTGGAAAGTTTGCTGTTTAAAGAAGAAACTTTGTCTCTTGCTTCCAGAATTGGATTATTTTGAGGAAAAATTAAGGAGGCTTGATTTTAGATGTACTTAAACTGTCTTTGGATTACTTATGGACAGTTGAAAAGAAGAAATTAATTGGAACAATTAAAATTGCTGATTAATGGTGTTCTAACATAAGGGAAGGGTGGAGCCCCACAAGAAGACATGATGATACCATATATGGAATACAAAAGAACTAAATCCTTTAGTCTTTATAACTTGATATTGGAACTGAAAAGAAAAGAAAGAAAGAAAGTTTGGACAGATTGGAGAAAGAAAACCGGAATATACTGGGTAGCAAGATGAGAAAAGTACTACAGTTTGATTAAAATGGATGTAAATACTTTCTATGTAATTGATGTCTAAATAATGTAAGGAGGAGCACTCCTCCTGCTTCTTTCTCTCTCTTTTATACTTTTATACTTTTTCTTTCCTTTTTTTAATATCTTCTTCTTATATTATTATTATATTCCTCTCTTTTTGTTTCCTTTTTTTCCTTTCTCTTTTTGAATCTTTCTTTTTGATTTTTTCTGCTATACTTTTATTCCTTTTTTCTTCTCCCTTTCTCTTTCCTACTTTTACCTTTCATTACTATTATCAAGAGAAGTGATTTTCAAGGTGGGGAAAATGTGATTATAGAAAAACTACAAGAAATATGAAGATTATGAATGAATTTTTGACTATTAATAAGAATTGTTGATAGATTCAACTACTACAGAAAATTGTTTCTCTAAAATGATTTAAAATATTGTTTTTTATAGAAAATAAGAAAACGTGAATGAAGCTTTGAATATTACCAAGAATTGTTTATAGACTTTATGACTATTTCAAAGTGAGAAATGTCATTATAGAAAAACTACAAAAAATGTGGATATTTTGAAAGAATTTCTTAAAAAAAATATATTAATAAGCGTTCCAATGATTACAGAAAATGGATTTGAAAGTGGTTTAAAATGTTGTTTTTCTACAGTAAATAAGAGAATGGGAATGAATTTTTGAATATTAATAAGACTTGTTTATAGATTTTATAACTATGGTAAATGGGTTTTTAAAATGGTTTAAAATGTTGTTTTACATAGAAAAACAAGAAACAAATAAGAAATGGGAGAAATTTAAAGAAAATTAATAATTCAGGAGAGGGTAGGAGAGAAGATATATACTAAAATGCATTATTAGTTTAAATTGGCAAAGAAGTATGATTTTGGGGATCAGATGATTAAAGATAAATTGTGAATTAGTCAAATATAAGGTTAGGAGTGGAGAAAAGCATTTCTGGAGAACAGCTGATTAGGCTGTGAACCAGCCAAAAATAAACCTAGGAGGAGCGGAGGAGGCAATGCTGGAGAGCAGTGAGAGCCAAACTGCGAACCAGTCAAATATAGGGTAAGGAGTGGAAGAAAGCATTCCTGGAAGACAACTAATTAAGCTGTGAACCAGCCAAAAATAAATTTAGGAGGAGTGGAGGAGACAATGCTGGGGACCAGTTAAAGCTAAACTGTGTACTAGCTAAATATAAGGTAAAGAGTGGAGGAAAGCATCCCTGGAAAACAGCAAATTATGCTGTGAACCAGCTAAAAATAAACTTAGGAGGAGAGGAGGAGATAATACTGGGGAGCAGTTAAAGCTAAACTGTAAACCAGCTGCAAACCAGTGAAATATAGGTTAGGAGTGGAGGGCAGCATCCCTGGAAAACAGCTGAAAAGCTGTTATCCAGCCAAAATGTTGGAAAGCAGTTAAAACTAAACTGTGATCCAGCCAACAAATAAGATTAGGAATGGAGGAAAGCACCCCTGGAAACCAGCTAATTAAGCTGCAATCCAGCTAAAAATAAACCTAGGAGGAGTGAAGGAGATATACTTGAAGAACAGTTACTGATTTTGCAATGTTCTTAGGAGAGGAATAAAATACTTTATGTTGATTATTAGATGTGAGTTAAAAGAAACATTGACTTTATTTGAGTCTTTGAAGTAAGGAAAATATATGAAATACTGATTGTTAAAATGATAAATGAATATTATAAAGAGCTGTTTAGATTTGAAGTTTAAGATTTAGGGTGATTACATAATAAAATATTAAATGTTAGAATAAGATGTTAGATTGAATGATAAAAAGTGGGTTTAGATTTGTTCTTTTTTTCTTTTTTTTCCCTTTAAGATGCTAACTGATGAAATTTGAAATTTATACTTATTTTATACCAGATCAAACCTTTGCTCTAAAAAGATATTGTTTTATGATTTATGTTGAAAAATAAATTTAAAAAAGTTAAAAAAAAGACATCCACAAAAGCCTGGTGGAACACTGTGAGTGACTGGAAGCCATTAATATCTACCTTTTCTATCTTACAGATGGACTCCTGGTAGAGGGGGCCGCCTGTCGAGCTACATCCACTACATTCACTGCTCAACACACGAATCTCAACTAATGAGGATTCAGGCGGTGGAAACACAAACCTGATGTGACTGGGATGGGGGTGGGAGGTCTGGCGGATCACCCAGGTGGGGTAGGATCATAATGCAGGCAGTGATGGTAGCACTGGGTGTTAAGCAGCTGAAGGGATTGACAACAGAGAATGGAAGCACCATGTAGATGACGCGAATGCGGAAGGAGAGAATGGGAGTCTCGGCCGAGCGCATGCTTCCTCCAAACAGCTGTGATAATTGGCAAAACAAGGCTTGAGTAGCTGTGGGCATGGATTTGCTTTAAAACCAGGCACTGAGAGGCAGAAGCTCTCAGAGCCAACTTTGATCCTTAGAACTCTGTTTATCTTGCAGCCAGCTTGTAGCTGTAATAAACCTGCATTTCATCAGCCTCGCAGCGCATTCAAGTCTTTTGCGCAGTCCAGCACATGTGTGGCCAAGCAAGCAGAGAGAGGGCTTCACTTTGTTTTTTGTTTTTTGGGCTGGGGAAGCCCATTCCTAAAAGCCTGGCAGTTGTACTGGTTCTTCCACTTCAGTTAAACAGCCTTCCTGAATGGCTATTACATCAAATCTAGAGAGAAAGTTAATTAGTCCAATATCAGCCATCCCTTTCTAGCCAGCCACGTTCCAGGTCAGCATTTATATGGGATTCCCAGGGGCAACTGGCTTAGTTGCTTGGCTGGGTGATAAGAACGCCGGATGTCAACTTGACGTTGGAGCTTGATCAATATTAACTATGCTTCCCACATAAACACAGTTATTGTGAGGTTCGATATTTGTCCTTGTGAGTTACAAAACTTTTTATTGCTCCTCTTTATCTTGCTTGCCAGTGTGCCTCTGCTTTTGCTTAAGATTGACATTTCTTCAGGTGGGCGGGTACTCCAGCTTTCCTTCTCCTTGTCTAGTTGTCCTACTGGGTGGTTAATTTGGACTTGTACTATTAAGTCCTGTTGTATGTCCCTTTCCTCCTCTTTTTGTTTTGGACTGGTACACCTTCTCTTTTTATTTATTGGGGCTTGAGTGCTTTCAGAAGCCAGACTTGATAGCAATTCAAGTCTTCTCGAGGAGCTGCCAGAAGGAAGTAAAACATTCAAGCTTTCTGTTGCACAGACCTCAATGTTTGACCAATTATTTCAATTTTCTCCAGTATCATCTCTTGGTCTCCTGAGCAAACGGTAGCAAACTGGTAGACTAGCTCTTCCTTGTCATCCATGAACTGAAGCTTTCCATTGTGTAGATTTAAATATTTTTTTTATTGTCCTTATCTTTTCTTAACCTTGTTAGTTGAGGGCTTGTTTGTTTGTTTGGCCATTGGTATTTTGGAGTTCCCAAGATTAATGTCGACCTCCCCCACTATCTTGGCTCTCTGCCCAGGCTTTAATAGAGACTGAATTTGGGTGGTGTGAAATACCCATTTTGGCCAAATATAGAATTTCTTTAGTGAGGTCTCAAGCCTGAATAACATTGATGGCAGAACAATCTGCCCAAAGGTTACCAATATTCTTTTGCAGCCTTGTCTGTTAGGGAGCCAAGAAATCTCTACTAGCTCATTAGAATATACTCTACAGCATAAGAGTTGGGATAGAGAGATCAAAACCACTCTCCTGTTATGCTACCTACCACTGTTCAGAGGGGTGTTAGCAACTGGAGTAAGATCCTGTGTCTCTGCAAGACCAGTATCTCCAGTGCATCTGCTTTGTCCTGAGAGCCACAGTCCATACAGGCTGGCTGAACATCATGGGTAAGCTTTGGAATGTGAGCTTTGCTGTTTAATTCTTCATCTAACATTAATATATTTTATCACTAGAGACTTTTGTTCTTTAATTTCTCCATTTGCTTCCAGGAGTTGGTCAAATATGTCAGAGACTGTTTCTGCTGTTAGTAGGCAATTCTTAGCAACCAAATCCAAGTCTCCTTTAAAATTGTTCCTAATATTATTCTTGTTCTCCCCTCCAACGCATACTGGAATTGCAATTCCCTCCTCCATAGAGAAGCAGTCATCTTTTTCCCAATCCAGAAGAGGGCTAGGTTTGTTTGCTGGGGTTGCAAGGGGGGAAGAAAAGAGAGAAGGAGACTTATTTGCAGTGTCCGTTATCTGAAAAAAATCTTTTATCTTGGGTTGTCTGGGTTTTGTCACAGCCATGTTTAGCTGGTTTTGTTTGCTTAGTAGAGAAAACTTTCCACTCATTCACTAAATGGTTTACTAACTGGAGTAAAAAGCTGGAGTAAAAGCTGGAGTAAAAGCTGAACTTCTCAAGTGGTGAAATTAAAACTTTTTAAATTTTAAAGTTAAAATTGTTAAAAATTGATTTAAAAGTAGAAAGATTATTTTTAAAAAGGATAAAAATAGATAATAAAAAGGAGAGCAAAGCTCAGGGCTGCTGCTCACTGTTTCCATCTTGGCTCCACCCACACACAAGAAACGAGACAATATTAAAATTATCTAATTGTGTTTGAGAAAGATAGATTTCACTAAGGATGGTATTGAAAATGTAATTAAATGCCATGGCTGGATGTTGAAACATGATGGATCTTCCCAGTATGATTTATCATATTTTTATTTCTTTTTAATTGCTTTTTCCATCAGATTTCAGTAATCTAGATATGAAATAATATCATTATGTACTGTTGGGGAGGGATCAAATTATTTTCCAAAGCACCAAAGGGCAGGACAAGAAACAACAGTTGGAAATTAATCAAAGAGAGAAGCAACCTGGAATTAAGGAGAAACTTCCTAACAGTGAAAACAGTTAACAATTGCCTGCAGAAATCATGGGTTTAAATGATGTTTTCTTAAAAACATCACTGGATGTTTTTAAGAAAAGTCTAACAGCCACTTATCTAAAATGGTATAGATTCTCCTGCTTGAGCAGGGAGCTGGACTAGAAGAGCTGCAAGGTCCCTTCCAGTTCATTCTATTCTAAATGCAACACAAACTAACATTTGGCAGAATAGCCATGAAGGCCTTAGAAAAGATATTCAGATGCTATGATGTGTCTATAACAAAAAAATCTGAACAGTGCAAGCCCTAGTATTCTCTATGATGTTCTATGGAAACAAAAGTTGAACTTGGAAGACACAAGCTATGAAAAGTATTAATTCTTTCCAAAGTTTATGCGGGAAAAGATTCCTAAGCATATAGTGGAGAGCCAAGAAAACAAATCAGTGAATCATCAAATAAATCAATCCATAATTCTCACTTGAGGTACAAATAATTATGCTCAAATTATTCTATTTCATATATATTATGTGAAGACTTAGGTTTCTGGAGAAAGTGCAACTGCTGGGAAAGGTGGAAGGAAAAAGAAAAAGAGGACAATCAGCAGCAAGATGGATAGACTAAGTTACAGTGGCAATTGCAGTGCTATTGGAAGAGCTGAAGAACCAGACTGGGATAGATTGTCAAGGAAAAAAACTATCTATATGGTCACTAAAAGTCAACAATGACACCATGCCCCATAAACACTCACTAACTCACTCAATCAATCAGCCAATCATATGCATGATGTACATTTAAAAAGATGGCTCTTTGATCACATCCAGAATCTTTGAGTCCTCTATGGATGCTGTCCTGAAACCAATAATATTTGCTGTTAAAACAATTTTGTACCAAAATGTTTCAAACAATCCATCCTGTTTATGAATAATTATATAATTGTGTTGCTATCCAATAGCTTTCATACAGTAAAGACTCACCTCCAACTTCTTCTTCTTCAGGTTCTTCTTCTAATTCTTTCTCTTCTATAAACATGAGCTCTGGTATCTAAAATTAAATATTTACATTGTCAAACTCTGGTGGGATTTATTTAAAATATTTATATGATAGTTATCATTTTCTACATCTAATCTGACTTAATATATTTTAATTTTAAAAAGCATTCTACTGTGATAAGGTTTTCAACACAGTTTTCAAAATATAAAATAAAATCAACTAGGAGATTTTTATATGAACTTCCAAGGATTGTAATAGCAGAAATGGCATGCCACCAGCAAAATTTTATCAACAGAAAAGGTACAAATGAGAAGTCGGACACACTTCTGTCAGTGCAGTTAAGAGACTGACTCCTTTTATTATCCTTAAATGGTTTCTATCTAAGTTGTCCTTAGATAAACACTGTAACAGGCAGAACAGGCACTGGTGGGCCAAAAGGAACATCAAGAAGAAGAATTATCTCATCCAGAGGCAAGCTGACTCTGCCAACAAGACAAAAAGATTTATGATTTTTAACCCCTTCCTTCTAGTGTATTTTTTGGGATCAATCTAGAAAGATGAATCATTCTTTCTTGTGAAGAGTTCCATGTTGAATTTCTGCTATCAGTTGGCTGTTATCCACAAACAATAGAAATTTTTTTTATAGAGCAGCCTCTTCTAGAGCAGTGTGCCTTTCCATTGGCAGACAATCATTAAGAAAACATGCTTCTTTTTTAGCCATTGATTTCAGGCCAAGAAACCATAGTTTAATTTGCTTCATTTTCCCCTTCTCCCCTTCTCTCCCAGTGATCCATTAATATTATTATTCTGGACAAGGATTGCCTAGACAATTGTTGGCAACTGCGACAAATTTACAATATGTGTATGTCAGTTCAAGAATTCCCCAGCCTACTTGAACTTCACAACTTTAAAGTTTCTAAGGCTGAGAAACAGTATCCTAGGTCACTGATAGCTATCACAGGATCCTTTCTGGCTAAAGCTAATCATTTCAATATTTTCTGGCTAAAGCTAATCATTTCATAACTCATAAAATACAAGCAATGCAACAACAATTTAAATTATTGAATTTAGGACCAGAGAATATTTGACATTGGAGGATCAACCAAAAATGTTTTCAAACTGAAAAAACAATAAGAATGAAAAATATATTAGAGAGACTTCCAGCGGTGACGTGGGGTTGAGGCGGCATGGGGGAAAATCGCTCCATTCCCAAGGGGTGAGGATCGGTCCTGGTGGGACCAGCAAGAAGGAGGGGATCTTCGGAGGAGGTGTGGAGAGTGCGGTCTCCCACCACACCAAGAAGGACCCTCTATCCAGACACAGAAGAAGCCAGCCGACATGGTTGACCCAGAGGCTTGATGTCCCGGTTTAGAGCAATAGGAAGCGGAGAGTGAGTATGGTGCGAGATTCAGTGGTGAGAGCAGGAAACAGAAGTTTCCAGTTTTTGGACAATTGGAGAGGAGGAGTCTGGAGGGGCAGCAGAGAGGAAAGAAAGACTCTGAGTGTGACTGGGCAGCAAATAATGAGGAGAGCAAAATGGAAAGAGGGCAAAATTCAGACCAGCAGAAGAACACCAGGGGAGTGGAAAAGGAGACGATCGGAAGGAAAGTGAGTGTTCCAGGAAGCTGGGAAAGAGAAGCAAACCTGAATACAAGGTTCTGTCTTTACCCCTACATTTGCTGCTCTAATGAAAGAAGAAGTGTGGATTGGCAAAAAGTAAAGGGCGCATGAGAGTGATAGTGTAGATTGGAGATTGCCATCTTGAAGGCAAGGACCAGCTGATGGTCATTTTTGAGTGAAGGACTAAAATTTCAAAGGAAAGATTAATTTGAACTTTTAAATACAAGAACTGAAAGCACTATTTACATTTATATATAACTTACATGCTGATATATTTATTTAAATGGTAACAAATAGAATTTAAATTTTTACATTTATAATTAATTAATAGCAAATTATTACTAATTATTGATAAATTTATTATCTTTTTACCTTTTCTCTTCCTTTTTTATTTTCTCCTGCTCTTTTTCTTTACTTTTTCCTTTTGACTTGTTCATTTATTATTTAAAACAAATATTTAAAGTTAATATTAGAGATTCTTAATTGATTAAATAAATATTAGTATATCTGCTTATTTGTTGGGTTTAGACTAAAAGTGGAATAATTTTAGTAATTAGATTATTAATTAAGGTATTAATGAATTTCTCTTTTGAACAGAATTTTATTAATTAAGTTAGGAATTATATTATATAGATAAGCTTTTTGGGATTGATGCATTGTGAATTGTAGTGGACTAGTTTATAATCTGGTAGTAAGGGATAAGGAAAAGAAAGAAAGGAAGTTGAATAGTGAAGTGGATGGTGATTTGGGAAAAGATAGATAGGATTTTAGGGGTACAGTATAGAATAATAAAGGAAAGGACCAGCACCACCACAACTATTGTGAAGGCGGGAAAGAAAACTACTTCAACATTGACTGGACCATCAGCTTCTCCTGCAGTGCAGAGAATAATAGAAGGAATGTTCCCATCAGAAAAACAACCACTTCGAATATGCAAACTATGCAGGCTACCCTCTCAGCAATTCAAGAGACTATGGCAAAACTGCAGGAATGTATGACAAAGAATCATGAAGAAGCGAGGAGGGATATGGATGAGATCAAGAGGGAAGTCAAAAGCGATATTCAAAAATTAGATGAAAAGATGGGTTCAATACAAGAAATCATACAAAAAAATGACCAACGAATAACAGTCATAGAGAAAAGAATAGAACAGACAGAAGGAAAATTGGATTCATTGGACCAGAAAATGATAGGACTAAATAAAGAACTGGAAAACACAGTGACCCACCTGGAGATGGAGAGAGCTTCATTCTATCTGAGAGTTCAGAACGTTGTCGAAGATAGAGAGGAGGACTTGACATTTGTGATGGCGGAAGTGATTGCGGAGGCCCTCCAGCAAGATAAGGATGAAATAATAAATGAGCTGGACGAGGTCTATAGGGTCCACATGAACTATACCAGACAATATAAACTACCAAGGGAGGTCCATGTAAGATTTGTGTGAAGAAAAGTAAGAGACATTGTTTATAAAATAACAAAAAATGAACCCATGTTTTATAGAGGCAAGGAAATAATTACATTAAAGCAGGTCCTAAGAGAATAAGAAAACTGAGAAAGGAATACTGGTTCCAAGCCACATTATTAAATAAGCGGCACATACTGTTTAGATGGATAACACCGGAGGGAATGTTGGTGTCGTGGCAAGGGAAAAAAATTAAAGTGGACTCACAGAGCAAAGCACAGAACCTTCATGACCAAGTTATGGGTATAGAAGGAGTAAATAGTAACAGGGAGGAGCTGGAACAGAGGACTAAAGGGACCCAAAGACAGGAAGAGCAGGAAAAGGTACTAGAGGAGGAAGATAAAGAGGAAGAAGGGGAACTTCAAGAAGGTGGAGTGAGAACAAGAGTGAAGAGAAGGGACAGGAAGTAATAGGAAATAGCACGTAATAGAACCACAAAGGAATGGAACAAAATTTAAAAATTATATCATTAAATGTAAATGGTCTTAACTCTCCAGCTAAACAACATCAAATTTTTAGAAAAGTGGCAAAACAAAAAAGTGGATATAGTGTGCCTCCAAGAGGTGCACAAAAGGAAACAGGATGAAAAATACTTATAATGTAAAAAAATAGGGGAATTATTTGTAGCATTAGCGGAAGAAAAGAAAAGAGGAATAGTGGTGTACATTAGAGAAGGAATAGAGGGTTTGAAATAGTAGATTCAGCAGGAAGAATATTGATGATAGAGGTAAAATTAGAACATAAAAATATTTTATTGGTGGTCATCTATGCGCTGAATAGTGGACTGCTAGAATTTTATTAAAAAGTACATGAAAAGATAATAGAAGAAAAAACAGATAACACATGTTTAATTGGCGATTTCAAAGCAATTGTAGATGTAAAAAAGGATTATAGCAGTGATCAGAATAACAAAAAAGAGAGAGAGAGAGAGAGAGAGAGAGAGAGAGAGAGAGAGGAGAGAGAGAGAGAGAGAAATGTACTTCCTAGAACTTTTACAGATCTAGTAGAAGAACTAAATTTAATAGACAGTTGGAGATTCTGCAACCCCGAGGTAAAGAAATTTACACATTATTCCAATCCTCACAAGTCGTGGTCCAGAATAGACATGGTATGGATAACAAAGACACTTATTCAAGAGGTAGAAACAGTAGAAATAATGCCAAACAATTGGGCTGACCATAACCCTGTAATGTTGATATGGAAAGGACATCAAAGGAAAAAGAGGAGATGGATGTTGAGCCCACAGTTACTGAAGGAAAAGGAACATATAGAGCCAATGAAAAAGGAATTAGAGTTGTTCTTTAGAGACAAAACAAAATACCGTACTACCCTTCAGAATCTGTGGGACACAATGAACGCTTAAGTGAGAGGATTAATAATAACATATAGTGCAAAACAAAAAAAGGAAAGGGAAAAAGAATATAATAATGTGCAGGAAGAGATCAAAAATTGGGAAGAAAAACTAGAAAATAAACCTGGGGATGAGCAAATTAGAGGTAAATAGATAGCAGCTAAACATAAATTGAATATATTGGAACAGGAAAATTATAGAAAGGCCTTGAAATTTATAAAGCAGAATTATTTTGAACACGTGAATAAGCCAGGGAGATGGCTTGCTTATAGATTAAGAATAGAAAGGGAGAAAAGAACAATTCAGCAACTATAGGATAAAAGGGGTAAAATGCAATATAGTTTAGAAAAGAAAAAGGAGATAGCATGTCTTTTTTCAAGAACTCTATGAACAAGATAAAGTGACAGATGAGGAAATAAATCAATATCCAAATGGTGAGGGAATATCGGCCTTAACAGAAGAAGAAAGGGAGATATTAAATAGGAATATTACTATAGAAGAGTTAAGAGAGGCGATTAAGAAACAAAAAAATAACAAAACCCCAGGGATGGATGGATTACCAAGTGAATTTTATAAAGGACTAGGAGGTTATTGGATATTATTAGAAACTTGTAATGAGGCATTAATAGAGGCAAGGCTACCAGATTCATGGAGAAAAGCATACATTTTGTTGATACCAAAGGAAGGAGCAGATATAGCACAGATAAAAAACACTTTATTAAACACTGATTACAAAATTTTTATGAATATAATGGCAAATAGGATGAAAAAAATATTAAATTGTACAATACACCCAGACCAAAATGGGTTTTTACCAACAACACAAATGAAAAAATAATATAAGAACTATAATTAATGTATTAGAATATTATGAGGTGCATCCAGAGAGACAGGCAGCCTTCATCTGTTGTGGCCCGCCAGCAGCCTGCGCAGATTGTGGCTGATCCTGACAATGAGGAGGCTGGTGTGGTGTCGCGCCAGCAGCCTGTGCAGCCGGGTCTCGAGTTGGACAGCGAGGAGGCTGAAGAAGATGTGGTGCCAGAGGCAGAGATTCAGCCAGGGCCTTCAGATCCTCCAGAGGCTCCTTCAAGTGAAGAGAGTAAAGTGGAGGAGCCTCTTCTCAATGCACGAGCACGTAGAGCTGCCAAAAGGCAGGAGTGGTTACTCAGGAGGAGGTCTCCTCAAGAGTAAGGCTTGGGGCTGATGACTTCCGGTTGGCGCCGCGGGGAAACAGACGGGGAAATGGCGAGCTCTGCTGAGCCCTGCCAAATCCCTTCTGCTAAGCTGCCGCCGATAGGTCTGTGGACCTCCCCTGTCTTGTAGGGACAGGGGGACAAGAAGGAACACCTTGGGCGGCCGAGAGGAATGGGCAGGTTCCTCGGGGCCAGAGGCTTCTCCTTCACGTTGGCGGCAGTGGAACGGCAGCCATGGTGGCTGCCCTAAAACCGTGGCAACCGGGAACAAGGATTGTGCTGGAGGAAGAAGATGAAGAAAGAGCAAAGATCAAGAAGCTGGGTGAGTGACACCAACCCAGGCAATATAATGTACCTATTTGGAATTATTGGAAAATAAGACCCGAAATTTAAAAGCGGCTGCTGGACTGCGGGGCTTAAAGATTGAAAAGAAAAAAAATGGGTAAAAAAACCAAATTGAATTTTGTTGCAGTAAACTTAAATTGGATGATTTGGCATTAATAAATTTCTGAAATTTGACTGTGCCTTTAACTGGAGTGGATAGGAGAAATGGATATTCCTGAGAATTAATGTCTCTAAAAGAAAATGAAGCTAATGAAGCTAATGAAGATAGACAGATGGATGGCTACAAAATAGCCATGGAGTCTGCAGTGACTAAGCAGGGAAGTGGATTGAAGAGATTTCCCTTTCTGGGTGGAAAAGAAACATGTTAATTGGCTTTTTACCTTGGATTACTTGAAATTAATATTGGATATAAGGATTTTGGAGATTCCTACTCTGTCCCAGATGATTTTAAGAAAGAAGAAAGAAGAAAAAAAGAATATTTCGGATTTTAACAATGGAGACTGACAAAACTGTAAACAAAAGCTAGGTGTGGCGTAGTTAACAAAGACAGGAAGCTGATGCACTACACTTGGAACAGACATTTTAAAAGTTTTAAAGGGACATACAGAAATTCTTTACTTTGAACTGATGAACCTTGAAATAGAGCACTTTGGACAGAGAGGAAAAGGAAGAAAAGGAAGAATTAAAGTGGATAAATTTAAATGTGACTAACTGAAATGTAAAGTTTAAAAGCCTATGTATATATGATAAAGTTTAAAAGCCTAGGTATATATGATTTTTGGATAAAAACAGGAAGGGTTGTGAAATAATAAAAATAGAAAATAAGAGGTGGCTATTAAAATAGTGGATGATATCAAGGGGATAAAAATAATAAAAAAGAATATATTTTGAGGCAGGAAAATTTTAAGAAAATGTACTGTTTGATGTAATACGTTTTAATTTTAATTTGCAAACTAATGTTAAACTGATGAATAAGGATTGATTGAACAAAATACAAGATACACAGATACTAGTGATTAGTCTTGAATTAAGGTAATACATGTCGGAAATGATGACTATTATGAAATATGCTGAGATTTAAGTTGAAAGAGTAGGATGGAAAAATGATATAAAACAGATAATTATATTACAGTTAAAATGTGTGGGATGGATACCAACTAGATAAGAGTTTGAGACTCGGTGGAAATATGTTGGAAATTAATTAGAAGTGCTGGAAATCAGCTAAACAAATAGGAGGAGTGCGGGGGGAATTATGCTGGACACCAGCCAAACAATGGCGGGAGATTAGAGGAGATTATGCTGGAAATCAGCCAAACAATGGAGGGAGTTAAGGAGGAGATTATGCTGGAAATCAGCCCATAAAATGCTGGAAACAGCCAAACAAATAGGAGGAGAGTTGGAGGAGACTATGCTGGAAATCAGCCAAACAATGGAGGGAATTAAGGAGGAGACTATGCTGGAAATCAGACCACAAAATGCTGGAAACAGCCAAACAAATAGGAGGAGAGTTGGAGGAGATTGAGGAACTATTCTGAAATTAACTAAATAGTTGGTGTTTTGGAGGGGATCAAGCTGAAAATTAATCAAATAGAATAACCTGGAAGATAGTTAAATATTAGAGGGAGATATAGTGGAAAATATATTAGAAATTGGAGTAAATAAAATATGTCTTTGTGAGAAATCTGTGTAATATATAACTGGGAGAAAAAAAAGTAAGGTAAACTGATTTGAGGATAAGGGTCAAAGGATTAAAATTAGACAAAATGTTGTTTTATAAAATATAATAAAAATGGAGAGGTATTGAATTGAAATTAAGAATAAATGGTGATAAAATTGTAAGGTAAACACTTAACAAGAGGTTGGAATATTGTAAAAATAATTTTGATATGATTTGTATAAGATATAAGGTAAAGAAGAATAAAGATATGTTTAGAATTGTTATGCAGATGTAAAAATAAGTGAAAGTGAATTTGAAACTAATTTTGGATAGATATAATGGATTTATATAGATGAAAGTGTTAAATTTGAGTTAAAATTGATTTTTTTAAAGTTTTGAATTTCTTTTTTATCTTCTTTTCTTTTCTTTTTTGTTTACTTATAAAAGATGTAATGGAAATTGTGAATTGAGCTTGTGAAAAGAATATAAGCGTGGTAACCATCTATGACCGGATCGAGATTTTTGCTTTTGAAAGTTATGTTTTATGTTTAAATTTGGAAAAAATAAATAAAAAATATTTACCAAAAAAAAAGAGTAAGGCTTGGGGCTAATTGGCCACTCCCTTAGCCTATTTAAGTTTGCACACAGCTCGCAAACAATGCAGGAAACAACGTGTGTTCGTCCGATCATTTGTTGAGCATTTGAGAGTGAATTTTCCTTGCAAACCTGGTTTCTGGGCTAATTGCCAACTATTGTAAGTCTGTATCTAATCTTTGGAATTTCTGGCAGGCTGTTAAGGACATGTTTAGTAATAGCCTACATTTGAAAAAAACTGTGTTTGTAGTAAACGGAGTTGTTCGGAGTTTTGTGTGTGCTACATTTCTTGGGCTCCATAGCTGGGGCAGGATGCCGAAAAGGCCTTTGATCAGGTCAATTTATTCTTCAGCAAATAAAAAACATGAAATTTGGGGAGAGATTTGAAAATATAATAGCCTCCATATATACAAAACAAAAAGCAAATATAATAGTAAATGGAGACTTTACAAATTTCTTGAAATAAAAAAAGGAGTATGGCAGGGATGTCCATTTTCACCCTTGCTTTTCATTCTGACATTGGAAAATTTATTGATAAGAATGAGATCAAACAAAAAGATAAAAGGATTGAATGTTAAACGAGAGGAATACAGGGTCCAAGCATTTGTGGATGACCTTGTATTCTTCATAGAAGAACCATTAAAAACAGGACCAATATTGATAAGAAAAATAGAGGAATTCGGGAAGGTAGCTGGCTTAAAAATTAATAAAGATAAGACCAAAATGTTAATGAAAAATGTAACAGGAAAACAAACAGAGGAATTAAATAAAGAATTAGGATTACAAATAGTAAAAAAGATTAAGTATTTAGGCATATATTTGACAGCTAGATGCTCAACTATAAAGGAGAATAATTATGTAACTTTAGTTCAACAAATAAAAGAGGATTTAGAAAAATGGGGGAAACTGAAATTATCATTATTAGGGAGGATAGCAGCTATAAAGATGAATGTTCTGCCGAGACTGCTTTACTTATTTCAGACAATTCCAGTAAAATTGAATATTTTTTTAAAAAAAATTTGAATAAGATAACTACAAAATTTGTGTGGGAAGGAAAAAAGGCAAGAATTAAATTAAGTACTTTGCAGGATGATAGAGGCAGAGGTGGATTTGGACTCCCAGCATGGGAGACATATTATAGAGCAACGAGTTTGATATGGATCAGGGAGTGGGTGAATCTGAAAAACCAAAGACTGCTAACCTTGGAGCAGGGGTGAAATGCTCCCGGTTCGGACCGGCTCAGGCGAGTAGGTAGCGATGGTGGCGGCTAGTTCGCAAAAATCCCTGTCTCCGCCCCCCATGCCCAGCTGAGCCTTGCGATCATCAGAGCCTTTTTTTCCTTTTAAATGGCTCTGACGATCCAAGCTCTGATGATCCCATCTGAATTGCCTGCTAATCAAGCAACTCAGCTTGGATTGTCAGACCCATTTAAAAGAAAAAAAGTTTCTTTTTTTCTCTCCCCCCCCCAGCCTCCAGTTTACCCTAACTGCTGGTCACAATGCCTGCCTTGCTTCGCTTGCTGTAATACCTGCAATCCATTGCATCAGCAAGCAACTGAATCTCCCTGCCTGCAATCAAGCTCATCGGTGAGCAGCTCTATCTGCAACTTTAAGGCTTGTGGACTTCAATTCCCAGCAAATAGACCTCTGTTCTATTGGGTAAGTTTTTCCCCCTTTGGGAGCTTTAAAAAAAATAGTTAATTGGGGTTTTTTTAGTTGTTCTTTTTTTAGATCTAGCCATTTAAAGTTTAGGAAGTTTTAAATTTACTGCTTTTATATAAAAATAAAAATAAAGAGATGCACCACTGAAATATAAAGGAAGAGAAATAGTAGTTCTGAAACAAATACTCAGAAGGATAAGAGACACAAGAAAATAGTACCAATTTCTCACAAAACAATTGATAAAATACAAGGAAAACTTTAGATGGCTAATACCTGAGGCAATACTGGTGAGTTGGATGGGAAAAAGACATAGATTCGACACGGTAGCTAGAGCAGAACAATTCTATTATCAAGTACTTTACAGCACATGAGGAAGAAGAGAACAGGGAGCAAGCAGAGATGCTGGAGGGGCAGCAGAAGGAAATACACAACAAGAAGAAACTGAAACAGAGAAAAAAAGAGAGAAGGGAAAGAGAAGGAGTAAGACAGAAAGAACTGAGAGAAATAAGATCAACTAGAACAACATATATACATCTATATATGTACTTATCTATAAGTAAACAATGGAAGAAGAAGTAAAATTACTATCAATTAACATAATGTACTGAATTCACCAATGAAAAGAAAAAGAATTTTTTTAACAAACTAGAAAAATTAAAGTCAAATTTAATCTGTCTTCAAGAAATCCACATTAAAAAGCAATACAGTAAACTTTTAGAGTACCTCAAAATTGGGAAACTATATTTTTCATTAGCACAGCAAAAGAAAAGAGGGGGGGGTGTTATATATTAAACAAACAATAAAGACTAGACAAATTTTTGCAGATGGAGAGGGGGGAATATTGATGGTGGAGGTAACAATGAACCAAAACCAGATGTTGTTGATAGTGATATATGCACCTAATAATAAACAAGATGAGTTTTATGGAAAACTCCATAAGAAAATTATAGAATTGGAATATGAAAATATTTGTGTGGTAGGTGACTTCAATGCAATTATAAACACAGAACTTGACTATAAGAGCAGTAAAATAGGCAAAAAACCCCCCAAAAACATTCCCAGAAACCTTCCTTAAAATGGTGGAAGAAATAGGAACCCAAGATGTATGGAGAGAAACACACACTAAGAAAAATCAATATTCATTCTGTTCAAACAGGCATAAATCCTGGTCCAGAATAGACATGGTATGGATGACATCAGAATTGAAAACATGTGTGCAAGAGATAGAAACAGAACTAAATGTTTGGGCAGAATGAAAGTTGTTTGAAAAGGACAAAAAAGAAAATGGAGATGGATGTTAAATCAAGCAATACTGCAAGATAAAGAATTCATACAAAAGATGGAAAAAGAATTGGATTTTTTTCCCAAGGAGAATAGGAAGGAAAAGACCTCCCTGCAAATTGTATGGAATACTGTTAAAGCATATACCCGGGGATTAGCTATAACATATATCAGAAAGAAAAATAATAAGAAAAAACAAAATAAGAAAATGTTAGAAGAATACAAAAGATTAGAATCAGAACTCCAGAGAGAACCACAAAAAAAAAAAAAAAAAAAAAAAAGGAATTGAAAAATCAAATAGACTTAATAAAACATAAAACGAACCTATTGGAAAAAGAATTGGCACAAAAAATTAAAAATGCAAAACAAAATTTATTTGAAAATGCAAATAAACCTGGAAGATTATTGGCATATAAATTGAAAAAAGAGAGAGAGAAAAAATTGATATATCGGCTAATATATGAGAAAGGGACTTTTCACTATCAGAATGAGGAGAAAAAAATTATTATAAAAGAGTACTGTGAGAAATTGTATGACAAGGAGGAAATATTGGAAAATAAAATACAACAATATCTGGAACAATCTGAACTCCCTAAGGTACCTGATTCAGTTAAAGATATGCTGAATGAATGGATAACCATGATGGAATTGACAGAAGCAATTAAGAGACAAAAAAGTAATAAAACACCCAGGCCCGATGCGCTACCGGCAGAATTTTACAAACAACTAGAAGAGATATTAAGCCCAGTGATGTTGGAAGTTTATAATGAAGTACTACTAGAAGCAAAAATACCAAATTCATGGATGGAAGCAAATATTACTCTTATACCGAAAGACGATTCAGATTTAACACAGATAAAGAACTACATGAATGCGAATTATAAAATATATGCTTCGATAATAGCAGAGAGATTAAAAAGGTACTTGAATGAATTTATACATCCAGATCAGAACAGATTTCTGCCAAAGAGACAGATTAAAAACAATATGAGAATGATTCTAAATACATTGGAGTATTATGAAATGCACCCTGGAAAATAAATGGCACTGATGTTTTTAGATGCACAGAAAGCATTTGATAATGTTAGTTGGCAATTTATGTTATTACAACTAAAATATGGGGAGAGATTTATTAATAAGATCAAAGCAATATACTGTAAACAATTAGTCAAGGTGATATTAATGGAGAAATGACAGAGAACTTTGATATCAAGAAAGGCACTAGACAGGGAGGTCCACTGTCCCCACTGGTATTTATATTGACCTTGGAAGTGTTAATCAGGAACATTTGCCAAGATGAAGAAATAAAAGGAGTGGAAATAAAAAAAGAGAAATACAAGCTACAGGCATTTGCAGATGACTTGGTTTTTATACTAGAAGACCCCTTAGAAACTGGATCGAAGCTAATTAGAAAAATAGAAGAATATGGGGAAGTAGCAGGACTGAAAATAAACAAGGATAAGACAAAGATTTTAGTTAAGAATCTTACAGATACACATAAAAAACTGTTGATGGAAAGAATTAATATACAGATAGTTAAAAAAATGAAGTTCTTAGGAATACAACTAACAGCAAAATGTGCAACAATTAAAGGGGATAATTATATGGAACTGATGAGGCAAATTAAACTAAACCTGGAGAAATGGAAAGATATGCAACTGTCATTAACAGGAAGAATAGCTATTATAAAAATGAATATCTTACCAAGACTATTATATCTATTCCAAACAATACCAATAAAACTGGAGAAAAAATATTTTGAACAATTAAATAAAATGATATCAAGATACATTTGGTTAGGGGAAAAAAGCAAGAATAGGCTTCAAAATGTTGCAGGAAGCCAAAAAAAGAGGGGGCTTTGGGCTACCAGACTGGGAATTGTACTATCAGGCCTCAGTACTCACATGAAAGAATGGATCAGTCTGAGATAATACAAGATTATTAACCCTAGAAGGCCACAGCCTCCAACTAGGTTGGCATCAGTGGTGGGTTCCTCCCGGTTCCGCCAGTTCTGCCGAGGCAGTAGCAAAAATACATGAGTAGATCAGTGCCTGCAAAAATAAATGGGTAGACCAGTGCCCGCAAAAATAAATGGGTAGATCGGTACAGCTCTGCAAGCAGTTAAAAGCTTGGTAGACCAGTACCTCTGCTAAATCCTAAAGAATTGTGATATGACCATCAAGCCACCCCAACAAAATAAGCCACGCCCACAGAACCGGTAGTAAAAAAATTTAGAACCCACCCCTGGTTGGCACACCTTCTTATGGTATGGGAAGAATAAGATACATAGTTATTTTCAAAGACATTATGTTAGGAATGCATTGTTATTAGTTTGGTTTCAAATAAAAGAACAACACTATTTGAAAATACCAATCTGGCTTTCCACTATGGAAGCATTGGTACATCCTAATGTTATTAACATGGAAAAAATTGTAAGATACAAATATATTTTGAATGAAAAAAGGAATTAAAAACTAAGCAGGAACTTAGTAGTCAAGGGATGGACATTGCATGATGGTCACACATGCAGATACAATCTCGCTACGAGAAAGATGCTAAAGCGTATGGTTTTAACAAAGAGTTAACAGAACTAGACCAGATATTAACTGGAACAGATGAAAAACTGATAAAGAAATTATACTAGTATTTATTAAGTATTAAACTTGAAAGTGTGTAGGTAAAGGAGACAATGATTGCTTGGGCTAAAAACTTTAGACATGCAATAGAATTAGATAAATGGCAGAAACTATGGAATAGAAATATTAAATTGACTATGTCAACTGCATATAAAGAAAATTTGTATAAAATGTTTATAGGTGGCATTTTGTACCGGCAAGACTGGCAAAAATGTATAAAGATAGATCTGCTAAATGCTGGAAGTGTAATCAATCATCTGGTTCATATTATCATATGTGGTGAACATGCCCAAAAGCTAAAAAATGTTGGACGAAAATACATACCTGGTTGGAAAAAATGATAAAGCGGCATATAGACTTGAAACCAGACACATTTTTGTTGGGCATCCTACCAGAAAAATATGATAAAAGGATTATATATCTGATTTTACATATACTAACTGCAGCCAGAATTGTATTTTCACAGGAATGGAAAAAAGATGAAATTTTGTCAGATGAGAATGTAATTAAGAAAATACTAGAATGCGCAGAAATGGATAGATTAACTCTTACTATTAAAAATAAAGAAGAAACTGAACATTTTTTCATATGGAACGTATTTTATCAATGGCTAGACAATAGAAACAGAAGTTAGAAAAGAGGAGACATGAAAAGAGGAAATGTTAAAGTTGAGAGTTAAAGAAGATAATGTTAAGTATTACTGCTATTATATTATACTATTATATGATCAATATTATTGTGAAGAATGCTATAATAAATATGTGGATTATGATTGCTTAAAACAACTGTACCCAGATCGCACAGTTTGATAGAAATTGAATTTTTATGTTATTTAAATAAAATAAATAAAACATGAAATTTAAAAAAACCAATAGTTTTAATGGACACCTAGATTATCATTATGGAGTGTATTATTGTATTATGATAGATTTGATTTGTCATGCTTTTTTATGCTTTTATTGTTCTCGCACTTCTTTTAGACTCTTTTTAGATTTTTTAAAAAGTATTTTTAGATTTTTTTGTAATTTTATTTTTGTATTTTTATGCTTTGAAGTTCCTTGTATGCCATCCTCATTATGCTGGTTTTTGATCATTATAAATATTGATTTGATCTGACTAAGCTTCATTGTCATCAGAGCAACTCCATGCAAAGTATGCCTAATTGAGTATTACACCTCGCAAAAAATCAGAATGTGTTTAATGTTATTAGAATTGTGTTAATTATGAATTTGTCTGAACTTCTGCTCATCTTGAAAAAGCTAAAACTTGGTTAGTAATTGGATGAGGAATCAGCAGGGAATTTCAGATAGTCTCATAGACTAAATTGGGAAGTAAAATGAAACTGGCAAACATCCTGGAAGAAGTCAATGGCAAATAACTTTCTATGGAGGTTTACATATCATTATCCAGAGAGACTATCACGAGTGTTTTCAGGATTGCTGTAGCTACTTGATCAGTCACAAACAGTATGGATCCAATCAAGCCATCTCCTGTTTGCAATTAACTGCAAGCCTTCCCCACCCTAGTTAATTGCAGGTTAACTCCCCATATAAGCAAGGACCTTTCTGCTTGCTATTCGGGCCTAGATGCTGTTTAGGCCTAGATGCAGAGCCAGTGCTGAAGCACCTGGACGCAGAGCCCAGAGCAGAGCTGCAGAAGGGAGAAGAACTCAGATAAGGAGTCCTGACAGCTGCAGCAGAGATAGCAGCAGAAAAGGAGCCAAAAAGCTGTGTAAAGATACTCCCACGGAGCTAGGTGCAACTGTGAGTTGAGATAGCTGAGAACCTTTTGAAGTCTCCAATTTCGGTTTGCCTTTTGCTGAGTTGAAGCACGCAAGTTGTTATGTATGTATCTATTTTGTGCGGGAAATTCAAATGTGAAGTGAATTCTGATTGGTTCATGGTTCCCTCGAAAAGTATATAAGGAGGGCTGTTGCCTGTGTTTCTTTGCTAAAGTCTCACCCTGAATTAAAGAGCTGTTGTCACTAGCTTGCTTGTGCCTCTCGTTATTCCCGTGCTACAACATTGGCGACGAAGGTGGGATAGAGGCCACAAGAAGCAAACTCAAAAAGAGCTCGGACTTCCAGCCAGGATGACGAGGGGACTACGGAGACAAACTGCGATGTCTGCCTACGTCCCGCCCAAACCTTTCGATCCAACCCGAGAGAAGTGGGGGTCGTATCTGACCAGGTTTGAGTGCTCCTTGGAGGCGAGTGAAATGCAAGGACTCTCAGCGAACCGGAAAAGAGCCCTGTTTTTAAGCCACTGTGGGCCAGACGTTTTTGAGATGGCCGAATCTCTCTGTGAGCCAACCCCAGTCCAGATGGTCTCCTGGGACGTCCTTCAAGCCAACCTGAGAGCTCACTACGCTCCAGTTCCGTCTAAATTTGTACAGCGCTACGAACTCTGGCAACGTGTACAAAAAGAAGGAGAACCGGTCAGTGCATATGTGGCCGCCCTTCGAAAAGCCGCAATGCATTGTGACTACAGAGACTTAGACGACGCGCTACTTGAGCAACTGATTTGCAGCGTTAGAGACACCCGGTTACAGAGGCGTCTTCTGGCCAAGCCAGACCTAATGCTAGCCAGTGCGCTGGACGAAGCCCGAGCACACGAAGCATCAATGAAGGCTTCTGAAGCATTGCAGTGACCACTACCAAGACAGCCTGAAAACAGCCCCTGTCCACAGAGAGGAGGCACGAACCAGCACAGAGGAAGAGTTGGATGAGGATGTCTTCCATACAGAAAAGAAAAAGAGCGAACAAAGCCGTCACCATGAGAACTCTTCTAGCTGTGGCGGAAATCACGAGAGACAATCGTGTAGATACAGAGACGCCATTTGCAGGCGTTGCGAGAGGAAAGGCCACCTAGCACGAGTTTGCAGAGCTCAATTTCCGCGTAGTCGAAAGCCACGTGACTACCGCGACCAACCAGAACCGGCACGTTCAAAACAGCCAATCAAAGATGATGGCGCGAGAAAACGGCGCGAATCTCAAAAGCGGGAGACCTACAGCACGAGAATCAGCCAAGCCAGCACAACCGACGATGAGAAAGTCTACACGAAAGTGGAAATCGAAGGCAGACTGTGTGAAATGGAAATCGACACCGGGTCTACACTATCGATAATGTCCTGGACAACACTCAAAGCGCTCCTGCCTAAGTTCCAGAAAGCCCAGCTGTCCCGACAGAAAGTTCGCCTCCTCGACTACCAGGGAAACCGAGTTCCCATAGAAGGCGTGGGCACATTCCGGGTCATCTACGGCGTGTTCCAGAGAGAACTGCCCCTGACCATCGTGAGCAAGCTGCTACCGAGTCTCCTGGGCATGAAATGGTTCCGAGCCCTCGGCATGGGCTTCATGGGCGTTCACAGCATTGGCAGCCCATCCCTCAAAGAAACCCTCCTTCATGAGTTTCCGGACGTTTTCAAAGAGACTGTAGGCAAGTACTTGGGGACCCCTATTTCTTTTAATTTAGACCCCAACGTAGCGCCAATTAGACTGAAAGCAAAACGGGTTCCATTTGCGTTAAAGCCCAAAATTGATGCAGAGCTTGACAAGCTCATTAAGCAAGGGGTGCTAATTCCCGTAGATCACGCTAAGTGGGAAACCCCAATAGTCACGCCAGTCAAATCGGATGGTTCAATTAGACTATAAGTGTTCGATCAATAAGGCGTTGCAGCAGAGCGCCTATCCCGTTCCGATAGTCCACCATCTACTACACTCCCTGGGGCCTGGCAAGCTATTCGCAAAACTAGACCTTGCACAGGCGTACCAGCAGCTGCCAGTAGATGACGCTATGGCAGAATCACAGACCATAGTAACTCACAGAGGTGCCTTTAAATGCACCAGACTACAGTTTGGGGTTAGCATCGCCCCAGGGCTCTTCCAGAGTACCATGGAGCGCCTTCTGCAAGGCCTCCCAGGTGTCGTCCTGTATTTTGACAACGTTCTAATTAGTGGCCAAGACGAGACTCAGTTAGGTCAGAGGGTTAGACAAGTCCTAACCAGATTCAGAGAAGCGGGTCTCAAACTTAAACGAGCAAAATGCAAAATAGCGGTCCCATCAGTGGAATTCTTAGGCTATCGAATCGACGGCACAGGCATTCACCCCACAGAAAGCAAAGTCAGGGCCATCCAAAACGCGCCCACCGCAAAATCGAAGACCGAGCTACAGGCCTTTTTGGGGCTGCTCAATTTCTAAACCATGTTTTTGAAACACAAAGCCACTATTGCGGAGCCACTGCACAGGCTCCTTGGAAAAAACGTTCCTTGGGTGTGGGGCAAACGAGAAGTGGCCGCATTCAATGCAGTAAAGAAACTTTTGTCTGAGGACAGTTTTCTCATCCAATACAATTCTGAACTACCTCTAGTGTTGGTGTGTGACGCTTCCCCCTTTAGCGTAGGTGCAGTTTTAAGCCATAGACTGCAGAACAGGTTAGAGGCGCCTATCGCCTATTACTCTCGCACTTTGTCTAGTGCTGAAAGGAACTATAGCCAGCTGGACAGGGAGGCCTTAGCGGCTGTAGCTGGGGTCAAAAAATTTCACGAGTACTTGTTTGGCCGTGCCTTTGAACTCATTACGGACCACCAGCCTCTTTTGGGTCTTTTGGCTGGAGATAAGCCGACCCCAACTGCTCTTTCCCCCCGGATGACCAGATGGTCCATTTTCTTAGCCGCCTATTCTTACAAACTGCTTCACCGACCGGGCAGAACTCTGGGACATGCTGACGCCCTCAGCCGATGCCCCTTGCCTGAACTGTTGGACAACCCAACCCCGGAAGCCCCAGTTCTACTTATTGACGTTGTATTTCCGGGCCCCATTTCTTCAAACAAGGTGGCAAAGGTTTCTGCCAGAGACTCTGTTTTGCGCACTGTAATGGGCTGGGTTGGCCTACCAAGGTGGACGGTGGGGATTTTCAATTGTATTTTAACAAGAAGAATGAACTGTCAATGTTGAGGGGTTGCTTATTGTGGGGTGACAGGGTGGTCATTCCTTCACAGTTGAGGCACAGGGTTCTAGAAATGCTGCATGAGGGACACCCTGGTATTGTTTGCATGAAAGGCCTAGCTCGTAGCTATGTTTGGTGGCCACATCTCGACCAAGACGTCACTGAGTGGGTGGGGAAGTGCAGGCCCTGCCAGGAATCCCGCCCAGATCCTCCTATTGCTCCCGTTCGGGAATGGGAAAAACCAAAGGGCCCATGGGGGAGGATTCACATCGATTTCGCTGGCCCGTTCCATGGCCAGAACTTTCTAATCATTGTAGATGCATATTCTAAGTGGCTCGAGATCACCTCAATGCCATCTACCACTTCTGAGGCCGTAATCAAAGTACTCAGAAAACTATTCGTAACACATGGGTTGCCGGACACCCTGGTATCCGACAATGGGCCCCAATTCACGGCGACTCAATTTGAGGGTTTCCTAGCCGAATTAGGCATAAGACATGCATTATTAGCTCCTTTTCATCCGACTTCGAATGGCCTTGTAGAGAGATTTGTAAGAACGGCCAAAGCAGCCCTTTCCAGGCTCAATGCAGGGGACTGGCAGGCTAGAATAGATGAGTTTTTAGCTGTACAGCATGCCACCCCATGCCCAACCTTGGGCCGCAGCCCAGCCGAGCTTTTAATGGGCTGAAAACTAAGGTGCATTCTCGATTGATTGCATCCCAAATAGTCTCCCGATAATTTCAGGGGGGGGGGGGGGAGGACTAAGGCAATTCCAAGTGGGAACACCAGTATTTGCCAGAAACTATACCAATGGGCCCTTGTGGGTAGAGGGAACCATCGTAGGAATTACCGGCCCAAAGTCATACACAGTTGATATAGGGAATGGTAAAATTTGGAGGAGACATATTGATCAATTGCGTAAACAATTACAACACGAAATGCAATTGCTGTAAATCCTAACTATCAAAGTCTTCCTGACACAGCTACCTCAAGCCCGAGTAAGCCGGAATACTTATCTGGCAACCCAGAGTTCCAGCGCCGCCCCAGCGAGTCGACACTCCCAGCCGGGGATAGCCAAACCTCCGGAGAAATCCAGGAGGTTCCATTGGCGGAGCCGGGAGAGACGGGAGGTCCCTCCGACCGGCTCGACACCTCGCCAACAACTGAACTGCGCAGGTCAACCAGGACTAGGACACGCCCTGGTCACCTGCATGATTTTGTATGTAAATATGTAAATAGATAGGATAAGTGCCTTCTGGGAGTGGAGGGGTGTTATGTATGTATCTATTTTGTGCGGGAAATTCAAATGTGAAGTGAATTCTGATTGGTTCATGGTTGCCTCTGAAAAGTATATAAGGAGGGCTGTTGCCTGTGTTTCTTTGCTGAAGTCTCACCCTGAATTAAAAAGCTGTTGTAACTAGCTTGCTTGTGTCTCTCATTATTCCCGCGCTATAACACAAGCCAACATCTGAACTGTTCTTGCTGGACAGTTTCCCACCCAGGAGCTTCAAGCCATGTTTGCTGATTGAATTGTTTTTCACAGGTGACTTTTAGCTGTGAAGCCTATGCTGCTGCCCTTCTACCACCTCGATGATGTATCAACACCGAAGCTGTTTAATGTCATGTTAGTTTTTTCTTATGGACTGTTTCGGTATTGTGGAGAAGAATTTAGGGAGATGGCCTGGCTTCATTTAACCAAGATAAGACTTTGTTATTAATGTGCCTTTTTAAAGATATAGTGTTTTTTAAACATTTTGAAGTAAAGTATATTTTTATACAAGACTCCTCTGCTAGTTTTATTTCAGTCCTAGTGTGTTTGCTCATGAGCTGGTTCACGGTTCGGGGACAACCCTCAACCCCATTCTGACAAGTTGGTAGCAGAGGATGGTTTAGCGAACCTACACTCACGTGGCGATATGCTAGACTGAAATGTCTGCAATTGAATTAAAGCAGGAAAAACAGATGTTGACTAGGGCTGCAGTGAAAAGCATGGAGTCACAAAGTGGACTGTCCAGGGCTCAGGCCAAAACTATTTTGGCTGAAAAACCCCAAACTCTAATTGACCAAGAGTGTAGTGGAGCTGCAGGTTTTGGAGCAGAAGCCTTATTTTTTGAAATGCCTAAGGCAGTGAGTAAACCACCATCACCTAAAGAAGTAGAGGCTAGAAGAACGCCACTTCAGGCCTCGAAAACAAACTTAGAGGTGGACGATGAACTCAGGAAGGCAATCCTTCAAACTTTAGGTTTGCCAGTAACAAGTGAGAACCCGATTGCTGATTTTAGCGAGTCATTGAAGAATCCAGCCATGATGACAGCTAAAGGAAATAAGATCGAAGTCCTAGAAAACACCGGACCGGTAAGAGACTTTCAATCTTTTTCTAAAACCCCTATTTCGGACTATAATTGGAGAATGGGGGATAACAGACTGCCTGATTTGAATGTCCCTGCTTCTTTGTTAGACCAGCATGGCCAAGTTGATACAGCACCACCTGCTGTCGAAACCATTATAGTTCAGGCCATAAAAATTTTAGCTCCCTTGATGACGTCAATGACTCCAGTTAAAAACTCAAGAGACTCTTATGTCGACTGTAGGGTTGCAAACGCAATAGAAACACTAGCAACCATTCTTGGCGATGGTTCGCAGGCACCATCGGCTCAACGAATAGTAGCTGCAGGTACCAACGCCCCCTGATGTCCGCGATCAATTCAGCGCACGCCACGAGTGGGACATATCCATCTGTGACAACACTGACATCCAGGGCGATTCCAGAGGCTGCCTCAACTGGAGATAGGAATCTAGGAGTGCGTCCGAAGCTTCCTAGAGATGAGCATCAGAGAGGCCCCTCGAACTCTTGTAATCAAACCAGAACAAGCTTTGCATCCACACAACGTGAGGTTTTAATCCCTCCCATGGGGAGGAACAATTGTCAGAATGCCAGATGGAAGACACTGTGCTGTTTGCTTCCATTCCAATGCCTTATTGCCCATTCCAGGACGGACCACACCCTGGACATCAATCAATGTCTGTTTATATGTTTAACAATGTACCGTTTCTTCCTCCTAATTTTAAAAGTTCAAGTGTGGGTGGAGGAAATTTTAAGGAATGGGTTAAGAGTATTCAAGTCATCTTAATGACTTGTTTTATCGTTGTTGTTAAAACCCCCACCTAGACCATGGTCCTTGGAAGTTGATCTTTTACATCATAAGGCCTTTTGTATCCTATTGATGTCCTTTGATCCTGCTTTATATCCCAGTATACCTTATAACCTGACTGTAACAGAAGTTTGGGTAAAACTGCATAAGTTATTTTATTTTAAAAGCTCCCATGCCACAAACAGAATTTACAGGGAGTTTTATTCTGCAAGGTTGAAGGCAGGAGTAGATATTAATGAATACTTATGTGAGTTAAACAGGTTAAGGGAGGAGTTGATGTTGAGGGAGGAAACAGTGTCTGAACAAACCCTCATTACCGTTATAATCAATTCCCTTGATTCTAGTGGGATAATTTTATATCACAATTGGATAATGTCAATTACAACAATTTATCTCTAGAAGTGCTATCTGGTAAATTAATAGCAGAAGATAACTTGCGAAAAAGTAGGGCATCTTTCCACAAGAAAGAAAAACCCTTAAGAAGGCCCGATAGTTCAGATAGAGCATATACTATCGGAGAATGCTTCAACTGTGGTTCAAGAGAACATTACAGAAGGGATTGCCCATGAAATGTGAATGCCAGGGCATGTCCAAGGAGACCTTCTGGTAGTAAGTGTAAAAATAGGTCATTTCCTCCAGGCAGAAAATCAAGTGGAGATGTTCCTAACCAGAGAAGTGGTAAATGGCCAAATAGAGGCAACAAAAGGAACAATCTTAGGTTTAATGATGGTTCTGTAGGCATAGTAGAAACTACTGAGTCGGAACTTACGAGGGAACAGTGTGAGCAACTATGGTTAATGGATAGTGGCACTAGTAACCATGTTGTGGGTGACCGAAGGTTGTTTGTTAACATGAGAAGGCATAAATCCATGGTCAAAGTTGCAAACAGTAAAAAGGTGAATGTTGTTGGCATTGGAGATATTTATATTCCTGGGATAGGAGAAATTAATGAAGCATTGTATGTACCTGAGATAGACCATAATTTGCTAAGCTTAATGAGGCTATGTGAGAATCCCAGAATAGAGATTCTATTTTCAGAAGGAACAGCTGTAATTACAAATAACAAATGTGTGATTGGGGAGGTGTTGAAGATAGGTGGTTTGCCTTACTATTCCCCCAATGCGAATGCTGAGGCATTTAGTGCTAGCAATTATACTATCTCATCTGGTAGTAATAATGGATCCCAGTTAGAATTGGGTAGTGAGTATCAAGACTCTCAACAGAGGAAGTCTTATAATAATGATTGTAAAGTTAATATTAAAGATAAAAGGTTTGTAAGTTTTAATTTAAAGTCAAATAATAAGGAACCTGAGAATGCCAATACAGTTTCTATAGGTGAACCGTTGCACAATGAATGCGCTCATCTGGTGCATTGCAGGTTAGGTCATGTGAGTTTTCCTATAGTGAAAAAGGTAACCGAACACTCAAGGGGAACCAAGATCAATAATTGTAACACGTTTCTAGATTGTTCAATTTGCAGGAGTGTGAAACTGAAAGTGACATCTGCGCCCAAGAGGTCTGAGAGGTACTCCGAACATGTGTTCCAGCTTGTCCATATGGATTTGGTAGGTCCATTCGCACCTTCCATTGGCAAGAGACAGTACTTCCTTACCATAGTTGACGACCACAGTAGATTTGGGTTCGTCTTTCCCTTAACGTCTAAAAAGGAAACATTGGCTAAGTTCAAAGAGTTCTGTAGCTTAGTCGAGAACCAGCATAAAGTCAGGGTTAAGAAGATCTTAACTGACAGAGGACTGAATTTAATTCAAGTCAGTTTTCTAGCTGGTTGAGGAGTAAGGGCATAATCCATTTACGCACCACACCTTACTCCGCATTTCAGAATGGCGTCATAGAATGACGCTATGGCGTACTACAGACGATGATGCGGTGTGCCCTAAAGGATGCCGAACTAAACTTCGCGTACTGGGTGGAAGTGGTCAGATACGCAAATTACACCTTAAATCGAGTGTGGTCTAGCGTGGCGCAGAAGACCCCATATGAGGTGCTATATGGTCATAACCCTAGTTTGGCACACCTCCACGTTTTCGGGGTGATGGCTGATGTTCATGTCCCAAAGGAGCTCAGGAGGAAAAGAGATCGAATCTCAGTTAAGCTGAGATTCGTTGGTTATGAGCAGGGCTCCAAGGCATTTAGGTTTGCGTACCCGAATGGGAAGCTGGTTATATCGAGGTCTGCTACCTTTCCCAAAGGGGCTAATTGGAGTAAGATCCATGCTAATGAGATTCTCACTCAGAACCCTTCCCGTAGTTTTGATAAACAGACGGAGGATGTATCAGAGAATCTACCTGACGATAGCGATACATCTAGTTCTGGGAAGCGTGCATCCCATTTACCCGTGAAAGGGATATTAAAGCGTAAGATGGGGATGGCTGGGAAGGATAGGCATCCAGCTTCAGAGACACACTATGAAGATCATGAGGAAGATGATCCATCAGATGACTCTGATGCGAATGATGCACCTGGAGACAGGCCAGTTAGATCTACCAGAGGCAACAAACCTAGGAGGTACGATGATTTCATTACCTCAGTCAATCAGGTTTCGGCCACACCTCAGAAATATGAGGATGTGCTGGCCTTACCTAATTATGAACAACAAAAATGGCTTGCCGCTATGGATATGGAGTTGCCTCGTGATCAACACCATTATCTCCTGAGTAAAATATCGATGGCTATGTAAAATGTACTGACCGTTGATGTGTATATTCAATGATGTATGTATGTTTGTTATCAAATCAAATAGCCACAGAGAAGGGGATTGTCACGAGTGTTTTCAGGATTGCTGTAGCTACTTGATCAGTCACAAACAGTATGGATCCAATCAAGCCATCTCCTGTTTGCAATTAACTGCAAGCCTTCCCCACCCTAGTTAATTGCAGGTTAACTCCCCATATAAGCAAGGACCTTTCTGCTTGCTATTCGGGCCTAGACACTGTTTAGGCCTAGATGCAGAGCCAGTGCTTAAGCATCTGGACGCAGAGCTCAGAGCAGAGCTGCAGAAGGGAGGAGAACTCAGATAAAGAGTCCTGACGGCTGCAGCAGAGATAGCAGCAGAAAAGGAGCTGAAAAGCTGTGTAAAGATACTCCCACGGAGCTAGGTCCAACTGTGAGTTGAGATAGCTGAGAACCTTTTGAAGTCTCCAATTTCGGCTTGCTTTTTGCTGAGTTGAAGCACACAAGCCAACATCTGAATTGTTGCTGCTGGACAGTTTCCCTCCCAGGAGCTTCAAGCCATGTTTGCTGATTGAATTGTTTTTCACAGGTGACTTTTAGCTGTGAAGCCTACGCTGCTGCCCTTCTACCACCTCGATGATGTATCGACACCGAAGCTGTTTAATGTCATGTTAGTTTTTTCTTATGGACTGTTTCAGTATTGTGGAGATGAATTTAGGGAGATGGCCTGGCTTCATTTAACCAAGATAAGACTTTTTTATTAATGTGCTTTTTTAAAGATATAGTGTTTTTTAAACATTTTGAAGTAAAGTATATTTTTATACAAGACTCCTCTGCTAGTTTTATTTCAGTCCTAGTGTGTTTGCTCGTGAGCTGATTCACAGTTCGGGGACAACCCTCAACCCCATCCTGACAGAGACATTATCTTTAATTGTAAGCTTATCCTGTTGTTGTTAATTTGTATGGAGCTGTGGAGTCCTTGGTGCTCTTTAAACTTGGTTATTTGTTTGCAATTGCTTCATGCCTTGATTAGAAATGTCTGCAAAGTAACAAACAAGCTCAGAGAGCATCAAGGACTTTACATTTCAACCCTGTGCTACATATATTCTCTTCTACTATATGGCCATACATACAAACAGGGGTGAAATGCTCCCGGTTCAGACCAGATCGCCTGATCTGGTAGCGATGGAGGCAGGTGGTTCGGAAACTGGTAGCAAAAATCCCTGCCCCCCCCATGCCCAGCTGACTCGCGTAATTATCAGAGGCTTTTTAAAAAAAAATTTAAAAGCATTTTTTCTACAACCCCTTCGGCCGAAAAAAATGCTTTTAAAAGTAAAAAGAAAAGCCTCTGATTATTGTGCAGCTCAGGTGGAATCATTAAAGGCTTTTAAAAACATTTTTTTTCTAAAAATGCTTTTAAAAGCCTCTGACGAGCCAAGCTGAGTTGCCTGATTGGTAGAGGCTTTTAAAAGAAAAAAAGGCAGGCAACTCAGCTGGGATTGTCAGAGCCTTTTGAAAGCATTTTTTTACAACTTCTTCGCTGAAGAGGTTGTAGAAAAAATGATTTTAAAAGTAAAAAAAAAAAATTGGCCATGTCCACCCAGTCACATTACAACCCCCCCACCAAGCCATGCCCACAGAACTGGTAGTAACAAATTTTATTGCAAAAGTTTTACAATTACATTTTCACCCCTTTTTTTCACCCCCCCACCTCCCTCCCCAAACTTCCCGTCCTCCCTAGCCCTCCCTAACCCTCCCCCCCAGACTTCCCTATTATATACTCATAACTACTGATATATATACCTGAACCCATCCCTCCCCCTATATAATTTTCCCTCTTTATCTCTTTACATTAAAATATTTCTAATACATTGTTTTCAAATAAAAGCTATTTGGTACTTTCTAGTTTGGTATTTGTTCTGAACATATTCTATCCACCTTTTCCATTCCCATTCATAAGTCTCTTGTGAACAATCTTTTAAATATGCTGAAATCTTCGCCATCTCTGCAAAACTGGCCATCTTCAAAGTCCATTCCTCGATAGTAGGCAAAGCTTCATTCTTCCAATATTTACCTATCAACAATCTTGCTGCTGTTATCATATACAATATTAATTTTATTTCACCCCGTGTAAAACCCTTAACTATACCCAATAAAAACAATTGTGGAGAAAATTGAATTTTTTTCTTCAAAACATTCTGCATGACCCACCATATTTTTATCCAAAAAGCCTTAACTTTCCTACAGGTCCACCAAACATGATAATACGTGCATCCAAACATTCACATCTCCAACATTTTGGCTGAACATTAGGGTACATACATGACAACTTTTTAGGATCTAGATGCCATCTATAAAACATTTTATAAAAATTTTCCCTCAAATTCTGCGACTGTGTAAATTTAACATTCTGAACCCAAATTTTTTCCCATGTTTCCAACATCACTGGTTCTTCAAAATTTTGTGCCCACTTAATCATACAATCTTTAACTAATTCCGTTTCTGAATCCCTTTCTAGCAAAACATTGTAAAGCCTTTTAATATGCATTGGACCTTTCTCTCTTATATGTCTAACCAATTCTTCCTCATGCAACATAATACCAGTTTTTTGGTCCTCTTTCCATCTCAATTGTAATTGATTATATTGTAACCAGGTTAAATTAATCCCTTCGTCCAACAGTGTCTGCAATGTCTTCAACTGCCATCTGCCCGCATCTGTAAAAAGAACCTCTTTGTATAAAAACCCCCCGAGTGACATTATATTTGTATTCCACAAGGTATGACCAAGATCCAGCCATAGCGGTATTTTATAATCCCATTTGAGTCGGTGCTTCTTCCAAACTCTCATCAAAGAGTCTCTAAGTATATGACTTTTAAATACTTTATCAACTTTGTCATCATAAAATAGGTAAGCATGCCATCCAAATTCAAGATCAAAACTTTCTGCATTCAATATTCCAGCCTTTTTACTTCCAAACCAATCACTTGTTAAAGTTAAAGCTGCTGCATCATAATATAACTGTAGGTTTGGAAGTTTAAGGCCTCCTCTTTCTGGAACATCTTGCATAATTTTCAATTTCACTCTCGGCTTTTTCTCGTTCCAGACAAACTTATTAAGTCCAGTTTGCCAAACTTTCAGTTGTTTATCACTTTTAAGCACCGGAATCATTTGAAACAAAAACAGAAATCTTGGCAAAATGTTCATCTTAACTGCTGCTATTCTTCCAAGTAAAGACAGTTGCAGCTTTTTCCAAGTCTCCATGTCTTTCTGAACCTCTCGCCACAACACCTCATAGTTATTTTGAAACAATTTCATGTTTGATTCTGCAACCTGAACTCCAAGATATTTTACCTTAGGTACAATTTCAAAACCTGCCCTCCTTTCAAACTCATGTTTACGATCTTGTGTCATATTTTTGACTATCATTTTAGTCTTTTTTGAGTTCACTCTAAAACCTGAAACTCTACCATAGTCTTGTATAATGTCGTTCATCAAGATTATTGATTCCATTGGTTGTGATAGGGTAACCACCAGATCATCTGCAAATGCCTTTATTCTATAATCCTCTTGCCTTATCATTATGCCTTTCAAAATTTTTGAGTCCCGTATTATATTTAGCAAGACTTCCAATGTTAAAATAAATAAAAGTGGGGACAACGGACATCCCTGTCTTGTTCCTTTTTCAATTTTAAACTCTGTCGTCAAACTTCCATTAATAATAATCTGTGCTTTTTGCTCTTGATAAATTGCTGAGATCGCCTGTATAAATTGGTCCCCAAAGCCCATCTTTTTTAAAGTCTTTAGTAGAAAATTCCAATCCACTCTATCAAAGGCCTTCTCCGCATCCAAAAAAACCAGCACTGCAGAAATCTGTTTATTCTTATCAAGATATTCCAATAAGTCTATTACTTGCCTTACATTGTCCTTCATATATCTGCCCTCAATAAATCCCGCTTGGTCCGCATGAATCACCTTTTGGATTACTGGCATCAACCTGTTGGCTAATACCTTCGCGTAAATTTTATAGTCTGTGTTCAAAAGAGATATTGGTCTGTAGTTCTCTGGTTTTTTAGGACCAACTTGTTCTTTTGGTATCAAAGATATATAAGCAGTTGTCCAGGATGGGGGTATTTTACCCCTTGTTGAATATTGCAAAATAAATCTCTAAGTTGTCCCACCATTTCAGCTTGTAAAGTTTTGTAATACACTGCAGTCAAACCATCCGTGCCAGGAGCTTTGGCTGTTTTTAGCTGTTTAATTGCTGCTGTTATCTCCTCCTCTGTTATAGGATAATTCATTCTTTCCTTTTGTTGATCAGTAATTTTTGTAACTCTCTTATCCTTTAAATATTTTTCTATAAGTCCATTCTGCACCTCTTCTTTGGCATATAGTTTAGTATAATAATCCACAAAAGCTTCTTTAATTAGTTTTTGTTGAAAGATTTCTTTCCCTCCAATATCAATACTATCAATAGTCCGTATACTTTGTTTTTTCCTCAATGTGTAAGCCAACCATCTGCCCGGTTTGTTAGCGTTGCAAAATGTATTATGCTTCGCATATTGTAAACTTGTTGCAACTTGTTCCGCCATAAGCATTTGAAATTGATCTTTCAAAAGTTTTATAGCACTTCGTATTCTTTCATCTGTTGGATTTTTAATAAGTAACTGTTCTTTATTCTTTATTTCCATTTCCAACTCAGATCTTTTCTTTTGTCGGAGCAGTCTATGTTTAGAGTTCATGTAGATGAGTACCCCTCTCATATAAGCTTTACTTGCATCCCAAACAATTTCAATTGGGGTACCTTTATTCAAATTTATTTCAAAAAATTCTTTCAAGTGCTTTTTAAGTTCTATTGTATTTTTTTCATATCTAAACAAGTTCTCATTTAATCTCCAAGAACGTCTCTCAACCTTATCCATCTCAATTTCTATCCATACAGGGCTATGGTCAGTCAGAGTTCTTGGAAAAATCTTTGTTCTTTTTGTCTTAACAAGTAGATCATTTGACAACAGGATAAAATCAATCCTAGAAAAAGATCTATGTCTATCCGAAAAAAAAGTATAGTCCAATTCATTTGGATTATGTATTCTCCAAACATCTTTTAATTCCATATCTTCTTTCATATCAAAAAAAGTCTGTGGTAATCTAATTCTAGACTTTGCCAAGCTCTTTTTATCTAGTTTAGAATCAATTACTCCATTCCAGTCTCCCATAATTAAAATAGATCTATAGTCCCATTGCAATATTTTAGTATGTAACATCTTGTAAAAATAATCCTGTTGTTGGTTGGGAGCATAAATTCCAATCAAAAGAATTTGACCATTTGCTGTGAGCAATTCAATTGCTACAAACCTACCATCTTGATCTGCTTCTATAACTTTCGCTGTTAATTTTTTATTTACATAAATAACCACACCATTCTTTTTCTGCGAAGTTGAAGATATATAATGTGCTCCTAGTTTTGAATTTATCAAATATTTTTGATCTTGAGTTGTGATATGCGTTTCTTGTAAACATATTATATCATTATTAAATTGTTTCAAATATGTAAATAATTTCTTCCTTTTCTGTGCTGAATTCAACCCACTGACATTCCAAGATAGACACTTAAAGGTCATCAGCCTCTTTCTGGAGCACAGAGCAAAATATTTGAAGTTCATCCGAGAGCTTCGATCTCGCTCCTCCCATAGCTCCACTCTCTTGTACGATACTCTTAACTGCCTTCTTGTCTTGTCTTTCCTGTTGTTGTTGTTGCTTTTGTTTAAGTAGCTTGGATTGGGCTCTAGTTATACGTTGATCTTTAACTTCTGTCAACTGAATCAAATCCAAAATTGGAGAAGAATCCAACAAGGGCTCACTCAGAAAACCTCCTTCTGCACCTTGCACTACTTCTAATTCCTGCTTGGACTGTTCTTGCAATTGCCTCTCTTCACTCTCTTTAATCTCCAAAACTGTGGATGTACGTGGAGATGGTGTTCTTTCCTTAAGAATAGTAGTGTAAAAGTGTTGTGCCTTCTCCACGGTATTCAACCGATACCCTTCTCCCTTGTATCTAAAAATTAACCCAGCTGGTGCGTCCCACCGGAAGGGTATCTGTAAATTTCTCAGTTCCTTAACAAGAAAACCAAATTCTTTTCTGGCTTTCAGCATTTTAGGAGGTAATTCTTTAAAGATTTGAAGTCGTGAACCCCCCACTTGTACAGAAGTATAAAAAGATTTTTGCAGGATATCATTTCTAATTCCTCTTTCTGTAAAGTATATGACCACATCTCTAGGCAGTTGTCTTTGTCTGGCCACCCAAGAGTTCACTCTATAGATTTTATCTATTTTGTGAAATACCACATCAGGATTAACTTGTAGAATCTTGGCCAAGGCTTCAGAACAAACTTGTCTCAAATCCTGTCTCTCCTCCTCTCGAATTCCCCGAAGCCGTATGGCGAATTCCATTGCCCGGAATTGTATCATAACAATCTCATCATCAATTCTCTGCATTTTATTATCAACTTCATCAATTTTATAATCATTGTCTTTCATCTTGACATTAACTTCTGATTTGAATTCTTCAACTTTATAATCAACTTTCCCAATAAATTCTGCCAGGCCAGACGCCACTTCTGATATTTTTTTGGTCACCTTATTTTGATTCTGTTTCACCATGTCTTTGACTTCATTAATTTCCTGCATAAGTTCCTGATGTGATTTTTGAAATTTATCATCTATCTCCTGTTGACATTTTTGAAATTTGTCATCCAGAGTTTTAGAAATAAATTCTTTTAAATCTCCCACATCAAATTCTTTTTTCTGAGTTTGTAGCTGTTGAGCAGGGGGAAGTTGCGTTTGCTGTTTGTGTGTGGGGGATCCCCCCCCTAATGCCTTCCCTTCCTGCTTCTTTGAAGCCATCCTGGCTCGTGATCTAGTTTTTCTAAAGAGGGAAGTTCCTTTTCCTTTCCCTCCTGCACAAAGACTTCTAAAAAAGTCCCCCAGATTTGATCAAACAAGGGTTAAAATAAAACAGAGTCCAATATTGAAAAGGGAAAAAATTTCCCAGTTATTTCTCTTATAACAAGCAAGGCAGCTTAGTAGCAACTTGGAAACTTTGTAGCAAAACAAAATAACTTCAACAATCCACACTCGCTGGCTCGTTAACTCTGAAGCTAGGCGCCATGTTTTTTCAAAGCACTTTCACTCATTCGCATTGTCTCAGATTGAAAAGTCAACAAAGTGCTAATACTTGCGTTTCCAAATTTCAGGATTCAGGTAGTTTCACTGTTTATTAAAGCTGGTTCTTTCGTTTTAAGTTTCCTGCAGCCGGCTTGTTCTGCAGGAGCAGAATCGTCCCACGCCGCCCGGAGTCTCAGCAGGTTGGAAGGGAGCCGCGCCTGTTTCCTCCCCAGAAACGATTCCCTGGGGGGTTACAGGGGCTCGACCTGTGCCCTGCTATCTCTCCTCCAACAATCCTCAGGATTTTGAAGTTTTCGAGCCGCTTCTCGATCGCGAAGCGGCTCTACAGGCGGCGGGGCTGGCGGAGCTTCAAAGAGCGCCGCCGTCGCCGAAGACAAGGAAACCGGAAGTCGGTAGTAACAAATTTTAGATTTCACCACTGATACAAACTAATAGCCTAGATCATAATACATTGGAATGTTCTTTTTTAAGTAGCACAAATAGGATCATCTACCTAATTGGAACTACCCCTAGTACTATGCATTAGTTTACCTACTATTCTCAAACAATCTTTAAATTACCTATATTGCCAATATGCTTTATTCAATTTAAAAAGTCTGTATTAATTGTATAATATTGGTGCAGAATAGATCAGAAGGGAGGGATTATTGCTCATGAAAGTTCATTTCCAAAATGATTTGTGACAGAGAAATATGCTAATAGGAAAGTAATAAAAATATAGGATGAGCATAAAGTAAATGGATATAAGCATAAAATAAGCATAGTGGATGGAGTACTTCCTTTGATTGGAGACCAGGGGTTGAAACCTGACTAGTACCTACTTTACCAGTAGGTGTCCTTGGGCAAAGACCCCTAATACTTCATCTGCTTATTTTATATAATAGTGCCACAAACTAAAAGAATCATGCTGGCTTGGATGTTGCCTGGATTAATAAGGTCTGTGCCAAATGTTGGGGAACCAGGACTGTCTTACAATAACTAGGCTATTGGAACAAACAAACAAACAAACCAAAATATGGACAAGTAAGAACCAGGAATTGATGGTATGCTGCTATAACAGTAGCACTATGGATTAATAGAAGACCTGCATCCATACTAACTGAGAAACAGCTATTATTCAACATTTCAACATATTGAGCAAGCATCTGCTCCCACAACTTGAGACAGACCAATTTCCCATTACATCCCAAACTCAAGAAGACCCAGAAAAGAAACTTATTACATCCCAGATTTACAAAGTTCCAGAAATAAAGCAACAATTGAAGCATCACTGCCACCTTCTGAACATGTCAACTGATATGAGGCATAAAATCATGGATAAACTAGCTCCTGTTCTGACTCAGTCTTAGCAAGAAACGATAAGCCACTTATTCTCAAGTAAAAACAAACCCCTTTTCTAACAGGCTAAGGTAAAGATAAAGGTTTCCCTCGCCATATGTGGAATTATGACAGTTATGATCTCCGCTGTTTGAACCTGTTTGGACTATGTGGACTGACCTGACCCCATTCTTTCCCTCCATTGAATGGAGGTTTACATCTGGGGGCTCAAGTCTTGGCTCAAGAGTGGGTCTACAGCTGCTGTCCCAATTCCGGCTCTTTTTTGGACGATCGTGGTTGACCAGCCGCCGTGAGAGGGGGGCTGGGTCACCCCTTGCCGGATCGAAACAGCATTTTACTCCCCCCATTGCCGTGAGAGGGCAATGAGGTCCCACGTGCTCCATTGGAATTCCATTGAAGTCCGGCATTTCACTCCTTCTGACTGTGATAACATCAAATCGGCCCCTGGTTATCGGCCATGGACTATCACCTCCCGTGATGTTTAGATGTACTCGGTGAATGACCTTCATGCCCTGCGAGATTCCCCTCTCTCGCAGGTTTGGCCCTCTTCGTTATCGAGGGCCTAGCTTGATGACGGGCGTTGGAGCCCCGAGAGATGGCATGCGGCAAAGAAGAGTTTGAGGGGTTTTTTAAGTGGGTTTTTTAGTGGGTTAACTAAAATTTTAAGGGGTTCGGGGGGGATTAGGGTGGGTTCTGGGGGAAATCAACCGGGTTCAAGACCAGCCTCAGCGAAGGGCTATGACACCAGGGACGTAGAACCGGAGGTCGGGAAGGGGGTTGGAGTTCGATTTAAAGAGGGCTGTTCCATCAGTATAGTGAGTGGGAGGGGCAGATATGGCGGAAGCTGGGGACCACATCATGTTCGGGGAATGCGCACTCGCTATCTTAGAGCGATTGGGCACTCTGGTCCCCAATGCTTTCCTCGTTCCCCAGGTTGTCCAGATTCTCAGGGCCAGAGCCTTCGGCTGATGTTATGCAACGCCAGGTCCGTTGTTAATAAAACCCCCCTCGTTCACCATCTTATTCAGGAGGGGGAGGCGGACCTGGCGGGCATTACGGAGACCTGGTTGGGCCAGGAGGGGGGAGTCCCCCTCGTGGATATATGCCCACCAGGCTTCCGTGCATTTCATCAGCCGAGGGCTCAGGGCAGGGGCGGGGGGGTGGCAGTTATTATAAAGGAAGGTCTGGATCCAAGGGAGACCACTGTTCCACAGATAGCCGGATGTGAGTTCCTCTTTGTGAAGTGGGGTCGTGGAGTACAGATGGGCTTGTTGGTCACGTACCTGGCTCCCTGCCACGTGGCAACGGCCCTGCCCAAGCTGCTTAACGTTATAGCCGAGGTGGTGGTGGACACCCCCAGACTTGTCATCATGGGGGATTTCAACCTGCCATCTATCGGTGAAACATCTGAAGTGGCTCGAGAGTTCATGGCTTCCATGACGGCCATGGACCTTACTCAGTTAATTCATGACCCCACTCACACAGGGGGACACACTCTGGACTTAGATTTTGTCTCTGGTCAGTGGTTGAGTGGCCTTGATATAGGGGATATAGCCATCGAACCCTTGTCATGGTCTGACCACTCGCTCCTTTGACTGGACTTTCTAACTCCTGCACCCCACCGCAGGGAGGCGGGACCGACCAGGTGGTTCCGCCCCAGGCGCCTGATGGATCCTGATAGGTTCCAGATGGAGCTTGGGCCATTTCCTGAGATTCTGGCTCATGACTCGGCTGAAGAACTGGTGGCCGCCTGGGATAGTGCGGCTGCCGGGGCCTTGGACCGTGTCGTGCCTTTGCGGCCTCTGACCCGGCACCGAACTCACCTAGCTCCTTGGTTCTCCAAGGAGCTTAGGGAGATGAAGCGCCGGAAAAGATGCCTGGAGAGTAGTTGGAGGACCAGCCGCTCCGAATCTGACCGAACACTGGTGAGGTCTCATATTAAGACCTACCTAGTGGCGATGAAAGCGGTGAAAACTAGCTATTTTGCCACTCTTATCACGTCATCAGATAATCGCCCGGCCGCCCTGTTTAGGGTGACCCGCTCCCTCCTCCATCTGGAAGTGCGGGATGACCCCTTGCAGGGCCGAGCTGAGGATTTTGTGCAGTATCTGTATGACAAAATCGCTCAGATTCGGGAAGGGCTGGCCTCTGACTGGGTATGTCCGGATGGGATGACTGAGGCAGGTCTTGAGAGTGTTATCTGGGGGGAGTTCGATCGTGTAGCTCCCGAGGACATGGACAGGGTCCTGGGACAGCTGAATGCGACCACATGTTTATTGGACCCGTGTCCCTCCTGGTTGGTACTGGCTTCCCGGGAGGTGACACTAGGCTGGCTCCAGAAGATTGTTAAAGCTTCTTTGAGTGAGGGGGTCCTGCCGGCCGCTTTGAAAGAAGCGGTTGTGAGGCCCCTCCTCAAGAAGCCCTCTCTGGATCCGGCTGTTTTGGCTATCTACCGTCCAGTCTCCAACCTTCGCTTCATTGCAAAGGTTGTTGAGAGTGTGGTGGCGCAACAGCTTCCCCGGTACCTGGATGAAGCTGTCTATCTAGACCCGCTCCAGTCCGGCTTCCAGCCTGGGCACAGCACGGAAACGGCATTGGTCGCGTTGGTGGATGATCTCTGGAGGGCTCGGGATAGGGGTTGCTCCTCTATCCTGGTCCTGTTAGACCTCTCAGCGGCTTTTGATACCATCGATCATGGTATCATGTTGCACCGGCTGGCGGGGTTGGGAGTGGGGGGCACCGTCCTGCGGTGGTTCTCCTCCTACCTCTCTGACCGGTTGCAATCTGTGTTGACAGGGGGGTAGCGGTCGACCCCGAGGCACCTTGCTTGTGGGGTGCCACAAGGGTCGGTCCTCTCGCCCCTTCTGTTCAACATTTATGTAAAACCGCTGGGTGAGATCATCCGTGGCTTCGGGGTGGAGTTCCATCAGTATGCTGATGATACCCAGCTGTACATCTCCACCCCAGGCCACCCCAACGATGCCCTTGAAGTGATGTCCCAGTGCCTGGAGGCCATGCGGGCCTGGATGGGGAGAAACAGGCTCCGACTCAACCCCTCCAAGACCGAGTGGCTGTGGCTTCTGGTGTCCCGATATAGCCAGCTGATGCCATCGCTGGCTATTGGGGGTGAATCACTCGCCCCCACGGAGAGGGCTTGCAACTTGGGCATCCTCCTGGATGCACGGCTGTCTTTAGAAGATCATTTGACGGCCGTGGCCAGGGGGGCTTTTTATCAGGTTCGCCTGATACGCCAGTTGCACCCCTTTCTAGATCGGGACTCCCTACGCACAGTCACTCAGGCACTCGTCACTTCCTGCCTGGACTACTGCAACGCTCTCTACATGGGGCTCCCCCTGGGGTGCACCCGGAGGTTCCAGCTGGTCCAGAACGCGGCCACCCGGGGGATTATGGGGGTGACGAGGCGCTCCCATGTGACACCTCTCCTGCGCGAGCTGCACTGGCTCCCGGTGGTCTTCTGGGTGTGCTTCAAGGTGTTGGTGACCACCTTTAAAGCGCTCCATTGGTTAGGGCCGGGATATTTACGAGACCGCCTTCTGCCACCAATAGCCTCCCACCGGCCAGTACGCTCGCACAGAGTGGGCCTCCTCAGGGTGCCGTCCGCCAGACAATGTCGGTTGGCGACCCCCAGGGGGAGAGCCTTCTCTGTGGTGGTGCCCACCCTCTGGAACAACCTCCCCCCAGAGATACGTACAATAACAGACCTCCGGATTTTTTGTCGGGCCCTGAAGACCTATTTATTTCAACTAGCTGGGCTGGCTTGAGTTAAATTTTAAATTGATTTTAAATTGGATTGTTTTAATTTACGGCCAAAATATTTAATTATTTTAAACTGTTTTTAAATTTTGTATGTCCTGTTTTTTACTTTGGCTGTTCACCGCCCTGAGTCCTATTTGGAGAAGGGCGGTATAGAAATTGAAACAAACAAACAAACAAACAAACAAACAAACAAATAAACAAATAAATAAATAAACAAATAAATAAATAAATAGTTGTTCCCGACTCTAGGGGGTGGTGCTCATCTCTGTTTCAAAGCCGAAGAGCCAGTGCTGTCTGAAGACGTCTCGATGGTCATGTGGCCAGCATGACTAAATGCCAAAGGCTCATGTAGTGCCGTTACCTTCCCACCAAAGTGGTCCCTATTTTTCTACTTGCATTTTTTACATACTTTCGAACTGCTGGATTGGCAGAAGCTGGGACAAGTAACGGGAGCTCACCCCATTATGTGGCACTAGGGATTCCATCAAATAGGATAGGAACAGTCTTTTATTCACATGGATAAACAAAAATCAAATGTAATTAGTCCCAAGAGACCTGGCCAAGAAATCCGAATTGCTTGCCATATCCTAAAAGCAAATAGCCACTCCCAAACCCCTACTATTTATTTCCCAGCCAGGGAGGGGCTTGCTAGTGTCCATGTCTGCTTTTCCTTGAGAGCTGGCTTATTGTTTTCCTTTGCTCTCCTCTCCTTTCCTCTCTGCACATATGCACATCTGGGATGGACCCCATCTGTTCCTCCCCTTCACTCAGCTCAGGCTCTGAAGACAGCTGCCTTTCCACCTGTGGGAGGATGGAAGGCCCAGGCTCTGCCTCAGCCTCCTCCTCATCTGATTCTGCAGCTAGCTCTCCTGGCAGCCGACAAGTCACAACAACTACAGTCAATCCTCAAGACTGGTTACCAAGGTTCAGTGGAGAAGTACCATCAGATAGGATGCTAGAATATGCCAGTAGAGCAGGAGTAAAATGCTACCAGTTTGGGCCAGTTCGCTTGAACCGGTAGTAAAAAATGCTACTGGTTTGCCAAACCGGTAGTACAAAAAAAAAAAAAAAAAGTTCCGCCAATCACTGAGCGACGCACGATTGTCGGAACTTTTTAAAAAACCTTTTAAGCATTTTTTTTACTATCAGTTCTCCGGAACTGGTAGTTAAAAATGTTTTTTTTTAAAAAAAGTTCCAGTTCCGGTGGCTCCGCGAAACACCGACAGAGCTCCTTTTAAGAGCTCCAGCCCCGTGACTCTGTATAGCCACTAGAACAGCAAAAATCAGCTGTCTAGTGGCTTAAAAACTCTCTCCCAGGGAAAAAGGGGGAGAGAAGAGCAGAAGGGTCTGGGTAGAGCTCCCCTAGACCCCCAGGCTTTTTTTTTTTAAGCCTGGGGTTTGCAGGGTGGGAGCTCCCTGAAAGCACTTTAGAGCTCCGGAGCTGGGACAAGATTGCTTACAAAAAAGCAGACCGAAGTGTCACGACCACACCAGCAAAGCAACTAGAAAGATTATAAAGAATTTGGATTCTAGATTTTGGATGCTGGCAGAGTTAATCCAGGAAATTAAAAATGCAAGTATTGTATGTTAACTCCGTTTAAAAAGGGAAAGATGGTGCCTTAGGGCGTGAAAATGAAACTTATAAGTGAAAGTCCTTGTTAACATCAGTAACATTGTTAAAGCTATCGGGTTATTCAAGAAAAAGATTTAAAGTGGAAGTGGAATGGAAAAGACTGTGGTATTGATTTTAACTAATTTACATCCTTAATTTGCATGGAAAATAATTGGATTTAATGACCTGATAGCCGAATTAATACAAACATAAAGAGACAATTGAAAAATGGCTGAAATTAAAGATGGATTATATGAGTCAGCAAACTTACAAGTGGTGACTGCGAAGGACTTAAAAGATTTTTTAAAATCTTTTACTGTTGAGATAAGACAGATAATTAAAAGAACTATTCAAGATTTTAAATTGGGGAATAATAATGACTTGCTGGCTAGAAAAGAGGAAGAAATTAATCAGGATAATGTGACTTTGGAGGATAAAAGAGACACCGTTGGGGCTAAAATGGAGGTTATTATACCGAAAATGGAGGTTCTGGAAGAGGCTTCCATTCAATTAATTGAGAAACAGCAAGAAGACTCTTTACTGCAGGTTGATAAATATTTTGACAAGTTTTGGCTCTACAGACAGAATCAATATTTAAGGAACGAACTGTTGGACTACAAATGCAGGAAGAGTCGAAATGGGGGCTTCAAATTAAAGGAAACAACCCCAAGAAGAGAACGAATTCCAAAGACACACCAACTACAATTTCAAACCCAATTTTTTTTAAAAATAAAAGCAGGGGGAGGAGCAATGCTGATGAAGAGAGTATTATTGAAGGAGGACTGGAAAAAATATAGAAAGAAAGAAAGACTGGTCATATTTTGGAGATTGTCTCATGATGTTAAAAGATTTAATTAAAGTTGGATAACTTTTTGAATTTTATTGTAGTTTTAAAGTATGAAGTTTAAAGGTGGATAACTTAAAATTTAATGGATAACTTTTTGAAAGTTTTGAAACTTATATTTTGGAGAATGTTCTGCTAATGTATTAAGAGATTTTAAAATGTTTAAAATAAGATTATGGTGTTTTTTTTTTACAAATGCGAAATGTGATAAGAGAATTTATAAAAGGAAGGTTGAAGTATAATTTTTAAAAGGGGAGTTAACAAGTGTGAGAGAGTTTTGAATTCTGTAACAGTTAGCATATTTTAGCTTATGTTTATTAAATGCTATATCCTGTTTTTGCTCTGGGAAGTCAGGGGGGGAATTGGGGAGGGGGGATTGGGTGGGGATAAAATGATGTATGATAATTGATTTTGTAGTGTTTGGTTGTTTGAATATAAAAAAATAAACACTTTTATCTTTAAAAAAAAGTTCTGACAATCGTGCGTCGCTCAGCTGATTGTCAGAACTTTTTTTTTTACTTTTTAAGAATTTTTTTACTACCAGTTTAGGTGAATAGGTAGTAAAAATGCTTTAAAAAGTAAAAAAAAAAGGTTCTGACGATCACAGCTGTGCCGCGTGATCACCTTTTTTTTTTATACCTTTTTAAAGCATTTTTTTACTACCTATTCGCCCAAGCCGGTAGTAAAAAAAATGCTTTTAAAATGTTTTTAAAAGGTTCTGATGATTGCGAGGCACAGCTGTGATTGTTGGAGCCTCTTTTTTTTACTTTTTAAAAGCATTTTTTACTACCTATTTGCCCGAGCTAGTAGTAAAAAATGCTTTTAAAAAGTTTTTTAAAAGTTTCCGACACGTGCCATAGCTGATCACCCCCCCCACCCCACGCTGTTCTACTTACCTTCCCAAGGCTCCTTTTTGGCAAGCACTGCACATATGTGCACACAGCTGTGATTGGTGTGCATTGCACATGCGTGCACAGAGCTCATGTTTGGCACATGATGCACATGTGCAGCCAGCGAACCGGTAGTAAACCAGTTCAGATTTCATCACTGCAGTAGAGCCATTATAAATATCACTATTGCCACCATAACTCAAAGGATAAACTGGTTTACATTGTAACATATGTAATCCTGGAGATGCTTGGCTACAAAATTTGGAAGAATAACTATACATACCACAACCACTACCTTTGCACCTGAAAATGAATTAAATGCTAAAATCAAGGCAGCTCAGACAGAAATTACTCAAATGGGGGAACTACAGAAGGGTATGTAGATTAAGGGATTAAGACCCAGCTACTGAAGAAATATAAGAGCCTGACTCCATCTGAAGTCCCATTAACTATTAAATAAGGACTCACAGAAATGGCTACCAGGTTACGGAGATACACTAGATAAGCAGAGGTCAAGAAGATAAATGCCTTGTTCTCCAAAAACTATTCAAGATTTACTCCCATGTGCAGTGTAACAATACAGTAACAACAGAGCCACCAATACAAAAAACTGAATAGTATTGGAAGAGCACATGGGAAAAAGAGAAAACACATAAAACTAGGCAAAGTGGCAAAGTGGCAAAGTGTAAGACCTGAGAACAAACCTTTACAATCTCCCAATCACCATTAGAGTAGCAAACACCCAGCATGGGTGGGTGATGAACATGAAGACCTGGATAGCACCTAGCCTGGACATAGAAAATACAATAAAAGGATTGGAAATGACCTTGGAGATCTTTTAGTCCAATCCCTGTTCATGGAAGGCGATCTTGTATCATTCTGGACATTGGTCTTCATGGAATGGATACACAATCATAGAAAGAATAAGAGAATAACAGAACAGAATAATAGAGTTGTAAGGGACCTTGGAGGACATTTAGTCCAGGGGCCTGCAGGGTCCTTAGATCTGGTCCATGGGGCCACCCTGGAAACAGTGAAGGACTGGCCCATGTTGCTTCTGCCAGCAAAAATGGAGCTCAGGAGGACCACGTGCAGCCCATCCGAGCTCCATTTTTGCTGGCAGAAGCTGCAGGAGGCCATCATGGCTGAATACGGAACCCAGAGTCCGTTTTTGCTGACAGAGTTCTAGCAAAACAAGCTACTATCAAAGTGGCATTTGATCACAAGGCAAGGAGGCATCAAGAAATGTTTCCCCTTTGGCATTTGACTATCTGAGAAGAGACAGGAAAGGAGAAATGGAAAGCAAAATGACAAAGAAAAGGAAGGAAAGATAGGAAGAGTGCAAGGAAGGAAAAAGACGGGAAGAGGGGAAGGAAGAAGAAAGAAGAATGAAGAGGGAAGGAAAAGGAAGAAAAGGAAGGAAGGAAGGAAGGAAGGAAGGAAGGAAGGAAGGAAGGAAGGAAGGAAGGAAGGAAGGAAGGAAGGAAAGAAGGTCTTGCTTTAGCACATGGCCACCAGCAGCCCTGCTGCCCTTTTGCCATCCCCTTGTCTCCTCCTCCTGACCTCTCCAGGTGGTCTCCCATCCTATCACTGAGCATTCTTTGGTTTGGCAAGCCGGGTTTCCTTGCGTGGAGAGGGAGTGGGCCTCCCTCTGACCCACACAATTTGCCCTTCCACACACACCATGAACTACCTAGCCAAGAAGAGCGAGAACAGCAGCAGCAGCCTCATGGAGGAGGTAAGTGCAGTTAGGCACTTTTTCGGGAAAGCAGTTCTGGTCTGGTCTGTGGGGTCCCAGTGTCCTGGGAGCTTGAGGGCCAGACTGGGCACTTGCCCTCCATTGCCTAGGGCTCTAGATAGCCTGTGCAGGGGTCCTCTGCATGGCCTGAGAAGGACGGCAAGGCTCCTTTGGAGGACAAGGAATTGATGCTCTCTCTGATCTCTTCTTCCTCCACTGGAGACAATGGATCCCCCAGCCCTGCCTGGGCCACTAGAGGTGCCCCTGACATGAGTGACATTGAGCTGGCCATGCCCACCCTAGCCACACAGCAATCACTACATATTTTCAGGGCAGCAAGAAGACTCGGGAAGAGCTCTGCTCCACTCCCCAACACACACACACACACACACACACACACACACACACACACACACACACACACAGAAAGAGAGAGAGAGAGAGAGAGAGAGAGAGAGAGAGAGAGAGAGAGAGAGAGAGAGAGAGAGAGAGAGAGAGAGAGAGAGAAGTGAAAAGACATGCACAGGAATCAAGAGGCTTTCTCTCTTTCTTCTCTTATCCCCCATGCTACATGCTGATCGGAACAGCCCCCCTACCTTCTGCAAAGGAGACACAACACATGCTACATATTCAACCAGTATATCCCACTGCAGCCAAACCTGTGTGCTTCCTTCCCAAGTCTTTATTCTCTATCCCGAAGAATCCTCATAAACAAAGAGAGTGAGTGCTGGGATGGATTTTTCCTCATCTACCCCTCTCGCCCGACATCCCAAATCTTTGTTGCGGCACCCTTTTACTCCCCTTCCCGGCATTCCTGGGGAAGTCTCAAGAATTTCCTGGCACCAGCTTGCCAGCTGTGGGGCAGGACAGCACAAATTGCTCATCCCCACCCCAGTTTATCAACCTATGGGCATCTGTGGATTGCCCTCCTTATTTCCTGGCCACTTTGGTCTCCTTCCTGCCCCTTTCCACTCAAGATGCCCATCAAGAATTCAGGGTGGGAAAAGCAGAACCCAGACAGAGAAGAGGGGTTCAGAAGGTGAAGGCACCCTCCTCCTTCACTTGCTCTTTTGTTCCTCTTTCACTCTCACACACTTAGGATTTTTAGGAAAGATTTTCCCCATGACCCACCCACTCCTTGGTCACTTCAGAGTCATCTGGCCACTTTCCCCAGATTACTTCCATTTCCTTCACTTGATGTTTTCAGAGCAATTTGCTCTGTTCCCAAGCACCTGATAGGCAACCAAACACTTTTCATCCGGACAAAGAAATGACGGAGACTCAAAGCTTTGTTTGCTTGCAAAGGGGACGTACTGTTGCCTGTTGGCCACTGGCCCCTCTGGCAGTTGAATCAGATGAGGAGGTGGAGTGGAAGTTGGGGCCAGCATCAAGGCAATCTGAGAGCTCTGAGAGGGAAGAGGAATGGAGCTGTCAGAGATAGAGACAGAGGCAGAGCTTAGACTGTCCATCAGCCCCCAGATGGAGAATCAACAGCCCCAAGGTCCGGAGGTGGATGATGAGGAAGAGGGTCCCATGCCTGATGTGCGGATGTGCAGAAGGCAAAGGCGAGGAGAGCAGCTGGAAGCTTTGGGCCAGTCTTTGAGAAGGAAGACCCACCGCTGCTAGCTAAGCCCCACCCTAGCTCTGGGGATAAAAGACAGGGGGCAGAGACAAATAGGTGTGGCAGACAGCTATTTGTCTCCCTGTCAGTCAGCCAATGATAGCCTGAACTTCTGAATCCTGTTGGGAACTGTATTGGAATCCTTTCTTGGAATCTGTGGCACTGAGAGTCAGGCTGCCTTTGGAGCGTGTGTGTGTGTCTCTGTTGCGCTCCGAGAAAAGATCCCCTTTGCAAGCAGACAAAGCTTCATATCCCTCTGGATGAAAAGTGTACAGCAGAGCCAGGTGGAGGCAGAAGCAATCCCAACATGCTGCCCACTCTATCCCACCATCTCTTGGCTTCCCTGTGGCCATGCCAAACAGGCACCCACACAGGGCATCGAGATCATCTGCCTACCCCATCCCACATGCTTCTGCCCCTGCCTGCCCCTGCCAAGCCTCCGTGAGCTTCCTGTGAGTCAGGCAGCCATGCAGAACATCTGGATCACATGTCTTCTTCCCCCACCTCTGTCTCCACTCTCAGAATTAATGGTATTTGTGCTTATTTTCAAGCAAAAAAGAAAACAAGGCCAGGTCTTATTTTTGGGGAAACATGGTAGTAGCACAAGAATGGGCACTAAGCATAAGATCCATAGAAGCTGGGGTCTACCATACTAGAAAGACCCAAGGTACAAATTATGCAAAGAGGCCTCAACGCCTTTGCAAAGATGCAGGAAGAAGTAGCATGTATTACGCACCACAATCAAGTAGCTGGTGTTAGATGGTCATGGAGAATATCAGGGCTAAGATCCTCTAGGGCAGTGGTTCTCAACCTTCCTAATGCCGCGACCCTTTAATACAGTTCCTCATGTTGTGGTGACCCCCAACCAAGGGTGGGTTCTAAATTTTTTTACTACCGGTTCTGTGGGTGTGGCTTATTTTGTGGGTGTGGCTTGGAGGTCATGTGACTGGGTGGGCGTGGCTAGCTGGTCATGTGACCGGGTGGCCATGGCTATATGTATAGGGACTACTCAGAGGGCTGAAAAAAGTCATTTCTGACAGGTCCTCACACTTTTGACTGGTCTTCACACTTATGACCATCCTCACATTTATGCCTGTGCAGCATTCTTAACAACCATGTCACTCATTTCACAACTGCTTCTCTTCAACAAGGTATAAGATAGGGCAAAAAACGTAAAATGTGAGGACAGTCGTAAATTCGAGGACTGGTCAAAAGTGTGAGGACCAGTCAAAAATAACTTTTTCAGCCCTCTGAGTAGTCCATATGCATAAAAGGATACAGCAATAGAGAGGGATGAAGGAAGGGAAGGGAAATTAGAGTAGGAGTGAAGGTAAGAGAGGGAGGAAGAGAGGAGGAGAAAGAGAAAGAAAGAAGAAGTAGGGAGAAGAAGAAGAGGGGGGGGGAAGAGAAAGTAAGAAAGAAAGAAAAGACAGAGGTGGTAGGTTTGAGGAGAAAGATTGCTGTACAATAAAAAAGATGAAAGGGAAGAAAGCCAACCCCAAACAAATATTAAGATATTAAGATAAAGAATGAATTGTTAAACTTTAAAGAATAAAAGAGAACAAATAGCAATAAATAGCAATAATTAGAAACACACATACAAACATACAACGTATTTTCTTTGAACAGAGTATTTGGCCGGTTCACAAATTTAAACAGTTGTAGGAGGTTAGCACCCACCCCTTTCCTAGAAGAATGAAATATTTTGGGAAATATTAAAAAGGCAGAATATTATATTTCCCTACCTGGATGACAAATGGAGAAGCATATTTTACAGACAAAGCAGCTCCCACCTTCCTGCCCCCCACCCTTTGTTAATGGGCCAGAGGCAGAAAGTCAATCCTTTGTCAAAGGACATTTGCAACACAATAGCAACAGAAACTAACACAATGGGCCCCATCAAGCCATGTGATCCTGTCCACCATTAAACCATCTTTCCAAGCAGTCTCCATGTTTCCAGTGTCTTTTTCCCCACTTGGAGCAGAACCCAGAAGGATATTTCTTCCAACACAGTATTTAGTCATTTCAATTAAATTTACAATTTCTATATTTCCTTTTTACCATATTTATTCCTCATCTATTTTTTAAAAAAACAATATTACCCTTCATCCTCATCCCTAATCTTAATCAAATTCAATTTTTCCCTTCTATTCTATATTATACCCCTTCGCATTGTCATCTATTTTTATATCCATCCTCACATTGGTTAATTATGTAATACAGTTGTTTAATACAAATTCAACATTTTAATATAAATCAATTAGTTATATAACTATCTTTTTTGTATATTAATCAATATGAACATGAATATTCCAATTATTTCCATGCAATCCAATTTCTTACAAATCAAATAATTATATTTACCAATAATAATAAACCAAATAATTTCCCCCATATATTCCTCCAAACCACAACTTAACCATTTCTGCTTTCAACACTATATACAATTAATAGTATCTCAATTATTACAATTCCCTAGTCAAATAGAGCTTTTTTTCTTTTGTGTTTTAAAATCTTGAACTCTCCTCTTTTGCCCTAAATTTCCCATTGTTTGCAGTTTTGCACCTACCTTTTTTGGTGAGGAAAAAGAAAAAGAAATCTCTCTGCCTCATTTTGTCACGTTGCAGCCTGCTTACTTTCAATTTCGCTTTTTCAGCATAGCTAGGGGTAAAAAAATCTGCTCCAGGAATTTACCTCTTTGCAGCTAGCTCTTTGAAGCCCCACGGCAAGAATTTAAAGTTTTTTTTCCCTCTAGCCATCAGCTGGGACTCTGGAGGCAGCAATAGATTGGGAGTGGGCGGGGTAAGCGAACAGTGACCGGGCGATCCAACAGAGGCAGAGGGTGAGGGTGAGTGAAGGCGTGGGGGGGGGGGCGAGAGAGGGCTTTGGCGACCCCTGTGAAATGGCCGTTCGACCCCCAAAAGGGTCGCAATCCCCAGGTTGAGAACCGCTGCTCTAGGGCTTCCAGATACAGATGGATAGGAAGATACTGGTCAGTCAATCAAACATTGTAATAGTACATAAAGACCAGAAGACAGTCATAGTGATATATGTAGCAGACCCAAGGGACATCTGCATCATGAAGAAGGAGCATATGAAACTGGAAAGGTATGAGGCAATGAAGGAGGATTTGAAGAGGATATTGAAAGTAAAGGCTAAAATGAGAGGGGCAGGGCTAGCTGTCAGCCCAAAAGATTGTGCAAATGGGCGTTCTGTGAAGCACCATTGTTGTTTATGTTGACTTTGGAAGTATTGATGAGAATAATTCAAAAAGATATGCAGATCAAAGGATTGAAAATTAAAAGAGAGAGTTATAAATTGCAAGCTTTTGCAGATGACTTAGTCTTCATTTTAGAGGAGTCACTGAAATCGGGCCTGAGACTTATAGAGGTATTGGAGGAATATGGAGAAGTAGCTGGACTAAAAATAAATAAGGAGAAAACTAAAATGATAGCCAAGAACATGACAAATAAACAGAAAGATGATTTGACTAAGGGAATAAATATTCAATTAGCAAAGAAGATGAAGTACCTAGGGATTTACTTGATGGCAAGGTATACATTGATAAAGGAGGACAATTATATTAAATTAATAAATCAAATAAAGGCAGATCTGGAGAGATGGAAGACCATTCAACTCTCCGTTATGGGCTGAATAGCGGCAATAAAAATGAATGTTCTGCCCAAACTACTCTTCCTATTTCAAAACATACTGATAAAATTAGAGAAAAAATATTTTGATAATTTGAATAAAATAGTGTCAAAATTTATATGGCAAGGGAAGAAGTTAAGAATTAAATTGAAATTACTCCAAGAGTCCAAGGAAAGAGGAGGGTTTGGTTTGCCTGACTGGGAATTATATTATCAACTGGGTGAAAGAATAGATAACTTTAAGGAACAAAAGATTATTAATACTAGAAAGTCATGATATTCAAGCAGGGTGGCATGCATTCCTCTGGTATGGAAGACAAGTGGCACACCAATACTTCCAAAGACACGATATACGACAGGCCCTATTGGGAGTATGGAATAAAATAAAATAAAAACCAGAACTATATGAAAATACCGATCTGGCTCTCCACTCTAGAAGCGTTGGTTCATCCAAATCTTATCATGGAAGAGACAGGACACAGCTCTCACAGTAATAGAATAGACTAGAATAGAATTTTTATTGGCCAAGTGTGATTGGACACACAAAAAATTTGTCTTGGTGCATATGCTCTCAGTGTACATAAAAGAAAAGATACGTTCATCAAAAATCTTAAGGTACAACACTTAATGATAGTCATAGGTTACAAATAAGCAATCAGGAAACAATATCAATATAAATCGTAACAACAGCTCTTCATTAGTAGATCAATGCAACTCAGTAACTGGCTTGTCTGACTGCTCTCCCTTTTATAGGGAGCTGTCAGAGAGGTCAGCCAATAGTGTTTGAATATTTTCCAGATTGGTGGACCTGAGTGAAGCCTATGCTCCCTCCTACTTAATATTCAACACCTCTACATTCCCAGATGAAACAATGTCCAATCATTTAACTATTTACAAACATTGTCACGTAGATAGGCGGGGCGCTGATGAATTCTAGTTGACCTGCACAGCTCAGTTGGTTTCTGGGCGTCGGCCTGAGCAGTTGGACCTGTTGCTGGTTCAGGATTTGCCAATGCAATCGACTGGATTTTTTTCGTGGGGCGTGGTCAGAGTCTTTAGGCCCAACCCTTCCAGAAGTCTGCACTGGAGTCATAGTTACTCAGGTGGGTGTTCCCACTGTATAACTGGGCTTGAGTCATAGTTAGACATTTGTTTATTTTATTGGCTAGAGTCTGTAAGCCTCTTGTTAGTTTGAGCTAACTCTGGTTGTCTTAGTGGAGAATTTTCAAGATGGCCTTGGATTTGGTCCAAGTGCTGTCACCACATTCTCCCATCCTCCAACTCAACTTTATAAGAGCGAGGGCCAGAAATTTCTACCACAGTAGCTGGAATCCAGAGGGCACCAACAGCATAGTTGTGGGCATATACTTTGGCTCCGATGTCAAATGACCAGATTTTTCCTGTTGAATCGGGAGGTGTTTCTGCAATGTAATTTGGGTGTAAACTTTGGGTGTAAAATTGAGAATGGATTCTCCTACCCATAAGGAGTTCTGCAGGGCTTCTATTCATTGTGGCGCTGGAGGTGATATGTTGCACTAATAAGAATTTATCCATCTGGGCTTGCCAATCCCCTGGGCCCATCCATCGGGGAGGCCATAGTCTCCAGAGGACTCAGATGACCGCCTTAGCAGTGATTGTAGACATCAGAAATATCTCCAACCACTTTGAGTATGCATTGACCACGATTAAAAATGTTTGGCCTTTTACTGGTCCTGCAAAATCGATATGCACTCAGGACCATAGTGCCTTAAGGGTTTCCCATTCTTTAGCCGTGGCAGAGAGGGGTGCTGGTCTGGATTCCTGACATGGTGTGCAGGTGGCAACCCATTCCACTATTTCATGGTCCATATTAGGCCACTAGACATAGTTCCTAGCTAGTGCTTTCATCCTGACTATTCCAGGATGCCCCTCATGTAAGACTTCCACCACCTCTCGCCTTGATCTAGGGTGTATAACAATTTCTCCCCACACAACAAACAGCCCTTCAATACAGACAACTCATTATGGTGTACATAATAAGGATGCAAATTTCCCTTCAAGGGTGCTCCTGGCCAACTCACGCGGCCCAGTTACTCCACCAGTAACTGGGCTGGTGGACCACCCAGTAACTGTATGCTGCCAGAAAGACAGTCTAGCGGGTCATCCTAGGGGACAATATTGAGGGAGTGGGGTGGTCTCCTGCCAATAAGCCCAGGAGTGGTTTATGGTCAGTGGCAAGCACAAAGTCTTGCCCATAAAGATAATCGTGAAACTGCTGAACACTGGTGACTGCAGCCAGCACTTCCCTGTCCATCTTGCTGTAGTTCTGCTCGGTGGTGGACAAGGTAGCAATAGATGCTTCGCTGTCATTGGGCATCTGGTGGCTGAGGACTGCCCCAACCCCAAATGGGGATGTGTCACAAGTCAGCACCAGGGGCAGGATCTCGCTGTAGTGGATGAGCACACTGTCAGATGACAAAAGTTGCTTCACAGCAGCAAAAGCAGCAGATTCAGCCCAACCCCAGGTCCAGGAAGCCTTCTTTCCCAGCCTATGCAATGGTTCCACCACAGTTGCCTTCTGTGGCAGGAACATACTGTAGAAATTCAGCAAGCCTAGGAATGCTTGCAACTCAGTTTTGTTTTTGGGAGTGGGAGCATCTCTGATTGCTGCAATCTTATTTTTTGTGAGGTGAATCCCTGAACTGTTGATCAAGTAGCCCAGGAATTCTATTTTTGGCACCACTGACACTCCTCTCACTTGACTTTAAGTCTGGCTTCCCTAAATCTCATTAGGACAGTTTTTAAATGGTCGAGGAGGACCTTTTTGTTTTTGGCGGACACCAGGACATCATCAAAATAGGGTACTACCCTGGGAATGCCCTGAAGCAACCGTTCCATGATACCTTGGAACAATCCTGGTGCCACACTCACGCCAAATTGTAATCGACAGTACTTGAAGGCACCTGTATGGGTGACAATTGTCTGTGCCTCAGCTGTACTGTCATCAACTGGCAACTGTTGATAAGCTTGTGCCAGATCAAGCTTGGCAAATGTTTTTCCCCTTTGTAGTGAATGGAGCAATTGCTGAATGATGGGAACCAGATAGGCACTCTGCTGCAATGCCTTATTGATTGTGTATTTGTAGTCTTTGCAGATGCGGACAGATCCATCAGACTTAATAGGTGTTACTATAGGGGTTTCCCAATGGACGTGATCGACTGGTTGAAGGATTCCCTGGCCAATTAACTTATCCAATTCTTTGTCAATTTTGAGTTTGAGGGCAAGAGGGACCCTTTGTGGTTTGATTCTAATTGGGGCAATATTTGGGTCTAGGCCAGTGATGGCAAACCTTTTCGGCACCAAGTGCCCAATCTGGAACGCGTGTGCATGTGCATACATGTGTGCATGCCGGAGCACCAGAAACCCAAAGACCAGCTGGCTGGTGTGCACATGTCTGTTTTTGGCCATTTTGGGGGCCATTTTCAGGCCATTTTGGGGGCCATTTTCAGAGCATTTAACTGGTCGTTTATGAGCCAAAAAATGGCCTGGGAAACAGCCTGTTTTTGGCTGTTTTCAGATGTTTTTCAGGGTGTTTTGGGAGGCATTTTCAAGGTGCTTTCAGGGTGTTTTTGGCCCAAAAAACAACCTGAAAATGCCCCCAAAATGGCCACGTGTCCCAGAAATCAGAAGAGCAGCTAGCAATAGCACACATGCCCACAGAGAAGGCTCTGTGTGCAACCTCTGACACGCATGCCATAGGTTGTCCATCACGGGTCTAGGCTGAAAGAAATAGATATTCCTTTATACTTCCCCAGGCTGTCACTGAAAACGTCCTCAAATTCCCAGATCAGCTCGTCCTCACTGTCTTCATGGATGGTGTTGATTCCTGTCACATCCATTCTCAGGCCTCGAACCAAGCCAAGCCAAGCCAAGCCGGCTTGGTAATATATCGCCAACCACGGTGATACTCAGGGGACCAGAGAACTTCCTAAACTTTATATGGAATGTTCCGCTCCCTATGACAGGGATGTGGTTTACCTGGTAGTCTTTAAGTTGCACCCTTTGGGGGCTTAGGTGTCTCTTCTTGAGTCTGGGCACAGCCTTTCTGATCGTTTCCCAAGACACAATAGTCAGGGATGATCTGGTGTCTATTTTTATGTCACAATGCGATCCTTCTATCTGGATGTTGACGTGTATCTTCTTCGCCTTAGTGAAGCTTGTTTGCCTGATGTTGGTCTGATACACATCCTTTTCCTCTGCTTGTGGGCCCTCTCTGTGCTGAGGCTTCCAGGATGTCGGTTTTCGTCTCTCTGCTGCAGTGGTTGTGGTGGTGGGAATTCTTACACACAGAATATGGCGGTCTGGCTAGCGCAGCAAACCCTTGCCAGGTGCCCCTTGCGGTCAGATCTCTGGCAGGTAGAGTCTGTGTATTTGCACGCTGCCCGGAGGTGCTTGCCCCCCCACCCTGCACACTATTGCTGCCTTCCTTCCTCATTGGGGTAGACTTTCTTTTTCTCAGATTGAAGCCAGCAAATGTCATTCTCATCTCCAGATGACTCAATCAGCTCAGTGCTCTCCTGGTGGACAGTGGCAGGTTGGCATGAAGATGGTGTGTTTCCCGCCTTTTGTAGGGCTGCCGCTGATTTCTGTTGCTATGGCCTCTTCTAGTGTGGTCTGCAGAGTGAGGTTCGGCTTCGCTAAAAAACGCCTTTGTAAGCTAATGTCCCTCACTCCATTAATGAGTTGTTCTAGCAGTACGTCCTCTAGTTCTCGAAACCCACAGTATGCTGTGGCCTTTCTCAATGCTGCCATGTAGTGGTTTACTGTTTCGCCTTCCTCCTGCATTCTGATGTGGAACTCGCACTACCTCACGAACTTTGATTGCACTGGAGTGTGCTTGAAACGCGTTCTGAAGTGTGGCCCATGGCACTGTTTGCACCATTGCTGGTGTGACGAGTGCCCTGGCTGTCTTGAGCACTTTGGTTCCACAATAGCTGAGAAACAGCACTCTTTTTTGATTATACAATAGTCTCAGGAGGTCATTGGCCTCCAAGAAACACTTGAATCTGATAATGTACGAGTCCCAATTGTCCGTGGCTGCGTTGAACCGGAGTTGGCTGGGGTGGGCAGTCATCATGATGGCTGATGCAGGTTTTGTTCACTGCTGGCTTGGCCAGACAATGCTTCACCTGGTGGTTCTGTCCTCTGCTGGGACTGCAATCATGACTAAAGCTCTTTTTGTCTGATTGCTCTTCCGATCCTACCTTCGTCGCCAGTGTTAGATCAGGTGATGGAAGAGACAGGACACAGCTCTGACACTAACAACAGCTTTTTATTAGTAGATCAGTGCAACCCAGCAACTGGCTCATCTGACTGCTCTTCCTTTGATAGGGAACTGTCAAACGGGTCAGTGAATGGGGTTTGAGTTTTTTCCCACCGGATTGGTAGACCTGAGTGAAGCCTATGCTCCCTCCTACTTAATATTTAACAAAAATGGTCCCAGTTATAATAGGAGCACTTGGGGCTGTGATTCCTAAACTGGGAACCCAGGAACAACATGATAACTCTTGTCCAGAAGAAGAGTGCAGTGCTTGGAACAGCTAAAATACTGCACAGAACCTTTCAATTTGCAGGCTCCTGGTTAAGGGCCCAAGTTTGAGGAAGATACATATCATCCATAGAAACGAGAAGTGTGTGCGCGTGTGTGTGTGTGTGTGTGTGTACACACACACACACATGCATATTATATATATATATATATATATATATATATATATATATATATATATGTATGTATGTATGTATGTATGTATGTATGTATATGTATATGTGTGTGTGTGTATATATATATATGTATGTATGTATGTATGTATGTATATGTATATGTCTGTCTGTCTGTCTGTCTGTCTGTCTGTCTGTCTATCTATCTATCTATCTATCTATCTATCTATCTATCTATCTATCTATCTATCTAATAAAACAGCCAAATAAGAAGAGAAGAGTTACCTCTGGTCTTTGCACTTCTCCAGCTACAATTTTTCTTTCTAGTTCAATTAGTTCTATTACTTTTCTATTTAGAAGTGGTCCATTTGCTCCTCTTACAATATCTATCATCTTGCCATCCTGAAAAACAAATAATATTAATAATAAATTTAAAAAATCATCTATTCTGTTTCAGACTTAAGGCTGAATTAACTAATTTAAGCCTATATGTATTCATATCTGTCTATCTGTCTATTGGTCTGTTTCTATCACTATCTTGCATTCAGCTACTCACATATAACTTACATTCTTTCATTCATAATTCTATAGAATCAGGGAGATAACCTTGAGGGAAACATACAAGAACTGTTATATAAGCAAAGACAACTGAAACATTCCTTAAGTCCTAAGAAGAAAGGTAGTAGGGATTCAAAGCTCTTCCTTAATTCATTGGAATATAACAGATATGGAAAGTAAATACAGTCTTAAAAGATTCTATTACTATAGCCTCAATAAAGTATAATTCAATTATTTCAGTGTACAGATAGTACAACTTAGTGGCACAATTGGAAGTGGAATTTTTGTTACTTAAAACAAATGCTTAGTTGTTAAGCAAGAAGTCATTTGACCAGATCCAATTTTATGACCATTTTTGCAGAGCTGTTCATGAATCACATGGTTGTTAAGCCGATCTAGTTTCCTTGACTGGTTTTTTTTTTTTTTTTTGATCACATAATTGCAAAAAATTGTAACAATCATAAATGTGTTGCTAAGTGCCCAAATTGCAATCATGAGATATGGAGGTGTTGTGATGGTCATAATTTTGATGACATATCATAAGTCAATTTTCCCGAGGCTGATATAACTTCAATTTTCAATTTGTTGTTAAACAAATGGTGGTAAGACAAGGACTACCAATAGTCTGTTTCCTGACTTGATCTAACCTGAATAGCTGACATAATTATGTCAAGGATGTAATACTCTGGAAAACTATTGGATGTCATTGAAGAGATATAGAAATTCTGATCCATTATTGTTATCTAGAAGTTGTCCAGAATTATGCAGATTTGATATTATATTCTTGCACATAAGACATAGTCAATTCAGCTCTCAGTTAACTTAATTCTGCAACTTCAGAAAAACCCATTAAAGTCAATGCAAGGCTTCTTCAATAACTAATTGTAGGAGACATGTATATATGAGGACGGATATCAGTTTGAGAGCGATCCAGCTGCTGCATGAAGAGTTAATTTTTGTTCCTACCTACTTGTAAATATCTCTTTCAAATAAGTACCCTATCCTACAATTAGTTTTGGAAAAGGAAAAAGTGGGGCATTCTACATGGAGGGAAGGAAATCATATTCACAGGGAAGGGAAAATTAACTCCCCCCCACCCATTTCTGCTGTACTTGAAATTAAGTTGTGAAGCCAATGTTAAGTGTTCCTTTGAGGGGTTTTCTTTCTCCAAGGCTGATTACTTGCTAGTGGAGCTAAAGGAGATACTGTGAGCAATTGGGGAAGTTTGGCAGACTGTTACTATCGCCTAGGCTGGATAATCTTCACTATGGTGTAATCAGTCTGGTTTTGCAGCAGTTTAACCCAGCATGGCCAATGGTAAGGAACTGTACAAATGCAATAGAAAAGATTATTCATAACAATATACCACGAATACTTGGCAAAATCTCTATCCCAGTGCTGCCTTCTCAAATAAAAACAATACCACCTTATTCTCCAGTGGAATTTTCTGCAGCTCTAGGCTGATGGTTTTGTTTTCGTGAAAGTTTTGGCTTGGATTTTTTAAAAAAAACTATTTCAGTTAAGTAGTAAAAGTGGAGAAATCACTTAAATTGTGCAACTCTAGATCCATGCATATAAATGTTAACTTATCTGTTTGGTTAAGTAAATAAAGTTTACTTATTTATTTAGAAAATTTATATGGTTGCCCACTTACTCTCAGTGACTTGATGTGGCTTAAAAAAGTAAAAGCCCAATATATAAACAGTAAAAGCAATAACCCTTCACCCCTCCCCCAGTGGCAATAATTAATCAAACAAGCACTTGATGGACTCCATACTACTCTGGGTTCCCCATGCCCATTGGCAAAACCAGGTCTTCAGGGCCTTGCGAAAGAGTATCAAAGTGGGTAGCAGTTTGATCTCTGTGGTGTTGATGTTCCAAAGGGAAGGAACCATCACAGAGAAGGCTATTCTTCTGGATCCTGCTAGATGTACCTCCTTAGGAGAGGAGATCCACAACATTGTCTGACTCCCTGCTTTGGTGGATCAGTGCATGTAACTGAGAAGAGACGGTCCTTCAAATAACCTCATCCCAAGCCGTGAAGGGCTTTAAAAATGACATCTAGCACCTTGAATTATACCTGGAATCATTCTTTGTTTATTATTACAGGATTTTCTTTCTCTGAAATCTTTTTCGTATTGGGATTATTGTGCCAAAGGCAGGATGAAATAAGAATAAGGGCTAGGATGAAACACCAGGATATAACAATAGAAAGGGATTTGCATGCACAAATATTCTCATATACAGTTTTAGAAATACATAATACAGAAGATTCCAGCCATTTTGAATTATTGTCCTCCTTTTGTATATTTCATCATGGCTCAAGAAAATGTGTTATTACACACATTTAACCCTATGCAAAGCTCTTTTCCGATCCCCATTATGGTGCACTTACCAGACAGAAGACAAAAGCAGGTTCACATTTATCTTTAAATGGGAGCAGCGTCACCACACTATCAGCCTCTGCCTTAAATGAATAATACAAAATATATCTGCTATATTTTTTCTTCTAAATCATGTTGTACAGTAACAATTATCATATGATTCACAATTGTGGTTTATTATAGCTTTACTAGAACTTGGGCTGCAATATCTAGACCAGTAGATGGAAGCAAAGAGATATAAACTCATTCTTTGAACTATCTATTGATTGCCCTGTTTTTTTTGTTAGTCCTACTTATTGGGTTTTGGTTTAGTCTGCTGCTTCTTTTTCTTGTTTCTATTGCAGTTCCCAATGAAAATTAATCCCATTGTAATTGCCATTAAAAAATACAAAGCTAAAAAAATGGGTATGATTGATCTACTCAAGGATAAGCAAGCTACTGTTCTACTGTTTAATTTTGCTATCCTAATCATAGTAAAACAACTTAATTACATCAGAATTCTATATAGTTCTAATTGCTTTAAATCACTTTAGATTGGATAATATATGTATGATTGTGACACATCCATTGAAATCCTTGTAAGTCTAGACTAACCTCTAGTATTTATTTCTTTAAAACCATTCACCTTCTTCTCTACAACAGCTTACTCTTTCAACTTTTTTTTTAATTTTTAATTTTTATTTCTCATAAAAACATTTACATATACATTTATCCATCATTTTTCATTCCCCTTATCTTTTAACTTTCATTTTTCATTTTTACTTTTTCGGGGCTGCTCTTTTACCATTTACCTTTACTCCAACCTTTCTTCTTCTCCTCCCCATCTCTTCCTTCCCCCTTCTCCTCCTGCTTCCTTCTTTCTTCCTCTCCTTCTCTTTCCTACTTCCCCTTCCCTTCCCCCACTCCTCTCTTCTTCCCCCTTCTAACCTTCTCTTCTACTCCTCTTTCCATTCCCTTTTCTTCCTCTCCTTTTCCCTTTCTTCTTTCTCCTCTCCTCTCTTCTCCCTTCCTCTCTCTCTACTCCTTCCCCCTCTTTCAACTTTCTCAAGTTTCAAAATCTATGTATCAATAAAAAGCCATGTTTTAGCCCAATTTAGCCCATTTCTTGTTTGTCTAAATTGTAAAGAATAGCTTTGAGTGTAGGGATATTCATTAGATGGACTAAATTTATTAAATTAGGAAGTTTAGCCAAGTTCTTTGTCACTTGATCATCTCACCTCATTTCTACAAGGCATAACATAGTTATTGTGTGTCTTTAATGAATATAACGATATTTAAATTCCTTTTCCTAATTTCAGCTTGCTATGGAATTTTTAATGATAATATTTTCAATAATCTCCCTGTCAAAATGAGACTAACTTGGTCAAATGAGGTATTAATATCACAAACTGTGCTTCTCCAAAGTATTTAGCATGAGAAAGTATTTAATAGTTTCCCATAAGCTAGTCATCTTTGATATATTGGCTCTTGGATGCACTTGCTTGGAGGTATGGGAAGTGAAATCCAATTTATAGGGAGGGTGCTACTTTAGAAAAAGCTAGTTGGTTATTCAGATTCTTACCACAGCAAAATGTAGAAGATTATCTTCACCATATTCATTTTTTAGCCTCCTGAACAAGTTTACTACAGCTTTGCAAGGTCCACACCATGCCTGATAAATATCTACCACTGATAAAACATAGAGACATAACATAAATCCTTATTTTTTAAAATTAACAATTTCTTTGCTGGAACTCTCACCCATGCATAAAATGTGGATCTCAAATTAAAATAATACATTAATATTTCAAGAAAATAAAAATCATATATCAATAATGGACAGAAAGGATGCATTTGCAATTCCTCAAAGCTTATTCGAAGGATCAGCAAGTGCTTTAGGTTTAATAACATTCTTCTAATGAATGCAATTGTTTATTGCACATTTCCTCCTTAACATAAAGCAATGCATATTTTAGTGGAGATTAAAACTTTTCCTGCTTTATTATGTCCAGAATATCTTCTTTTTTAAGTGGATATGTCAGGATTTGTTGGACTAAATAATTCAACATATCTAGAGCTCGGATTTTAAAACTTTTTTAGTTTGCAGAACCTGGAAATTTAAAAAGAAAAAGAAAAAAGAAAGAGAAAATATATCCCCAGAAGGCCTGATCAAAAGACAAAATTCTAGTGAGAGAAAATTGGCTGAGGTTAATTGATTTAAATTTTATCTTATTTTTGCCTTTAGGTTGGGGTTTTTCAGCCTTCACAACTTTCTGATGTGTAATCTTCAACTCCCAGAATCTCCTACAATCATATCACTTGATTATTTTCTCCAAGATAAGAAATGAAAAAAAGATTAACAGATCTGATACATCTTGAGGTTGCTCTAGAATAGTATTTTTCAACTTTGGCAACTTTAAGATTTGTAGACTTTTAACTCCTGGAATTCCCAGCCAGCATGTTGGTTGGGGAATTCTGTGGTTGAAGTCCACATATCTTAAAGTTGCCAAGATCGATAAGCACTATCATAGAATCTCACAGAATTCTATCAAGTACTCTCTAGGATCTTGGCATTTTGTCTTATGCAATTAACCAACACCATCAGGTCTAAACTAGATTAGACACTGGCTGCTGCATAAGAGGTATAATGCTCAAATTAGACCTTAAATATATATATATATGTATCTAATCTGTTTAAAATTAAAATAACCAACTCCCGAAGATTGTAATAATGGTGGTAGTGGTGGGGACCTTATATTGTTCTCTCTTCTTGTTCTAGTTCTGTTAATAATTACCATATTTTTCGGTGTATAAGACGCACTTCCCCCCTCCAAAAAAGTGGGTGGAAATGTCTGTGAGTCTTATCCAGTGAATGTTGCTGAAGCCCAGCCCAGGGGTGAAATGCTACCAGTTTGAACCGGTTTGGGTGAACTGGTAGTGGCGGTGGTGCATGGTTTGGCGAACTGATAGCGGCAGCAGTGCAAAGCTCCACTCACCTACCCGGAAGTGGTTACTTCCTGGTTTTAACCAGAAAGTAACCCATTTTGACCCTCTGCGCATGAGCAGAAGGCTTTGCACATACACAGAGGGTCCAAAATCATATATGATGTGCTCATGAAGCACTCACTTCCAAACTGATAGGGAAGGTAAATAGATTTCACCCCTCACCCTGCCCACCCACCGGCCCCACCCTTTACCCCACCCCAGCAATTTACCTCCTTGCAGCAAACAGCAAACAGCCAACAGCCTGGTCAGCTTCAGCACAGCCTGATTTAGCACAAGCAGCTGATTGGCAGTTGGATCGGCCTCCCGAAATACCACCTATCAGCTGTTCAAGGCTGCAGGGATCGCTGCCACCCATTGCTGCCCATCACTGCTGCTGCCTATCGCCGCCTCTGCGTGCTCCATTTTTGGCCTCCCATTTTCGGCCTCCGTACATCCTGTTTTTGGCCCATTCCAGTTGGTGAGGACAGGCAGTAGCAGCAGCGATACCTGCTGCCTAGAATGGGCCAAAAATGGGACATGCAGAAGCCAAAAATGGAGTCTGCAGAGGTGGCGATAGGTGGCAGCAGTGATGGGTGGCAACAGCGGCAATGAGCGGTGGCGATCCCCACAGCCTGGAACAGATGATAGGCAGTATTCCAGGAGACCAATCCAACTGCCAATCAACTGCTTGTGCTAAATCAGGCTGTGCTGAAACTGACCAGGCTGGTTGCTGGTTGCTGAAAGGAGATAAATTGCTGGGAGGCAGAGGCAGATTCCCCCCCTCCAATTGTTTTCCTCTCTAAAAGCTAGGTGTGTCTTATACTTCAGAGTGTCTTATAGTCCAAAGAATACAATAAATTTAGCCGATATGATCCAATAACGGTTTTTGAGATATTAGAAGCTATTAAAAAAATGAAGCCAGCCAAAGCCCTAAGCCCAGATGGTCTTACAAGCCAATACTATAGGTGTTTCGAAGATGAACTTCTTCAACCACTAAAAGACACAATGAATGATATACTACAGGGGAGGGAATATACCCCAGACGTGGAAAGAAGCCAATATCGTGTTGCTCCCAAAGGAGGGTCAAGATGTTACAAAGATAAAGAATTATAGACCAATTTCATCATTAAATAAAGACTATAAACTCTTTGCCACTATTCTGGCAGAAAGACTAAAGAAGATTTTACAGGTATTTATACATGAAGACCAAGCAGGCTTTCTGCCTAAAAGACAGCTAAGAGATAATGTGAGGACTGTCTTAAATATTATTGAATATTTACAATATCATAATGAAAAACAGGCTGCTTTAATTTTTTTGGATGCAGAGAAGGCCTTTGACAACCTGAATTGGGGCTTTATGTTTAAGGTGCTGGAAGAAATAGACTTTGGAGTGAATTTTATTCAAGGAATTAAAATGATCTACACGTCCAGAATGCAAAAATTGTCATAAATTGTGATTTGACTAATTCATGTAAAATTCAAAAGGGTATAGGACAAAGATGTGCCTTGTCCCCTCTGTTTTTATTTTGGTTTTGGAAGTCTTGAATAGAGATATCAGACAAAATGACAAAATAAGGAAGGGGCATGGTCAGCATCACAGCAACACAGCATGAAACTTTGGGGTTCCAAAAGATAGCGCTGATATCACAGCCATTTGGGGGTCCTTCGGGGTCATAGCTGTGTCGTAGGGATGGTGAAGAATGGAGACACAGGCTGGTATGAACAGGGAAATCACAAATTCACTGAAGTACTGGCAAATAGCCTCCGACTCAGCAGTTGGGAAGAGAGCTAGGAAGCTATCATAAACTGAGGCGGCCACATGGAATAAGAAAAGAAAGCAGCAAGGTGAAACATCTGGGTGAGAACAAATTGCTGTCTTGGAAATAAGATTCCTTTTGTAAAAAAATTTACTCCCTGACTTTAAAAAACTTTACTTGAGAGAGAACAGCAAAAGAGGAGAGGGGAGGGAGCAGATACAAGGCTATCTCCCTTCTTCCAGCAATAGCGGCAAAAATGTGGAAGCCATTAATGACAATAATTGACAAAGTTTGAAAACTGATTTTTAATTAATAGAAAGCAGATTGGGCAGAGTGGGGGTTTCTTTTTGCCAAGTTTGATGTATGACTGAACTTTGAAATCCTGAGATTTGTATCTGAAAAACTAAAAAATTGGACTGCATATAACAAGATAATTGGAATAATTGGGAGTAAATTGTAGTGCCATCTAGTGGTGCTAGAGAAAATTCAACAATTAAATTGAACAAAGAAGAAGATAAGAATGGAATGACCTTGAACAATGTTTTGAGAAGTCTGATAAGAAATGGTCTGGTGATTTTGTAGCAGAGAAGAAAAAAGGATGGCATCTAGATCCTAAAAAGCTAGCCTGTATGTATCCATGTGTGCAACCCAAGTGTTGGAGATGTGAATGTGATGATGCCACGTATTATCATATATGGTGGACATGTAAAAAAATTAAGGCATATTGGATAAAAATATGGTGGATTATTCAAAATATTCTCAAAAAGAAGATAAAATTTACTCCACAGTTCTTCTTGTTAAGTATAATTACAGATTGTACTGTTATAGAGACTAAGTTGATTTTAAATTTAATAACAGCAGCCAGACTTTTGGTGGCACAGTATTGGAAGAAAGAAGACTTGCCTACTATTGAAGAATGGACATTAAAAGTAGTGAACTTAGCAGAGATGGCCAAAATTTCAGCGTATTTGAAGGACCATTCAAATGAAAGATATACATCAGAATGGAGAAGATGGATTGACTATATTCAAAACAAATATCGGACTAAAAAGCTTCAAATAGCTTATGAATGAAATCAACTTTTTCTTTTTGAATTATGTTTTGTTAGTTGAAAGGGGAGTTAAACAGCAAGAGGGAATTAAGAGCCTACAGAAAGTTAGCATATTTTAGTTTATGTTTGTTAAATGTTACACCCTGTATTTGCTCTGGGAAGTCTGGGCTGGGGGGAGGGGGGGTTGGAGGGAGAGGGGGGATGGGGGATAGGTGGTGGGTGGAGGAGGGAAGAGGGGGGAGGAGGGATGGGGAAAAATTGTTGTAATATTTGATAACACTTTTTTTTATTATTATTTTAAATTTTTATACCGCCCTTCTCCCTGAGGACTCAGGGCGGTGTACAGCCAGAATTAAAAAACATAAAATACAAATATTAAAAAACAATTAATATATATATAAATTTGGCCCAAAATTAAAAATACAAACCAATTAAAACATTTAAAATTTCTTCTTAAGCCAGCCCGGCTTGCTGGAAAAAGTGGGTTTTAAGGGCACGGCGGAAGGCACTAAGGTCTTGGATTCTCCTTATCTCTGGGGGCAACTGATTCCAGAGGGTAGGTGCCCCCACAGAGAAGGCCCTCCCCCTGGGGGTCACCAGCCTACATTGATTGGCTGATGGCACCCTGAGGAGGCCCTCTCTGTGGGAGCGCACGGGACGATGGGAGGTCGTCGGTAGCAGCAGGCGGTCTCGAAGATAGCTAGGCCCGATGCCATAGCACCTTTAAAGGTGATAACCAGCACCTTGAAGCGCACCTGGAAGACCACTGGGAGCCAGTGCAGCTCGCGCAGGAGCGGTGTTACATGGGAGCGCCATGCTGCTCCCGTCACTACCCGCGCTGCTGCATTCTGGACCAGTTGGAGCCTCTGGGTGCTCTTCAAGGGGAGCCCCATGTAGAGAGCATTGCAGTAGTCAAGGCGAGAGGTGACGAGGGCATGAGTGACTGTGCACAGGGAATCCCGATCAAGAAAGAGCCGCAACTGGCGAATCAGGCGAACTTGACAAAAGGTCCCCCTGGTTACAGCTGTCAGATGTTCCTCCAAAGACAGCTGCATATCCAGGAGGACTCCCAGATTGCGAGCCCTTTCTGTGGGGGCCAAAGACTCGCCCCCAATAGTCAGTGATGGAGTCAACTGACTATATCAGGATGCCAGGAGCCACAGCCACTCAGTCTTGGAAAGGTTGAGCTTGAGCCTGTTCCTCCCCATCCAGATCCGCACAGCCTCCAGGCACTGGGACATCACTTCAAGGGCATCATTGGGGTCGCCTTTTTTTTTTAATAAAAAAAAGAAAAGGAAAAAAGGAAAAAAAATATACAGCTAAAAACTGAACTGCCTGCCTGTTGTTTTGCAGATTTATAAATCATGGAATTGTTGAGGTACTAGGTTTTGGTAATAAGTTTATACATGTTATTTCAAAACTGTATCAAAAAAGTAGTGCAAGAGTGAAGGTGAATGGAAGGCTGACAGAAGAGATAAGATTGGAAGCGGGTACAAGACAAGGATGTCCCCTGTCTCCAACATTATTTTTATTAGTTATGGAAATTTTGACTAAAATGATAGAAAAAGATGAAGAATTGGAAGGGTATAAGGGATATAAGATAAATCTGTATGCGGATGATACTTTGATTATTTTGAAAGATATAGAGAAAGATTTGAAAAAGATACATAAGCATTTGGAAGAATTTGAGGAAATGACAGGTTTGAAAATAAATTGGTCAAAATCTGAATTATTAATGAATAATAATGGTAAGGAGTGGGAGAATATGCAAGAACAACTTGGGATAAGGATTAAAAAAACATTGAAATATTTGGGCATAACACTTTCACTCAAAGTTAAAGAAATGAAAAAATTAAATTATGATGTGGTGATGAATGAAATTGAGAAAAAGATAGATAAATATAAAATGATAAAGTTGTCTTGGTTTGGTAGAATTGCAATGTGTAAGATGATGTTGTTGCCAAAGTTTAATTTTTTATTTGAGATGTTACCGTTAAACTTGACAGAGAAAGATATTGAAGGATATCAGAAGAAATTGGATAAATTTTGTAATGGTGGGAAAAGACCTAGATTAGTGAAGAAAATGTGGTATCAAAATCAAAAGGAAGGTGGATTAGGAATCCCCAAACTACTCAATTATTATTGGGCTTATGCTATTCGGACTGTGGTAAAAATATTTAAAGGTGAAGATAGTCATTGGAGAGATTTAGAATTAAAGGACATCAAGAGATTTGGCTCAACATGGTTTTTAGATAAAGCAAAATCAAAATGTGTAATTAATAGCTATTGGTTAAAGGGACTGAGTAAAATTTGGAACAAATTTGTTAAAATTTTAATTCCAGATATAATTTTCTTAGGGAAGACAATTGAAAATTGGCCGATTAAAACTAATATAAGTCGTGATAGGGTAATGGAAGATGAAAATATACAAACTCTAATAGATTGGTTAAAAACTTCAGAAAATGAAAGGAGGAAAAAAGAAATCATTGAAAAATTGGGTTTAAGCTGGTTTGAAAAAATACAGATAGAAAAATGGACTAAGAAGGTAAGGGACAATTGTTCGATAAGTAGAAGTAAAACTGAATTTGAATATTTAGTATTCCAAATTATGAAAGATGAAATTGGGCTAAAGGGACTCGTTAGTAAGATATATAAGATTATAAATTTTGATGGAAAACCACAAAGGGTGATGAAGATGAATTGGGAAAAGAACTTAATATTAAAATATCAGATTTAGATTGGAACGTGAATTGGAAGAGTAGAATTATGAAGACTTTATCTGTAAGGATTAAAGAGCATAATTATAAGGTTGTTTGGAAATGGTATTTGACTCCATTAAGATTGTCACTGATGGATAAAAAAATTAGTAAACAATGTTGGAGATGTGATATGGAATTAGGGACTTATGAACATATGTGGTACAAATGTGATAAAGTTAAAAAGTTTTGGCAACAATTGGAGGAAATGATATTTGAAATGATGGGGAAAGCAATAATATTGAGACCAGAAACTATATTACTGTTGATAATTAAGGAAATAGAACCAACAAAATATGAGAAGGAATTGATTAGAATTATGATTATAATGAGTAGAATTATAATAGCCAGATATTGGAAATTAGATGTGAATTTTAGAATAGAAGAATGGTATTGTGAAATGTGGAAATTAGCTTTAAATGATAAAATGACATGTGATATTAAAATTAGAAATGGTGACTATAAAGAAGATATTTTCTGGAAAATTTGGAAACCATTTGTGGACTATGCGCTGGGAAAATTGGATGCTTCGGTACCTGTACCCCGAGAACGTGGATTTTGGCGATCATGAGGATATATCCGAAGAACCAAATCTTCCTTTCTTATGTATAGCACAGGGTGAAATATTGTATATGTTGTTTGTAATGTTAGTAATTTAAAATAAAAAATGAAAAAAATAAATAAAAATAAATCATGGAATGGTATATTTGGTCCTTTTTTTTTTTAATTTGATTTATATGCCACTCTTCTCCGGAGACTCAGGGTGGCTTACAATGCATTAAGCAATAGCCTTCATACTTTTGTATATTTATACAAAGTCAGCTTATTGCCCCCACAAACTGGGTCCTCAATTTACCTACCTTAGAAAGGATGGAAGGCTGAGTCAACCTTAAACCTGGTGAGATTCGAACGTACAGTAATTGCAGACAGCTGGTGTTAATCACAATGCTATTAGTCTGCTGACCCACCAGGCCCTTTTAAATTGGATTTTTTTCCCCTTCTCTTTGTAATTACATTTTTGGAGATTAGCTTCTTTCTTTCTCTCTCCTTGGAAATTTTATCTCTCTCTTTTTTTTGGTTTTTTTCTTTCCTTTCCTTATCTCTTCTTTTTTACTTTTAACATTCTTTTTTGGTGATAGATATATTTTTGTTTTTATTTTTTGGCCTTTTTATACTTTTGACTTTCTTGGCTCTTTTTGATTTTCAAATCTGTACTTTGAACTTTTTGTTATATCCCTTTTTTCTCTGCTTTGTGGATTAGGGTAACAAGAACCTGAAGATTTTGATTGTGGATTGGACTTTGATTTTAAACCTGGAAGTAATTAAGAGGCAAATTTGAATTTTAAAGTTGAATCATTTGGATTACAAATTAGGTGGTTTGAATTTAAAGAACAAAATGAAGAAAACAACACAACATTTATCTTCACCATCAATATCAACAGCAGCTAGCTCCATGAGACAAAAAAACAGCTGAAACTATAACACAGCAACAGAAAGCCAATATGGAATTAAAAAATATATTACAGGCCATATATGAAGACCTCAAGGAAAGAATAAACAAAATAGATGAGAAAATTGAAAAAAAATGGATGGAGAATTTAAGGAAGTTAAAGAGATGATAGGGAAAAATGAACAACAACTGAAGATAGTGGAAGAAAAAACAGAAGCAACAGAGAAAAAAGTGGAGGAGATGGATTATAGATTTGCAACCACTGATAAGAATCAGGAAAGGACAATTATAACTATCGAAATGGATAAAGCTGATTATTATCTAAGATTTCAAAATATCAAAGAAGAAAAAGGAGAGAACCTAGCAGAAAAAAATTGCAGAAATATTAGCGGAGGCAATGGAAGAGGACAAAGAAAAGATACTAAGTGGAATTGATGAGATATATAGAGTGCATACAAGATATGCAATGAGAAATAATTTACCAAGAGAAATACATGTCAGATTTACCAAGAAAAGATTGAGAGCAGAGATACTGCAATTGATGAGAAATTTGACAATAAAGCAAAAAGGTAGAGAGATAGTAGCACTGAAACAAATTCCAAGAAGAGTTAGAGACTTAAGAAAAGAATATCAATTTCTTACGAAATGTCTGATTAAAAGAGGAGTGAATTTCAGATGGTTGGTGCCAGAAGGAATCTTGGTGAACTGGCAGGAACAAAGACACAGATTAGATACAATAGAGAAAGCAGAAATATTCTATGAACAATACATAGGATTCCAAGAGGAAGGAAGATCAAGTGAAGAAAGAGGGATTGGACAACAGGAAGAAAAAAAAGGAACAATTAAAAGAGACAACAAAAGAACAGGAAAAAGAGAGCAATAAGAGAAGGAGCAAGAGCGAAAGAAGTTAAAGACCAAAGGGAGATAAGAGTACTAGATCTACAAAACAAGTAAATAAGTAAGAAACGGAAGAAAAAATTAAAATGATATCAAAGAATATAAACGGATTAAATTCAGCGATAAAAAGAAGAATATTTAATAAATTAGAGAAGCTAAAATTAGAGATTATATGTTTCCAAGAAGTCCACATTAGAAAACAACTTTTGGAGCAAGTAAAATTGGGGACATTATATACAACGCTTGCTTGCCAAAGTAAAAGAGGAGTAGCACTTTATATTAAAAAGATAATTCAATCTAAACAAATATTTGAGGATGAGGAAGGAAGAGTATTAATGGTAGAAATAGTAATGAACTATTAAAAAATATTGATAGTGGGGATATATGCTCCAAATGAAAATCAAGAAGAATTTTATGCGAAATTACACAGGAAAATATTAGAATATGTATATGAAGATATATGCATAATAGGAGACTTCAATGTAATTGATAATAATGAGTTAGACTACAAATCTACAAAAATGAATAAAAAATTAAGAAAGACTTTACCTAGAGCTCTGATGGTGAACCTATGGCACGCGTGCCATAGGTGGCACACAGACCCCTCTCTGTGGGCACACCAGCTGTCACCCCAGCCCAGTTCCACCGTGCATGCATGTGTGCCTCCCGCTGGCCAGAGGGTCTCTGCTGTGCATGTGCCAGGGGTGGGGCACATGCATGGGGGGGAGCAGATTGGTGCAAGAGGCTTTCCAGGCCCAAAATGGGGCACATTTTGGGCCTAGAAAGACTCCTGCAGCAACCTGGAAGCTAAAACAGCCCCAGGCGCATGCATGGGGGGGGCGCATGCATGGGGGAATGCTTGCATTGTATTTGGGGGGTTCGGGTACGCGCCCACATTTGGGCACACACACATGCTTTGGGCACTCCGCACCAAAAAGGTTAACCGTCACTGACCTAGAACATTTTATACAATGACAGATGAGTTAAGCTTGCAAGATGCATGGAGAAAAAGAAATTTGAAAGAAAAGCAGGATACATTTTATTCAAACAGGCACATGTCGTGGTCAAGAATAGATATGATGTGGATGTCAGCAGCATTAATCTCCAAGATATATAAGGTTGAAACAGAAGCAAGTACATGGGCAGACCACAATCCAATAACAATGATATGGAAGGGGAAGAGAAAAAGAATGAGATGGACATTAAACCAAAACTTACAATGTATGGAAAAAGAATTGACTTTCTTCTTTAAACAAAATAGAAAAGAGGATACATCACTGCAAAATATATGGGATACTAGTAAGGCATATATTAGACGATTAACAATGATATATTTAGGAAAATGGAATAAACAGAACAGACAAAAACAAAAAAAGTTGGAAAAGGAACATAAGAATCTAGAACAGTGGTTCTCAACCTTCCTAATGCCGCGATCCTTTAATACAGTTCCTCATGTTGTGGTGACCCTCAACCATAAAATTATTCCTAAAACCATCAAAAATATGTGTTTTCCGATGGTCTTAGGCCAGGAGTCCCCAACCTTTTGGACCTCAGGGACCACCAAGTTCATAATTTTAAATTTCGCGGACCATTAATACGAATCCAGCGCGCCGCTGGCTGAAGAACCTGGACTCCCAATGATGGGATGGTGTCCTTCAGGCACTCTCCCTCCTCTCTTTCTCTCTCCCCCCTCTTTCTCTCTCTTTCTCTTTCATTCTCCCTCCCTCTCTCTCCCCCAGTCTCTCTCATTCTTTCTCTCTCTCCCCCTCTCTCTTTCTCTCTCCCATTCTTTCTCTTTCTTTTTCATTCCCCCTCTCTCCCATTCTTTCTCTCATTCTCTTTCTCTCTCTCCCCTCTTTCTCTCTCTCTCCCCCACTCTCTCTTTCATTCTGATTCTCTCTCTCTGATTCTTTCATTTTCTATCTCTCTCATTCTCTCTGATTTTCTGATTCTCTTTCATTCTCTGTCTCTTTCTCTGTCTCTCATTCTCTCTCTCTCACTCTGATTCTCTCTCTCTCTTTTTTTTAATTTGATTTATATGCCGCCCTTCTCCGGAGACTCAGGGCGGCTTACAATGCATTAAGCAATAGCCTTCATTCTTTTGTATATTTTATACAAAGTCAGCTTATTGCCCCCACAAACTGGGTCCTCATTTCACCTACCTTAGAAAGGATGGAAGGCTGAGTCAACCTTGAGCCTTGGAGAGATTCGAACCAGCAGAAATTGCAGGCAGCTGTGTTAATAACAGGGTGCACTAAACCACTGTACTATCAAGGCTCTTTTCTCTCTCTCTCTCTCTCTCATTTTCTCTCTTTCATTCTGTCTTTCTCTTTCATTCTTTCTCTCTCTCTGTCTCATTCTGATTCTTTCTCTTTCTCTCTCTCTCTCATTCTCTCTTTCATTGTCTCTTTCTCTCGCTCTCTCATTCTGATTCTCTCTTTCTCTCTCTCTCTCTCTCATCTCATGGGCCAGCCAGTGTCTTGGGCCTGAGATGAAGTCAAGCATCTCCCAGAGAGACCAAGGTGCGTGGAGCACCAACAAGGGCCGGAAGAAGTGTAGGAGTGAAGCACTACTTGAACTTGCATGGCATGAACATTCGCCTTGATATATTTGCGCCAGCCGGTGGCCAAGGCAGCCCTCATCTTCTGCCGCTTGGGACTCGGAGCGGTAAATGGTGACTGGTTTGGGGACCAGCCGGATTTTGCTCTCCATTGTGGATGCCAGATTGGCCCCCTGCAAGCTCTTGTCTCTTGAGGAGCGCTCCCTGGAGCAGCGCTGTAAACTTTGGTTGGGCTCCTCGAGAGATGAGAGCTTGCAGGGGGCTGATCTGGTGTCTGCAATGGACAGAAGGGGCATTGGTCCTACCTGATACGCTCCTTCTCGTTGAGTGGAGACAGCAGCCAGGATGGGTAGTAGCAGCCAATCAGCATGAAGGACTAAGTCTATCAATCACATCAAGTCCCGCCCTTGTTACCGGGCAGACCCGCTTTAGGCGAAGAACTGAAGAGATAGACTCGGCGTGTGGGAAACGAAGAACAGAGTCCAGAAGAAAAACAAGGTTGAAAGCACCAGACTGAAGAAAAAACACTAAAGGGAGGGTCTGGCTGCTGTCTCCACTCAACGAGAAGGAGCGTATCAGGTAGGACCAACGCCCCTTCTCCATTGAGAGTGGAGACAGCAGCCAGGATGGGACATACCCCAGTTCACTGTCCCGAAGCCGGGATGGGACCAGACTGGTGCGAAACATCCTCCCCAGAAACGACCTGTTGTAACACCTGTCTACCAAATGCAGCCTCCGCCGAAGCAAAGGAGTCAATTTTATAGTGCCGAATAAAGGGAACAGGTGAAACCCACGTCGCCGCCCGACAAATCTCAAGCAATGAAGCCTGAGTAGACCAGGCAGCCGACGTAGAAGCACTGCGGGTGGAGTGCGCTGTTATACATGCTGGTCGTGGGAGAGAACGGAGGTCGTATGCCGAAGCAATGGTTTGTTGGATCCAGCGACCGATTGTAGATGAAGTCACGCGAAGGCCCAGGGAAACAGGCAAGAAGGATACGAACATTGACTCCGAACGGCGAACCCCAGCTGTTCCCTTCAGGTAAATCCGCAGAGCTTGTCTAACGTCCAAAGTGCGCCAATGGCGTTCTCGAGGATGAGTCGGTCTGGGATAGAAATTAGGTAAGATCAGCTCCTGGGAGCGATGAAACACCGAATTGACCTTCGGGATGAAGGTGGGGTCCAGGCGGAGTACCACACGGTCAGCATGAAACACACATAGATCAGAGCGAATTGACAAGGCGGCAATCTCTGAAATACGGCGGGCCGAAGTTATGGCCACCAAGAAGGCGACCTTGCAGGATAACAACCGGAGGCTCGTTGTCCGCAATGGTTCATAAGGAGGACCCATAAGCGAGTTCAACACCAACGGCAAATCCCAGGTTGGATAGCGGTGTAACACCGGGGGAGACATGTTAGAAGCACCCCGGAGGAAGCGGCGAATGAGAGGATGTTGGGCCAAGGATGAGAGAGAACCACAGCGAAGGACTGATGAGATAGCCGCTACCTGGCGCCTCAAAGTGTTAGGAGAAAGGCCTTCCGAGAAACCCTTCTGAAGGAACACCAACACGTCCACAATAGAAGCCTGAAGGGGTGACACACCATGACTGGCACAATACGAGCAGAAGGCCCGCCAAGTAGCCAAGTAAACTCGCTCTGTCGAAGGGCGGCGAGAGGCTTGAATAATCTGAACCACGTCACCTGGAATGTTCGCGTCACTCAGACAGCGCTGCTCAACTGCCAGGCGGTCAGATTGAGCCAAGGCAGATCTGGATGGTACAAGGCACCTTGAATGAGAACGTCCTGATCGTGTGGAAGGCGCCAAGGAGGGGCGACTGAAAGAGACACAAGGTCTGCAAACCAAGGCCTCCGAGGCCAGTGGGGAGCCAACAATATCACCTCCGCCCGCTCTGTCAGGATTTTGCGAATGACCCTGGGAATCAGCCCGGTCGGAGGAAAGGCATACAATAGGCCCCGTGGCCAAGGGGATCGCAAAGCATCCGTGGCAACGGCCTGAGACTCCGGGTATCGGGCGAAGAAGAGAGGTAGCTGGGCATTCAGATGCGTGGCAAAGAGATCGATCACAGGAACGCCGAATCGCTGAATCAGACCTTGAAACATGCGAGGATGAAGCTGCCACTCCGCATTGTCCACATGTTGTTGACTCAGCCAATCCGCCTGAGTGTTGCTGGTCCCAGAGATGTGTTCTGCGCAAAGGGAGCTGAGATGGCGCTCCGCCCAGAGACCTAACTTCAGCGCCACAGAAAGCAGGGACTTCGACCTGGTGCCCCCCAATTTGTTGAGGTGTGCCTTGGCAGTGACATTGTCCGTGAGTACCAAAACGTGTGCACCGGACACCAGGTGATGGAAGGCCCGGAGGGCAAGGAAAACAGTCTGCAATTCCAGCCAGTTGATTGAACGGGCAGCTTCTCGGACAGTCCAAGTTCCTTGAGCTATCTGCCCCTGGCAATGAGCTCCCCAGCCGAGAAGACTGGCATCTGAGGTGACCACCACTCGTTGAGGCTCGAGGAAGAGGGAGCCGGCCAACAGAGCTGGCGATGTCCACCATCTGAGGGACCTGCGAACTGCTGAGGGAACAGGAATCGGCCTGCTTGATGTGGCTCTGCCCGCCTTCTGTAAAGGTAAAAGGAACCATTGAAGCTCCCGGGAGTGGAGCTGAGCCCAGGGAACAATGGTTATGGCCGAAATCATCTTCCCCAGGAGTTGGGAAAGAATGTAAGGTGAAACAGCCCGACACCTTTCAATCCTAGATATCAACCCTCGCAGACTGTCCTGTCTTTCTGTAGAAAGAAAAACCCTCCCCTGGACGGAGTCAATGAGGGCCCCCAAATGGACCAGGGAAGTACAAGGGATTAGGTGGCTTTTCTCAAGATTAATCGAAAAGCCATGAGAGGCCAAGGTCTCTAGAGTAAGCTGAAGATCTCGAGTAGCCTGTTGTAGGGATGAGGACAAAACAAGAATATCGTCCAGGTAGCAGAGAAGCCGAACTGAACGAACCCTGAGGGAAGCAGCTAAGGCTGCTAGCACCTTAGTAAAGGTGCGGGGAGCAGAGGAGAGGCCAAAGGGAAGGGCCCTGTATTGATAGTGGACCCCCCCATAACAAAATCGCAAATAACGCCTATGGGAATGACAAATTGGAATATGCAGATAGGCCTCAGTGAGATCTATCGAAGAAAGGAGATCGCCCCTCCTAACGCCGTCAAGGATGGATTTTAAGGACTGCATCTTAAACTTTCGGTATACTACATACCGATTCAACCGTTTAAGGTCCAGAATGGGTCTCCACCCCCCCGAGGACTTAGGCACCAGAAAAACCCGGGAATAGAAACCCGTACCCCGTTGATCAGGAGGAACAGTTTGGATAGCCCTGATGGAAAGGAGATGCTGTACCGCAGCGTCCATAAGGACACGTTTTTCCGGATTACGAGAAATCGGACAGCAAACAAAGACACTCGGAGGAGGGGAAAGGAATTCAATGGCCAACCCAGATTTTAACGTGGCCAGGACCCATTGATCGGAAATAGATCTCTCCCAAGAGGCAGCAAAGAGGGCCAATCTGCCGCCTATGGGATGACCGGAGATGCACTTAGCGACGGCGTCGGTAGGAATGACCTCCTCCCCCCCGAAAGGGCCGTTTAGATACGAAGGGCCTACCACGAACAGATCTATCCTGAGAGCCACGGAATCTAGTAAAGTTAGTAGGGGGCCTAGAAAAACCAAAGGAGGAAGACCCACCCACATCGTTACCTCTAAACTGAGAACGAGGGGTGTAAGGGGAAAAACGGGACTCCCCCCTGCGGAAAATAGGAGCTAAGATCTTCTTTTTGTCTCTCGTTTCAGTGAGAAACGGCTCCAAGGCATCTCCAAACAACCTGGTACCCCCAAAGGGAACCGAGGCTAAGCGCCATTTGTGTCTAGTGTCTGCTTGCCAATGACGCAACCATACTAAGCGGCGGGCAGCCACAGAGGAAGCAAGAGCTTTAGAAGCGAAGCGGGCGGCAATCAAGGAAGAGTCGGCTGAAAACTGCAGAGCTGCAACAATTTTGTTAAGGTCCTGTTTGATACGTAAATCATCAGGCGACAATTTTTCCTGCAGCTGTCGCAACCAGAGCAGGGTAGTCCGGTTAAAGAATGAAGCTGAGGTTGCAGCTCTAGTAGCCCAGGCGGATCCTTGGTGAGCCCGTTGAAGGACTAAGTCTGATCTACGTTCATCCGGGCGAAGTGCTTCGTCCGGATCCCCTGGAACGTTGACATTAGGCAGTAAAGCGACGATGGGCGCGTCGACAGAAGGGATTTGAAGAATGGAGTCCAATTCTGTAGCCACCTGAAAGTTCCTTCGGTCGTTGGCCGAGGGCAGGACAGCTGAAGTAGGAGAAGACCACTGCCGCTTCACTGTGTCCAAAAAGAGCGGTGGGGTTGGCACAGATGTAGTTGGTCTGGCAGGTTCGACAAACATGGGATCCAATGAGTCAGCTGGAGATGCGGGCACAGGATCAACGACTGGAGAGGACAAATGAGCCGTAGAAACAGCTTTAAACAGAAGCGACTTGAACAATGATTGCGGAAACAACCCCGTAAAGGAGGGCTGGTCCGGAGGAAGATTATCATCATCTGAGAGACCGGAGTCACTATACTCAGCATCCGCCAAGGTTGAGGGCTGAGTAGAATGAGAGCAGGACGGAGAATCAGGAGCCCTGCATTGCCTCTTTTCAGGAGTTGGCCGTTCCGGAGAAACGGGCGATGCTGACCTCATAGAACCCTCACGGCTGGGAAGGCAGGAATGAGCGGCTAGAGACTTCTGCACCACCGCCTCAATCGTGCGTTGTATCTGCTCCGGAGAAAGCTGGCCAGGAACCTGAACAGGCCCAGGTTCAGGATCAGAGGCGGTCGGAGGAGGAGACAGAGAAGAGACCTGCGCAGGATCCGGATCCGAGGAAGCTGGCTGACCAGAGGTCTCAGAGCCCCAGAGATTTGTGGTAGAGATGGTAACTGGACAATCCTGGAGTGACATCTGATCCGGAGTGTCCGGGCGAGAAGGTATTGAGGGTGCTGAGGTCACCCTTACTGCAGGAGGCTGAGAGACAGTGCAGGTAAGATCAGCGCAGGCCTTGTCACATATTTTTTTCAAAACTTTGTCCCTCCTTTTTTCAGCTCTGGACATCAAGACCTGTTTATCAGGTCTATGATGGGCATGAGGCTCGTGCAAAACTGGGGATGGCTCCTGAGAGGCCTCCCGAGTTAAAGGCTGATCAGCAAACTGAGGGCCTGAACGCTCACTTTCATTAGCCCCGGCCTTACGGCCGTGTTTCGATTTTGACAGCGCCTTAGGCATAATGGCTGGCAAGGGGCTCACGTGCAATAGCAAGGGGAGCGTAGGAAACTCCACAAGTTCACAAAGTCAATGTGAGCAGGCCAAGACAATAAGGGGGCGTGGACAAACCCCTCTGATAAGCGTCTGCAAGGTCACAGTGCAGAAGAGCCAGGGGGCGCGAGAGCTCCACAAAGGCTAGTAGTAATGGGCAAATTTTAGTCCAAAGTGGCACTTGATGAGGTAATAACAGCTAGGTAGGAAGTACAAAGGAAGTCCAAACAGTAAGGCCACTAAGTGGAATCAGCAGGTCCACTATTGTTGAAATCCAACAAGTCCAGTAACTTTAATAGTCAAACAGAGGCAGAGCAGAATAAAAGGAGATTCTTGTCAAATTGAGGCCAGAAAAGACGAAATTAGCAGTCAAAATGGCCGCCGCCCTCACTTCGAAGCTAAACTTCCTGCTGGCAAGCAGCTTTCAATGTGGAGAGAAGCAAACAAAATGGCCGCCGCCCTGACTCCGAAGCTAAACCTTCTGCTGGCAAGGAGACATCTGAGGAGAAAAAGGCAAACAAAAATGGCCGCCGCCCTGACTCAGAAGCCAGGACCTACTGAGGGCAATCAAAATGGCCGCCGAAGGCTCCGACGATGTAAAATTGCAGAGGGCGAGCGAGGGGAAATAAAATGGCCGGCGCGACCTGCCGATACAAGCAATTAGCCGCCCAAATTGCAACGGGGGCTAAAACGGCCGTCGAGTAGAGCCAGTCCCTTTGGGAAGCCTCCCATCCCAGGCAAATCAACCAGGAAGGCAAGCGCCCCCCCCAGGGGTGCTACAGTTAGAAATAGCGTCCTATCTAGAAGGGCAGTAAAGGACTGAACGATACCACAAAGTTGTTAGAAGTCCGAGAGTCGATCCAACCGTTAAGGGGGAAAAGCGGAAAACAGTAGTCTAGAAGTCCGAAGTCAAAAAGCCAGAGAAAAACATCCAAATAAGCTAAATAGCCAGAAAAGAGGTAGAGCTAAAGACCCACATGCCAGATCAAGCTGAAGGACTGAGTCTAAAGCGGGTCTGCCCGGTAACAAGGGCGGGACTTGATGTGATTGATAGACTCAGTCCTTCATGCTGATTGGCTGCTACTACCCATCCTGGCTGCTGTCTCCACTCTCAATGGAGAAAAATCCAGCTTCTTCTCTCTGCTGTAAGTGCGGCATCAGGATTCTGCCTTGGTATATTTGCAGTGTAAGGCAGCCCTCATTTCCTGCCGCTTGGGACTCGGAGCGGTAAACAGCACCTGGTTCAGGGAGCAGCCAGATTTTCTCTCCATTGCGGATGCCAGATCAGCCCCCTGCAAGCTCTCATCTCTCAAGGAGCCCAACCAAAGTTTCCCACACCACTTCAGGGAGTGCTCCTCGAAAGACAAGAGCTTGCGGGGGGCCAATCTGGCATCCGCAATGGAGAGCAAAATCCAGCTGCTCCCCGAACCAGTCACCATTTACTACTCCGAGTCCCAAACATCAGGAGATGAGGGCTGCCTTGCGCCACAAATATACCAAGGCAGATTTCTGATGCCGCACTTACAGTGGATAGAAGAAGCCGGATTTTGCTCTCCATTGCAGACACCAGATCAGCCCCCTGCAAGCTCTCATCTCTCGAGGAGCCCAACCAAAGTTTCCTGCACTGCTTCAGGGAGCGCTCCTCAAGAGATGAGAGCTTGCAGGGGGCCGATCTGGCATCCGCAATGGAGAGCAAAATCCGGCTACTCCTGGATTTTGGTGCTCCCAGACGCCATTTACCGCTCCGAGTCCCAAGTGGCAGGAGAGGAGGGCTACCTTGCGCCACTCGCTGTCTTAGGGGACCCCTGTGAAAGGGTTGTTTGACCCCCAAAGGGGTCACAACCCACAGGTTGAGAACCACTGATCTAGAGGAAGAACTTCAGAAGCAGCCACCAAATAAAAAAATTAAAAATTTGATGGATTTGCAAAAAACATAAATTAAACTTAATGGAAAATGAAGAATTGGCAAATAAAATAAAATTAACAAAGTAATTCTTTTTTGAAAATGCGAACATGTCAGGATGATGGTTGGCATATAAGATGAAAAAGGGGAAAAAAAGATAAATCAATTATTAGATCAAGATGGAAGGATATGCTATCAAAATGAGAAAAAGAAAAAAATAATTGAGAAATATTATAAAAGTTTATACAAGCAAGAGATAGTGACAGAAGGAAAGATCGAACAATACTTAGAAAAAGCTAAAATACCTAAAATTCCAAAAAAATTTAAAAAGTTGTTAGAAGAAAGAATATCGATGATGGAATTGATGGAGGGAATTAAGAAACAAAAGAATGGTAAAACACCAGATGGATTGCCAGCAGAACTATACAAAATGTTGCAAGATATATTAAGCAATGTATTGTTACAAGTATTTAATTATTTATTATTAAAAGCCAAAATTCCGAATTCGTGGATGGAAGTATATATAACTCTTATACCAAAAAAAGAATCAGATTTACGACAAATAAAGAACTATAGACCAATCTCATTATTAAATGTGGATTACAAAATTTTTGCATCAATTATGGCTGAAAGATTGAAGAGACTATCAAATGAATTTATATATTCATTTGATAGTCTGTCCGAAGTTTGTGGTGTGAGGGGGGTGAGGGGGAGGGAAAGAAGAGGCTCGGTGGAGAGAGGGTCTTCCAATCTCTGTGATGGTTGGGAGAGGCAGGGGATGTGAGAGGAGGGGATCTAGAGAGCGCCCCGCTGTATCCAAGAGATGGCATGCTCCAGCCCCCTGGGATCACCCTGCTTCTCCAGGGATGTAGGAGGGCGGAGCCCTGGACTCCGGCTGGTGTATCTGAATGCCAGGTCCGTAATGAAAAGGCCCTCCTCATCCGAGATTTAATTGACGAGGAGGAAGTGGACCTGGCTTGCATTATGGAGACCTGGTTAGGGCCGGAGGGAGGTGTCCCTCTCCCCGATTTATGTCCCCCAGGCTTCCGTGTGCTTCACCAGCTGCGACTCCAGGGTAAGGGCTGGGGGGGTTTGTTATTAGAGAAAGCCTCAGTCCCAGGGAGGTCACTGTTCCTCAGATAGGCGGGTATGAATCACTCCTTTTGAAATGGGACCCTGGAGTTCAGTCGGGTCTGTTGGTTACATACCTATCTCCCAGCTGCGTAGCCTCAGTCCTGCCCGCACTACTAGATGTCCTGGCCGAGTTGGCAGTTGAACTCCCCAACCTTTTGTTGTAGGAGACTTCAACTTGCCATCGGTCGGGGAGACATCTGAGCTAGTCCGGGAGTTCATGACCTCCATGATGGCCATGGACCTAACTCAGGTTGTACAGGGCCCAACTCATAAAGGAGGATACACACTCAACCTGATTTTTCTCTCTGGACAGTGGATAAATGATCGGGGTAGGGGGGACTTATCCATCTACCCCCTATCATGGACCGATCATTCCCTCCTTAGGCTGGACTTTCTCTCCATCATACCCCACCGTTGGGAGCCGGAACCAATGAGATGGTTCCGCCTCAGGCATCTGATGGACCCGGAAAGGTTCCTGATGGAGCTTGGGCCATTTCCCGCCTCCTTAACCCACAATTCGTCTGAGGCCCTGGTGGCGGCCTGGGAACAGGCTGTGGTGGGGGCCTTGGATCTAATCGTGCCTTTGCAGCCTCTGACCCGACGCAGATCCTGGGTGGCTCCATGATTTACCGCGGAGCTTAGGGAAATGAAGTGTCGGAAAAGACGCCTGGAGGGCAATTGGAGATCCTCCCAGACCGAATCTGACCGAACACACTTAAGAACCCATATTAGGTCTTTTCTTGTGGTGATGGAAGCAGCGAAATGTCATTATTTCGCCACTCTCATTGCATCTGCAGAAAACCGCCCAGAAGCCCTGTTTAGAGTGACCCGCTCTCTTCTCAACCATGGAGCGAGGGAGGACCCCTTGCAGGGCAGAGCTGAGGATTTTGTACAGTTTCTGCAAGATAAAATCGCTCAGATCCGGACTGGGTTGGACTCTGACTGGGCAGAGTCTATCGAGGAGACAAAGGTTTGTCTTGAAGGTAACATCTGGGTTGAGTTTGAGCCTGTTTCGGTGGATGAACTGGACAGGATTATGGGTCAGCTGGGTGCCTCCACATGTTTATTGGACCCTTGTCCCTCCTGGCTTGTTTCTGCAGCCAGAGAGGTGACTGGAGGCTGGATTCAAGCAGTTGTCAAGGGGTCTTCCCCATCACACTTAAAGAGGCAGTGGTTCAACCCCTCCTTAAGAAGCCCACTCTGGATCCAGACTCCCTTAACAACTATCGTCCAGTCTCCAACCTTTGCTTTATAGCGAAGGTTGTTGAGTCCTTGGTGGCACAGCAGCTCCCTCAGTTCCTGGAGGAAACTGACTACCTGGACCCATACCAATCGGGTTTCAGGTGCAGTTATAGCATGGAAACGGCATTGGTCACCCTAGTGAATGATCTCTGGCGGGCCTGGGATGGGAGTTGTTCCTCCATCCTGGTCCTTCTTGACCTCTCAGCAACTTTTGATACCATCGACCATGGTATCCTATTGCAGCGACTCGGGGGGTTGGGGGTAGGAGGCACCATTTTATGGTGGTTCTCCTCCTATCTTTCAGGCCTCTTGCAGTTTGTATGGTTGGGGGGACAGAGATCCTCCCCGAAGCCCCTCACATGTGGGGTGCCTAAGGGGTCGGTTCTCTCCCCCCTGCTCTTTAACAGCTATATAAAGCTGCTGGGTGAGATCATTCATGATTTTGGGGTGAAAATATGCTGATGACACTCAGCTTTATATCTCCACCCCGGACCACCCTGGGGATGCCCTTTCCATGATATTCTGGTGCGGACCTGGATAGGAAGAAACAGACTCAGACTCAACCCATCCAAGACTGAGTAGCTGTGGATACCGGCATCCCATGATCTAGTGGTCCCGTCACTTGTGATAGGAGGGGAGTACTCACTCCCTCAGAAAGGGTTCGCAATCTGGGTGCCCTCCTGGATTCACGGCTATCTTTAGAAGATCATCTGATGGCTGTGACCAGGGGGGCCTTCGCACAGGTACGCCTGGTGCGCCAGTTGTGCCCTTTCCTAGACCGGGATGCCCTTGCCACGGTCACCCATGCCCTTGTTACTTCTCAGTTGGACTACTGTAACGCCCTCTACATGGGGCTGCCCTTGGGATACACCCGGAGGCTACAGCTAGTCCAGAATGTGGCCGCGCGGGTTGTTATGGGGGCTTCTCATTACTCTCATGTGACACCTCTCCTGTGCGAGCTGCACTGGCTGCCGGTGGTCCTTCAGGTTAATTTCAAGGTGCTGGTGCTCACCTATAAAGCCCTACATGGCTTAGGCCCGGGGTACTTGCAGGATCATCTCCTGCCATCCTCCCATCATACTGTGCGCTCCCACAGAGCGGGCCTCCTCAGGGTGCCATCAGCCAGACAATGTCAGCTGGCGGCCTCCAGGAGGAGAGCATTCTCTGTGGGAGTGCTGACCCTCTGGAACGGGTTGCCCACAGGACAGCCCCTGACCTCCTCTCCTTCCGCCACAAACTGAAGACGTGGCTCTTTCATCAAATGGGCTGACCCATTGGGGGATTTTTACATTGAAATAATTTTAAGTAATTTTAAATTGGATTTTAATTTTTATGTAATTTTCAAATTTGTTGAATGTCTCTTTGTAAGCTGCCCTGAGTCCTTCAGGAGAAGGGCGACATATAAATTACATAAATAAATAAATAAATAAATAAATAAATAAATAAATAAATAAATAAATAAACAAATAAATAAATAAATAAATAAATAAACAAACAAACAAACAAATAAATAAATAAATAAATAAATAAATAAATAAATAAATAAATATCTGGATCAGAATGGTTTTCTACCTAAAAGACAGATTAGGGATAATATGCGAATTATATTGGACGCATTGGAATACTATGAAGCACATTCAGAAAAGCAAATGGCATTGTTATTTTTGAATGTGCAGAAAGCGTTTGATAATGTGAACTGGCAATTTATGACTACACAATTGCAAATGACGGATTTCAGGGATAGGTTTATAAATATGGTTAAAACTATATATAAAGGTCAATCGGCAAAGGTGATTGCGAATGACAGAAAAAGTAGCTATTAGAAAAGAAACTAGACAAGGATGTCCATTATCTCCATTGCTATTCATATTGACATTAGAAATTTTAAACAGAAAGATAAGACAAGATAAAGAAATAAAAGGAATGAAAATCAAAAAAGAAGAATGCAAACTACAAGCCTTTGCGGATGATTTAGTGTTTATCATGGAAGAACCAACAGAAACAGGTCCAAAGTTAATTGAGCAAATAGAGGAATATGGAGAAGTAGCGGGACTGAAAATTAATAAAGACAAGACAAAAATCATAGTTAAAAATATGAGAGAAAAACAAAAAAAGCAATTAATGGAGAAGTTAGATGTTCAAATAGTGAAGAAAGTGAAATATTTGGGTATTCAATTAACTTCAAGGTGTATAACTATGAAGGAAGATAATTATTACAAACTGAGAAATCAAATTGAAAGAGACTTGGAGATATGGAAAAATTTGCAATTATCACTAATGGGAAGAATAGCGTTAATTAAAATGAATATACTACCAAGAATCTTGGTTTTTTTTCCGAACAATACCGATAAAGTTGGAGAAAAAATATTTTGAGAATTTGAACAAAAGGATGTGGAAATATGTATGGCAAGGGGGAAAAAGCAATAATTAAACTTAAACTGCTTCAAGATTCTAGAACTAGAGGTGGGTTTGGACTACCAAATTGGGAACTATACTATCAAGTGGTGACGTTAACCTGGGTTAAAGAAAGGATTTTATTGAGAAATACAAGAATATTGACTCTGGAAGGACATAATTTGCAACTAGGGTGGCACGCTTTTCTTTGGTATGGAAAAAATAGGATACGTGGGTATTTTCAGAGACATTGCATAAGGAATGGTTTGCTAACAACATTGGAAAGAGTGAAAGAAAGACATTATATGAAGATACCAATGTGGCTTTCAACAATAGAAGCTTTGACACATCCAAATATGATTAACATGGAAAATATTGTGAGATATAAAGATATTTTAACAGAGAAGGGAGAACTAAAACAGAAACAAGAACTAGAAAAACAAGGGATTGAGAAGATTGGTATACACGACTGCAAATACAATCAAGATATGATAAAGATTTGAAACAGTAAGGATTTAATTTGGAAAAATCAGAATTGGATGAGATATTGACTGGGACAGATGAAAAAATGATTAAGAAATTGTATAATTACTTATTGCAAATCAGATTAGAAGAGGAAGAAGTAAAAGAGACAATAATAGTATGGGCAAAAAACTGGTTATACGCTAGAACTAGAGAGATGGCAACAATTATGGGAAAGGAATTATAAATTAACAATGGCAACTGCATATAAAGAAAATTTATATAAAATGTTTTATAGATGGCATATGTCACCAGAAAGATTAGCAAAAATGTTTAAGGATAAATCAGCTAAATGTTGGAAATGTTTTCAATTGCCAGTATCATATTATCATGTGTGGTGGACATGTAAGAAGCAAAAAATTATTGGGTTAGAATACAGGCATGGTTAGAGGAAATGCTGCACTAACGTATAGAGTTAAAACCAGAGGCATTTTTATTGGGCATATTACTGGAGAAATATAGGAAAAAGATACATATTTGATTATTCATATAATAACGGCGGCGAGAATTGTATTTGCACAAAAGTGGAAGACAGAAAAAATCTCATCAGAAGGAGAGGTACTAAAGGAGATTTTAGAATGTGCAGAAATGAATAGGTTAACATTGAGAATAAAAAATAAAGAGGAACTGGTGTATTTCAAGACATCAACTGGGGATGATTTTATGTATGGTTAGAAAAGAAATATGACTAAAAGATTATAGAGAAATAAATTAGATAAGGTATGAATAAATGAGAGAGAAGAGGAAAAAAAATAGAAACCCAGAAGACACCTGTGTAAATGGAAAAGGGGAAGGGGGGGGGGAGAAAAAATGTTATTATATAAATGTACATTTATGATGCTATGTGTGAATTTAGTAAAATGAAAAAGTAATTGAAAAGAAAATAAAAATCGGGATTGCTCGAATACCACCTTGGAAAATACTAAACTAAAATGAATACAACAATAGAGAGAGAATGGAGAGGGATAGAGGAGAGAAGAGAGGAAGGAGAGAGAGAGACAGAAGAAAGGGAAAAGGAGAGGAACAAAGAGTGGGAAACAAGAGTAGGAGAGAAGATTAGAAGGGAGGAAGAAGGGAGGTGTGGGGGAAAGGAAGGGGAAGGAGAGAAGGAGAAGGAGAAGAGGAAAGAAGAAAATAGAAGAGTAGAGGGTAAAAGGGAGGGAAAGGAAAGAGAGGAGAGGGAGAAGAAAGATCATTGTAAAACAAGGGAGATGAAATGGTAGAAAAGCTACCCTGAATATAATTAAATTCTTTAGGATGAAGATGGTATTAGTATGAAAGTTAAAAGAAAATATTATGTTAGATAAGAAACTGTACATTTAAGATATATTTATGAGAAAAAAACTTTTTTTAAAAAAAAATTAGGGGTATAAATATTAAGAAAGAAGTTTATAAATTGATAGCCTTTGCTGATGATTTGATTATATTTTTACAGAATCCAAAAAATAATATAGAACATTTGATGAGAAAATTGAATGAGTTTGGGGCTTTGGCAGGTTTCAAAATAAATAAACAGAAAACAACATTGCTGATTTATTTATTTATTTATTTTATTTGTTTCAATTTGTATACCGCCCTTCTCCAGCAGGACTCAGGGCGGTGAACAGCCAGAATAAAACAGAACATACAAAATTTAAAAACTGTTTAAAAATGATTAAATATTTTTGGCCGCAATTTAAAACAACCCAATTAAAATCAATTAATTTAACCAAAACAGTGGGATCAAGCCAGCCCGGCTAGGTGAAATAAATAAGTTTTCAGGGCCCGACGAAAAGTCCGGAGGTCTGGTATTGTACATATCTCTGGGGAGAGGTTGTTCCAGAGGGCGGGTGCCACCACAGAGAAGGCTCTCCCCCTGGGGGTCGCCAGCCGACACTGTCTGGCGGATGGCACCCTGAGGAGGCCCTCTCTGTGCGAGCGTACTGGCCGGTGGGAGGCTATTGGTGGCAGAAGGCGGTCTCGTAAATACCCCAACCCTAAGCCATGGAGCGCTTTAAATGTGGTCACCAACACCTTGAAGTGCACCCAGAAGACCACCGGGAGCCAGTGCAACTCGCGCAGGAGAGGTATCACATGGGAGCGCCCCGTTGCTCCCATAATCCCCCATGCAGCTGCATTCTGGACCAGCTGGAGCCTCCGGGTGCACCCAGGGGGAGCCCCATGTAGAGAGCATTGCAGTAGTCCAGGCGGGAAGTGACGAGTGCCTGAGTAACCGTGCGTAGGGAGTCCCGATCCAGAAAGGGACGCAACTGACGTATCAGGCGAACCTGATAAAAAGCCCCCCTGGCCACAGCCGTCATATGCTCTTCCAAAGACAGCTGTGCATCCAGGAGGACGCCCAAGTTGCGAGCCCTCTCCGTGGGGGCCAGTGATTTGCCCCCAATAACCAGCGATGGCACCAGCTGGCTATATCGGGACGCCGGAAGCCACAGCCACTCGGTCTTGGAAGGATTGAGTCGGAGCCTGTTTCTACCCATCCAGGTCCGCACGGCCTTCAGGCATTGGGACATCACTTCAAGGGCATCGTTGGGGTGGCCTGGGGTGGAGATGTACAGCTGGGTATCATCAGTGTACTGATCGAACTCCACCCCGAAGCCACGGATGATCTCACCCAACGGCTTTACATAAATGTTGAACAGAAGGGGTGAGAGGACTGATCCTTGCGGCACCCCATAAACAAGGCGCCTCGGGGTCGACCGCTGCCCCCGTCAACACAGATTGCGACCGATCAGAAAGTTAGGAGGAGAACCACCACAAAAGAGTGCCGCCCACCCCCAACCCCTCCAATCAGTGCAACAGGATACCATGGTCGATGGTATCAAAAGCCGCTGAGAGATCTAATAGGACCAGGATAGAGGAGCAACCCCTATCCCGAGCCCTCCAGAGATCATCCACCAACGCGACCAATGCCGTTTCCATGCTGTGCCCAGGCCTGAAGCCGGACTGGAGCAGATCTAGATAGACAGCTTCATCCAGGTACTGTGGCAGCTGCCGCACCACCACACTCTCAACAACCTTCGCAATAAAGCAAAGGTTGGAGACTGGACGATAGTTAGCCAAAATAGATTAAGAATATGTCTTCTCAGGATAGTGATATATTGAATAAAAAGTCAGGTTTTTGGATCAAAAAAAAGATGAAATATTTAGGGGTTATGTTGACAAACATAAAACTGATTGAAAATAACAATGTTTTTCTTTGGATGGATATTAAACAGGATTTACAAAGATGGGATAAATTGCATTTATCACTACTGGGAATAATGTCTGTAATCAAGAATAATATTTTACCAAAGATGCTTTTTTTATTATTATTATTTCAGAGGTTACCAATACTCATAAATGACAATCTATTTAAAGAATGGCTGAAGAATATCTTTAAGTTCATATGGCAAGGGAAAAAAACCAAGAATTAGATATAAGTTCCCTTTCATGTATCACTGCCTTGTCGTGGCGAAGGGGCTTGCGCAGTGCAATGAAGCTATGAGCTAGACTGTGCAGGGCCATCCAAGATGGACAGGTTATACAAGAGAGCTCTGACAAAACGTGATCCACTGGAGAAGCAAATGGCAACCCACTCCAGTATTTTGCCATGAAAACCCTATGGACAGTACCAAAAAGCAAAAAAAATACGATGCTGGAAGATGAATCCCTCTGGTCAGAAAGTGTTCAATATGCTACTGGGGAAAAGCAGAGAGCTAGTACTAGTAGTGCCAGAAAGAGTGAAGCAACTGGGCCAAAACTGAAAGGACGCTCAGTTGTGGATGTATCTGGTGGTGAAAGGAAAGTCTGATACTGTAAAGATCTATACTCAATAGGAGCCTGGAATGTAAGATCCATGAATCAAGGCAAGCTGGATGTGGTCAAACAAGAGATGACAAAACTGAACATCAACATCTTAGGAATCAGCGAACTAAAATGGACAGGAATTTAATTCAGATGACCATCAGGTATACTACTGCAGGCAAGAATCCCTCAGAAGAAATGGAATGTCAGCTGGGGTTTTCAGGAACACTGACATGCAGTAGCCATCATAGTCCATAAAAGAATAGGAAAAGCAGTACTGGGATACAATCCCCAAAATGACAGAATGATCTCAGTTTGAATCCAAGGCAAACCATTCAACATCACAGTAGTCCAAGTCTATGCCCCAGCCATTGGTGCTGAAGAAGCTGAAGTTGACTGGTTCTATGAAGACCTACAACACCTTCTAGAATTAACACCAAAAAATGATGTCCTTATCATTATGGGGGATTGGAATGCTAAAATAGGAAGTCAAAAGATAACCAGAATAACAGGCAAGTTTGGTCTTGGAGTACAAAATGAGGCAGGGTACAGGCTGGTATAATTTTATCAAGAGAATATGATGGTCATAGAAAACACTCTTTTCCAACAACCCAAGAGATGTCTCTACACATGGACATCACCAGATGGTCAACACAGAAATCATATTGATGTGCTCTGCAGAAAAACATCTACTTCTGCTTCAATGACTATGCTAAATCTTTTGATTGTGTGGATCACAACAAATTGTGGCAAGTTCTCAAAGAGATAGGAGTACCAGACCATCTTATTTGTCTTTTGAGAAACCTATATGCAGGTCAAGAAGCAACAGTGAGAACTCGTGAGGGAACCACTGATTGGTTCAAAATTGAGAAAGGAGTTTGGCAAGGCTGCATACTCTCACCCTGCCAATTAACTTATATGCAGAGCACATCATGAGAAAGGCGGGGCTAGATGAATTACAAGTTGGAATTAAGATTGCTGGGAGAAATATCAACCTCAGATATGCAGATGATACCATTCTCCATTGTGGGGTGGAGACAGCAGCCAGAAGTGGGTTCAGCTCATGTAATCAGATGAAGGACTGAGCCTGTCAAAGCTAAATTCCGCCCCCATTGCTAGGGGCTCCCAGCTTTGCTCAGTCCTTCAGAATGGACTGCAGTGTGGAATTTCTCTCCGTAGTTTTTCTCACCTTTCTTAATACTTTTGGATTCTTTTGGCTTTAAAAATTGGACTGTGATACTGACTATTCTTCTGCCTGCTGGACGCCTGCTTATTTGAACAGTGAGGTGAATTTACCTCCTTGCCTGTTTCCTCCCCCCTGGACTGTTGACGATCATCCTTCCACTGGTCAGTAAGTAGGGATTGTGGAGCCTCGTGCTCCCGTGGGGGAGGTGGCGATTTCGCCACTTTCTTTGACATCGACCTGCCCTGTTTCTACTGAGCTAGCCTAATTACCACTGTGGAATTGCTACGCTCCCTAACGCTGGTTGGACTGCCATTTTGAGAGCCACTTTTGCTGAGGGAAAAATTTCTTGCAGTTTGAATTGCCGCTTGTCGGCTTTCGCAGCCTCAGCTGATTGTCGGATCTGCTTTAATTAGCAGGTCCCTGGCTAATTTCGCTCACCCTTACCAGCTAGAGCAGCATTTTCACCCCTCTGTCGCTTGGTCAGCTTTTGGGGTATCCTGTGGAGCTTCGTGTTCCCGTTGCGGCTGGGACGCATCTGCCATTTTAATTCACCACGCAAGTTGTGGTTTCTGGTGAGGCGTTTTTTCTGCTGCGGTCCCCAGGCTTTGAAAGTGCCGCTGATCCCTGTAGAGGCTTGGCCAGGTTTATTGCCTCCAGGGCATTATATCACTGCTGCACCCTCTATTTCCTTAACGCTGAGACACTGAGGTGTCCTGCTTAAAGACCCTTTGTTTTTCTGTGGCTGGTGGCCATTTTGTTGAGGCATAGCTGAGGGCAGTCCAGGAGCGGCCATTTTGTACTCCTCAAGGGCTCTCTTTAATCGAGGCCTTCTCTTTTTCTGCCCAACATGCCTAAGGCAGTGGCTAAGAGCAAGCATGGGCACAAGGCCGCGGTGCAACAACAGTCCCTAGACATCCACAGAGATTTGGGGACCAAATGCCTTTCTGAGGCTGACAACTGGGCTGTTTCCAAGTCCAAAAAGGCCTGTTCACATGACAAGGGCTCTTCTTCCATCCCATCACGTACTGAATGGCACAGGGATAAAGTTCTGAAGCAGTCGTGCAATAACACCAGCAGCCTTCATTCACCAGCACCAGTGTCTCACTCTCTACTCCCTGAAGCAAGGCCTCATCAGTCTCCTCCTACACCAGATCAAATCTCACTTCAAGATTGCCCTTTGGACATTCATAGTGCGGACTTGTGGGGCTCCGGCCCAGTTGCTGCCTCTCTGGCATCTGCTCCTTCATCCCAGGCTCCACCTGCTCAGCCTCCTCCTGTCTCATCTTGTGCTCTGGTTCGTACTTCTACAGAAGTCGGACCGGCTACTGACCATATACAGACTGTTCTTCGTGCTGAAGACATTCAAAAGATTATTGCAGCAGCTTGTTGTGGCCCCGCCCTCTGAGCTTGTCCCATCGGAGGAAGAAAGCTCTGAGCATGAGGAAGAGGAGTCAGCCAGGCCTCCCTCTCCAGGCCCCTCCCCTCTGGCATTGTCTCAAGTGCCGGCCGAGGGAGAGGGGACAGCTGTTCGGATCAGAGTGATGAAGAAACATCATTCCTGGACGCATGCCTCCGAAGGCATGATAAACGTTTGCAGCAGCTTAGGAGGCGTGCTAGGGATTAGAACTGAGTCACTGGACCACACCCCAGAGACTATATAATAGAGGGTGGTGGTCAAAGATCCTTGTGACGAACAAAGCAAACCTTAGATAGTCACTAAAGCCTCGTCCGGAACTGCTGAGAGAAAGATTTAAAGTGTCGGACATTTGGACTCTTGAGTATTTATCTTTCTGTTTTACTTTGAAAATAAAGTCACTTGGCAGACAGTGTGTCTATCGCTGCCAAGTGGGAGATAAGACCTGGGTGCGTTCCAAAGTGTTTCCTTAACCCTCGACTGGCTGTGTTGGTGTGTGTGTGGGTACAGGGACAGATCATCTTGTTCGTCACCCCATACTCCATCGTTAACCCACGATGGACCAACAGCTGCAGCAGCAGATACAGCAGATGCTGGAGGCCAATCAGCTTCTGCAACAGCAAGTAGCACAGCTAACTGCCCAACTTGCTTTGGGAAATGCTCCTGCAGCTCCACCTCCTCCCCCTCCTCGTCCGAGATGCCCAGTGAACGTGCCAGATAGGTTTTCTGGGCAGCAGGAGATGTTTCCGGCCTTCTTGGGACAATGCCAACTGTTTATGGCGATGAGGCCGGAGGATTTTCCGGATGACCGGGCTCGGGTGGCATTTGTTATCAGCTCCCTCTCTGGCACTGCTGCCCGATGGGCCACGCCCCTGTTGTTGCAAGATAGCACCTTGCTCCTGGACTTTCAGGGCTTTTTACAACACCTGCGCACCATGTTTGAGGACCCCCTCCGGGTGCAGACGGCAGCGAGGCACATCAAGGACCTCCGCCAAGGCAAGCGCCCCCTGCAGGACTATATTGCAGAGTTCCAACTGCTAGGCCAGGATTCGGCTTGGAATGAGGTGGCGCTGATGGACACCTTCCAGGACGGCCTTTCCGACGAGATGCAGGACGAGCTGGTTCGTGTGGAGGCGCCACCGACCCTCGACGCGCTGGTGACCCAATGCCTGCGCATCGACGCCCGCCTGCAACGGCGATGGCCCCGTCGGGCTCTTCCGGAACCATTGACAGCGTCGGCACCCCCGCGTTTCGCACCGACAGCGCTCCGGACCGTACAGCGTTTTGTGGCGACGGCTGAGGAGCCCATGGAGCTCGGAGCAGCCAGACCTCAACTGACGGCCCAGGAGCAGATGCAGAGATGTCAAGGGGGGCTGTGCCTCTATTGCGGCGAGGCGGGACATTTTGCCGACTCGTGTCCCCGGAAGCGGAGTGGATCGCTCAAGCCTGTTCCGGAGTCTCGGCGTGACCAGCCGGGAAATGGGCCAGGCCTGGCCTAGGGGAAACTCTGGGTCAGGCACATGACCATGCCCCACCGGAGTCGGCGGCTGTGGACTGTGAGCCCCCTCGGCACCTGATTTTGAACACCCGGGTGTTGTTGGCTAACCGGTCGGAGGGGCTACAGGCACACGCGCTGGTGGACTCAGGGGCCACCACGAACTTTATGGACCAGGCCTTTGTGGCCCATTACAAAGTCCCCTTGGTTCCAGTGGACCCTCCGTTGAGGGTCGAAACTATAGATGGGCGGGAACTCGTGGCGGGGCCCATCAAAACCGCTACCCAGCCCTTGCGCCTCGCCATTGGGAACCACGAGGAGGCAATCCAGTTTTACGTAACGGAGGATCTGCACTTTCCCTTGGTCCTGGGGATGGCCTGGCTTCGGGCGCACGACCCTCAGGTGGCGTGGTCGAGAAACGCCATCTCGTTCCTGAGCCTGCAGTGTGTCAACCACCTTCACCACACCTGCGCCGGCCAGGACGTCTCTGCCCCAAACGTCTCCTTGCCTCCGGAGCTGACGCCCTTCGCCGACGTGTTCAGCGAGAAGGAGGCGGACCGCTTGCCCCCGCACCGACCCTACGACTATGCGGTGGACCTAATGCCCAATGCGCCCCTGCCCTCGGGACGCCTGTACTCCATGTCGGAGCCTGAACTGGCCGCCTTACGGGACTTTCTGGAAAAGAACCTGGCTCGTGGTTTCATCCGGCCTTCGACTTCCCCGCTCTCGGCCCCGATCCTCTTCGTTAAAAAGAAGACGGGGGACTTGCGCCTGTGTTGCGACTACCGGCGCTTGAATGCCATCACAGTGCGAAATCGCTACCCCCTGCCGCTGATCCCGGAGCTGATGGAGAGGTTGCGGGAGGCCTCGATCTTCACTAAGCTCGATCTCCGAGGGGCCTACAACCTGGTGCGCATGAGAGAGGGGGACGAGTGGAAGATGGCGTTCGGTACTCAGTACGGACACTTCGAGTATACTGTCATGCCGTTCGGATTGACCAACGCCCCCGTGGTCTTCCAGCACTTGATGAACGATGTGTTCCGGGACATGCTGGATCAGTTCATGGTGATCTACTTGGATGACATTTTGATCTATTCCCGGAGCCCAGAAAGTCACCTCCAGCATGTCCGCCAGGTCCTGCAGCGCCTGCGGGAGCACCAGCTCTATGCGAAGTTGGAGAAATGCTACTTCTTCCAGACTTCCATAGAGTTCCTCGGGCACATCATCACCCCCGAGGGCATCGCGATGGACCCGCGCAAAGTGGAGGCCTTGCGCAGTTGGGAACCCCCGCGTCGGGTGAAGGACGTCCAGCGTCTGTTGGGATTCGCCAACTACTATCGGACCTTCATCCCGGGCTTCGCCACCCTGACCTTGCCGTTGACCCAGCTCCTTCGGAAGAAGGTCCCGTTCCAGTGGGGGCCCCCGCAGCAGCAGGCCTTCGAGGTCCTCAAGCAGGCCTTCCTCACGGAGCCAGTCCTGAGGCACCCCAATCCACACCGTCCGTTCGTGGTGGAGACGGACGCGTCCAACGTGGTGATTGGGGCGGTGCTGCTACAGGCTCCGGTGGATGGCAGCACTCTTTTTCCCTGCGCATACTACTCCCGGAAACTCAACCCTTCCGAGCACAACTACACCATCTGGGGAAAGGAGTTGCTGGCCATCAAGGCTGCGTTCGAGGCTTGGCGACATCACCTCGAGGAGGCCCGACACCAGGTGGAGGTGCGGACGGACCATCGGAACCTGGAGCACCTCACCATGGCCCGGAAGTTGAACCAGCGGCAGATCCGGTGGTCGTTGTTTTTCGCCCGGTTCAACTTCCACGTCACATACATTCCGAGCAACCTCAACCAGAGGGCGGACGTGCTATCCCGTAAGACGGAATACTTTTGCCCCAAGGACTCCCTTCCCCCCTGGACGGTGCTTCCAGCGGACTCCTTGGCTGCGGTCCAGGAACCGGTGGACCTGCGGGCTCAGGTGCTGGAAGCGCAGCGACGGGATGACTGGTCGCAGCAGCGGAGAGCGGACGTCGGCCCCGCGTCCCCATGGACCGTGGAGGAGGGCTTGCTCAGACACCAGGGTCGGCTGTACGTGCCCACGAGTCCGCTCCGAGCCCTCGTCATGAACCAGTGCCATGACAACCCCGCGGCAGGGCACTTCGGCTTCTTTAAGACTTTGAACTTGGTGACGCGGACTTTTTGGTGGCCTCGGGTACGGCACGACGTGCATGCCTACGTGACGTCCTGTGTGACGTGCCGACAGGCCAAAGCCGCGTCCGGCCCCCCTCCTGGACTCCTCCAGCCGCTGCCGACACCAGAGAGACCGTGGGGAGCCATCTCCATGGACTTCCTGACAGACCTGCCCCTGCCCGCTACGTACACGACCGTCCTCGTGGTGGTGGATGCGCTCACAAAGATGGCACATTTCATCCCGTGCCGCGACCTGCCCTCGGCCCGCACCACGGCTCGCCTGTTCCTGCAACATATCTTCCGCCTCCACGGCCTGCCGGACTGGGTGGTTTCAGACCGCGGGGCCCAGTTCACAGCCCGCTTCTGGAAAAGCCTGATGGCCGCGCTGGAGGTGCAGGTGTGCCTGTCGTCGTCGCACCATCCGGAGACTGACGGGGGCATGGAGAAGGTCATCGGCATACTGGAGCAGTACCTCCGCTGTTTTGTCAACCAGCAGCAGGACAACTGGGCCGAGTACCTTCCCCAGGCGGAGTTCACTTTTAATAACTCCCAACACAACTCCACCCAGATGACCCCATTCCATGCCAACGTCGGATACCATCCACGGCTTTTCCCGTTGACCATCATGGACTCCCCTGTTCCCGAGACCCGGGACTTCCTCTCGGAGCTGCAGGCGGTGCAGCAACTGGTGCGGCGGCAGCTGATCCGGGCGAAAGAGGATTATAAACGGTTCGCCGATCGCGCCCTCCGGGCGACGCCACCGCTGGAAGTAGGAGATCGGGTGTGGTTGTCCACGAAACACCTCCCCACGGACCGGCCAGTGAGGAAACTGGCCCAAAGCTTTGTCGGTCCCTTCCCTATCAAGGCGGTCATCAATCCAGTGGCCTACCGGTTTACTCTACCCCGCTCCATGCGGTTCCACCCTGTTTTTCATCGGTCCCTCCTGGTCCCTGAGGCCCCCGCGAGCCATCTCCGCCGCCCGCCGCCGCCTGCCCCCCCAGCCGCAGCCGACGAGGACGATGCCTCGACATACGAGGTGGATAGTATCCGGGACTCCCGTTGGCTGAAGGGGCGCTTCCAATACCTCATCGCCTGGAAGGGGTACGGGCCCGAGGATTTCACCTGGGTGGACACGTCTGCCGTTCAGGCCCCTGACCTGGTGCGGGCTTTCCATGAACAGTTCCCGTCCCGACCCCATCCCGACCGTCAGACCCGGGGGAAGGGCCCTGCGGTGGGGGATAGTGTTGTGGCCCCGCCCTCTGAGCCTGTCCCATCGGAGGAAGAAAGCTCTGAGCATGAGGAAGAGGAGTCAGCCAGGCCTCCCTCTCCAGGCCCCTCCCCTCTGGCATTGTCTCAAGTGCTGGCTGAGGGAGAGGAGACAGCTGGTTCGGATCAGAGTGATGAAGAAACATCATTCCTGGACGCACGCCTCTGAAGGCGTGATAAACATTTGCAGCACCTTAGGAGGTGTGCTAGGGATTAGAACTGAGTCACTGGACCACACCCCAGAGACTATATAATAGAGGGTGGTGGTCAAAGATCCTTGTGACGAACAAAGCAAACCTTGGATAGTCACTAAAGCCTCGTCCGGAACTGCTGAGAGAAAGATTTAAAGTGTCGGACATTTGGACTCTTGAGTATTTATCTTTCTGTTTTACTTTGAAAATAAAGTCACTTGGCAGACGGTGTGTCTATCGCTGCCAAGTGGGAGATAAGACCTGGGTGCGTTCCAAAGTATTTCCTTAACCCTCGACTGGCTGTGTTGGTGTGTGTGTGGGTACGGGGACAGATCACAGCTGTGCATCAGTCTTTGGCTGCACATAAATCTTCCAGATCCAAATATTCTGTGACCTTGTCGGTCGCATCATACTCCTCCATCTCCTCGGCCGAGGAAGAGGAGGACGAACTGTTGTCTATAGCAGAATCTCACTCTCCTGCTCCGTCATGTGTGAGCCTACCTTCAGCCTTTGGTGATGCTGATTTTCAAGAACCAGAGTTGTCCGAAGACGAGGGTCTCCCTCCGGATCAACTTCCCTTTATGGGCCTTTTTCCGCAGGCTCTGTATAAGTCTCTCCTGTTTAAAGCCGTGAATACGGCTCAACTTGGGACTTCCACTCAACCAACTCCGCCTACGACTGAGGGCACGCTAAATCCCTTATTTACAGAATCACCTAAACCTGTGATGGCCGTGCCTACTCCCCCTCTCTTTATGGACGTTATATGGAGGCAATGGTCTTCTCCTGCTACTGCCCCCATACCATCCATCACGGATAGGAAGAACTTCTCCGTTTCATCTGAATTGGCCTCCCTGCTTCAGGTTCCAAAGGTGGACGCCCCTGTTGCGGCATTGCTTTCTCATTCTACAGTTCCAGGTGATCCTGAAGAAAACCTTCGCCCTGAAGAGCATCGCTCCGACCAAGTTCTCCAACGGGCTCATCTTGCACCTGCCTGGGCCATTCGATCGGCTACGACGGCCTCCTTTTTTAACCGATCGACCCTTCTCTGGCTTCGTCAGATCCAAGACAAACTATCCACCGAGGATAACAAATTCAGACAAGACATCAACAAAATTGTGGCGGCAGTAAAGTTCTTGGCTGATGTGACGTTGAATGCAGCTCGCTTCGCATCCAAATCATTAGCTTCTACTGTTGCAGCCCGACGCCTGGTTTGGCTGCATCATTGGCCAGCTGACGCCCGGCATAAATGGCGGTTGGCCTCCATTCCTTTTCTGGGGGAGAAGTTGTTTGGGGATCCATTGGAGGCCTTCCTAATAGAAACCAAGGACAAGAGAAAAGTATTACCCACGGCTTACCGTAGGGGGGAGTCCAGATACTCACCTTATTCCTCTCATGCCCAATTTTGTCCTTCAGACGGGGGTTCAGGATCTTCTCGTGGTATGAATAATTTTGTTCCCAGGCAGAGGGGGTTTCAGGACAGACCTGGGAGGGGCAGGTCCTTTATGACTAGATGGCCCTTTTGAGGGGGAGGGGGTCATTCCATCTGTCGCTGTCGTTAAAAGTGCTCCCGTTCCTCCCGTGGGTGGCAGATTGGGTCTCTTTGCTGCTCTTTGGGATCGCACTACATCTGATTGCTGAGTCCGGGCTTCCATTCGATCTGGACTGGCCATCGAATTTGTCTCCACCCCTCCTCCTATTTTTCTCTGCTGTCCCCGGTCGGGTAGCCCCGAGCGTAGATCCCTTATGGATTCGGCTATAGATCACCTCCTCTCCATCAGGGCCATCCAACCTGTGCCCCAGAATCAATTGGGTCAGGGGTTCTACTCTCGGGTTTTCCTGGTACCTAAGTCATCAGATGGGTGGAGACCTATTCTGGACCTTAAACATTTGAACCATTTTGTAGTCTATAGAAGATTCAAAATGCAATCATTACGTTCTATCTTAGACGGCGTTCGGAGGGGCGATCTCCTCTGTTCAATTGATTTAACTGAAGCATACCTTCATGTACCCATTCGACCTTCCCATAGAAAATTCTTACGTTTCTACTATGGAGGGAATCATTTTCAGTATAGGGCTTTGCCCTTTGGTCTTTCCTCAGCTCCCCGTAGTTTCACCAAGATATTGGCGGCTTTAGCCGCTTCCCTTAGGCTTAGGTCAATTCGTCTCCAGTGTTATCTGGATGACATCCTTATCATGTCCACTTCTATGCCTCAGGCCTATTCAGACCTTCACCTCACCATTCAGACCCTGGCTGCCCACAGTTTTTCCATTAACGTGGAAAAAAGCCATCTCGTCCCTTCTACTAGAATCACACACCTGGGGGCGGTCATTGATTCTGTCGAGGGCAAGGTCTATTTATCCGGGGAATGCCAGGAGGGGCTGAGGACTCTAGCAGCTCAGGTTAGTCGGGAAAAACGGGCTTCCCCTTTGCTTCTATCTAAATTGTTAGAGAAGATGGTTTTGGCCATTGATATTGTTCCCTGGGCCAGACTGCACCTGAGAGACCTTCAGTGGTTTCTTTTGCCTTTGCAGAAGGCGGGGAAAGGCACCTCGTCAACCAGAATTTCCATTCCCAGGGAGGTGTTGGCGTCCCTTCGATGGTGGCGCTCCGAGGCCATTGCCAAGGGCTGTTTTTTCCTGGACTGTTGCTGGGTTGTTGTCACCACTGATGCCAGCATGTTCGGCTGGGGCGCTCACTGCGAAGCACAAGTGGCTCAGGGCACGTGGTCGGCCACCGAAGCCTCCCGCAGTATAAACTGGCTAGAACTACGAGCTGTTGTTCTCGCTCTTTGGGCTTTTCGTCATCTGGTGGCCGGAACACACGTGTTGGTTCTCACCGACAATGTTTCAACAAAAGCCCACATAAATCGCCAGGGGGGCACCAGGTCCTGGTTGCTGATGTTGGAAGCCAGACGACTTTTTCTTTGGTCGGAATGCCACTTGATCTTCCTGAAGGCGGAACACATTTCAGGAGAGGCAAACGTACGAGTGGATTGGCTCAGTCGCCAGTCAATAGACCATTCCGAGTGGCATCTGGATCCCTGTATCTTCCAGAAGTTGATGAGTCACTTCGGCAATCCTATTGTGGACATATTCGCTTCACATCAGAATGCACAGCTCCCCCGATTTTTCTCCCATTTCCAGATGCCTCAGGCGGAGGCAGTGGATGCTCTGCGCTCCCCGTGGCCTCCGGGTCTGCTTTTTGCATTCCCGCCGATTCCCCTCCTTCCGAGGGTCCTCCGAAAGATTGTTTTGGAAAGGGCGGAGATCATTCTCATCGCCCCTCATCGGCCACGGAGGTCATGGTTCGCCGACCTCATGCACTTATCAGTGGCTCCTTGTTGGACACTTCCATGCCCCTCCGATTGCCTCAGTCAAGGGCAGATTCTGCATCCGGACCCGCTGTGGCTGAGACTGACCGCTTGGAGATTGAGCGGTGCGATCTTCAACGAGACAACGTCCCTCCTTCAATAATTCGAACTATCCAGGCTTCTCGCCACCCCTCCACGAATCGAATTTATTCATCAACGTGGTGGGCATTTTGTTCTTGGTGCTCCTCCCAGGACATCTCACCACTGGAGGCTTCAGTGATACAAGTCCTGAGATTTCTTCAGGTGGGCTTGGACAAGGGGCTCTCGCTCAACACCTTACAGAGGCAGGTGGCAGCGATTTCATCTGTTTTGACTTACAACTCTCTCCAACCTTTGTCTCACCAGCTGCTTATACGACATTTCCTGGGGGGGGCACCAACTTGTCTCCCCCAGTTCTTCATAGATATCCCACTTGGGACCTTTCACTTGTGTTGAACTCTCTTACTGAGCCACCATATGAACCGTTGCAGACGGTCAGTCTACGTCTTTTGTCATACAAAGTAGCTTTCCTGGTGGCTATAACATCTGCTCGACGTATTTTGGAGATCGCTGCACTTTCTATGAGGGACGATTTGTGTGTCTTTCATGTGGACCGGGTTGTCCTTCGACTCGACCCCACCTTTGTGCCTAAGATTAACTCTCCCTTTCACCGTTTACAGGAACTGGTTCTTCCAGACTTCTGCCCTCACCCGTCTCATCCGTTAGAACGTCGATGGCACATGCTGTCCGGAGGGCTCTTCGGATCTACTTGACAAGGACTGTGGACATTCGTCGGTCTGAGTCATTATTTGTGTCTTTTCTCCCTGCTTTGCTAGGTGCCAAGGTGTCGTCGTTGACTATTGGCCGTTGGATCTGGTGCACGATCGCTACAGCGTACTAACTTCGTTCCTTACTGCCTCCTACCACAGTGACGGCACACTCGACGAGAAGAGCTTCAACCTCAGTGGCCTGGTCCATCAGGCTTCGCTCCTCAAAATCTGCAGAGCGGCTACCTGGACCTCTCCTTCCCCCTTTATTCATCATTATAAGATAGACAAATTTGCTTCTGCAGAGGCTGCCTTCGGGCGGAGAGTTCTCCAAGGAGTTCGGGGGAACGGGGAGTTGCTTGCCCAGACTGTTCCCTCCCTAGACTTGGGATGCTGAACTTGGGTATGTCCCATTTCTGGCTGCTGTCTCCACCCCACAATGGAGAAGGGGAGTTGGTCCTACCTGACACGCACCTTCTCATTGGGTGGAGACAGCAGCCAGTCCCACCCTGTCAATCTGGACATTAATGTGTTTATTCTTCTGTTTTTTATTCCACACGTCAAGCCTGTCTTCATCCTTCACAAAGCTGGGAGCCCCTAGCAACGGGGGCGGGATTTAGCTTTGACAGGCTCAGTCCTTCATCTGATTGCATGAGCTGAACCCACTTCTGGCTGCTGTCTCCACCTGTCTCCAACTAGAAGGTGCGTGTCAGGTAAGACCAACGCCCCTTCTAATGACAGAAAGTGAAGCGGAACTAAAGAGCCTTCTCATGCAGGTGAAGGAGGAGAGTGCAAAAGTTGGCTTGAAACTCAACAATAAGAAAACTAAGATTATGGCTCCCAGCCCTCTCAATTACTGGCAAATAGATGGGGAAGAAATGGAGGTAGTGACAGATTTTATTTTCCTGGGCTCCAAGATCACCACACATGGGAACTACAGCCAAGAAAATAAAAGATGCTTGCTCCTGGGGAAGAAAGCTATGGCAGACAGCATACTAAAAAGCAGAGACATCACCCTGCCAACAAAACTGTGTATAGTCAAGGCTATGGTTTTCGCAGTTGCAATGTATGGTTGTGAAAGTTGGACCATAAGGAAAGCTGAGCATCAAACAATTGAGGCCTTTGAACTATGGTCCTGGAGAAGACTCCTGCAAGTCCCTTGGACTGCAAGGCAATCAAACCAGTCAGTCCTAGAGGAGATCAACTCTGACTGCTCTTTAGAAGGCCAGGTCCTGAAGATGAAACCAAAATACTTTGGCCACCTAATGAGAAGGAAGGACTCACTGGAGAAGAGCCTAATGCTGGGAAAGATTGAGGGCAAAAGAAGAAGGGCATGGCAGAGAACAAGGTGGCTGGCTGGAGTTACTGAAGCAGTAGGCGTGAGCTTAAATGGACTCCAGAGGATGATAGAGGACAGGAAGGCCTGGAGGAACGTTGTCCATGGGGTCGTGATGGGTCAGACACGACTTCGCAACTAACAACAACAACAAAGGAAATGCAAGACCTATTTCACAGACAAAAGCCAGGAAAAGCTCTAGGCCTAGACAAGATAACTCCTTCTTGCTTAAAAGTCTGAGCTGACCAATTGGCCCCCATCTTCACCCGTATCTTCAATAAATCACTAGAGATGTGCTATGTTCCTTCTTGCTTCAAATGCTCTACTATCATCCCAGTGCCGAAGAAGTTCACCATCAAGGAACTGAACAACTACAGACCAGTTGCTCTAACATCTGTACTCTTGAAAACTTTTGAAAGGCTAGTGCTGTCCCACTTGAAAACCATCACGGATCCACTGTTAGACCCCTTGCAATTTGCATACCAAGCAAATAGATCAACAGATGATGCTGTTAATATGGCTCTGCAATACATCTTACAACATCTTGAATCTCCAAAGACCTACGCAAGGGTCCTCTTTGTAGACTTTAGTTCATCAATATCATCATTCCAGACACACTTCTAACTAAGCTAAACCAGCTACAGGTACCTAAAACATTTGCAAGTGGATCATAAGCTTCCTAACAAACAGGAAACAGCAGGTGAAGTTAAGCAGAATCACATCAGATACCTGTACAATTAGTACAGCCCCCCCAAGTGATTCTGTGCGCTCTCCCCACTTCTCTTCTCTCTGTATATCAATGACTGCATCTCTAACAATCCATCTGTTAAACTATTGAAGTTCGCAGATGACACAACAGTGATCGGTCTCATTTGAGACAATGATGAATCCTCATACAGACAGGAGGTTGAACAACTAGCCTCGTCGTGTGACCAGAACAATATGGAACTGAATACACTCAAAACCGTAGAAATGGTGGTAGACTTTAGGAGAAACCCTTCCATACTTCCATCTCTCACAATACTAGACAACACAGTATCAACAGTAGAGACCTTCAAATTTCTAGGTTCTACCATATCGCAAGATCTAAAATGGACACCTAACATCAAAACATCATCAAAAAAGCACAACAAGGAATGTTCTTTCTGCACCAACTCAGAAAGCTCAAACTGTCCAAGGAGCTGCTGATCCAGTTCTACAGAGGAATTATTGACTCTGTCATCTGCACCTCTATAACTGTCTGGTTTGGCTCTGCAACCCGACAGACACAGACTTCAGAGGATAATTAGAACTGCAGAAAAAACAATTACTACCAACCTGCCTTCCATTGAGGACCTGTATACTGCACGACTCAAAAAGAGGGCTGTGAAAATATTTACAGACCTCTCACACCCTGGACATAAACTGTTTCAACTCCTACCCTCAAAACGATGTGTAGGAAGTTAGCACCCACCCCTTTCCTGGAAGAGTAAAATATTTTAGGAAATATGAAAAAGGCAGAATATTATATTTCCCTGGATGAGAAATATGAGAAGCATATTTTACAGACAAAGCAGCTCCCACCTTCCTGCCCCCCACCCTTTGTCAATGGGCCATTAAGGCCTGGGCCAGTCTATTCTACATAACAAAGATCTGCCTCCTTCAGGCAGAGCCATAGTAGGAATTGCGAAAGATAGGATTAGCCCTCTACACAATAGCAGTAGAAACTCACCACATGTGACCTGGGAAGCACATCTGACCATCAGCCAGCAAGGCCCCCACCCCCTGGGAGTCTGACAACCAATCAGGATACTCTTTTGGGGCCCCAAGAAATGCAGAGCCAGAGAGAGCATAAAAACCCGAGGATTTACTGTATCTGCCCTTTTCTGTTCAGGAACTCAAGCCATGTGATCCTGTCCACCATTAAACCATCTTTCCAAGCAGTCTCCATGTTTCCAGTGTCTGTTTCCCCACTTGGAGCAGAACCCAGAAGGATATTTCTTCCAACAATTGGCGACCCAGATGGGACTCCAAGCTAACCTAACCAATGGACCAGGCCCAGGTAAGCCTCCCTTGCTAGCAGCAGACCCATTGAGTCTGTGGGTATGTTTTCATGGACCTTGGCCATTTGGAACTAGGTTTTAAAGGGGTTTTGAGTGTTGAGCTCAAAGGCTGCTTGGAAAGAAGGTGAGTACCTCTAAATTTTAATTTTAAAGTATGGAAAAGCATGGGAAATGTGTGTATGCCTGCATGTGTGTGAGTGAAAGCCCTTCTCCCAAGTACAGCTGGATCTTGTTTTCTCTGTGCATTTCCTAGCCGCAGAAAGACTAACAGTCTGGAGAGCATGGGGGTTTTGCCAGAGCACAGGACCTTCTGTTAGGGAAGGAGGAAGTGTGTGTGTGGGATTCCACCTGGAAAACAGTTCGATTTCACCTCTTTGAGTGACCTCTAGCCGCACCTCTGCCTACTGCTAGCTCCACCGAGCCATGACCGGTAGGATAGAGAAAGCAAGGGGGGGTTGCCAAATGTGGAACTTTGTGTTTAAAAGGAATGGAAGCCGAACGAAAGCCAAGCATGTAAAGGGGGTTAATAAATTGTGAAAGGGAAACCTGGTTTTGTCCAGCCCAGACACGGGGCGAGCGTGTGTGTGTGTAAGAGGAGGTGCCCCACCTGGCTGCAGGGGTCAGCAGGTCCTCGCGGATCCCCTTTTTGGATCCGAAAAGTTGTGGTGATTCCCTGGAGGAAGGGGCCCATACTTTGCAAGGGAATCGAAGTCCTTCCCAGAGCTTTTTCCTCTGAAAACTGAGAGCGTGCCACCCGGCTAAGTCGAAGTGATCCTTCCGGAGAAAAGGAAAGGGTCATGGGTAGCGATAGTTCACGGGTGGTGGGGACCCCAGTAGATGAAGTGCTCGTGGCCTGGGACGCCAGGTGGGTGCCCATATTGAGGGGCATGGATAAAAGGAAATTAGGAAAATTGTGTCAAAAGTGGGCTTTGCTAAGAGATAACACCGGGAGACAAATTTGGCTAAATAAAGGTACTTAAAAGAAAAGGGAAATATATAAATAGGAATGTTGGGGTTTTTTATTTGTTTTGTTTGTTTGTTTTGTTTGTTTGTTTGTCTCTCTGTCTTCTATGCAACCACATGGTATGTTTAAGATTTGTGCCTTCCCTAATTTAACTGAGATTTATGTGGGAATGATCAGTGTGTGTGAAATCTCAGAGTTCTGTTTTCTTCTCTTTGTCTTCCTTGTTTTATGTGTGTGTGTCTAAGTCTTTGTGCACCCTCGAGGTAATTGTAACAGTAAAATGTATCTGATCTCTAGAGACAAGAATTTTAAATTGTTAGAAAAGAAAAAAAAAGGTTGAAACAATGAAAAATGGGAGAGAAAAAAGAAAGAAAGAGCCTTTGCCCTGTATTTGTCTGGCCAACAAATACAGATTAAAGAGAGCTTTTCATTTCATTTCTATTTTTTTTCTCCTTCCCTCTCTGTATCTTAAAGTAACAACTCAAGTTTATGAGGAAACGTTTTAAGTTCATTTACAAGAAAAAAAGAGTCAGTCTTGCATTTACTGTATGTGTTTAATTGGGTTTTACCTGTTTCCTGAAGCATGTGAATCCAGTTCTTTTTTCTTATCTGTTGTGTCTCCATTTTGATGAAACTGCATTATCTGTTTAGTAACTGCAATATTGTTGTGTTGTTTCTTTTCAAACTCTGCCTGCAAGCTATCTACCCCCCGCATCTCTAATCCTGTTACAATGCCTTTCCTGGGAAGATTACCCACAAAGGGGGGAGGGGACCCTGTTCTCATGTCTTTCAGCCCTGCACAAAGGACTCTGCAACCTGTGGAAGCAGAGCACATGGATCCAGATGCTGCCTCCAAAGGAGATCTTCCATCAGTTTGAACCAGAAATTGGGTTTGAATCCAGCCTCCACTGAAAGTCATCACAGCAACCAGAGTGGAGCAGACCTTTCCAAGCCTGACTGACCAGCCCTACCACCAAGCATGCTACCCAGCAGACATGAAAGAAAAGACCCTGAGATGTACAAGTAAAGACCAAAAGACTTTTCAATTCCCAGAAGACAGCTGGAAAGACTATGGGGGAGGGTGGAAATTCATTGTAAGGTTTTCTTTCTTGTCTCATTTATATTGTAATCAGTTTATTGTAAGAATTGTATTTGAGAGTGATTGCCACAGCAAGTTATGTACACTCTAGATTTCTGTCTGGTGGAGAGGAGAAATATGTCCAAAATGTTTGTATTGCCTATATTGTAAAAGTAGCTACATGCACACACAGAGACACACCATTCAGAATTAGACTGAAACTATTCCCTTCACTTACCTCCACACAAAGCTTCTCCTAGGTTGATTTTTGCTCTGTAGCACTAAAAGCCCAAGAAGTCTTATCTCCCTGCTAATTCGATGGGGGAGGGGGCAATCCCCCCTCAGGCAATTCCCTCACTTGAAGAGATAGCAGAAAAGTGATCTCCAAAACCCAAGCCCTGACTGTGACTCACAAATGATGCTGCCCAGTTGCCCAGTAAAGGAAGATATATTGCACTGGTGGTCTCATGAGTAGAAATCCCAGGGCTCATTATGTGTAACACCAAAAAAAAAAGAAAAAAAAGAATGGATATTGTACACTGGCTAACCTCAATTTGGACTCACAAATCCTGGATGCACCACAGTAAGAGCTAGGGCAGGTTCAGTAACCAACCCTTGGAAATGGGCAGCCTGTAATTTAAAGGAAAACTATGGCTGTGAAAAATTTTGGGACATGTGTTTGCTTGAAACCTGACTGGAAGCTCACAGAAAGTGATATTTGAAATCTGAAATTAATTGGCATAGAAATTGGATACTGTAAAATTCTTTTTCTCCTGAAAGAACTTTTCTCCTCACTGCTAGACCTTCATGGTTGAAAGCTTTCAAGAGCCACTGAAGGAATCCTTTTCTGTTGCCTCTATCAATGCCTCCCCTTTGCATTGGAAAATTAAAAGCACCCATTAAGCCTCCCTGACCTGATCAATTTTAATCTTTTGCCAAGAACTTGTTTCAAAACTCACGTTTTGAAAAAAAAAGTAGGGATTGTAGGAAGTTAGCACCCACCCCTTTCCTGGAAGAGTAAAATATTTTAGGAAATATGAAAAAGGCAGAATATTATATTTCCCTGGATGAGAAATATGAGAAGCATATTTTACAGACAAAGCAGCTCCCACCTTCCTGCCCCCCACCCTTTGTCAATGGGCCATTAAGGCCTGGGCCAGTCTATTCTACATAACAAAGATCTGCCTCCTTCAGGCAGAGCCATAGTAGGAATTGCGAAAGATAGGATTAGCCCTCTACACAATAGCAGTAGAAACTCACCACATGTGACCTGGGAAGCACATCTGACCATCAGCCAGCAAGGCCCCCACCCCCTGGGAGTCTGACAACCAATCAGGATACTCTTTTGGGGCCCCAAGAAATGCAGAGCCAGAGAGAGCATAAAAACCCGAGGATTTACTGTATCTGCCCTTTTCTGTTCAGGAACTCAAGCCATGTGATCCTGTCCACCATTAAACCATCTTTCCAAGCAGTCTCCATGTTTCCAGTGTCTGTTTCCCCACTTGGAGCAGAACCCAGAAGGATATTTCTTCCAACAGATGCTATAGAGCACTGCACACCAGAACAACTAGACACAAGAACAGTTTTTCCCGAATGCCATCACTCTGCTAAACAAATAATTCCCTCAACACTGTCAAACTATTTATTCTGCACTACTATTAATCTTCTCATCATTCCCACCACCCATCTCCTTCCTCTTATGACTGTATGACTGTAATTTTGTTGCTTGTATCCTTACGATTTATATTGATATTGTTTCCTGATTGGTTATTTGTACCGTATGAGTATCATTAAGTGTTGTACCTTATGATTCTTCATGAACGTATCTTTTCTTTTATGTACACTGAGAGCATATGTACCAAAACAAATTCCTTGTGTGTCCAATCACACTTGGCCAATAAAAAATTCTATTCTATTCTATTCTATTCTATTCTATTCTATTCTATTCTATTCTATTCTATTCTATTCTATTCTATTCTATTCGAATTCAAAGGTATAAGCTTTTACAAGATGCCAACGAAAGAGGGGGGTTATGAAATTGTATTTTGATGCATATTGCTTGAGCTGGGGAAAAGAATGTGTGAGTCTCCAGAAAAAGAAGCTACTCAAATTAGAGGGCCATGAATTAAGGTTTGGATGGCACGGCTATTTATGGTACGATAAAAGTAATGTTGATTTTAATAACCATTTTGTTAGACGTGCCATATTCAGAGTTTGGAATAAATATAAAACAAGGCTCTCTACAAAGCTACCCCTTTGGGTGTCACTACAGGAAGCTTTTTTAAGAAAAGAAATAGTGGCAAAGCCAGATTGGCTGACATATGGTAAAATTTTATCTTTTAATTCTGGTGATGACCCAATATGAAAGCCAAGGGAGGAACTCGAATCAGAAGGTTACGCTTGCCATTGGTTTACTTATCAGCAACTGAAAGAAAGGTTCAAAATGGATAAAAAATGCTATAGATTTGACTTTGTTAAAAATGAATTGGAACTTTCATGATATGGCAATGATGAATGTATTATTGCTAAGATTTATAAAATGTTGTGAAATTGAATTTGGAAAATGAACATGTAAAACATTGTATGATTCAGTGGGCAAGGAATTTTGGATATAATGTGATGCTTGAACAATGGGAAAATAAGTGGATGAGGGATTTAAAATTTACCATATTTTTCGGAGTATAAGACGTATGGAGTATAAGACACAGTTTAGTTTTTGGGGAGAAAAATAGGAAAAAAAATCTGCCTACCAGGTATTCATCTGGCTAGTGTCCTTAGTCTGGTCAGCTTCAGCACATTAGTTTGCTGGTTTTTATCCCCTGCTGTGGAATAAAAAACAGCTTCTAAAGCACAACTATCTTTGGAGAGAGAAGCAATGAGAAAAGCAGGCAAACCACGGAGATCGCTTCACTCGCTAGTGCCTTGTTAGGGCTGAAAAAAAACTTCACAGCTGAGAGTCGCAGGGAGCAGGCAAAAGCTTCACTGAATAAAAGCTTCTAAAGAACAGCTGAGAGTCAGAGGGGGCAGGCAAAGCCGGGAAGATTGCTAGCGCCTCGTTAGAGCTGAAAGAAAGCTTCAAAAAATCTACATTCAGAGTATAAATCACACCCAAATTTTCAGCCTCTTTTAGGAGGAAAAAAAGTGCATCTTATACTCTGAAAAATACACTACATTAAATTATAATCTAAAAGAGAATTTCTATAAGATGATGTATCATTGGTATTTAATACCAGCAAAGTTTTCTAGGATGTATAAAGGCATGTCAAATGAATGTTGGAAGTGTAAAAATAAAGAACAGACTTTTTATCATCTATGGTGGGCATGTGATAAAGCAAAGAAAAAATTGGAGTATGATTCATATTTTAATACAGAAAATTCTGAAAACGGAGATAAAAATGAAACCAGAACTTTTCCTTTTGGGTCTAATGGAAAGAGAACTGGAGAAAAAATTTGGAACTTTGTTACTATGTACGTTGACAGCAGCAAGACTATTGTATGTGCAAAAATGGAAGGTCTCTTTGATTCCTACCATGGAAGAATAGTTGCAGAAGTTGATGGAGTTGGTTGAAATGGCAAAACTGATTACTTTGATTAAAGAAAAGAACATAAGGACTTTCGTTTCCACATGGAAACAGCTTCTGAACATCATGCTTGATGTGGAAAAGTATGAAACTCTGACTTTGGGTTTTACAGATTAGACTGATAGATCTTTATAGAAATGACTTGTTCATACTATTATGGAAAAGCAAAACATTGTGATTTAATGTTAATGCCTTATTTTACTGTAATAGAGAGAATGCCTTTTTCTCTCCCCCCTATCTTTCCTCACTTCTCTTCCACCTCCCCCCTCACTGCTCTTCTATTTACTTTTGTATTTTGTATTTTATAATACTCTATAACTTAATAAAAAAGTTTTTTTTAAAAAATAATTAAATTTAGCAAAGTTCCCCTTTGTGTCAGGCAGAAATTTCTCTTTGGCACTGAAAGGCTGGGACTGCAGCGATTGGTTTGGTGATTTGAAATCAGCAGAAGTCGTTCTTAGAAAGTGGGTTTCTGAGCATATGCAGAATGTGGAGAGAATACCAAGATTGTAAAACAAATCAAATGCTCATAATGCCATCAGCCAAGCAATGCAGGCTGGTGACCCCCAGGGGGAGGGCCTTCTCTGTGGGGGCACCCACCCTCTGGAATCAGCTGCCCCCAGAGATAAGGAGAATCCAAGACCTCCGTGCCTTCCGCTGTGCCCTTAAAACTTTCCTTTTCCAACAAGCCGGGCTGGCCTAACAAATCCCTTTAAATGATTTTAAATTCGTATATCTTTTAAATTTTGGGCCAAATTGAGATATTTCCTTTTAATCTGTTCTTAATGTTTGTATTATGTGTTTTTATCTGGCTGTACACCGCCCTGAGTCCCCAGGGAGAAGGGCGGTATATAAATTTGAAGTAAAATAAAATAAAAAATAAATAATGTAGTTGTCCTAGATGCAGAGCACGGATTTAGTCCTCTTATCAATGAACGCTGGAAGAATTCATTCTATTTGAATTAAAATTAGATTAAGAAATAACTTCTATCTAATTAGGACTTGAAAAGAGGGAAGCATAAGAGAGAGTGGAACAAGATTTTTTCTTCATTTGATAAGTATAGAGGTGCATTTAACTAACAACAGGCCAGGCAAAATCAAGCAGGGGTGTGCGAAGAACCTTCCCCTCATTTGTCTCTCATCATTTCTCCTAGTTGTCAAAACAGTTCACTAGTGAAAAGAAATGATGAAATATCCAACAATTGATTTCTCCAGCATCATATTGGTTTGAAAAATTACACGTTATGCTAGTAATAATTTATATGAGTTTCTGAATTTAATTCTAAAGGGAGAAGTCACTCAGTATTAAAGGGACAGAAAATTGAAAATGGACAAAGTTACAGAGAGAGCTAATTAGGAGCATAGAAAGGCCATTTGTTGACAGGAATTTAGATTTAAATATTTGTTTAAAAAGTACTTAAATATATTAAAATTACATGTGAGTTTAGGAATTTTATTTTGCTTAATTTTGTGCTGTATGTGCTATCTTTTTTCTTGACATACAAAGTACATGTGAGCTTTCTTAAATATATATTTGTATCTAATCTGTTTAAAATTAAAATAACCAACTCCAGGAGTTTGCAATAATAATGTGGGGAGGGAGGGAGACACTTATGCCTTTCTTTTCTTGTTCTAGCTCAGTTGATAATTAAGTTTAGCAAAGTTCCCTTTTTGTTGGGCAGAAATTTCTCTTTGGCACTGAAACAGCTGGGACTGCAGGGATTGCTTTAGCAATTTGAAATTACCAACAGTGGTAGTGGGGAGAGGTTGCATTCCAAGTTTATAACAAGTATATACTTGCAAATGGCCTGGACTTGGTACACAAAATGAAACACACATGTGCCAAAGTACATATAAACAATATATAAGAAGTAGAGACACAGAGAAAAATTACCTGTTAGACCTTTATTTAGCAGCATCTCATCCCATTGTGTTTGATTGAGTATTACTGCCTACAGTAAACAATATAGAGAACATTATTTCCTCAATTTGCTTGCTTATCTAAAGAACAGAATAACAAGATACTAACAGAATAACAAGATACCTGTAGCTGAATTTCTTTCTTCTTACTTGCCATTGTTATTCTCTGTTATGGTAGAAATAAAACAAATAGAAATTATTGAGAAATATACTATTATTATGCTTTAATGCTGGGTTCTGTCTAAACCACTGTTTGCTTGTACTATGAGTCTGTACCAGATTGACAAAGATCTTACAATAACAACATGAAGACAAGTGAAGGAGGCAGGAACACTTATTCATACAAATGCATTATTATCTCTGCCATATCCATAGAAATTCTCACATTCATGTACTTCACAGCTATGTATCATGACACAAATCACAGTACAACTATCTTTCCTCCATTATACCTCCTTATTAATTAATCCAAGGTAACTCCTTCCAGAAGGTAAAACTGTTGGCAGGAGGTAACATGAGCAGGAGTGGGCAGGTTTTTACTGCTGTTGCTATGGTCACCAAAGAACATCTAGATAGATCCCAACTGTAAAGAATAGGTAGGTGAGGATATACATAGCAGAATGGATCTCAAGCCAGATAGCCTGGGTTCAGGAGATGGAAAATGATAGGCTTCTGGCAAACTAGTAACTGAGAAGAATTAAAACTCAGGAAAAATCTAACAGCTGAAAAAACTCAATCTTGAATGTCTCACCTTCTTTCTATGAGATTGAAGAAAGAAAAGCAAGGCTACTATAATCATTTGCATCTTGAAAGAAGATACAACAGTTGTCAAAGTACAGGTAGTTCTCGATTTGCAACTACAATTGGGACGAGAATTACTGTTGCTAGACAAGGCATTGTTAAGTGAGTCATGCCCAATTTTATGATTTTTTTTTTTGCCATGGTTATTAAGCGAATTACTGCAGTTACATGAATCACATGATCATTAAGTGAATTCAGATTCCCCCACTGAATTTACATCGGATGCTCATTGGGAGGGTAACAAATGGGGATCACATCACCCTGGGACACCACAACTGTCGTAAATATATGCTAGATGATCATGGGACCAAGGGGATCCTGCAGTAGTCTTAAGTATGAGTACTGATTGTAAGTCACTTTCTTTTAGTGACTTTGTAACTTCAAACAGTAACTAAATAAATGGTTATAAATTGAGGACTACTTGTATTAAGAGTTATGGCACCTGCAGGTTGTGTGTGTTGCTGGGGAAGCACATGAGGGAGATAAATGCATCACTAACAGTAGAATTGGCTTGCTCATTTGGCTCTGCTCACTACTGGCTTACAACCCCATCTTTCCTAAGAATTTGGGGAATTGGCATCCTAAACCATCTGGAAAACATCATGTTGGAAAAGATTTATTTTCCTTTTCTTTATATTAATAAATGGAATTATATTTCATTTATATTCATTTATGCATTTATGGACTTCTGTGCCACCCATCTGAAATAGTCTTTATCTAAATTTAATAAAAACAAACATTTCCTTTAAATTCTAAATATTCAGTAAGCACTTAGATTCATCCTAGGTCCATTCCCAATGATTGTATGGCTTGAATAAAAGTTTAAACATGTTTGGGTTTTACATTGGCATGTTCAATGATACCTTGCTCTCAAATATGTAGATTTCAATTTCCATAACTCTCAGCAATGGTCCTGTTGTCTAGGTAAAGGTAAAGGTAAAGGTTTCCCTCATCCAGTTGTATCTGACTCTAGAGCAAGGGTCTGCAACTTTAAATACTCAAAGAGCCATTGGACCCATTTCCCACAGAAAAGAAAACACTGGGAACAACAAAACCTGGGTGGGCATGGCCAACTCAATGTCACTCACTCCCACCCAGTCACATGACACCCACACACCAGCCATGCCTACCCAGGTTTTGTGACTCCCGGTGTTTTCTTTTCTGTGGGAAACAGGTACATCTCTCTCTCTCTCTGTGTGTGTGTCTGTCTGTCTCTGTCCCTTTCTCTGTCCCCCTCCCTCTCTGTTTCTCTCTGTGTGTCTCTCTCTCCCTCTCTCTCTCCCTCATCTCTCTCTCCCCCTCTCATCTCTATCTCTGATCTCTATCTCTGTCCCACTCTCATTTCTGTCTCTATCATCTCTCTCTCTCATCTCTCTCTCTCACACACATGTGTGTTCCCTCTTGAACCATTTCCAAAAAGAGACAAGGGTTGTGGGTTTTTTTGCTGATGTTGTTCTTTCTTCTTCTTTGGGTGCTTTTAAACATAGGATTTAAATCAAGAGTAATTTCAGGTTTGTCAGAATATTCATGACTGGGAAGACATGGTAACAAGTCAGCCAATGAATAGGCCATTAAGAGCTGTTTAGAAACAGAAATTTAAGTAAGAAGTCTGGGTGTGGCTTAGCTCTGCAGCTTTAAGCTCTGAGTCTGATTCTGTGCTGAGGATTGAACTAGTCTAATCTGCCTCTCTGAACTGATCTAAAACCAAAGAACCATTCTTGGTATTGAATATATTACTTCATGTATTATTATGTATATAAAGAAGTTAATGAATCCTGCTGAATCAGTTTACTTGTGTGTACTTTCTGGATTTGATTTTTGCAACTAACTCTGACAGGTTATGGGCCCAGAGCACACAGAAAGACTGATTTGTAATTAAGCTGAGAGACTGCCTGTGTTTTAAAGAGAAACCAGGCATAGAAAGCTTGCAGGATGGCTGCTGTTGAATTTAAGGAGAGCTCTCTGCCTCGTTTGGGACAGAAAATCTATATTGTTTGGGCGGCAAAGATGGAATGTTTCCTGAAGGCTAAGGAGCTCTGGGATATTGTTGTTAATCCACACCAGGCACCATTAGCAGCTGCGGAGCAGAGGCAGCATGATAAAGCAATGGCTTATATCATCTTAAGTTTAGAAGATGAACAATTTCTCAATGTAGCTGATTTAAAGACTGTACGGGAAGTCTGGCTGAAGTTGAGAAGTGTGCATGTGAGTGTGTCAGCATGCAATATTATGCAATTATCAAGAATATTATACAGAGCCCATCTGCAACCAGGAGAATCTGTGGAACAGCATTTTGTACAAATGCAAACTTTGTTTGTGGAGTTGGAACAGCGTGGATTGCAGTTTCCTGAATCTCAGAAGGTGCTACTAGTGTTAAACAATCTGGATGAAACTTGGGACATTGTTTCTGCACTATTTGAATGCAAACCAGAGCAGGAGTTGCATTTGGAGGCTTTAAAAGCTTGTTTGGTTGCTGAGGAGAACAAATGCCATTTTAGAAAGAGCCACAAGGAGGAATTCCTGAGTTGGGGACCCAAGGAGCAGAGAGATAAGAGGAGTGGAGAATTCCAGAGACTGGATGTCTGCAAAGAGAAATGTAGCAGCAGAAGAGATCAGATTACACCCCAGCAAAGACTTTCTAAGCAGAAACAACAGCAACAATGGAGGGATTTCCTTTGTGGTGAAAAAACTCATTTAAAGAAGGACTGTTTGGAAAGGAAAAGCTGTTTGCAAGGAAAATTGCAAGATGGGAAGGTTGCTGTTGCAAAAGTCAGCTATTGCAATAGCAAAGACAAATGATTGAAAGACAGTGGGGCAAGTCAAACAATTGTTAATAATTCTAAATTGTTTTACAGAATGGATCCAGCTGCTGGAGATGCAGTAGCTTTGGCAAATGGTCAGAAGGCTAAAGTCATTGGAATAGGCAGTGTGCAAATTCCATATCTGGAAAAGAGGTTTAATGATATAATATGTGTGCCTGAAATGGAGCATAATTTATTGAGCGTCTATAGTTTAGACAAGCAAATGGGAGGTGTCTAATAAAGAGAAAATATTCAATGTACACAAACATTTGGAAATGAGGCACCACATGATTCATATATTCATCTCTTGCACAGAAAGCTTGGCCATGCCAGCTTCAGAGTTTTGCAAAGGATGGACCAGTTTGCAGAAGGATTACATTTAAATGGATGTAAGGCATATTTGGATTGTGCAGTATGTAAGTCATCAAAGTCCAAGGCGTTCCCAGTAAGCAAATGTAGCAAAAGGCAGACAACAAGAGCTCTAGAGCTGGTGCATGCAGATTTGGTGGGGCCAATGCAAGCCACTTTGGGAAGAGCAAAGTATGCACTGGTCATTGTAGATGTTTTAGGTTGTAGTAGTTGTAATAGTTTTGGGTTCTGCTATTTACTAAAGAGTAAAATAGGGATGCTACAGAAATTTAAACAACAGGTATGTCAGCTGCAAACTGACAGAGGTTCAGAATTCATGTCAACAAGTTTTCAACAGTGGTTGGAACAGTTAGATATAAAACACAGACACACAAATCCATACACAGCAGCTGAGAATGGTGTTCTTGAGAGGCAGAATGGAGTCTTACAAACCATGAAGGACTCACTGCTGGAGGACTCTGGTCTGAGCAGGTCATATTGGGGTGAAGCCATGTTGACTGCTAACTATTTAATTAATAGGCTGTGGAGTTCATCCATTAATGATACTCCATATGCAGTGCTATATGGGAGAAAACCATCTCTGGCAAAAACTTTAAGAGTTTTTGGAAATAATGTGTGGGTGCATATTCCAAAAGCAGTCAGAAGAAAGGGACAACCAAAAGTTAGAAAGCTCAGGTTTATGGACTATGAGCCTGATTCAAAGAGCTACCGCTTTAGTGATGGGAGAAGAAGAATAGTGATTTCAAGGTCTGCTAGTTTTGCAGCACAAAATTGGAATAGAATTGATGCAAATTTTTGGAATTATCCACTTAGTGACGGTAACTCACTTGGTAATGGTAACTCACTTAGTGATGGTGTCAGCATTCAGGAGGAGAAGCTGAAAAATATATGAAGCAAGAGAGGGTTGAAACACAAGAGCAGTCAGTGCGGTGGAACAAGTGGATTCCACCTGACAGGTATTCTGCTAGTAGAGTTAAAGTGGGTACTGTATGGTATGAGCCAAGGAACTATAAAGAAGTATTGGCATCACCTAAAATTGAACAAATAAAATGGAAAGAAGCCATGGACAAGGAAATGAAATCCATGGGTGAACATAAGATGTTCACATCTATGGCTTTGCCACAAGGTAGCAAAGTCGTAGGATGTAAATGGGTATACAAGAAGAAAGTATTACTCAATAATGAGATACAATATAAAGCAAGGTTAATGGCACAAGGTTTTTCACAGATGAAAAATGTGCACTATGATGAGGTCAACTGTAAAGAGTAAAAGCATAAAGTTGGCAGTAGCATTGGCAGCGGCACGTGGCCATAAAATTTGGCATTTTGACATAACCACTGCATTCCTCAATGCGGAATTATAGGAAGAAATTCACATGGTCCAAGCACCAGGGTATGAAAGTAAAAAGCCTAACATGATGTATAAATTGAACAAGACCATTTATGGGCTGAAGCAATCAGCCAGGAATTGGAATATATGTTTAGATACTGCATTAAAGGGTCTTGGGTTCAAGAGTTGCAAGGCAGATGGTTGCATATATACTGGAAAGTTACAAGGTGGGGATTGTCAACTATTAGCATTTGTGGATGATCTTTGTTTCATTATAAAGGATGAATCACAGGTCAAAGAATTTGCTAATAAGTTGGAGAAGAAATTTGAATGAAAGTACTTTGGAGAAATACAAAATTATCTTGGTGTGGACATATAAAAAACAGAGAAAGGTGATTATGTTCTCAGTCAAAAAAGAAAAATTGAACAGTTGTTGGAGAGATATAACATGAAAGAGTGTAATATTGTTCCAACACCTATGAGCACAGATTTGAGACAAAAATGAAGCCTGTGATCAAGAGATATATCAGTCAGCAATAGGGAGCCTGTTATATCTGTCACAGTGGTCCAGACCAGACATAGCTTGTGCAGTAGGCATCTAGAGTCACTTTACTGCTGCACCAACACAATTGCATTGGATAGGTGTAAAAAAGCCTCTCAGGTATTTGAAGGGAACTGTGAATTTCAATCTTCAAATACAGGTCTCTGAAGAATTAAAATTGAAATGCTATGCTGATAGTGATTATGCAAATGATGTAAAAACCAGAAAGTCTAATTCTGGGATTATGATATTGTTTGGAGAGGCTTTAATTGGTCGGAAGTCCAGGAAGCAAACAACTGTCACCATTTCTACTGCAGAGGCAGAATTTATTGCTTTATCTGAACTCTCTTCTGAGATAACCTGGTATGTACAGCTGTTATAGGATTTAAATGTAAAGGTAAATGAAGCTGTAATGGTATATGAGGATAATGCTGCCTGCATTAAAATGGCAACAGGTGATAGAGTAAAGAATAGAAGCAAGCATGTGGACATTAAATATTGTAATGTCAGGGAAGCCATCAAATGATGGCTCTGATGCTCTGCATTGTAATGGGCTCCAGGAGGAAGAGGGGATGCCGTCTCCCCCATTGTGAAGCACACAAAATTTAACTGTGCTGAGCAAAGTGCTGCGAGAGCAGCAGGCAGGCCATGAGGTGGCAACAGCAGCGGCAGTGGCTGCAGCCAAGTTGGGCCAGTGTCTTGGAGCAGAGAGCAAGTCACATGTTTCCCCGAGCGACCAAGATGCATGCAGCACCAACAAGGGCCAGAAGAAGTGCTCACAAGATGAGGCAAATACAGTGGTGCTTTGCTCCCACTCTGGAATATGGAGTGAGTCTCCATCCCACACCATTGCCCTTACCTTCTCAGGCCAGGCAAGGAGTGACTGGGAGGGGAGGGTGAAGGCCGGGGCCAGCCAGTGGTGGGTTCAGTCAACAGGGAGCCACAGCAGGGGGATGAAAGAACTACATGTGGCTCCAGAGCTGCGTGTTGCTGACACCCGCTCTAGAGGATGGTGCTCATCTCCATTTCTTAACTGAAATAGCCAGCATTGTCCGAAGACACTTTCCATGGTCATGTGGCCAGCATGACTATATACTGAAGTGCATGGAATGCTATTACTTTCTCACAGAAGTGGTTCCTATTTATCTTCTTGCATTTGCATGCTTTTGAATTGCTAGATGGGCAGGAGCTGGGGCAAGTAATGGGAGCTCACCCCATTGTGCAGTGCTCAGATCTTGAACCTGGGCTGTCAGCTTTCTAGTTGACAAGCTCAGCATCTTTAATCACTTAGTCATTGTATCCATGTGTTGTATTCTGTAAAATTAAATTCTAATATATGAAAGACACCTAGTTTAGGAAATATTGCTCAATGGAACAACAAATTTTATTGCCTAATGGACAACATTTTTTTTTTGCCAGACACTTCACAGAACCTACTTCTTCAATTTTTACAATCCTAAGCAGAGTCAGAATGTTTATTTAGTCTCTACCTATTTTACACCTATAAATGGCTACTAATCTATATTCAGCTTGATACATCATAAATTACATAACACTAATTTATATAATGCATTCTGATTCCAGTTTTGCTCTCTTTGTTTTTTGTTATCCATCTTAGAGCAAAAAGTAAGATTGGTTATTGGTCATTCATATTGTCACTAAAGGCCTAGAAAGGAAAGAGGAAGGAAAACCATTTTTCCTGAAAACTTTTTTTAAAGAAGTTGTTTGTTTTCTGATTTCTTGGTCTTCTCTTGGTCAATCTTTATGTTCTTTCTTTCATTTCTTCCTTCCTGGCTATCTATGTTACTTACAAAGCATCTTTGATTCCAAATGTCAAGCTGTCCCCCCAATATATATATATATATAAATATTGTACCTGTAAAGGTACAATATTTGTTTTTCTTTCTTTTTTGTAGGTTTTATGTGTCTTTCTCTTTATGTACCTTTACAGGGAGGATACATGAGATGAGGGTGTGGCTAACTGATGAGGCCTCATAAGGCCGAAATAGATTTATCTTAGTCTCCCAATGGGCAGCAAAGGGTCTGTTGGCTGCCAGAAAAAAAAAAAAAGCCCAGAAACTAGTGAATTGTGATTTCACTGAACTAGGGCTGCATAATATCTTGGTTTACATAGGTAGAACCTGGCCAAAGAGAAAAACACATAAAACCTACGAAAAAGAAAGAAAAACAAATATTGTACCTTTACAGGGAGAATACATGAGATGAGGGTATGGCTAACTGATGAGGCCTTATAAGGCCGAAATAGATCTATCTTAGTCTCCCAATGGGCAGCAAAGGGTCTGCCGGCTGCCAGAAAGAGGGGGGGGGGGGAAAAGCAAAGCCCAGAAACTAGTGAATTGTGATTTCACTGAACTAGGGCTGCATAATATCTTGGTTTACGTATAATGTAGGTAATGCGGGTCCAGCTAGATGATCACTGAAGGGCCTTCTTTATTCATAGTATTGTAAGAAAGAAAATGTGCTTGTTTGAGAAAAGCAAATTGATCCAGTAGAAATAGTACAAAGGCAGACAAATTCCTTTGAAGTAGAAACATTCTATAAGAGAGGCCCCTCAGTTGTCAGAGATAGAGACAGAGATAGAGGTGATATACAGTTTGAAGGTTAAAGAGACCAAGGATGACCACATGAAATACCAATAAGAGATAATTTGAAACTATGCTTCGGTGATTTACAAGAAGAATTATGACTGTTTGGCAAAGATAATGTAACAAACTTAGTAATTAGAAAAATGTCATTTGATGTAACGAATGTCTGCAATGATAAAACTGCTGAATTCACAGAATCCTTTGTTTGAAAATGTATAAAACTGGGGTCTCAGGATCATAAAGTTGTTCAGATCTTGAGGTATCAATACCTATCTGATCCTTATTGCAATAATAAACTGACTCTGTCTGCCCCGAAGAGATGTCTCTTAATTCCATAACAATTTTGGCACCCCAGATGGGACTTTGAGAGGCAGAGATTTTTCTAGGCGTGCTGTCCCGGTTAGAAGCAACCTTTCCCCAATGAAGATTCACCAGCCGGCATTCCAGACTCCATTGACGTCAACAGAATTCTTCGCTGAGGGATTGCCGTATGCTCGCTGGAGATGCAGCTCAGCCAAGGACCCACAAGAGGGCAGACCAGACTCAGAAATCTTCGCGGATGGCCAGAAACAACGCATGCCAGGTGAGTATACATTTAAATGGGGAAAAGAAAGGACCTGTCTATTTTTAAGACAGAGAGGCGATCTGATCAATCTCCTAGGAGAAAAGAGTGGCGTCTCTTAATTCTCCAGGTTAGGCTGTGTGGGATTGGGTAAACCAGTGCAGTTCCTGACTGTGACTGTCAAATGTCCAGCGCCCCAGGTCACTGGTAGTGTCATTAGAAATATGGGAGGGAAAAACAGCATCCAACAGACGCCATTACAATGTATGTTAGCCCACTTTCAATCTGCTTTTAGTGAATCCTATGGAGGTCCTCCGTGCAATCCTGACACCTTGAAACAGTTTTGTGTTAACAATTGGCCAGCATTGGGTGTAATGTGGCAGAAGAGGGAACGTTAGATCCCATAATAATCTCAAAGATGCACAGGATCATCACACAAGCGGGTCATTGGGAACAGTTCCCATACATAGATCAGTGGCAGATCATTCAGAAGGCAAAACCCAAGTGGCTTAAAAAGTGTCAGTTGGAATGTGTGAGAGTGTGTATGATGAAAGAAGTAAATAAAATCACCAAACAAAAGGTTAAAACTAAAGTTTTTAGTCAGGAAGATGAGGAAGAAATAAACCGACCTCCTCCATATGCCCCCCTTCCTATAGCCCCAAGGCAAAACCTTTATCCAATGCTGCCTGCAATGCCGAGAACCATTCCACCTTGGAAAACTCATTTACAAGTCAAAAGAGAAGTTAAGAGTGACGGAGAACAGGAAGAGACAGAGGAACAGTATAAACCTATTAGCTCCCGGACTCGAAGCCAGACAAGTCTTAAGAAAGCAGAAACTCTGGCCCCTCTACGGAAGGTGTTAGATCATGCACAGGACCCACAGGGACAGCCCATTATTCGTTCCTTGATGCAATATCAGCCTTTTACAACTACAGATCTCCTTAATTGGAAACAGCAGTATGGTCCATTTAGCAAAAAACCCCATGAAGTCGTAGATCTATTCAACACAATAATGCAAACACATAGACCTACGTGGGGAGATATTCAACTACTGTTAAATACATTGCTTTCTATGGAAGATAGAGAGAAATTCAAAATTGCTAAAGAAAAAGTACTGACCCGTATGTTTCCTGATGCTAATCAAGCTGCAAATAAAACAGCGGCCGCGGCTGAGACCGACCCTGATTGGAATGCAAATCATGTTCCGCATCAAACACTACTAAATAACTACCGCCTCTTATGCGTAGACAGTTTACGAGAGGCCACAAAGGGGCCTGTTAATTATGCAAAAACAGCCACCATTTTGCAGGAGAAGAATGAAAGCCCCAAAGGCTTTTTAACTCAATTGGTTGAATCTTATAAAATTAATACTGGAATAAACATAGAAGACCCAGCAAACACATTTATGTTGAATGAAAGATTTATAAGACAGAGTGCTCCAGACATTAGGAGAAAATTACAGAAATTAGAAGGAGCACTGGGCAAAAAACATGAGTGAATTGTTGGAGGTTGCTAAGAAAGTATACTTGAACAGAGAGAGAGAGAGGAAGAAAGGAAGCAAGTTGCTAAGGAAAGGAAGCAGACAGAGATGTTGGCTCTGGCACTTGGGGGGGGGTCATTTTGGGACCCAATCAATGTGCAGTTTGTAAGGAAGTTGGTCATTGGAAGAGAGAGTGTCCCCGTAGAAGTATGGAAACCCGAGATGGATCCTACAGGCATGGATCTCAGATGGTGAGAGGAAGTCAGAGAGGTGTTTTTCAAGGAAGGAATGTGAGTAATTAATACACTAATAGCTCCTTCGTCAGCTAAGAAGATTAGAGTCCAAGGCATTTCTGGCAATGCAGTTACACACAGTCTCCTGAAACTAGTTAAATGCAAAGTTGAAAACGGCTTAGTAGAGCATCAATTTTTGTACATGCCTCATTGCCCAGTTCCACTGTTAAGAAGAGATTTGCTTTCTAAAATGAAAGCCACAATTTCTTTCAATGCTAACGGACAGTACTTGACAGTAATACACCCAGTGGAAGAAACGTGGCGATTAATGCTAATGCAAGACACACCCATTGAAAGCAATTGGGAGAAATTCAATGTTCCTACCTTGTGGGCAGAAGACAACCCCACTGGGCTTGCTATATTTGCATCTCCAGTAGAAGTCAAATTGAAACCAGGATTCCAGCCTATTAGCATGCCTCAGTATTACATCCCACAAGAAGCCGCTGAGGCCATCCAGGTCTTAATTGACAAATTCCTAGCTGCAGGTATATTAAGGGAAACTAAATTCCCATGGAATACTGCAATATTACCCATAAAAAAACCAGATGGTGGCTGGAGACCAGCACAGGATCTTCGCCCTGTAAATTTGAGGACCGTAACGCTTCATGCAATTATGTCTAATCTCTATATTTTGCTAGGGACCATCCCTCATTCAGCAGCATGGTTTTCAGTTATAGACTTGAAGGATGCTTTTTTAACAATACCCTTACATCCTGATAGCCAAGACTTGTTCGCCTTTGAGTGGAAGGACTCTAAATCACATAGGCATTGTCAATATACCTGGACAAGATTGCCTCAAGGTTTTAAAAATTCTCCAACCCTTTTTGGTCAAGCCCTTGCATTGGACTTACAACATTTTCAACCAGTTCAGGAAGGAGACTGTCCCCTTCAATATGTGGATGATGTCTTAGTGACAGGAACCACACAGGAGAATTGTTTCAAAAATACCCAAATCCTTCTGGAATTACTGAGAGACTATGGTTATAGGGCATCCAGAAAGAAAACATAATTAGTTAAAAAGAAAGTTACATATTTGGGATATATTTTGTCTCAAGGTCAAAGAAATTTAGGCTTACCCAGGAAACAGGCAATTTTACAGCTGCCCCCACCTAAAACTATGAGGTATTTTGGGAGTTATGGGCTTTTGTCGTCTATGGGTCCCCAATTTTGCCCTCCTTGCCAAACATTTGTATTCATCAACCCATGGCGCAGAAATAGATCCTTTTGAATGGGGCAAGGAACAAGCGAATTCTTTTGGGCAATTAAAGGAAATTCTCACATCCTCTCCAGCGCTAGGGTTACCAGATCTCACTAAGCCCTTCTGTCTTTATGTAGACATCCGTCATAATGTGGCTTTAGGGGTGTTGACACAACAGCAGGGGTCCTGGCTGTCACTGCGTTCTTTTATTTACCAGCTGAGCTCATTATTTCTGGACTATCAGACTTTCCGTAGTTTGCCAAGAATCCTTATCAGTAAGCTAAACTGCGCAAGTTCCTCCACCCACATTCCTTCACACTTTTCTTTTGTTCTCTTGCCGAAAAGGTCCGGCTGAGAAATAGCCGGCACGAATTTTTTCAAAATATAACTAATTAGATCAGTAAGATGTTTTATTTTCTTCTTTACAATAAATATGAATTTAATTAGAATTTGTATTCCGGTTTTATTTTTCAAAAGTATACACAAGGAAAATGCCACGATCCAGGCAATTACCCCAGGAAGATAACGGGGCTGATTGCCTCTGACAATGGTAGCAGAGGGCGGTCAAAATTTATGGGGTTTTTTTTCTTGTTTGTTACTTTTGATGATAAGCGCATAGGCAATTAGTTTTTAGCTACTGAGGTACGCTAATTATTTTTTACTAAGATGCCGAAACAGAAGAAAAAGGGAAAAATGCAACTCAGAGCATTCCCTATTAATGATTTCAACCTCTCCTACGAAGAAGAGGCAGAAAGGAGGATTTCAAACTTCCAGCCCCTTGCTACAGTCACATGCCTGGAACTAGAAGCTGTGGGAGAAGAAACAGACAGAAAGCTTCAGGAGGAAGATAAGATAAAAGCTGCTTTTGAAGGCAAAGTACTACAACTGAGGTCAGTAGTGCCCCCTTCTAATTATGCGAGCTCTCAAACTGTCTTCCCAGAATCTTCTGAATTTGTAACGCTTGGTGCAGAGCCAGATTCTCCACAAATGGCAAAGCCTTTTTACTCCCATGCAGAGAGAGAAATAATTCATTATTCTCCTCGCACCCTTGAGCTCACCCTGGATGAGCTGGCTATGAAAGCCTATCATGACCGTATAAAATTCTATGAACATGAGCTATCCCAGGCAAAAATGGCTTTATCTATGCTTGAGCAAGATAAGGGAGAATCTCATGGCTTCAAAATCTCTAAAAGCGCCATTTTGGCTCCTTCTTCTTCGGAACCAAAGACACTCCCCCTGGTGGATTTTGTATCAGGACAATCAGAACAGAGAGCAGTGCACACATCACACAAAGTCCTCCCTTCTGAGATTACATATGCCACGAAGGCACAGAAATTATCTGAGCTGCCCGAAACTAAAGGTGCAGCACCATCTGCTGGCGAAAGTAATTTACTAGAGAAAGCTGAAAGGCAACATAGTCTACATGAACATTTTGAATTATTACAGCAGACTCTGGCAAACCTGTCTCTAACTCACTCAGAGATTCAGGCTGCAATGCCACAAGTGTCTCCACAGGCTCAATCTCCAGCACCCCCTGGTGGTGCTGGTGTCCTTTTAGATGGAACACAACAAAGCTTAATGCAGCAAAGGCAAATGACTGCGTCTCCAGCAGGTCATGCTAATATGGCAGCTCAAGTACAAATGGCAGCTGGAACACAGCAGATTCCAGTAAAACAACCAGGGCCTGCTCCTGGTCCACCTCCAGCACAACAAGTGCCTTTACTTCCACAGCCAGCACCTTAAATGCACATTCCTCAACAGGCATCTTCTGTTGCTCCACTGGCTGGTGAGTCAAAATTAAAGATGTCAGGACAGAATTATAAGGCCTGGGTCAGTGAGATTGGATTGTTACTTTGCAGAGAAGGCACTCACTGTACGGTTTTTAACCCCCCTGCTCAGCCATGGTCTCCTGCAATAAGAGATTTAGAAATTAAAGCTTGCACAGCATTATTGATGTCCATGGATACTGAACTGCAGGTTACATTTTCGCCTGATGCAACAGCCCAACAAATTTGGGCCCAATTGGAAAATTGCTACAGGCCTGTTTCAATTGAATCTTCATGTTTGCTCATGTCTCAATTCCATGGTTCGAGATTGAAACCTGGTGAACAAATTGGAGGACATTTGACCAAACTGAAAGGACTCAGAAGAGAATTGAGAGAAAGAGGCTATAACATTGATGATATTCAAATGATCAGCATTATTATTAACTCTGAACTATGAATGGAAAGATGCCATTACAAAGATTAACCAAGTTCCTATTGCTCAACGCACAGTGGACAATGTATGCAGACTTTTAATTGAAGAAGAAGCACTCATGTTAGCCATGCCACACTTGAGAGGACCACTCACATCAAGAGCTCCAGCTAGGCGCCCCTTCCGGGGAAGGACCTACGCTCCAAGGATGCCAAGATGCAACACCTGCAATCATGTGGGACATGCCACCCGGGATTGTCCCCAACGAGTTCCAGCTCCCGTCACGTACCAGCCCAGAGGAACAGATTCCAGAGGCAGAGGCAGAGGCGGAAGACAAGGTCATCGTGGTCCCCGGTGTGATCCAAAAACTCCACTCACCATATTGGCTTTAACCAATGATCCACAACCTCAACCAGAGTACGACAGACAACTCCTGTGGACTTTGGACAGTGGTGCAGCATTGCATGTTACCTACAGAAAGGAACTTTTCACAGAGATGCATGAGCCTGAACCCGAACTACGTGAACTTTATTCTTTTTCAAATCATCCTTGTCAGGTCAAAGGAAAAGGAACTGTTTATGTTGAAGAGCTTGATGCATTCATTCCTGATTTTATTACATACCAACAGCAACCAGTAATTTGCTTAGTCAGAGTCACTTGTCTAGAATGTTAAAATTCCAGGTTCACCACCTTGAAAATGCAAATTACATAGTTAAAGATGGAGATATTGTTGCTGGAACCATATTAATTGGTGGTGTTTATTACTTAAAGCCAAAGCCTAAAACACAAACACAGGCAAGTATACAAACTCCAAAAAGGGAGAGCCCAGAGAGAGATGTTCCAGAGAGAGATCCTGTTGCTACCCCTAAGGCTCCTAAAGCCAACAAAAATAGAATTGGTAAACAGGTTGCTCAGAGCAAGCCTGAGGTTCCGCATAAAAATGTCAATGTTGAGAATTCATTAACTGGTAAACCTTTGCATTCCAGGTGTATTCACAAATGGCATAGAAGATTGGGGCATGCCAGTTTCCGTGTTCTTAGGAAGATGCCGGAGTTCACAAAAGGTTTGGATCTAAAGGGGTGTAAGGTGTTTTTGGATTGTGCTGTCTGCAAGAAGGCCAAATCCAAAGCAGCAGCCATTCCCAAACACGCTACACGCCTGTCAACACGCATTTTTGATTTGGTTCACACTGACATAGTTGGTCCATTCCCGCCATCATTTGGTGGTAGAAAATATTTTCTAACAATTGTTGATAATTACTATAGATATGGATATGTATATCCTATGAAAGAAAAATCTGAGACCTTTCAGATCTTTAAAGACTTTGCAGCCCTTGTTTCTACCCAACACCAAGTTCGCATCGCCAGAATCCAGAGTGATCGTGGTGCTGAATTCATGTCTCAGCGTTTCCAGGACTGGATGCGTAAGAATGGAATTCTTCATCAGACTTCGGCCCCTTACACACCGGCTCACAACAGAGGGGTACTGCAAACCATGATGCATTGTCTCCTAGAAGACGCCAACCTTGATATGATATACTGGGGTGAAGCTATAAAATATGCAAATTACATTGTCAACCGTACTTGGAGCAGTGTAATGAATCAGATTCCTTTCTTCATGTTGTATGGCTACAAGCCCGATCTTAAAAACATCCATATTTTTGGTTCATATGCTATGGTGAACATTCCCTTAGCTCAAAGAAGAAAAGGAAGTCCAGCAGCAAAAAGACTGAGATTTATGGGTATTGATGATAACTCAAAATGGAGCAAATTTATTGACTCTAAACATGTAATTGTGATTTCCCAATCTGCTAATTTTGAGGAAGATGTTGACTGGTCCAGGATTCATTCCAATGATCCTGGAGTTTATTTTCCTAGAGATGATACTGCTGATGCTACGCAGATTGATGATCAAGATTCCACTGGTTCTTCTCAACCCGATGTTCCTTCTTCACAAGCCGCAGATGCTGACACTAGCGACGAATGTGAGGACGAGGACGAAGCAGAAGAAGACTGGACTGTTGTTCCGAGATGTTCCAAGAGGGCCACAAAAGGAATCCCTCCTCAACGATATTCTTGGCAACTGACAAAAGCACCCTTGCCTTTGATTTGCAATGTTACACTTCCACCTGATAATTTCACACAAATCAAGCAGCTTCCTGATTCAAAGCAAGACAAATGGTATGATGCAATGCAGGTTGAAATGGACAGTCTAAAGAAACTTAAAAGTGTTTACATCTGCAAAACCTCCAGCAAACAAAAAGGTAATTGGCACTCGATGGGTCTACAGAATCAAAAAGAAGCCAAATAGTGAGTCATTGTACAAGGCCAGACTTGTAGCTCAGGGTTTCGCTCAACGTTATCCTGAGGACTACACAAATACTTATTCACCGACAGTCCGAACTGAGAGTGTAAAAATTGCTTTAGCAATTGCAACTATCCTTGGTTTAGAAGTTTTCCAGTTTGATGTTGACACAGCTTATCTACATGCAGACCTAGATGAAGAGATCTACATGAGAAGTCCTCCAGGATTCCGACAGCAAGAAGGGGATACCTGGTTCCTAAACAAAAGTCTTTATGGTCTGAAACAGTCTGGTTTAATGTGGTACTTATGTCTTACTGACAAACTAAATTCAATGGGCTTTATTAAGTCCGAAACTGATGAGTGCGTGTTCACAAAAAGATCTAACAATGCATATGAGATAGTTCTTGTTTATGTTGATGATATTGTTTATATTGGTCCAAATAAGCAAATGAGTGAAACTTTTGCCAAAGCTTTGCAGAGATACTTCACATTGAAATCATTAGGTCATATTAGCACTTATTTGGGTGTTCAGATTGAAAAAACACAGAAGGAGTTTAGTCTTTCACAAGAGGATAAAATTGAACAAATTTTGCATCATTGCAACATGAAGGATGCTAACACAACAAAGACACCCATGCAAACAGATTTTCACAACTTCACACAAGAAGCAAGTCCTGAGTTCGAGGATCAAACACTTTATCGTTCAGTTATTGGGTCACTGTTGTATATTAGTAGTTGGACCAGACCCAACATTGCACTTAGTGTTAATCTCTTATCTCGACACGTAGGTAAGGCAAAACAGTTTCATTGGACATGTATTAAGAAATTATTGAGATACCTAAAATACATTAAACACATGAAGTTATTGTTAGAACCAACACATACTGATTATGCAGAATTATGTTGTTATGCAGATTCTGATTGGGCAAGTGATAAGAAATCACGTAAAAGTACTTCAGGTTATATGATGTTCTTAAATGGATGTCCTGTTTATTGGCAAGTACGTAAACAGAATTTTGTTTCTTGTTCATCTACTGAAGCTGAATATGCTTGTGTTTCAGATGCATGTAATTCTCTAACATGGTTTGATGCTTTAGTCACAGATATCTGGACACACCCGATCCGACCGATCACAGTGATGGAAGACAATGAATCGGTGGTTTATATTTCTGAATCACATTTCACAGGTTCTAGGTCCAGACACATTGACATCCGTTATCAAAACATAAAACATTTAGTAAAAAAAGGTTTTGTTAAAATGCAGTATGTATCTACACATGATCAAATTGCTGATATGCTCAACAAACCACTTGCAGCAGCTCAACACAAGTATCTGCGTAAGAAGATGTGCCTTATTTGATGATGTACCTGATATTCGCTCAACTGGCAAAAGAAGGGGAATGTCACTGTGTTCTTTTATTTACCAGCTGAGCTCATTATTTCTGGACTATCAGACCTTCCGTAGTTTGCCAAGAATCCTTATCAGTAAACTAAACTGCGCAAGTTCCTCCACCCACATTCCTTCACACTTTTCTTTTGTTCTCTTGCCGAAAAGGTCCGGCTGAGAAATAGCCGGCACGAATTTTTTCAAAATGTAACTAATTAGATCAGTAAGATGTTTTATTTTCTTCTTTACAATAAATTTGAGTTTAATTAGAAGATGTATTCTGGTTTTATTTTTCAAAAGTATACACAAGGAAAATGCCATGATCCAGGCAATTACCCCAGAAAGGTAACGGGGCTGATTGTCTCTGACACTGGCAACGGCCCGTAGCCTACTTATCGAAACAACTGGACGCCCCGGCCCAGGGATGGCCACACTGTCTTAAAATGCTGGTTGCTCTCTCAGAACTTGTGAAAGATACAAACAAACTGACTTTTACTTCAGATGTAGCAGTTTATACATCACATACTTTGCAAACTATTTTAGAAAATAAAGGACATTTGTGGTTAAGCAATCAAACACTGCATAAATACCAGGCACTCCTGCTGGAGAATCCTCAAATAACTCTTCATCAATGTGCAACCATTAATCCTGCTACCCTCATGCCTGTACCAGATGCATCTCTACCATTGCATGACTGTTTACAGATTTTAGATCATCAGTATTCCTGCAGACCAGATTTAACTGACACCCCTCTTTTACATGCCCAGCTTACTTGGTTTACTGATGGATCCAGCTTTGTAGAAAAAGGAATTAGATATGCGGGGTATGCAATAGTTAGTCAGGAGGGAGTCATTGAAAGCTCATACTTCCCTGTGGGCACAAGCGCACAAACAGCAGAATTATGGGCCCTTATCCGAGCATTAGAATTAGCCACAGGCAAGACTATTAATGTCTACACAGACAGTAAATATGCCTTTTTGACTATTCAAGCACATGCAGCTATTTATAAAGAGAGGGGCTTCACTGATTCTTCAGGCAAATTAATACAACACACCTCTTTAATCAAAAGGTTGATTCATGCTGCACTGTTTCCCAAATCTTTAGCTGTCATCCATTGCCCAGATCATCAGAAAACAGACACCCACATTGCACAAGGCAATCGATTTGCTGATAAAGAAGCTAAACTTGCAGCACACCAGCCCCTAGACAAAAAGGATTACCATCTCTATTTGGCACAAGAAATAGAATCATACATTGAGAGATCCCATCCTACATATACACCTGTGGAAAGGGAGAAGGCTGCAGAAGATCTCAAAGCCACTCTTGTGAAGGGTTGGTACACACTTCCGGACAATCGCCCAGTGGTGCCAATTTCCCTTGCTTGGCCCCTAGTAATGGAAGCACATCAAACCTTACACATAGGCAAGACTGCTTTGGCCCAACAATTACAGGCTGCTTTTTACATCCCTAATTTACAGACCCTGGTGATCAAGGTCACTTCTCAGTGTTCCACTTGTGCTCAAGTAAATGCTAGACAAGGACCACGTTTACCTCAAGGACAACAACCCATCTCTTACTTGCCAATGGACTATTTAGTAGTGGATTTCACTGATATGCCTAGATGCAATGGGTATAAAGCATTGCTCACTTTTATTGACACTTATTCTGGATGGATGGAGGCCTTCCCCACTCGAAACAAGTTAGCTATACAAGTGGCATGCTTTCTTTTAAAAGAAATAATTCCAAGATTCGGCTGCCCATCTAACATCAGTTCTGATAATGGCCCAGAATTTGTACAAGGTATAAATCACCACTTAACTGAAGCAGCAGGTGTAAAATGGAGATATCATTGTTCCTTTAGATCTCAATCGGCTTCGAAGTTTGAAAGAGCTCATCGCTCATTGAAAGCAATCATTACCAAGCTGTGTTTAGAAACCCATTTGCCATGGCTTCAAGTTTTTCCTACGGCCTTGTATATTTTTAGAACTACCCCACGTACCAAATACCACTTGTCTCCTTTTGAACTTTTATATGGAAGACCCCCGGCTTTGTTCAAACACCATTTTCAAGGTTGGCCTGACTTAGCTCAAAAAGGGGGAGTAGAAGCCAAAAGATTACTTTTGCAATTACAACAACAATCATGTTAATCAATTAAGGCATTATATGCAAGAGTGCAGACCACCCCCTATTACAACTGCAGGTCATGATTACAAACCAGGTGATAGAGTATGGGTGAAATATTGGAAAGATGAACCTTTAAAACCTAGATGGAAAAGGCCATATACTGTTGTGATGTGTTCACCTCTTGCAGTTAAGACATTAGAAGGCAAATCCTGGATCCATTGGACGAGACTGAAGCCTGCGAACCAAACTGATCCAGTGACGTACCAGGTGACACGGACAGAAAAACCCCTCGTGCTGAAATTTAAGAAGAATACACCCTGCTGAGTTCTACCGGGAACGAACTCTCTACGCATGGTGATGATCATCAGCCTTGCTGAACCACTCCAGAAGCTAGTTCCCAGCGCACGGTGGAAGATTCATAAGGAGGAATACTGCCTTCATATTGTACATATACATTTTATTAGCTGTAATATAACACTTTCTTACACATACTAATGTTAGAGGAAGTTTGGGAGTGGGTTCTGTGGGTAGTTGCTTTTCTAGCCTTACTAGTACTCTTGTTTTACATATATAAGGAGCGGTTTTGTGGTAGACCTAGGATTTTTATTGCTACTGCTGTCTCCCGAACCACACGCACCACTAACCCTCTCCCTGATGTAATGAGCTTCACACCATAGTTGATTATGATTTGTTTATGGCTTTGGACTTTACTCGCACTAGGACTCTCAAGTGAACATATAATGAACATTGATTCCCCAAGCAGAGACACTTTAGGTCAAGTTCGCTCCCGCCAAAAACGCATTATCTATGCACAGGGGTCGTTACTTTCGACCTAAGTCAACTCCACCACCTAAGGTTGTGCTATTGACATTCCCAGCAGAGGGGGGAATAGATAAAGAAAATGAGCCTCTGCAACAATTGCATAGAGGAGACTATATATCACGGATTTTGGAATTAAGTCAAGATCTTGTTAATCAGTATAACCCTACCCTAGGTCAGAAATGCTGGTTATGTCTATCTGCTGACCCTGCATCTTATCATGCTATTCCTGTCAAACCACAATTCTGGGTTAGAACAAAGGCTACAATTCTCCTTGAAAGGGATAATAGAGATAAAGTACCCATCTCACCAATACAAGGAGATTTTTATGAGGCATTCAAAAGATTGGGAAAAAGTCACCTTCCTATCACAGGCCCAATTGCTACAGGTGTAGATCTCATAGGAACACCTTCTTTGTGTGTAAAGAGACACCAGAAACTTGGTAGGCCTGTAGGGTCCCTGACAGAAGAACAATGTCAGTCAGAAATATATTTTGTCCCTAAAATGAACTTGGCGGACATAAAATTAACAAAGGGTATTTTTCCCGCTGCCTACCGCACATTTCAACAAAAAGTTACTTTCTCAACTCCACCACAAATGAACTTTAAGAAGGGAAAGTGGGGTGGATGGAATCTGTCCTTTGAAAGCTGTCCAAGACCATTTCAACCACCAAGATTTCCGCTCTGGTTCAACTTAAAGTCCAAATCAGGTTTATGTATCCTTTTTCCACCTGGGAATACTCTCCCGATATGTTTGTGAAGGACCAATTCTCAGAGATAAACAGAAGGACCCTTCACTAGAAGTCCCATTGCAACCTTTAGCAGGAATGTTTATGGCAGGGACTTTGGGGATCTGGACTAATGAAAACAACCATAGAATCCATGCTTTCTCCATGAACATAGGAACATGTGTGGAAGAAAAGAGAGTGTTCTTTTTGTGTGGAATGGCTGCAAATTTGTGTTTGCCAACAAACTGGACAGGAACATGTACACTGGCCCACCTTTTTCCTAAAGTAGGTGTTGTCAGTGCAGAGCATTCAATCCCTATTCCCCTTATGGGACATATTCAGAAGAGGGTCCCTATACTCATTCCACTATTAGTGCTTATAGGGATGGGTACTGCTGTTGGGACAGGGGTAGCAGGACTGACACACTCCGTAATCCAGTTTCAGCAAATATCAGAGGAGCTCCAAGGAAGTCTGAATCGAATTGCTGGCACCTTGATCGAAGTCCAAAATCAGATAGATTCCTTGGCTGCAGTAGTGTTACAAAACCCACATGCCTTAGACCTCCTGACAGCAGAAAAAGGAGGAACATCTGTATTTTTAGGTGAAGATTGTTGTTTCTACTTGAATAAAACAGGTGTGGTCAGAGAAGGTGCTAGGGAATTACAAGAAAGAGCTTCCAAGATAAGCCACAAGTTACAGATATCAGATATGTGGTTTTCTTGGGTGCCAGGTTCTGGATGGATTAAACAAATGATATACTTGTTCATATGTGCAATAGCTGGTCTAGCGTTCATCCCATGTGTAATCCCAATACTCAGACAACTATCAATAAGAGCAGTAAAGGAGATTCAAGTTGAGAAGGAACTAGCTTTGACAGAACATTTTCTTAATCAACTTGGTCCCTATACTGTGGAAGAACCTACAGATTCTGAGGCAGACCCATATGTGGAAATGGGACTGGTGGAAAGATGGAGAGAAAGATGGAGAGAATCTCCCTAAAAATCAAGAGAGTAGACACAATCATGTATAACTTGTTATTTGCCTTTATTACTTATATTTTGTTAGAACCTATATATTGTAGATTTGTTTATTGGAACCTTGTATACTCATTGTTACACTTGTTACACTTATAAGAGAGTAGTGGAAGTTTATGCATAGAAAAACTTCCAGAGGGGGGAATAATATAGGTAATGCAGGTCCATCTAGATGATCACTGAAGGGCCCTCTTTATTCATAGTATTGTAAGAAAGAAAATGTGCTTGTTTGAGAAAAGCAAATTGATCCAGTAGAAATAGTACAAAGGCAGACAAATTCCTTTGAAGTAGAAACATTCTATAAGAGAGGCCCCTCAGTTGTCAGAGATAGAGACATTTGGTGATATACAGTTTGAAGGTTAAAGAGACCAAGGATGACCACATGAAATATCAACAAGAGATAATTTGAAACTATGCTTCGGTGATTTACAAGAAGAATTATGACTGTTTGGAAAGATAATGTAACAAACTTAGTAATTAGAAAAATGTCATTTGATGTAACGAATGTCTGCAATGATACAACTGCTGAATTCACAGAATCCTTTGTTTGAAAATGTATAAAACTGGGGTCTCAGGATCATAAAGTTGTTCAGATCTTGAGGTAAAACAAATATTGTACCTTTACAGGGAGGATACATGAGATGAGGGTGTGGCTAACTAATGAGGACTTATAAGGCCGAAATAGATCTATCTTAGTCTCCCAATGGGCAGCAAAGGGTCTGCTGGCTGCCAGAAAGAGAGGAAAAAAAAAAAGCCCAGAAACTATGAATTGTGATTTCACTGAACCAGGGCTGCATAATATCTTGGTTTCGTAGGTAGAACCTGGCCAAAGAGAAAGACATATAAAACCTACGAAAAAGAAAGAAAAACAAATATTGTACCTTTAGAGGGAGGATACATGAGATGAGGGTGTGGCTAACTAATGAGGACTTATAAGGCCGAAATAGATCTATCTTAGTCTCCCAATGGGCAGCAAAGGGTCTGCTGGCTGCCAGAAAGAGAGAGAAAAAAAGCAAAGCCCAGAAACTAGTGAATTGTTATTTCACTGAACTAGGGCTGCATAATATCTTGGTTTATGTAGGTAGAACCTGGCCAAAGAGAAAGACACATAAAACCTATAAAAAAGAAAGAAAAAAAAACACACACACATATATATATTTGCTCAGTGGGATGGTTTTAGATACATGTTTTATAGAATGGACATTTTGCCTATAAAAATGTGCTCAATATATTGAAAGAAAAAATGTTGCCTTGGTGATGATAGGTGACCTTAGGAAAAAGCACAGCTATTGTATGAATAAGAGCCTAGAGAGCAATCTAAATCAAATCATCTGCGGGATTCAGTTCATGACTTTTATGTTAGGAGAGACTGCAAGACTCTGTGATTTAGGACTACAAAGACTGGCTTTTCTTCTGAATGATCACATCCAATCTCTCAGGATAGAGCAGAGGGCTTTCTCTTGCCTTGTTCTCAATTTACCATAGGAGTTTTGCCCAGCCTCTACTTCCTCCAGGTTCAATCAGTCAATCAGAATAGAGAACTAGAAAGGACCTTGGAGGTCTTCTAGTCCAACCCCCTGTTCAAGCAGAAGACCTATATCATTTCAGATAGGTGGCTGTCCAGTCTTTTCTTAAAAATTTCCAGTGATGAAGCCCCTACAACTCCTGAAAGCAAGCTGTTCCACTGGTTAATTGTTCTCATTATTAATAAATTTCTCCTTAATTCCAAGTTGGTTCTCTCCTTGATTAGTTTCCATCCACTGCTTCTTGTCTTGCTTTCTGGTGCTTTGGAAAAATAAGTTGACACCCCTCTTCTTTGTGGCAGCCTCTCAAATACTGGAATACTGCTATCATGTCGTTCCTAGTCCTTCTTTTCTCTAGACTGGGCATGCCCAATTCCTGCAACCGTTCTTCATATGTTTTTGTCTCTAGACCTTTAATCATCTCAGTTACTCGTCTTTGCAACTTGTTCTAAAGTCTCTACAAAGATGTAGAAAAGGATTTAAGACGTCCTTCTTGAACTATTGTCTTGTTTATTTTCTCCCAGATGATACTCCAAATACATTGTACTTGTGAATGTCTTGGCTTTTGCCTTGTTTTTACTATTTGCGAACAAGATACTGTATGCCTGAGAAAGATCTTCAGGCCACTGAGAAAGGATTATTCTAGATGAATGAGAAAGTAAGATGAGGTCTCTAGTAAAGGAAAAGCAACAATCAAATGCTGCAATTTGAGGGAGAGGGTCAATACCTGATATGGACTCCACTTGGACTCCAAGATCCCTCTCACAGTTACTAACATTGAGCCACGTTTCACCTAGTTTATACTTATACACTTTGTATTTCATCTTTACATTAGCTATTTAATTTCTATTAGACATTGATGAGCAGCCTCAGATGCTAAATAACTCTGGAGTTAGAGCTATATAAACCTTGTCTTGGGAGCATAATTATGAAATAATATTCATATTTTTTTGGGTCAGTTCTTGAGTATTTTGGTAATAGTAACCATTAAACAGATTAGACTATAACTCACTGCTTTACTAAACTTTTCTCAAACTCTTGTTGAAACTCAAAATGTGTGTTGTTATCATGATTGCCTTTATTTCTATGCTAAATCAATCAATCAGGCAGGCAGGCAGGCAATCAGGCAATCCAGTAGAAATATCCCAAATCCAGTATTTGTTGCAATAACATGCAAAGTTTGGTAGAATTCCATCTTCCTATGAAAGAAGACAAAACATCTGGTAACCAAGATAAACACAGAAAATAAGAAGGTGAGATATGTATGAAAATGTATTGCGGCACTCACAAATTTACTTAATAACTGACTAATGATCCAGTTGTTTGTAATATAATAGTACAGCTAATCCTCCAGTTACGACTGATCATTTAAAGACCATTTTGAAGTTACAACAGATCTACCCTAAAACCTACATATAACCCTGTTTCAAAGTTACAGTGACTACAGCATCCCACACTCATTTACCCTTACCAGAGATACTTTTTTATTGAAAAGTTTTATGAAAAGTACAAACATTTTCACCCCCCCTTCCCCCCTCAACCCCCCTCCCCTTCCCACCCTCCCTTCCCCTCCCTCCCCCACCCCCCTCCCTAGACTTCCCAGAATGAGCACAGGGTATAGCATTCACAAACCAAGAACTAAAATGTGCTAACAAATTATTACATTTCATGTTCTCCCTAGGTCCTTAACTCCTTATAACTCAGAAAAAACAAACATAAACTACTTAATATTATTTCATTCATAAGCTATATGAATCTTCTTATTCGGATGCTTCTTCTGTATGTAATCAATCCATTTTGTCCATTCCAATATATCTCTCTCATTTGAATGGTCTTTAAGGTATGATGAAATTTTTGCCATTTCCGCCAAATGCACAACTTTTAATGTCCATTCCTCAATAGTAGGTGGGTCTTCCTTCTTCCAGTACTGTGCCACCAGTAACCTGGCAGCCGTTATTAAGTTCAAAACCAGCTTAGTCTCTATTACAGTACAATCCGTAACTATTCCCAACAGAAAAAACTGTGGTGTAAATTTAATTTTTTTCTTCAAAATATTTTGAATAATCCACCATATTTTTATCCAAAAAGCCTTAATCTTTTTGCATGTCCACCATATATGGAAATATGTAGCATCTTCACACTCACATCGCCAACACTTGGGTTGTAAATTCGGATACATACAAGCCAGTTTTTTTGGGTCTAAATGCCATCTATAAAACATTTTGTAAAAATTCTCCCTTAAATTTTGTGCTTGTGTAAATCTTACATTTCTAACCCATATCTTTTCCCATGTTTCCATCATTATCACCTACATTTTGTGCCCATTTTATCATACAATCCTTGACTAACTCTGTTTCTGAATCTATTTCCAGTAATGCATTGTACAACCTTTTTATGTGCATTTGACCTTCATCTCTTATTTGCTTTATCAAATTCTCATCCTGCTGCAAAATACCAATTTTTTGATCTTCTCTCCATCTGGCCAGCAGCTGTCCATATTGAAACCAAGTCTTAATAATCCCTTCTTCTTTTAGTTGTTCCATGGATTTTAACTGTAGTCTGACTCCTTCCTTATAAAGGAGTTCCTTATATGTAATCTTATCTTGCTTTTGCTCTAAATTTATGTTCTCTATCGCGTGTCTGGGTACTGTCCATATTGGTAACCTATCATTTAGTTTATATTTATACTTTTTCCAGACACGCAATAGAGCATTTCTTAATATATGACTTTTAAAAGTCTTATCTACTTTCTTATCATACACTAAGTAAGCATGCCAGCCATAAACCAAACCATATCCTTCAATATTCAATATCTTTTCTTCCGTTAAGTTTATCCAATCTGTGATTGCTGAGAGGGCAGCAGCTTCATAGTACAATCTTAAATTGGGCATCTTAAGACCACCTCTTTCTCTAGTATCTTGCAATATCTTTTGTTTAACTCGTGGTTTCTTCCCTGCCCACACAAATTTGTTTATGCCCTTCTGCCATTCCTTCAAGTTCTCATCTTTTTTAAGTATAGGTATCATTTGAAAAAGAAATAGAAATTTTGGTAAAATATTCATTTTTACAGCAGCTATCCTTCCCAGCAAAGACAGTTGTAGTTTTTTCCAGTTGTCCAACTCTTTCTGTATTTTATGCCATAATGGTTCATAGTTGTACTGATATAATTTTGTATTTGCAGTCATAATATAAACCCCCAAATATTTAACCTTCTTAACTACTTCAAATCCTGTTAACCTTTCTATCTCTTCTTTTTGGCTCCTAACCATATTTTTAGCTATTATTTTTGTTTTAGCTGCATTTATTTTAAAGCCAGATACTTGTCCATATAAGCAGGTTATATCCATCAAGGCTGTAATCGATTGTACCGGTTGGGTTAAGGTAACAACCAGGTCATCCGCAAATGCTCGTACCTTGTATTCATGCTGTCTAATTTTAATTCCCTTAATTGTATTCATCTCGCATATCTTGTTTAATAAAATTTCCAGCGTCAAAATAAACAATAACGGGGACAAAGGACAGCCTTGCCTTGTTCCTTTTTCTATGTTAAATCATCTGTTAAACCACCATTAACTATTATTTGCGCTGTTTGTTTTTGATATATTGCCTTAATAGATTGTACAAATTGTTCTCCAAATTGCATCCTTTCTATTAGTTTTAGTAAAAATTGCCAATTCAATCTATCAAAGGCTTTCTCAGCATCCAAGAACACAAGCACTGCGGGGACCTGGTTGTTCCTTCCCAAATACTCTAATAGGTTAACAATTTGCCTTACATTACTCTTCATTTGTCTACCATTTATAAAACCAGTTTGATCATGGTGAATCATTTGCTGCATGACTGTCATTAATCTATTTGCCAAAATTTTAGCAAATATCTTATAGTCTGTATTTAATAATGAAATTGGCCTATAATTTTTAGGATCTGTATCGTCATGCCCTTCTTTTGGGATCAACGAGATAAATGCTGTCTTCCAAGTTGGCGGTACCTTTCCTCCCTGTTGTATATTATTAAATAATTCTTTCAACGGTTCTATCATTTCCTCCTGTAGGGTTTTATAGTAAATAGCCGTCAAATCGTCCGTCCTAGGAGCTTTACCCACTTTCAACTGCTTAATTACTAACGCAATTTCCTCAGACGTTATTGATTGATTTAAACTATCCCTCTGCTCATTTGAAATTGTATAAATATTCTCTTTCTGCAAAAATCTCTCTATATCTTTAATTTTATCACCAGTATACAGCCTCGAATAAAACTCTAAAAAAGATTTTTTAATCAATTGTTGCTCATAAACCTCTTTATTCTTATATTTTATTCTCTCTATTGTCCTTGATTTTTGCTTTTTCCTTAACAAATATGCCAACCTGCCTATATAAACAAATAACAAAAGTAATTGTAAATGGGGACTATACAAAGAATTTTAATATAAAGATAGGCACATGACAAGGATGTCTACTATCGCCTTTACTATTTATATTGACTTTGGAAGTCTTGAATAGGAACATCAGACAAGATCAAGAAATTATAGGAATGGAGATATGAGGATAAAGATATAAAATACAAGCATTTGCAGATGATTTTATATTCATTACAGAAGAACCATTGGAGACAATTCCTAAACTATTAAAAAAGATAGAGGAGTTTGGAGAAGTAGCAGGACTAAAAATAAACAGAGAAAAAACTAAAGTTATAGTCAAAAACCTCACACAGAAAGAAAAAGAACAATTGGCAACAAAAGTGGACATTCAAATAGCAACAAAGATGATTAGGGGACTCAAGGATAAAACCAGCGGTGAAATCCCCCTGGTTCTATCTGGCTCACCGAACTGGTAGTGCCAGAGGCAGGAAGCTTTGCCCACCAACCAGGATGTCATTACGTCCCGTTTTTTTCCATCTGTGCATGTGCAGAAGGTTCTGCACATGAGCAGAAGAAGTGTGTGCACGTGTACCACGTGCACTCCCTCATGTGCTCCCGTTCCCAAACCGGTAGTGAAGGTAAGTGGATTTCACCGCTGGATAAAACATATAAAGAACTGTTGCTGTAACTGGATATGTCTAGTCTTATGAAAAGAAGGACTAGGAGTGACATGATAGCAGTGTACTGATATTTCAGGGCTTGCCACAAAGAAGAAAGAGTAACTATTCTCCAAAGCACCTGAGGGTAGAATAAGAAGCAATGGTTGGAAACTAATCAAGGAAAGAAGCAACTTAGAACTAAGGAGAAATTTCCTGACAGTTAGAACAATTAATCAGTGGAACAACTTGCCTCCAGAAGTTGTAAATGCTCCAACACTGGATTTTTAAAGAAGAGATTAGATAACCATATGTCTGAAGTGGTGTAGGGTTTCCTGCCTAATCAGGGGGTTGGACTAAAAGAAGGTCCCTTCCAATTCTGTTATTTTATATATGTTCCTTTCAACAAATATTAAAAAGTAAAAATTGTTTTTCATCTGTTCATCCATCTGCTATCACAAGTCAAGAAACTATTGTTGGCCACTGCTTTTGATCACTTTCTGGTAAAATAATAAAATTATCTGCATCATTTTCACTGAGCTTGGTAAACATCAAAGTTGAACTGGCAGATTTACAGAAGGCTGTCTTTTAATTTGGGTCCTTCTATATTTTTTTGAAACTTACAAACATTTTATACTGTTTTGAAGCTCTTATTAACAAGATTACAAGAAAGATACTTAAAGTAAGCACAGATATTTCTTCCTGACTATTGTTTTATTTAACAGCATTGTTTTATTGCAGCCTCTGGATAAAAAGAAGAGATACAATTGTATGAATAAGCAAATAAATTCAGCTTATAGAACAATTTTATTATTTTTTGCTAAGAAGTCAGTTCCACTGAAATCAATTATTGCAGCCTTACACTGCCAGGAAATTGGTTCCATTGAATGCAGTGAAACATACTGTCAGATCCCTAAAAGTGATACTGCCATTCAATTGGAGGAAGGGGGAGACTTGGATTCGATTTACTAGCATGGCCTTGTCAACAGATATTTTACAACATATATCCTGGTGCCAAAGAGGCCTGAGATTCCCTTTACCTGAAGGAATTTATATGGTAGCCATGTGGGTTGCCTCACTTTAAAGCATACTGGTGGGAATACATGTTTGTTCGGGTTCTCAGAGGAAATAGTAAAGAAAACAGTTTCACACTTGTGTATTGGCTAAAATCTGCATTCTGACTTAAAGGGAGGGGTCTCTACTGCTTTAATCCTACTTGTCTTGCCTAAGGGTATTCAGATCGTGTTTAACTGGATGGCTTTCACTTCTGCTTAATAAAAGAATCCTTTTGAACATCCACGTTTCAAGAGTTCATAGTTTCTTAAGTTGGAAGGAGAGGCGATCCTTATAGAAAGCACGATCTGCAAAACGGTCAACCGAGAGAAGCAATCTTCGCTCTACTGAAGGGACCTTTGCAAACCTTGTCTGAACGAAGCAGAGAGCTGGGAGAAATCGATTGCTGGGTGGAGACATCAACCGCCACCCAGTCGGATGCCTGCTTCGTGCACCCCATCGGAGAAGATGAGGTAACCCTGGAGAATCCTGAAAAGCCCCGCTGGTCAATTGGCATCAGGAAGAAAGATGGCTGGGATGAGAGAACCAGAGGAGTTACCCTCAACCATGGCAACCGAAAACCAGGGTGGAAACTGGAACTAGAAGCCCTTGCTGACCAGGGGGGACTGACCAAAGCATCACTGAGGGAGGACTATCTGAAGAGGCATATAACCCAATTGATGATGGAAATTTTGGAAAATCTCAACATCCGAAGGGAGCCAGGACAACAACCAAAGGGCGCGGAAAGGGCAGCAGTCGCAGATGATGCAACAGGAGGCACCCCCCTTCTGGAGCCTGCCTATCGAGCAGAGGGCACAGCAGCAGTGGGAGAAGACCCAACAACCCCTCCCCTCCAGGCAGCACACACACCGGCGCACATTCCCAACCAGCCCCGGGTCCCGCAACTGGAAAGAGAAACTCCCCCTGTTGGGGTGAAGTTTGATGGGAATCCGCAACAATTAGGATTCTTTGTGGCACATGTGCTAACCTACATGCAAGAGTATGGGCATGATTTCCAAACCCAAGGATCCTGAGTGTGAGTTGTGACCCTAGCCCTAGAGGGTGCCGTAGCCAGATGGATGGTGACCCTACATAACGCCAATGCACCAGAACTGTGGGTTTTTGACCATTTCATGATGGCCCTGCAATGTCAGTTCGAGGACCCACTGGCAGATCGCAAAGCACACGACCACATTAAGGTGGTGAAGCAGGGGCGACGGCCAGTAGCAGAGTATACTGAAGAATTCTGGAACCTCGTGTGTCATGTGCACTGGCCGGAAGATATTTTGGTGAGCTGTTTCAAGGATGGGCTGAGTGATGATCTATACAATGCCTGCATGGCCCAAGAGGCACCGAATGACCTATATGAATGGTATGTCACCGCCGAAGAAGCTGAGATCAATATGGCCAGAAACCAATATCGAGTGGGCAATGGAAGCAAGAGCCCCTCAAACCACAAACTGCATTCTCCCCGAGATCTTCAGCCTGTTTCAAGTGTGGAAAAGAAGGGCACCGAGCTGCAGAGTGTTATTTGCAAACACCTGCCCAGAACCACCCACCGGGGGAGAACCCTGCAAAACTGGGTCGGCGTGGGAAGGAGACTGCCCTGAGGAGCAGGCAGACCACAGAGATTCCATCCCCTCCCCCCTTTGGGGAGGAAACCCTGGCATCTGAACAGGAGGAATCACACTCATTCGGAAGCGATCCAGATGATGAACCACTGGTAAGCAAACCAATTAAACTGCTTACCCTCCCCTTAAGACTATTTATCCCAAACCAGGACAGGGAGATAAGTATCTCCACTCTAGTGGATTCAGGGTGCACCCGTTGTTTGATCAGCCCAACCCTAGTAGGGAAGTTAGGGATTAATGTAAGAAAGCTGAAAAACCCTATTGCTTTCTGCCAACTAGATGGGTCAATAGCAGGAGGGGAGCTGAGAACATTTATTGAGAAAAACCTAGCAAGGGGTTTCATCGAACCAACCCGACCAAAAATTACAGCTCCAGTGCTCTTTAGAGGGAAAAAAGATGGCTCAAAATGTCTCTGTGTTGATTTTAGAAACCTCAATACTATCAGTGTGGAGAACATGTATCCTCTCCTGCTTATGAAAGATATGCTAGCACACCTCGCTAAAGGGAAAAAATTTTTCAAAGCTGGACTTAAGGGAGGCTTACTACTGTGTCAGAATTAAGGAAGGGGATGAGTGGAAAACATTTAACACCCCCCTCAGCTGCTACGAATTCAAGGTGCTCCCCTTTGGGTTGCAAGGAGCTCCTGCAGTGTTTATGCAGTTAATAAATGAAGTGCTGCATCATCATTTATATAAGGGGGTCTTGGTCTACTTAGACGACATTTTAATCTATACCGAGACCAAAGCAGAACATGTAAAACTAGTCAGGGTGGTTTTAAATAAACTCTGCTCTGCCAAACTTTACGCCAAACTTTCCAAATGTGAATTCCACCAGGAGAAGATTGACTATTTGGGATACCGCATTTCACACCAGGGAGTTGAGATGAATCCTCTAAAAGTGCAGGCTGTACTTGATTGGGACCTTCCATGCACACATAAACAGTTACAGAGCTTCCTGGGGTTTGCCAACTTTTACCTCCATATTACATTCGTATGTCCCCACTACCGGGATATAAGATCAAGACTCATTTCTCCTATTTCCCAGAGATTCCCTGGTTCACCTGATATGTTCAGCCTTTATTTCCTACTCCAGGACACAGACCCCAATATAACTCTAAAGGTGGCAAAAATTTTTGCTACGGTCGTGGCTGGAAAAAAACAGGAAAAGAGACGGGTATGCCCGATGGCAGAGGATCACCAGCATCGACAGTACAGATTGTATTTGAGGCAGTAGATGGTGTACTGTCCCATGATCTATCTATATTTGTAAAATATTCTCCCTTTCTTTGTCTATTTTAATTTGGTCTCTGACCACAATAAAGCTTACTACTTACTTACCTCCAGTTTATCCTTGCTTTTGCTCAGACCCATCACCAAGCTCTTAAAAACGAAGGGGGAGGACAATCCTAAACCAAAGCAGCCATTGAACTGGACGATGGAATGCCAGGCGGCATTTGAAAAACTTAAATGGCTGTTCTTGGCAGAACCAATTCTAAAACACCCGGACACAGAGAAACCATTTGTCATACAAGCAGATGCCAGCGATGTGGCAATAGGAGCGGTCCTGCTTCAGAAGAATGAGCAAGACCAACTACAACCCTGCACTTACACATCCAAAAAGTTGAATGAGACTGAGCATATATATATGTTTTCTCAGGTGTTTGTATGTAGGTCTTTGGTTATTCGGGTCTTCTCCCACGTAAAATTGGAAGTGTCTTGGCGACGTTTCGACGAAGTCTCATTTGTCATCTTCAGGCTGGTGTTCTCGGCTTCGTGCTCCTGGAACACCATATATATATATGTCTCTGTATATATTTATGGTTAACTCCCACTCTGTCTACATCATCCCCAAAACCACTCCTACTTATCTCTGACCACTCCTCCCTTGTATATATATCGAACTCTCCCTGATTCTTGGCTCTTCCTCTGCTTCTCCTGTAAGAGATCAGATATGAATAAATGACAATTTTTATCATCATAAAAGACTCTGAGTAATTATTGGGCAAGATCCTCGAATTCTAACAATTATGATAGCAGAGGATGGTTTACTGCCCAACTAAATCCAGATATGTCTGAAAACAACGAAATTCAAAAATCCAAAAGAAAAAGAACCAATCCTTGGGCTTGTACACAAAAGATGGCAGCCCAACTTTCACCAGAGACCTACACCTCGAAGGAGACTTCAACAAAAGGAGATGAGAAAGAAACCTCCGTTGAAATCTCGCCAAGCAAGGAAGATACTCTTAAAAGAAACCTGCTGGAAATGATCAACAACACACCAGGCAAACAAGAATTAATTGTGAAACTCCAAGATCTAATAAAAGACTGTGGAGCAGCGACTAAGAACAACAAACCTGACCCCGAAACAGAACAAGAAGACCTCGATCCGGTAAGAGAATCCACCATCTGTCTAACACCCATCAAAAGAGCAGAAACAACTTTCGCGCCTTTTTTGAGGCAGCCATCTTGCCCAGAAATATTAACTAAAATGGCCGACCAATCACAGAGGGGGTCTCCCAATACTAAGGCAGGAACGAGGGCCTACTCACTAGAAAACCTATCGGACAGTGATGATAAAAGTGAAGAAGGAAATTACAACCCTCCTGAAAAACTGTCCAGCAGAGAAGAAATAGAGAAGGCCATGCAAATTTTAACAGCAGCCTTCGGTAAAGATATAAAGTTCCCCAATGAAAGCCCAAACGCTTCCAAAAACGCAACAAAAAACTACCACACTGAAATGGACTCTAACAAAGCCTACCCAAGAAACCACCGCGACCGTACCAACACCCCCATGCCAACGCTACAACCCTGGGATGCACACGAATGACAAACAGCAACCACACCGATCCCCAGAAAGCAAGAAAAATACTTACCAATCCTGCAGATACCGAAGAGACATCCCGATCCTGCGACAGGCGACATCTTCAATCCACTCCCCCTCAATGAATGCAACGCGGAGCCAAGCTTCCCTGATGTCTGGCACTTCGCTGCAGGTCTTCAACACCAAACGATGATCCGGAGAGGCATCCTGGGAGACCACATGACGATTCGAGATCCTTTCGATCTCCCAGAGGCTTCCGGACCAGAACCGACCCTCTGCCCAAGTGAATGGGGTCTACGAGTGAGAGCTCCAGCTGAGAGATCCTTGCCTGATGACTGCACAGTGCAAATGAGAGGTAAGCATGCGCAGAAACAACCACCTATGAAACAAGAGAGAGACATAGAAGCAAGTCACTACAGACTGCCTAACTGTATTCCAATACCATATTGTGAGTTTCCTCACATTGTAAACCATGGACAGCGCCTGCCTGTAAGTAATACACCACATAACACAGGAACTTTACCCATTGACTTTCCAAAACTAAAAATTGATGGAACTAATTTATTAGAGTGGAACCAACAATTGCAAATTATTTTTTTAAAAGAAAACATTTTATTTCTAATCAACAATCCACCTAAAAAACCCTGGTCTTTTGAGTTAGACTGTTTACATCACAGGGCTTTCTATTTGTTAATTGCTAGCATATCCCCTTGTATTTACCCCAGTCTGAGTGACCACTTAACTGTAACTGAAATGATACAAAAATTGTTCACTTTGTTTTATAGCAGAAGCAGGGCAACAACTACCAGAATTTCCAGAGAATTTTATTCCGCAAAACTGAAAATAGGTATGTCTATGAGTGAACACTTGCTTGCACTTAATGCAACTAGAGCAGATCTAATCCAAAGAGGTGAGAACATAACAGATGAAAGCATGAAAAGTATAATCATTAATTCCTTAGATCAAAGCTGGGACAATTTCATATCTCAATTAGATAGTCTTAACATAAAATACTTATCAGTAGAGAACCTATCAAGCAAACTGATTGCTGAAGATAACTTATGAAAGAATCGAAATATGTCTTGCAGAGAGTACAAAACAGATAGAAAACCAATCACTACAGACAGATACAGTTATCACCCTGAATGTTACTTGTGTGGATCTAAGAATCACTATAGAAGAGACTGTCCTAAGGTTACCCGAAGTAAAGATCATAATTATCATAGAGACAAAGCAGAACATAGATACAAACATTCTCCAGAACACAGATTTAGACGTAGAGACTCTCCAAACCCCAATAATAGAAAAGAACATAGAGATAGTTCCAGAGAGAAATACTCAGGGTCACTATATGGGCTCACAAAACAGGGATACAATAGCAAATACATCAAAAGGGAAAACCTTCGGTTAATCGATTCAGGTGCAACCAATCACACCACGTATGATGCCAGTCTATTATCTTCATTCATTAATGAAAATTCCTCAGTCAAAGTAGCCAATCAAACTAATGTCAAGGTAATTGGAAAAGGAGATATAATCTTAGCAGAAATTGGTAAAATAGAGGGGGTCTTAATCACACCCGACATCCCATACAATATACTGGCTGCCTTATGACTCAGCCAAGACTTAGATATAGAAATTGAAATTAAAGCAGACCAAACCTTCATGAACAAAAACGGAAAGCGTATAGGAAAGACCATTATTATTGATGGTTTACCTTATCTCAACACCTCAGGCACCAATCAACAACAAGCCAATACACTTACAGTATCAAAACATGCAACTAATGATAATACAAATAAGGGAAATCAATCAGTGACTCAAGGAGATAAGCCCTCAATAGGAAAACTGTTGCATGATGATTGTGCACATCTTCTGCACAGAAAATTAGGTCATATAAGTTTCCCCACAGTGCAAAAGATGAAGGAATATATTGATGGTTTAAAATTAAAAAACTGTGACAATTACCTTGAGTGTTCAATTTGTAAATCCGCCAAACTGAAAACAAAGCCCAGACCTAAAAAATCCATACATACCACTGATTCCATCTTCCAATTGATCCATATGGACTTAGTAGGACCATTCAAACCTTCCATAAAGTACAAAAAAAGATTTTTTCTAACCATAGTTGATGACTACAGTCGCTATGGGTTTGTATACACAATTAAGACAAGAGTGAAGTCTTTCATAAATTCAAAGAATTTTACAAATGAGTTGAAATTCAACATAATACTAAAATAAAACAGATCATGACCGACAGAGGGTCAGAATTTCTGTCCAAAGATTTTTCTAAATGGCTTAGGGAACAGGGAATACTTCATTACACATCTTGTCCATTTTCGGCTTTTCAGAACAGTATTGTAGAAAGAAAAAACGGGGCGCTACAGGTAATGATGAGGTGCATACTAGAAGATGCTGGACTGGGAAAGGCATTCTGGTCAGAGGCCCTCCTATATTCTAATTATACAATCAACAGGTTGTGGTCCAGCACAATAAATTCAACTCCTTACGAATTGATGTATAAAAAGAAACCCAATATATCTCACTAACATGTTTTCGGAGTCACTGCTGACGTCCTCATTCCCAAACAAATTAGAAGAAAAGGGGACCAAGCATCTAAAAGACTCAGATTTATGGGGTACGAATCTGGCACCAAAAGGTATAGATTTATTGATAATCAAAACAACTTTATAATTTCCAGATCAGCCACATTTCATGAGAACGCTAATTGGTCTAAAATTCATCTAAACGAAATAATTCATACAACCCATAACTCAAATAATCAACTAGATTCAAATAGTGTGGATCACAACATACAACCAGTAATCAAAGCCAAACATAAAGAGGTTGACATTAAGGAATGTAAAGAAAATCATCCATTATTGAAATTAGACACTCTCTCTGACAAAGAGGCAAGATACTTACATGAGTCTATCACTCCAATAAACAGACCCATCAGAGAGAATAGAAACAAAAAACCTAGTAAATATAATGATTTTATCATGTCACTATATACTGAAGAATCTACCTCCACTTCATATGAAGAAGTAACAAAACTACCTCATGAGGAGAGAAATAAATGGGAAATAGCTATGAAAAAGGAACTAAATAGCTTAAAGGAACTAGACGTATACACCCCATCAGAAGTACCTAATGATAAATTTCCAATTGGAACAAAATGGATATATAAAATAAAAACCCTAGATAACAACAAAACCATCTATAAAGCTAGATTAGTGGCCCAAGGGTTTGCCCAAAAATATCCTGAAGATTATATGGAAACCTATTCTCCTACAGTAAGGATAGAAAGCGTAAAATGTGCACTAGTAATTGCCTCAATTTTGAAATTAGATGTATACCAATTCGACATTCAAACTGCCTATCTGCATGCCAAATTAGACAAGAAGATATATGTTAAAGCTCCCCCTGGTATACACCCACTTGAAGGTAACACATGGCTATTGAATAAGAGTCTATACGGACTGAAACAGTCTGGAAAACAATGGTACGATTGTTTATCCACCATACTAAAATCAACAGGATTCTCCCCCACTCCTGAAGATATGTGTTTCTTTTATAGGAAGAACAAGGACTATATAGAATATGTCCTTATCTATGTAGATGATATTTTATATATAGGGAACCAGAAACAAAAATGTGAGATATTCGCTCAAGAGTTAAACAAGCATTTCTCTCCAAAATCTCTAGGAAAAATAAACAAATATTTGGGAGTTCACATCACACAGATACAAAAGGGGTTCCAACTATGTCAAGAAGAAAAAATACTAGAGTTAATCAAAAAATGTAACCTGAGTGAAGCTAAGTATTGCAAAACACCTATGCATCCTGATTTTGTAAAAAATATGCATAACAAAAATGAACCTTTCACTAACAACAAATTATATAGATCAACAATAGGGTCTTTACTGTACATAGCTAATTGGACCAGACCCGACAGAGCATTACCTGTCAATTTATTATCTAGATATGTAAGCAAACCCACAATTTATCATTGGGAAGCCGTTAAAAAAATCCTTAAATACTTAAAATATAGTTCAGGTGCATCTCTGAGATTAGAACCAGATAACACACAAACACCCACACTCTCCTGTTATGCTGATGCTGATTGGGCAGGAGATATAAAGACTAGAAAAAGCACTTCAGATTATATTCTCTTTCTCAATGGTTGTCCCATACATTGGTACACCAGAAAACAAAATTTAGTTGCAACTTCTACAACCGAAGCTGAATTTGTGTGTTTATCAAAGGCTGCAAATAACCTCATATGGTTTGATGATTTATTAACTACCATATGGAATGAACCCAGTTACCCCATCATCATTTGTGAAGATAACAAAGCAGCCATAGAAATTTCTAAATCAGATGCAGTGGGTCAAAGATCCAGACACATCGATATTAAGTATAAGCATGTAAGGCAATTGTCTAATATTGGATTTTTAAAGACCATACATTGCGAAACAAATGAACAAATAGCAGACATACTTACGAAACCCTTACCTAACAAACAGCATTTATACGTAAGGTCTAAGTTAAACTTACAATTATCTTAGGCATTTAGAGGAGGTTCTGTTACATATGTAAATGCCTAATATATATATATGTCTCTGTATATATTTATGGTTAACTCCCACTCTGTCTACATCATCCCCAAAACCACTCCTACTTATCTCTGACCACTCCTCCCTTGTATATATATCGAACTCTCCCTGATTCTTGGCTCTTCCTCTGCTTCTCCTGTAACAGATCAGATATGAATAAATGACAATTATTATCATCATAAAAGACTCTGAGTAATTATTGGACAAGATCCTCGAATTCTAACAGAGGCTTATGCAGTTTGTTGGGCATTGTTAACCTGGAGGCACTTCCTAGAAGGTAGTAAGACTCCTTTTGAAGTCTGGACTGATCATAAAAATCTAGAAGCCCTAAAGACCCCAAGGAAACTCTCCCCAAAACAAGAATGATGGACTCAGTACTTTAAATGGTTTGATTTTACTCTAAAATATATCCCGAGGGGGAAAAACTTTCTGGCAGATGTGCTATCCAGAAAACCGCAATACCATAGTGCAAAATCAGACGCAATCAAACCCATAGTACAAAACAATCAACTAGCTGCTGAAGTAGTCACCAGACACAGGCAAAACAAGAGACATTTATGGGCAATGACACCACCCAAAATTTTAAACAAGCATTGGCCACTGATGAATGGTTTTTGAACAACAAATCCAGCTGTCTGATGAAAGAAGACTTGGCTTGGGTGGGGTGGAAGTTGTATGTTCCTGCCAGCCAAAGACTATGCTTAATGGTAAGGTGCCACAACTCCAAACTAGCTGGACATTTTGGGTTTGTGAAAACTTTACACTTGATTAAAAGACAATTTTGGTGGCCATCGCTAAAAAAGGACATGGAAAGCTATGTAGCTAGCTGCCCCATTTGTGCAGCAGCAAAAAGACACCAGGGGAAATCCCCAGATCTATTGCAGAAGGTAGCTGAACCTTCAGCGCCTTGGAGAGAAATTGCTATGGATTTCATTGTGGAATTGCCAAACAATGAGGTAAATACTGTTATTTGGGTCGTGACAGACCTGTTTTCAAAACAGGCGCATTTTATACCCTGCCAAAAGATCCCAACTGCTAAAAGTTTAGCCAAATTGTTCCTAATACACATTTATCGACTTCATGGTGCTCCACAAAGGATCATCTCCGACAGAGGGGTTCAATTCACCTCCAACTTTTGGAGGGACTGACCAGGAGTCCTCAGACTAATGGCAATTCTGAAATTTTGAACTCTGTATTAGAACAATATTTAAGATGTTTCATTAATTTTCAATAGGATAACTGGATCGAACTTTTACCTTTTGCTGAAGTTGCATTTAATAATGTTGTTCATTCAAGCACTGGTTTTACTTCTTTTAGAGTAGCGACAGGCCAGGATTTCAGCCCCATGCCTGAACTACCCACAGAAGAATCCACCATCCCCTCACTTAAGGAGTAGGTGGATAATTTGCAAAACACGTGGCCAATGGTTAGACTAGCTTTAAAGGAAGCTAGAGAAGCTTTTAAAGTTCAAGCTGACAAGAAAAGGATGGAACCCAAACCTTTTCATATTGGAGACAGAGTATACTTATCTACAAAATTCCTGAAATAATTACAACCATCGAAAAAACTAGGGCCAAAGTTCATTGGACATTTCTCCATCACTAGAATCATCAATCCAGTAACAGTTGAACTACTCCTTCCAAAGACACTCAGGCAAGTCCACCCAGTATTCCATATCAGTTTACTCAAGCGAGAAGTAATCTCATCCCTCAGACCATCTGCATCTACACCACCTGTGCCCATCATGATTGAAGGTGAACAACACTTTGAAATCAAGGAAATCTTTGACTCTAGGATACACAGAGGGAAAATCCAATACTTAGTTGCTTGGAAACATTTACCATCAGCACACAATGAATGGGTCGCTAAACACCATGTTAGGGCTCCAATCTTATTGAGAAAATTTCACTCTCAATACCCTAACAAACCTTGTTAATATACTATCATGAAATCTTGAAATCTTGTGTATATTTGTTTTTTTTACAGGTGGACCCTTTTGTTTTCTAAGGAGGGTAGCATGTCAGATCCCTAAAATTGATACTGCCATTCAATTGGAGGAAGGGGGAGACTTGGATTTGATTTACTAGCATGGCCTGTGTCAACAGATATTTTACAACATATATCCTGGTGCCAAAGAAGCCTGAGATTCCCTTTACCTGCAAGAATTTATATGGTAGTCATGTGGGTTGCCTCACTTTAAAGCATAATGGTTGGAATGCATGTTTGTTCGGGTTCTCAGAGGAAATAGTAAAGAAAACAGTTTCACACTTGTGTATTGGCTAAAATCTGCATTCTGACTTAAAGGGAGGGGTCTCTACTGCTTTAATCCTACTTGTCTTGCCTAAGGGTATTCAGATCGTGTTTAACTGGATGGCTTTCACTTCTGCTTAATAAAAGAATCCTTTTGAACATCCACGTTTCAAGAGTTCGTACTTTCTTAAGTTGGAAGGAGAGGCAATCCTTACACATACACTTGGTATGTAAGATTCAATTTTCAACTAGTTAAGCTTTTCTCTTTATACTTCTTCACCAAGAATCTTCCTGAAAGTTCTCTATCCCTCTCTCTCTTTCATATGATTTCTTTTTTATTTCAGTGGATTCACTGATTATAATCCTATTAGGATTAATTATCTGGGTTCATTATTATATGATAATCAAAAGAAAAGTATGAGAATAGGAAAGAATTCCAAAATAATTGCTATATGATGCATTTCTTTAAAAAAACAAAATAAGAATATTTTATTCAGAATAGCTGACTACTTTTATGTATCTTATTCAGAGAAGCTGAACAGAATCCATCTTTAAGGAAACACTGTAAAGATCCCACTATTCCATAAATAAAAAAATATTCTGTATCCAATAAATTAGGTGTATTGACATTTATCCTTCATTTTCAGTATTTCATCCACTGTGAAACCAATTTTGCTGCTGATTTCATAGTATCACCCTGAGTCACAAGGATTATTATCATGACTGTAGAACTGTCTGCTGACTATAAATGAGCTATAAAGAGCTATAAAGAGCTCTAATAAGCATTATTATGCTTGCCATAAAGTCATAAAGTAGATTTTGTTATAGTTGATGATAACATCTTGAGAAAGAACCAGAAATTATTGATGAGGAAAGTTGTTAAAACAAGTCTAAATGATACTTTTCTAGAATATTAACATACTGTAGAAGGTTTTGAAGAAACATAACTAAACACAACACACAATTATATATTCATATAAATTTAAAAGTGACAAGTGTGTCTAAATACTTTTTCCAGAATAAAACCATGTATAGATATTATGAAGGCTATAACTAAATGCAGTGACAACAAAATTCTAATTTAGAATTTCCTGGATTTGGATATAAAGAGCAAAATAATATTCCTAATCAGGGTCAGAATAAGATACCATCAACATATTGTATTTTTCTATCCTTCTACTAATACTTTCCTAATTTTTAAATATCCTTAGGATGGTTGATCAAAATCTCCACTGATTTTTCTCAATGAATTATGAATTATGAATGAATTATTCTTTCATTATCAGTTTGCCTAGAACTTTAAAAAAATGTGTCAAATGGTTACCTTCCAGCCTCTGACTGAAGATCAAAAATTTTTACATTTGAGTTGTTTAGGAAATCTCAAATGAATGCCATCAGGTCTTGGTGGTCTGTAATCTCTCAACATACCTTAGAATATTTTGGGGGGTCAATTTGCTTTACTTATTTCCTTAAGAAAGTCAGTGCAAACTCAGACCTACACTAAATGTTCATAGTAAAGTGAGAGAAAAAGAATTTATTCAATTCATCTGCAATCTCCTATCTTCTTGGAATATCACTTTCCACATTATTTTGTGTTAATTCCCAACCGCTTTCCCAATGTTTTTTGTTTTGTTTTAAGTATATTTAAAGACCTTATTTTTATTAATATTATTTGCCATATGCTCATCTTTTACCATACGCTCTTACTTTTCCCCCAATTCTTTTCTTTAGACAGATTTTCCATTTTCTAATGGATGTCTTCTTAAATTTACAGCATCCTGGATACTACTAGAAAGTCACATTAGGGGGAGGCGGAGCTGACATTGCAGCAAGAACGGCAAGCTTTCATAGGGCTCTGTGTTAAGCTGCAGTATTCTTCCTGACAGGAGGCCCAATTGGACTCAATTGGACCCAAGACACCTTGGAAAGGTGGTGGAGGCAGAGGGGGAAGTTTTGTTGATCAGAGGGAGCCTGCAAACTCACTGTCTGATCCCAGAAAACTCCTTATCCTGACAGGGGATAAAAACAGCCATTAAGCTGGCTGGACTGAGCCTGTGACAGCTCTGATGAAAGAGCAATAAAGGTGATGAGCCGAAAACAGTGTGTGATTTGGGTGAACTATTTTTAATTTCCAACTCCTGGAATTGGAGGAGGAATTGAGGAATTTACCTCAGATATTAACTTCTTTCTGAAAGCAAGACTCTAAAAGAGAGGAGGTAGTTTTTAATTCACCCCTCTAAAATGGCAACTAAATACATGAGCTGCTGACAGACCCAAGCGAGGGAGAAGAATGTGCTTGGTAAAAATAGACCTTGGAGTTCCAGGTGGCTTGCTTGTGGATATTTTGCCAGCTTTATGGATACTTAGGATACTCTTTAAATATATAGTATACATTGTAATCCTAACTTTGCAGAAGTGAAAGTTTGAAGTGGATTCGGGTGAAAGAAATAGAGTAAGGACACCATCTCCTGATGGAACCTGTCAAGCAAAGGGAGAAGACTTTGAACAATTGAACGATCTGACAAAACAAAAGGCTTGGGTTCCTTGGAACTGAACTGAGCTGATAAACTTAATTGGGTGCTGTCTTGTGGAATTAACACTTGCAAACTGCTCATGCTGGATACTTAGAAACAGATGGGGAAGACATAGAAACTTGTCCTTGAGATCATTTGACTTTTGTGGATTACAAATATGTTGGACAGCATGAAATTTGGATTTAATTTGAAGCTAAGTGGAGATTTTCTGAACTGCTGAATAGAGGTGACATGCAACTACTGGGTTTTTGTGGGCCTTGCAGATTACAATTATCATTTCCTATAAGAAGAATAAGTGAATTAAGAAAATATTGAAGAGACTACTTGGACATCTTAGATACAATCTGTGTGGAATTTAGAGTTAAAATTAAACTTAAAAGATAGTGAAATTAGTTGAGGATTGAAAGGGAGAGAAAATTGTGAGGGAAAGAGCATTAATGGTTAATATTAAAAAGGGCATGAAGAGAGAGTGGAGAATTTGGGAGAAATCTGAAAGGTGGTGAGGCACCTTATCTAAAGTTGCTGATATGTTGATAAACTTCAAAATGTAAAATTCAAATCTATCTAAATTAGGAAAAAAACTGGATCGGCACCATCATCTGCCCTGTCATCTGCTCCATTATCAACAACGTCAAGCCTTCAAGCCAAAGGTCAATAGAAAGCTTAATTCAACAGGAAAACATGAATGCAATTGTCAGCCCCTATGAGGCTTGCTTGCTTTTGGCTGCCATTGTAACGGGAGGGGGGAGGCATTGCTGGTATTTGGGAGGGGGAAAAGTGAGCTGGTGGAGACGACTTGAAAAAGGGAGGAATTTTCTCACTGTCTTCATAGTAGCTGCAGAGAGAGCTGAGAGCTATCAAGGTCAACTGTTCTGGCATACCAGATAGATGGGGCCATCAAAAGAAGTACCCAACATGACACCTTGGGGAGATGTGGATTGGACACTCATCTTGGGTCCTTGGGGGGAGGGTTTTGGGGATGCTTTCAATATGTAATTTTCGCGCCTATTGCCTCAGACTTTGTTTCCTTTCACTGCATTCATACTCAGTAAAAGTACCTTTCTCTACAAACATAAAGTTGCATTTTTTTTCTTGAGTTTTGAACGGAGGCACACCTGACATTAAGTAAAGTCTGCTTTACCAGCCATCCCGGACAAAACTCTACCATGGGGGCTGAGCCAAGAATGTCTGACCAAGATAGTGACCAAGAGGACATGGAAGCCACTGGGTCCACTCCTCCACCCCTCCTCAGTCCAGGTGCAGTGAATATCAGAATTACAGCTTGAAGAAAAGCCAGTCAGAGCTAAGTGGTCACTGGGCATGGGAAGGATGGTATCTCCAGAGGAAATCCCCTCAGGGGTGACAGTTACCAGATGCCAGCATGGAGAGGCAGCTTGGCAGGAAGAGGACAGAGAAGACCTCCTGCTGACTCAAGCCATGCAACTATTGAAAGAAGCTATTGAAAGTCGTAAAGCCCACGAAAGGTATGCATTGCTGGCATGGGGGAAGACTGCACACCAAGGGGGGAAGCAGAGGCTTCAGTGAGTGCAGAAGAGATTCCTAGAGTTCAGTCAGAGAAAGCAAGCTGCTGGAACTCAAGCTGTGGATGTAGCCCAGCCCCCACCCACCCCGCGCGAAGGGGTAAGGACCCAGAGGCGTCAAATTCCAACAGTTCCTCCACTTACAGTAAAATATGGAGGAGACCCCAAGGCTTTGGGACTCCTTGGAAGGAGATATCCATGGGTTTTATTGTTGAACTACCCAAAAGTAATGAAAATATAATCATTTGGGTGATTATGGACTTCTCCAAACAAGTGCACTTTGTACCCTGTTCCAAGATTCCCTCAGCAAAGATATTGGCTAAACTGTTCATTCAACATGTCTATAGGTTACACAGTGTTCCAGAATGAGTAATTTCCAATAGAGGGGTTCAGTTCACCTCCCACTTCTGGAGGGAGTTCCTGAGATTGTTAGGCTTCACCCAAAGGCTAAGCTCCACCCACCATCCTCAGACCAATGGGGCTTGTGAAAGGTTCAGTATTGGAACAATATCTCAGATGTTTTGTAAATTACCAGCAAGATAAATGAGCAGATTTATTGCCATTTGCAGAGGTGGCCTATAATAACTCCATACACAGGATTTACACCATTCAAGGTGGTGTCGGGTCAGGACTTTGTGCCTATCCTGGAATTATCACAGGAAATCAAATTCCATCCTTGGTAGAATGGATCAAACAGCTTCAGATTACCTGGCCTGCAACTCATAAGGCATTAGATGAGGCTCACAGAACCCATAAGAAACAGGCTGATAAGAAGCGGGCTACACTAAAGGATTACCAAGTAGGTGATAGGTTTTCCTCTCCACTAAGTACTTACAAACTACCCAAAAGTCAAAAAAACTCGGATATAAATATGTAGGTCCTTTTCCCATTGTATGAATCGTAAACCTGGTCATGGTACAGTTAGAGCTACCAAAAACTCTCAGGAGAATCCACCCAGTGTTCCATGTTAGTTTGCTGAAACCTCCTTGATTCATCCAGACCCCCCACCCCAGTTCTCATTGAAGGAGAACAACATTCCGAGATCATAGAAATCCTTGATTCCAGAAAATGTAGAGGTAGAGTACAGTACTTGGTGGCTTGGAAACATTTCCCTTCCTCTCAATCCAAATGGGTGAATGAACAAGATGTCAGAGCTCTGAACCTTTTATAGTTATTTCACAGTAAATATCCTGATAAGCCTTAAAGCTTGGGATTTGTATGTATTATATGTATGTTTGGTTTTTAATCATTTGGGGGCTATCTACTCTGTTTATTTTAATTTGTTTTTAGGACTAACATCCCTTCTGCAGGAGGGCTGAATGTCAGCTTCTATGATGCTTGCTTGCTTTCAGCTGCCATTGTAATGGGAGGGGGAGGCATTGCTGGTATTGGGAGGGGGGAAGTGAGCTGGTGGAGACATCTTGAAAAAGGGAGGAATTTTCTCACTGTCTTCATAGCAACTGCAGAGAGAGCTGATAGCTGTCAAGGTCAACTGTTCCAGCATACCAGATAGATGGGGCTGTCTGAAGAAGTACCCCACGTGACAACTTGGGGAGATGTAGATTGGACACTCATCTTGGGTACTTGGCGGGACCCAAGGAGAGCCGAGGTGGTGCAGTGGTTAGAGTGCACTATTGCAACTACTTCAGCTGACTGCTTGTTCAGCAGATCAGCGGATCAAATCTCACCGGTTCAAGGTTGACTCGGCCTTCCATCCTTCTGAGATGGGTAAAATGAGGACCCAGATTGTTAGGGGCAATATGCTATTTAGTATACTGTCTTTGGTGTAAGCCACCCAGAGTCCTCGGAGAGTGGGCATCATAGAAATATAACTAATAAATAAATAAATAAATAAATTTGTAATTTTCATGCCTATTGCCTCAGACTTTGCTTTTCTTTCACTGCATTTAGTTCATACTCAGTAAAAGTACCTTTCTCTACAAATATGGAGTTGGGGTTTTTCTTTCTTGAGTTTTGAATGGAGGCACACCTGACAGCAATTCAAAAAAATATGCAAACATTGTTCCAATCATTACAAGAGGCCATAATGAAATAGACTGAGATAGGTGAGGACTTAGATGGGAGAGATCAAGGGAAAAATGCAAAGTATGGATGTAAAACTGGAGACTTTTCAACAAATGCTAACCAAAAATGAAAAAAAGATTAAAATATTGAAGAAAAGTCAGAACAAGTAGGGAAAAAAACAAAGGAAATGAATCAGAGACTAACGCAGGCCAATAAAGAACTCAAAGGAACTGTAATCCAGTTGCAAATGGAAAAGGCTGGACACTTCTTGAGGTTTCAGAATATTGAAGTAGGGAAAGAAGAAAACATAGCTGAGTTGATGGTCGATCTATTGGCTCAAAAATTACAGATAACAAAACAAGAGATGAGGGCAGAGATAGATGAAGTGTTCAGAATTCAGACCAGGGGTGAAATCTAAAAATTTTCTCTACCAGTTCTGTGGGCATGGCTTAATTAGTGGGTGTGGCTTGTTGGTCAGGTGACTGTGTAGGCGTGGCTTGTTGGTCAGGTGGGCGTGGCCAAGTCAATGTCACTTCTTTGCCCTTTTTTAACCTACAAAACACAACACAACACAACTGGTTCACCCACAATGTAAAAGCAGCTGTGCTAGACCCAAAATGGCCCCTGCAACAAGCAGGAACTTCACACAGCCACAAAAAGCCCCAAAAAACCAACTTTCACACTTTACACACACACAACACAACACAACACAACACAACTGGCTCACCCATAATGTAAAAGCAGCTGTGCCCCTCCCATAAGACTTAAAAGAGGAGCAAAGGCATATGGTCCTTTGCAGGAAGCAACATTGTTAATTCTGTGCAGTTTAAAGTCTGAAGCTCTGTTTGATTCTGGACTCCACGTGGCTTTGCCAAATAGGTCTTTGGCAGCATGTCAAGGGAGATAAAAGTAGGTGATTATCAGCCTTATCCTGAAGGACTCTTTACAACTATTTGGGACTCATCTGTGAATGAACAGAATTCACAGTTGTTAAAATAAAACAGGTTTTTGGGACTACTCGTGTGTTTTACTAACTCTGGAAGCCTAGGTCAGAACACAATCACAGATGTAAAGCTAGATTACAGAAGCAGCAAAATAAATAAAAAGGCAAGGAAAACTCTACCAAAGTCTCTCTTTAAATTGGTGGAAGAAATGAACATTCAAGATATATGGAGAGAAAGAAATCTGGAGAAAAACCAATATACATACTACTCAAATAGCCATCAATCCTGGCCAAGGATAGACATGGCACGGATGACACCAGAACTAAGTACAAATAAACAAGAAACAGAAATAGAACCAAATATATGGGCAGGCCACAACTCAGTCAGAATTAAATGGAAAGGATATAAGGAAAAAACTAAGATGGTGTTGAATCAATCCGTATTAAAAGACAAGGAATTCATACAAACAATAGAAAAAGAAATGACATTCTTCTTCAAAGAAAATAGAAAGGAAGAGACCTCATTACAAAACATATGGGACACAGCAAAGGCATATCTCTGAGGACTCGCTATTTTTATATAGGAAGGAAAAATAAAGAAAAGAAGCAATACCAAAAAAAAAACACTGGAAAGAGAATACAACAGATTAGAACTGGAATTGTGGAAAAAGCCACAAGAAAAGAAGCTCAAAAATCAAATGGAAATAATAAAACACAAACTGAGTTTCCTCGAAAAAGAAGAACTAGCACGTAAAATTAAGAATATAAAACAAAACTTATTCGAAAATGCTAATAACCAGGAAGTTAATTAGCATATAAACTAGAAAAAGAAAAAGGAAAAAAAAAACCAGATACAAAGGTGAAAGGTACATTACAACATTAATATGATAGCAAAAAAATAATAATTCAGAACTACTATGGAAATCTGAATGACCAAGAGGAACTATCAGAAGATAAAATAAAACAATATCTAGAAGAGGCCAGATTGCCTAAAGTCCCTAAAGAAATAAGATCTACATTAAATGAAAGGATCACAGTGTTTGAATTAACAGAGGCAATTAAGAGACAGAAGAATAATAAAACACCAGGACCAAATGACCCACCAGCAGAATTCTATAAATAATTACAAGATTCCTTGGGACTATTACTGCTGGAAGTTTACAATGAAGTATTGTTAGAAGCTAAAATACCAAAATCCTGGATGGAGGCAAATATCACCCTCATACAGGGGTGAAATGCTCCCAGTTCGGACTGGCTCGGGCGAGTAGGTAGCGATGGCAGTGGGTGGTGCACCCACCCTCCCCCATCATGCCCCACTGAGCCGCAGGATCATCAGAGGCTTTTTTTTTAACTTTTAAAAGCATTTTTTCTATAACCTCTTCCGACAAAAAAATGCTTTTAAAAGTAAAAAAAAAAAGCCTCTGATGATCATGCGGCTCAGCTGGGATAGTCAGAGGCTTTTCAAAGCATTTTTTTCTGCAACCTCTTGGCTGAAGAGGTGGTTAAAAAAATGCTTTGAAAAGTCTCTGATGATCCCAGCTGAGTTTCCTGATCGGCAGAGGCTTTTCAAAGCATTAGAAAAAATGCTTTGAAAAGTTAAAAAAAAAAAGTTGGCCATGCCCACCCAGTCACATTACCCACCACCACCACCAAGCCACACCCACAGAACCAGTAGTAACAAATTTTACATTTCACCCCTGCCCTCATACCAAAAGAAGATGCAGACTAATAGCAGATTAAAAACTATAGACCCATCTCACTTTTAAATGTGGACTATAAAATCTATACATCAATAATAGCAGAAAGATTGAAGAGATCCCTGAATGAATTTATACATTTAGACCACAATGGTTTCCTGCCAAATAGACAAAATTAAAAACAACATGAGAATAATTTTGAACACATTGGAATATTATGAAGTGCATCTGGAAAAATAAATGGTGTTGATGTTTCTAGATGTGCAGAAAGCATTTGACAATGTAAACTGGCGGTTCATGATATTGCAGCTAAAATATATGGAATTTGGGGGGTAATTTATCAATATGATCAAGACAATAAACACCAAACAGACTGCAAAAGTCTTTATGAATGGGAACATAACAGAGAATATTAATATTAAAAGAGGCACAAGACATGATGCACATTGTCCCCCTTATTATTTATCTTGACTCTGGAAGTGTTTAAGTGTTTAATAGTGTTAAATAGAAATATTCGTCAAGATATAGAAATAAAAGACATGGAGATAAAAAAAGAAAAATATAAACTACAAGCTTTCATAGATGATTCGGCTTTCATCATAGAGGAACTGCAAGAAACAGGACCCAAACTAATAAAGAAAATAGAAGACTATGGTGATATTACAGAATTGAAAATAAACAAAGAGAAAACTAAAATCCTAGTTAAGAACCTTACAAAGGAACAGAAAAAAATTTAATGAAAAAGATAGACATTCAGATAGTAAAAAAAGTAAAATATTTGGGAATCCACTTATCAGTGAGATGTGTAACCATAAAAGAAGACAATTACTTAAAATTAACACAGCAAATCAAACTCGATCTGGAAAAATGGAAAAACATGCAATTATCACTGTTAGGAAGAATAGCCACTATCAAAATTAATATCTTATCGAGATTGTTATATCTGTTCCAAACAATCCCAATAAAGCCAGAAAGGAAATATTTAGAGGAACTAAATAGAATGGTAACCAAATTTATATGGCAAGGTAGAAAGGCAAGAATTAGGCTGAAATTAACGTAAGACTCTACCAATAGAGGAGGTTTGGGTTGCCAAATTGGGAATTATTTCATCAAGCAGCTGCCTTTACTTGGCTAAAGGAATAGATAACTCTGAGACATAGATAATTACTTGTACTGGACGTACACGATTTACAACTGGGGTGGCATGTCTTTCTATGGTATGAGAAATACAGACCACATAAATACTTTCAGGGACACTACATTAGAAATGCTCTGCTCTCAGTTTGGGCAAAAATCAAGGAAAAACACTATTTGGAAATGACTGGTTCTCCACGATGGAAGTACTAACATACCCAAATGTGATGGATATGGAAAAAATTGTAAGATACAAAGATATTTTAAATGAGAAGGGGGAATTGAAAAACAAACAGGAATTGAATAGCCAAGGGATAAATTTAGCATGGTGGCTGCATGTACAGATACAATCTAGATATTATAAAGATGTTAAAACATATGGTTTTTATAAAGAATCAACAGAATTGGATCAAATTTTAATAGGACCAGAGGAGAAACTGATTTAAAAATTCTATAATTATTTATTGACTATTAGAATAGAAAAGGAGCAAGTAAAAGAAACCATGATAACATGGGCTAAACATTTTGGGTATTCTATAGAATTGGACAAATGGCAAAAGCTGTGGGACAGAAACTATAAATTGACAACATCCACTGCATATAAAGAAAACTTATACAAACTGTTTTATACATGGCACTTCCCTCCAGCAAGATTAGCTAGAATGTTTAAGAATATGTCTGCCAAGTGTTGGAAGTGCTCGTAATACCATATGTGATGGACATGTCCAAAAGCAAAAAAATACTGGACACACCTGGCTAGAAAAAATAATAAAGGAACATATAGATTTAAAACTGGAAATATTTCTGTTGCGCATCATACCAAATACAATAAAAGGAATGCATATTTAATAATACATGTGTTAAAACGGCCAGAATCATGTTTGCACAACGTTGGAATGGCAAGAAGATTCCCACAGAAGAAAAGAAATAACAAAAATTTTAGAATGTGCAGAAATGAATAAACTAATATTTGAAATTAAAGAAAAGGAAGACACTGAATATTTTGCGGTATAGGATATGTTTTATCGATGGTTAAATGGGAGAAACAGGAATTAGAATTCCTAAAATTACAAGAGAAAGATTAATTTTATTTTTAGGGTTGATTACTATAACTTATTCATTTTGATTCATTTTGATTAGTATTAACAATTAATACGCATTAATATTATGAAGGAAAAGCACTGTCATTATGAGATTACTATTAGAATACTATTATTATTACCATGATGAATATTACTCAAAAGAATTGTAACCAGACAACCACACTGTCTGTATGGATTTTGAACAGGTTGCTCTTTTTATTTATATTAATAAAAAAAAATTTAAAAAGAGAGTCACATTAGCTTCTCCCTGAATTTGGTTGATCATAAAGGGACTCTGATCTTATCATGACTTTTTGACACTCTTCTTTCTCCAGGATGTCTTTCTGAATGTTATTATGTTACAAATGTTATTATAAGGAGGATTTGTCATATTTTTCAGAGTATAAGACGCACTACCCCCCCCCCCCCAAAAGAGGCTGAAAATTTGGGTGCATCTTATACTCTGAATGTAGCTTTTTCAAGGCGCTAGAGAGCGAAATGATCTTCCGGCTTCGCCTGCTTTTCTTATTGCTTGAATGCATTCTTATTGCTTCTCTCTCCAAAGATCAGCTGTGTTTTAGAAACTGTTTTTTATCCCCAACACTCAAAACCAGCAAACTAATGTGCTGAACGTGACCAGACTAAGGATGCTAGCCAGATGAATACCTGATAGGCAGATTTTTTTCTCCTATTTTCCTCCCCAAAAACTAAGCTGCATCTTATTCTCCAGTGTGCCTTATACTCCGAAAATACAGTAAGTAATTCTCATACTCCCCATAAATTGTACCTTTGTAAAAATGTAGCAGCTCTTTAGCTATTCAATCAGTAATGAGATGCTATAATTATTTAAAAAGGATATCATGGATGCTTGACACCAAACAGTGTCAATGGTTTTTCAATTTAAGTAGCAGAAGTATACCTTCAATGCTGAATTATGATTAACAATTTTATTTTCTTGCAAATTTTGTGTTCTTGTAGTAAGCCTTATTTAGTTATGTATTAAATTTATAAAATGATCCATGTCACAAGTGGCTCACATTAATTAAAAACAACAGAATAAAACAATAAAAATTTAAATCACTGCAACATACATCCATATTAAAGCCACCATGTTGGAGAAAGACTAGCAGAGTCAGGGGGAGGAGTCAAGTGGAGAAATAGTCTAGAGTCCTTGGTGGGCACAAGAGGATGAAATCTGACTCCCACCTTGAACGTCATTAAAACTTATCTAGTCTCACCAAAGTGCAAACATCAGATTGAGAAGATCCCATTGTATAAGCATGAGACCTAATCAGCTAATTGTATTCTTCACGTGTGGATCTCGTTGTTTACATCTGACAATCATCAAAGAGCCATTAAACCCAAATATAATGGTAGTTATCAGGTAAATACAACCAGACATTTTATTCAGTACAATATTTGAAATGGCTCACTTCTACTACCAAACTTCTTGGCAAAATAACACAGCCTGTTTTAAGGCCCTTCTTAAAGGCCAAAAGACTAGTGGCTAATCTTAGGCTAGGAGCCAATCTATGTTTTGGAGGATGATATTCTAAAGGGCACAGAATGCTTTGGAGTGGGTGGGGAAGTATCTGGGGGGCAACATATGTCCAAGGAATGGATCCACTCACTGCTGACCTTCTTTGTCTTCCTGGCCTCTCACACTGGGGAGTTGGACTTTGGGAATGAAACAGATTTTCTATGTTTAGACCAAAGAGTCTTTGAAATATTATCTTTTCTTAAATTATATACTGGTTAGTATCTCTTCTTCCTAGCCACTCCATCTGTCCAGAATATTGCAGCTCACCAAATAAATCTTAAAGTAAATTGAAGCCAGTTATATGAAAGAAAAAAAGAAGTGGGATAGAGGAACAAGGATAGAGAACAGGGGGAGAAGTAATAATAAACTGCCAGGGACTTGAATGATCTGCTTAATCCACGGATATCAAACTCGATCACATCATGGGCTGGATCGTGATGTATCATAATGTTTTTTGCCTTTGCAGAGCTGGGATGGGCATGGCCTGTGCCTGACCTATCCAGCCTGTGGGCCAGTTTGACAGGCCTGGAGCCATCTAACATGATAGAGATGTTCAAAAACAATTTTTCCCCAAGATATTTAGTACCTCTCTTATGCATAAAGATACAAGGGTGCACACCTAATAATAATCTGCAGCTAGGTAAAACAATTTATGACATAATACAATATGTCATAAAACATTTCCTATGCTGATATTTGTGCTTTAAAATTCAGCATAGGCTATCTTTTGAAGACAGAGTTGCTGTGAAGGCAGTCCTGTCCCTATTGAAGATATGGAAGAATCTGGTAAGGAACCATCTGAAAGAATGACCCAACGGGGCCTGGGTTCTTTAATATAGTTTTAAAATAAACTTTTTTAAAAAAGAAAAAAAGCAGAGATCAAACTCCATCTCTACTTTAACCTTTCAAAATATCTTCTGCTACACCATCTGTCCTTTGTCCTTTTCTTGATGGGAGGGGAGAGGTAGCAGAAATCTCACTTCTAAATAAAGCACTGAGGTGTAATCACCCACATCTTATTTTCTAAATATGCTAATCAAGGCCAAGAAACATTCATGTAAATAAGGTGACAGAGCCAGCACTCTGCTTTGCAGTTCAACAAGGTTGTTGTTTTTTACATTTTTGCTTTCATTATTTATTTTTTATATCAAAATCAGAGGTAGCATACAATTTGATGGAACACCTCCATATTAAATGCATATTAACTGTATTTTAGCAATGAAAGCAATATAAAAGATCATGACTTAGTGTTTCAGGAACTCCTTCACTACAGATCAAATATTAAGCAAATATTTACTCAAAAGGAATGCCCCTGAGGATTCCCCTTGAGTTATTAGGAAGGCATTAAATCTAGCTAGAGTTAACATTCTTCTGAATTTGGGAACAGTTATTTAGCTGAGATATTTAGCTGCTTTGAAAAAAGTTGAATGATTGCTTAAGAACACATCTTTGCATATTGGCAGCCTGATCTGAGGAATGCCCAAACATTCATACCCTATTATGAGGATTAATAAGTGAGAAATCGTAGCTTCACACCAGGTTGAAAGAAAGTCATCACTTAAAATTAGAATGTTAAGTCCACCCACAAAAAAAGAATGATTGTTGAGAAGATGTTTGAAACAATGGCTTCAGAGAATCCAAAGGAAGTTAATTAGCTGGATCCCTTCAAGTCAGGCCCAAGCACACTATTAAAACAACACTGATTGATTTCTGGCTGTACTTCTGGCGCTTTCGGAAGCAGGACCACGAGCTCCACAGCCCGTTCTGAGCTCCCTCACCAGAGAGCTCCAAATTGAGGCCATAGCCACCCTGGAGGGGAGGTGAAGTAAAGGGGGACCGCCATGCAGATCGAGAAGAGCCGCATCTCTCCTCCCTGATTCAGAAAGTCCCCTCCAAAGATGAACAGCAGCGGCAGTCAAAATTGCTGTCATGAAGCTGGGGACAGTCTGAAAAACTAAAACAGTGCAGGAGCGGAGAAAGTGAATGGTGTGTGAACTAGGTGAGAAAATATTTTTTGTTGAAATTGGACCCCAAGAAATCTAAGGGGGAAGTACAGTATATTCAGAATTATTTGTTGAAGCGGTGTACCTTTGGAAAAATACCAAAGGATTCAAGAGGAAAAAAGTATTTTTTTAAAATGAATAGAAACTTGGACTCTCAAAGTTAAAGATGTGGCATTGAAGAGGCGTTTTCAAAATGCTGGAATTACAATCCCAACTTTATTTTTCCACTATTGCTTAATAGCCGGACTTACAATTTAAAACAATTAAATTGTACTTACTAATAACATCACAGAGAGGCTGAGAAGACTGAAGCGAGAGCGCCATCTGCTGATGAAAAGGGAACTATGTAACTATTTAAAGAGACTGAAAATATCTGATGGATAAGTACCAGCCCTAAGACCACTAGAGATTTGAATATTAAATAAGAATTTCAGTTAAGAGACCCCTGAATACTATTGATCTTATAAAAGTGACTTGAAGAGATGTGGACAACCCTCTGATGAATTTAAATTGATTGGATTGACTGGACTGATTATTGATGAGACATTTAAAACTGAGATTTGGAAGTTTTGCATTGAATTAATGACTCCTGGACAATTGGCCAAAAAGGAAATTTATTAAATACTGACGCAACACAAGACAGAAGTGAGAGAAGTAAAGCGGAATGGAGTTGTTTCAAAGCATTGAGGAAATATTTGAGCATATAGACCAAAAACTGGAAAATATATTACAAGAGATAATGGACAAAGACCAGGACAATGGGGAAAGAATGGAACCATCAGAAGGAACAGAGGGAAAAGCAGAATTGAGAAACCAGCAGAAAGAAATCAACAAGGACGAGATATTATTAAAGCCAATAGTGATTAAGGAATTAAAAAAAGAGGAACATACTGTAAAATATGTAAAAAGGGAACAGGAGAAACAGGAAGAGAGCTGGGGAAAAAAGAAAGGGGCTAGGAGCAGATAGTTCTGGAACCAGACAATGGGAAAGGGTAGAGAAGGGAGAAAAAGTTAGATCACATAAAGAAGAAGACAGATTTATTTATTTATTTTAAACAAGTTTTATTGGTTGTTTTTTTTCTTTTCTCCTCTCCCACCTTCACCCACATCTTTCTTTCTTTCTTTCTTTTTTCTTTTTTTTTTTTTTGAACAGAGTTTTGGTTGTTTCTTATCTTATACAATTAGTCAAATTCAAATATATTTTACTCAATTACAATTTTTGTCAATATCGTCTTCCCCCCTTTCCTTTTTTTTAAATATACCTCAGTATTTCTATACTTGCATACATAAACACCTTCTTCATTTATCCCTAAATTCTAACTTTACTATTTGTCCTCTTTTATTCTTAAACAATTCATTCTTTTTCTTAATATATTTATATTTGTTTGTTCAAGCTGCCTTTCTTCCACTTCATCTATTTTTACTGTATAGCAATCTTTCTCCTCAAACCTAGCCTCTCCCTCTTCTCCTTCCAACTTTCTTTCCCACCTTCTTCTTCTCTTCTCTACTTCCCCTTCCCTTCTCCTTCTCCTCCTCTCTTCCCCCCTGTCTTACTTTCTCTCCTACTCTGCTTTCCCTTCCCTTCCTTCCTCCCTACACTTCCGTCCCTCTCTCTCCTCCCTCCTCCCTTCCAATTCCTTGATCTCTCTCTATTGCTGTATTCATTTTCAATTTAATGTTTTCTGTTGTGGACTTCAGGCAACGCTGATCTCTTATCTTTTTAATTATTAACAACATATTTCATCTTGTTCTCTTTTTTCCTTCAAATCTTTACTCAAACAATTTTCTAATCTCTTATCTTTTTTACTTTTACCAGTATATTTTTTCTGCTTTACTTCTTGCCAGTATAACATTTAAATCATTTTTATCATTCCAATTTCATTCAGTTTAACATTCAATTTCAATCATTAAGTATATTTCTCAAAACATCTTAACAATAAATTTCCACTTATTCAAATATATATTTATAAAGCGCATCTTAATCCTTTCTCATTTTACCCAATCTGATTAGTTCTTAAAATATCTTAATTTGTCTTCTTTTCTCTTTTTAATTATGTTTCAAATATATAGTTTGAAATATTCCAAACATTACATTTCACCCAACTGGTTTATTCATATTGTTAAAACTTATCATTCTATAAACCTCCAATATTATTGAGCATGTGACATTTATTACAGTTTTTCCTTTGTTTCTACTTTTCTTTTCCTTTTTCATATCTTTTCATTATTAATATTTTGTATTTTAAAATTGTGAAATCTTTGCCCTTTATTTCCCATTATTTTCCATCCCTTTTCCCTCTTTCTTATATTTTCACTGTAAATCCCAGTGTAATCATTTATGTTTTTAATATTTTTTCTTCTCCAGCCTCTTTTCCTTCTTTTCCTTTTGTTTTCCCTTCTTCTTTCTTCCTTTTGTATTTTAAAGTTCTGCACTCTCCTATTCTGCCCTATATTTCCCATTGTTTCTCCTTTCTCTTTCCTTCCAGAAGTGGTGCAGGAATCTGGAAGCTGTGCAGTGTGACTGGCTGGGAAAATGCCAGGCTCCGATGAGCTCAGCAAAAACCAGCCGGATGAACTGACACCGGGGGGTCTTCGGACCAAAGCTGTCCTATAGAAACAGTGAAGAAAGAGAGGCAGCTCGGTGTTTAAAGAGGGTCAGACAAGTTCCTTGGATAGCCCAAGAAACTCTCTCTGAGCCGGTGATGGGCAGTGATCAGAGTGAATCGCCATGAAGTTGGAGCCTCTGGAGCAAGCGATGTGCAGGAGGGAAGATTTGGACAGAGTGCTGGTGTTGGGTGAGTGATTGGCTAACCCACAGACAATAAAAAGAAAATTCTAAATATTTTTAACTACTAAACTATTACTAAAATTACCCTGGCATGGAAATTGCGGCTAAATAGCGGCGGGGGGAGATGACAGATGGAAAGAGAAAGTGAGAATGACAAGCGCGCCATAGAAGAACCTGAATAAAGAATTAAAAGTGATTGACAAATGGAAATGTAAATCTGGAACTTGGATTCAATTTGGATTGGATTATAAACTGATTGGTGGTATATAAAAGTGAAAGAAGAGGTGAAAACTGGCTTTTTTCTCTTTTATGACTTGATAAACACAGATGGGGATTACAAATAAAATGGCAGTTTGTTAATTAGTCGAATGGAACTGTGGATTATAGAGAGACATCTGCAGGAGAAGGAAGAGCATGACATGGAATTGTTTACTTTGAGAAAACCTTTGAAGAAATGAAACCTTGAACTTTTAAAGAGATAACTGGCAAGAACTAAGGAGGATATGTTTTGCTTACAAGAGGATAGACTGATGATTATAAAAGAGGGACCTCAATGCGACTTAAAACTGGAATAATTCAACCTGGAAAGAATAAAATGGAACAGGAACTTAATGAACTGATAAAGACGATGTGTTTGGAAATAAAGAAATGATTATAAATTTGCATGGAAAATCAAAATCTGAGGAGGCAAAGACAGAGCTAGAATGCACTGAAGATGAAAAGGAAATGACTAATGAGAAGAAAGAGAGAGGGATAATGAAGAAGACAAAGACAAAGAGACTGACTGGAAAATTATTGTAATATTAAGTATGGACAAAAAGAAAAGAAAGAAGAAGAAAAAGAGGGTGGAACAGGAAAAATATAAAAAACTTAAATGATTACACTGAGATTTACAGTGAAAAGATAAGAAAGATGGAAAAGAGATGAAAAATAATAAGAAATAAAGGACAAAATAAAAGATTTTATTATTTTAAAATACAAAATAAGCATACTTGGATTAACAATGAAAAGATACAAAAAAAGGAAACAGAAGACAGATTTAGATGTAGAGGGAGCAAGAGGCTTAAGGGATAAATATGGGAGGCAAGCCAAAAAGAAAATAAGATTAAAGGTTTGGATGCAGACAAGTGATGGATAAGAGGGGGTAGGAAGAAAAGGAATCCTCCATAAATATATCTTAATAAATATGTATTAATATTACAATTACATAGGCTGGCTAATTATTTTATAAGTAGTGTAATGGACATTAGAATAACTTTCAATAGAAATAGATATGAAGAGTGGAATAAGGGAAATAGGAGAATTATGAATAAGAATGAAACAATAGGTGAAACTAGAATTTGAAACATTAAAGATGTATAAAATATGATTAGCAATGAAATATTAGAACTAAATAATGGGTGATTAGATAATGAAAGAACATATTTTAAATATATTTTAAAGTAAACAAATGTATTAACAGTAGAATTATATTAGAAATAAAAAAATGGGTGATTAGACAATGAAAATATATTTTAATATACTTATGTGTATTATTAGAATTATACTCTATATCTGTGATGGCGAGCCTATGGCATGCATGCCACAGGTGGCACACAGAGTCCTTTCTGTGGGCATGCCAGCCATCACTCCAGCCCTGCTCCACTGCACATGTGCGCACCTCCCATCAGCCAGCTGGTCTTCGGGTCTCTGCCGCACATGCACGGGGACAAGGCCTTTCCCAATCTCTGCAGGTTCCACCCTTTGCCCATGCCTCTCCGTGGCAGTAAAGCAGGAGAAAGCTAGGACTCGATGGGGGGAGAAACTGCAAAGATCGGAGGAGGTACGGAAGGCAGGAAGGCAGGAGGCAGTCAGTGGGGGGAGAAACTTTGGAGATCGTGAAAGGCAGGAGGCAGCTAGGACTCGATGGGGGGAGAAACTTTGGAGATCGTGGGAGGCAGGAGGCAGCTAGGATTCGATGGGGGAGGAACTTTGGAGATCGTGGAAGGCAGAAGGCAGTTAGGATTTGATGGGGGAGAAACTGCAAAGATTGGAGAAGGCAGGAAGGCAGGAAGGCAGGAGAAAGCTAAGACACGATCTCCACAGTTTCTACCCCCATCGAGTCCTAGCTACCTCTCCCCTCATCCTATTTTGGGCCTGAAAAGCCTCCTTCACCTGGAAGCCAAAACAGGGGCCCAGGGCACATGCGCGGTGGGGGGCACATGTGCAGGGAACGTGCATGCATGCACAGGACGCATGCATGGGGGGCACTCACATTGCATTTTGGGGGCTGTGGCACACGCATGTGCATTCATGCGTGTGCATGCGTGCTTTGGGCACTCAGCACCAAAAAGGTTAACCATCACTGCTCTATATTATAGAATTATGTATTAATGATTGTGATTGGTACCAAGAGTGTATATTGAGGCAATGAATAATGAAAAATTGAACGATGAATTTTTGATAGAAATTGATGTGAAGAGTTAACTAAGGGAAATTTTTAAAAAACGTCTTTGAATATTAAAGACTCCTCTCTCAACTTGCATGCTTTAGTGCGTTTGTGTGTGTAATCTTCCCTCTTTGTGAAGTGGGGTCGTGGGGTGCAGATGGGTTTGCTGACTGCGTACCTGGCTCCCTGCCACATAGCAGCAGCCCTGCCTGAGCTGCTCAACGTAATAGCCGGGGTGGCGGTGGACACCCCCAGGCTTATGGCCATGGGGGATTTCAACCTGCCATCCATCGGTGAAACATTGGAAGCAGCCTGGGAGTTCATGGCCTCCATGATGGCCATGGACCTGACCCAGTTAGTTCATGACCCCACCCACATCAGGGGACACACGCTGGACTTGATTTTTGTCTCTGGTCAGTGGTTGAATGATCTCACAATAGGGGACCTAGTTATTAAGCCCTTGTCATGGACAGATCATTCGCTCCTTCAGCTAGACTTTCAGACCACTTCCCCTCGCCACAGGGAGACGGAACCGACCAGGTGATTCCATCCCAGGTGCCTGATGGACCCTGAGAGGTTCCTGACAGAGCTTGGGCCATTCCCAGAGGCTCTGACTCACTGCTCGGCTGAGGAACTGGTGGCCGCCTGGGATAGGGCGGCCGCCGGAGCCTTGGACCACATCGTGCCTTTGCGGCCTCTGACTCGGTGCCATTCTCAACTGGCTCCTTGGTTCTCTGAGGAGCTGAGAGAGATGTAGCACCGGAAAAGACGACTAGAGAGAGATTGGAGGGTCAGCCGCACCAAACCTGACCGAACACTGGTGAGGTCTTATATCAAGACCTACCTAGTGGCAATAAGAGTGGCAAAATTTAATTATTTTTCCACTCTTATTGCATTTGCAGAGAACCGCCCAGCAGACCTGTTTAGGGTGACCCGCTCCCTACTGCAGGTAGGAGCGAGGGAGGATCCCTTGCAGGGTAGAGCTGAGGATTTTGTGCAATATCTGCATGATAAAATTACTCAGATTCTGGGTGGCCTGGACTCCAACTTGGTAGCCTCGGACAGGATGATGGAGGTGAGTCTTGAGAATGTTATCTGGGAAGGAGTTTGACCCTGTGACTCCTGAGGACATGGACGGGATTCTGGGGAGGCTTAACGCTACCACATGTTTATTGGACCCGTGTCCCTCCTGGTTGGTGCTGGCCTCTCAGGAGGTTACACGAGGCTGGTTTCAGGAGACTATCAATGCTTCATTGAGTGAGGGCATCTTCCCATCCACCCTGAAAGAGGTGGTGGTGAGGCCCCTCCTCAAGAAGCCTTCCCTGGACTCGGCTGTATTAGCTAATTATCATCCTGTCTCCAACCTCCGCTTTGCGGTGAAGGTTGTTGAGAGTGTGGTGGCGAGACAGCTTCCTTGGTTCCTGGATGAAGCCGTCTATCTAGAGCCATGCCAGTCAGGCTTCAGAATGGGTTACAGCATGGAAACTGCATTGATTGCATTGGTTGATGATCTCTGGAGGGCCCGGGACAGGGGTTGCTCCTCTGTCCTGGTCCTCCTAGATCTCTCAATGGCTTTTGATACCATCGATCATGATATCATGCTGTGTCAGCTAGAGGGGGTGGGAGTGGGGGGCACCATGTTACAGTGGTTCACCTCCTTCCTCTCTGACCATATGCTGTCTGTGTTGATGGGGGGCAGAGGTTGACCCCGACGTTCCTCACTTGTGGGGTGCCACAAGGGTCAGTCCTCTTGCCCCTCCTGTTTAACATTTATGTGAAGCTGCTGGGCGAGATCATTCATGGCTTTGGGGTGAAGTGTCAACTGTATGCCGATGACACACAATTGTACATTTCAACCGCAGGCTACCCAATGATGCCCTTGACATGACGTCCTGTTGCCTGGAGGCCATGCAGATCTGGATGGGGACGAACAGGCTCAGACTCAATCCTTCCAAGACTGAGTGGCTGTGGTTTCCGACGTCCCGATATAGCCAGCTAACATCATCATTGGCTATTGGGGATGAGATCTTACCCCCCTCAGAGAGGGCTCGCAACTTGGGCATCCTCCTGGATTCACGGCTGTCTTTAGATGATCATATGACGGCCGTGGCAAGGGGGGGCTTTTTATCAGGTTCGCCTGATTTCCCAGTTGCGTCCCTTTCTGGATCAGGACGCCTTGCGCACAGTCACTCATGCCCTCATCATTTCCCGTCTGGACTATTGTAATGCTCTCTACATGGGGCTCCCCTTGAGGAGCACCCGGAGGCTCCAACTGGTCCAGAATGCGGCTGCGCAAGTGATAATGGGGGCGACTCGTCGCTCCCATGTAACACCCCTCTTGCGTGAGCTGCACTGGCTCCCGGTGGTCTTCCGGGTGCATTTCAAGGTGTTGGCTACCATCTTTAAAGCGCTCCATGGCTTAGGACCTGGTTACTTACAGGATCGCATTCTGCCACCGTTTTCCTCCCACCGACCAACACGCTCCCACAGAGAGGGCCTCCTCAGGGTGCCATTGGCCAAACAATGTCAACTGGTGACCCCCAGGGGGAGAGTCTTCTCTGTGGGGGCTCCTGCCCTATGGAATGAATTGCCCCCAGACATACGAAGATTCCCCGACCTAAACGCCTTCTGTCATGCTCTGAAGACCCTATTATTTCAGAAGCCAGTCTGATGGGATAAATGATTTTAAATTGGGTTTTAAAAGTGGTTTAAAATGGTTTTAATTGGAAATTTTAATTTTGGCCAAAGATTGAATTGTTTTAATATGTTTTTAAATTTTGTCTTGAATGTTGTTTTATCATGGCTGTTCACCGCCCTGAGTCCTTTGGGAGAAGGGCAGTATACAAATATAATAAAAACTAAAAACTAAAACTAATCAGATCACGGTCCATTGAGTATCAGAACCTCCTTCACAATTGGTAGCAGAGGATGGTTCTGATAGACCCGATCCACATTACAATGCACTAATTAGGCATGCCCACTATTAAGCCAACGCGACAGGAGAAAGTTGTAACCCAGGCCTTTACCAGGAGCAAGCAGTTCCAAAGTGAAGTGATGGAAATGCAAGCCAGGATGGTCTCAGCTGGAGGACTTCAAGCAAAGGTCGAGCAGGAGAGGGAAGAGGCTGTGAGGTTTTGAAACTGATGTCCCAGTTCTCGAGATGCACACTGCTGAAGGTGATTTTCCCCTGCTTGCAGGAACAGAAGGTGGATGAGTGTCTCCCATGGTATTGAATGCAAGACCGATGGGAGAAGATGAGGTGAGGTCAATAATACTTCGAACCCTCGGTCTTCTGACATCGTGTGAAAATCCAGCTGCTGGTCTTAGCATTTTGATGCAAGCAACAACTACACCGGTGATAGCAAGGGACAGGATTGAAATCCAGGACAACGTCAGACAGGTAAGGGATATTCAATCTTCCCCTGTAACCCCCCTTGCTGGTTGCAGACCTAAAGTAACAAACAATAGGCTGCCTACTTTAAATTCCCCGCCAAATGTTGTGGCGCCACCTACTGTCCAAACTGTTTTAAATCAGCCAGCCAGAAGTTTTCCCCCCCCAACGACAGCAGCATCGTTAGTTCCAGCTGCATCAGGAATGCTGCCAGGGCAGGCTTCTACCCAGGTGATCAATACGGTTCCGGCAGCCACAGTTTTGAATACGAGAAGTCCACCCCCTGAATCTGAGGTCACAAGTGCAATTGAAATGTTGACTGCACTTTTTGGAACTAATTTTCAGTTGTTTCTTGCTCAACGTGCAGCAGCGGCTAGTATTAATATGCCCTCAATGTCCACGACCTGCTCCTTATCTGTTGTAAATGGGGCGGGCTCTCCCACAGCGCCTACATTTTCTGGGGCCATCTCTGGGATTGCACCAACCAAGGTTGAGGTTCCAGGAGCACGCCTAAGGTGTTCTGCGGAGGAGCAGCAGAGGAGACCTTTGCATTCTGGATTCCAGACACGAGTGAACCCCGGGCTTATGCAGCTCGGAATTCCGGCACCACTTACTGGGGAGGAACGATCATCAAGCAATCAATTGGCAGATTTTAAACCAGCTGCTGCAATCCCTATGCCTTATTGTCAATTTAAAAACTTGCAGCATTATGGGCAACAACAATTTTTTACCTTCGCACCCGCAAATGCAAATGTTGGCCATCTGGTTTTAAATCTTTGAATATTAGTGGGAAAAACCTAAAAGAATGGGTCAAAAATGTTCAAATAATTTTAATGAGGGAAAATGTGTTATCATTGTTATTAGAGCCCCCCACAAAACCCTGGACTCTGGAAATTGACTTGTTGCATCACAAGGCATTTTGTATTTTGCTATTGTCAATTGATCCCGCCTTGTATCCCAGTGTTCCACATGGTTTATATGTGAGGTTTGGCAGAAACTGTTTAAATTGTTTTGTTGTAAGAATTCTAATGCAACAAGTACAATCTCCAGGGAATTTCATTCTGCAAACTTGAAGGAAGGGGTGGATATGAATTAGTATGTTTGCGAGCTTAATAAGATAAGAGAAGAGTTAATTCTAAGGGGGGAACATGTGTCTGAACAAAGTTTGATCAGCATCATAATTAACTCTCTAGGCCCTAGCTGGGATAATTTTGTTTCCCAATTGGATAACACCAGTTATGAGAACATGTCTCTGGAAGTTCTATCTGGTAAATTAATTGCAGAAGATAACTTAAGAAAGGATAGGGCAGCTTTTCATAAGAAGGAAAGACCAATGAGGAGGTCAAATAGCCCTGATAAGGTATATATGGTTGGGGAAAGTTTTAGTTGTGGGTCCAGGGGTCATTACAAAAGGGACTGCCTGCGTAATGCTAATGCTAGAGCACGTCAAAGGGCGCCCTCTGATGGTAGGTATAGGAAGAGATCACCCACTCCACATGGAAAGCCACAAGATAACCCCAGGGGTAGATGGCTGAAGAAAGATGATAAGAAAGACAAATTTGGTTTTGCAAACAATTTTGTTACTGTGGTTGAAATATCTGAATCAGATCTCTCAAGGAAACAATGCGCACAATTGTGGCTGTTGGATAGTGGGGCAAGTAAACATATAGTGAGTGATCGAAGGCTATTTACTGAATTGAAGAGATATAAATCTATGGTCAAGGTTGCAAATAGTAAAAGGGTGAGAGTTACTGGTATTGGTAAGGTTTTTATCCCCAGGCTTGGGGAAGTTAATGATGTTTTGTATGTACCTGAAATCGATCATAACTTGCTCAGTACTGTGAAAATAAGTGAAAATTCTAAGATAGAGATATTGTTCACAGAGGGAACTGCTATAGTTACCAATGATAAGTGTGTGGTTGGGGAAGTGTTGAAAATTAGCGGTTTACCCTATTACCCTCCTATTTCAAGGACTGAGGAATCTGAAGTTAGTAACCAGGTTATCACTCTTGATAGTGATGATGATGGATCCCAATCTGATTCAGATGATGATTTTAGAGGTACTCAAGAAAAAGGGAATTTTAATGATAATTGTAACAATGTTTTAAGGTGTAAAAAGTCTTAAGTTTTAACCTGGAACAAGGAAGAAGAGAGCCTGAAAATGTCAATACAGTCTCCATTGGCAAACCATTACACAATGAATGTGCTAACCTCATGCATCGTAGGATGGCTCATGTAAGCTTCCCAATAGTACAAAAGGTATCTGAATGTTCAAATGGAACTAGGGTTAAAGATTGTAACTTTTTTTTTTGGACTGTTCTATTTGCAGGAGCGCGAAGTCCAAAGTGAAACCCGCACCTAAGAAATCCCAGAGATATTCTGAACACATATTCCAGTTGGTACATATGGATTTGGTGGGTCCCCTTAAAAGTTCTTTTGGTGGGAATCATTACTTCCTTACGATTGTAGATGAACATAGTAGGTTTGGATTTGTTTATCCCATCAAATCCAAGGATCAGGCCTTATCTAAATTTAAGGAATTCTGCAGCCTGGTGGAAAACCAGCAAAAGGTAAACATTCAAAAGAGCTTAATCGACAGAGGAACTGAGTTTAATTCAACCCAGTTCTCTGATGGGCTGAAAAGGAAAGGCATAATACAATTGCGAACCGCCCCTTACTCAGCATTTCAGAATGGGATTGTAGAACGATGGAATGGAACGCTGCAGACAATGGTAAGATGCACACTTGAGGATGCTGACCTAAATTTTTCATATTGGGCGGAAGCTGTTTTTTGTTTTGTTTTTTTTGAAAAGTTTTATAAGAAATACAAACATTTTCTCCCCCCCACCCTTCCCCCCTCAACCCTTCCCTCCCCCCTTGCCCTCCCACCCATCCCCCTCCCTTGACTTCCCAGAACAAGCACAGGGTATAGCATCCAGAAACATAAAACTAAAATATGCTAACAAATTGTTGACTTCAAATTCCTTCTAGGTCTTTCTAGGTCAAAACATTATAAACATAAGCTAAAAGTTAAAAATGTTTCACTCATAAGCTATATGAATCTTCTTAGTCTGATACTTGTTTTGAATATAGTCAATCCATCTTCTCCATTCCGTTATGTATCTTTCGTTTGAATGGTCTTTAAGATATGCTGAAATTTTTGCCATCTCTGCCAAATGCCTGACTTTTAGTGTCCATTCCTCAATAGTAGGTGGATCTTCCTTCTTCCAATACTGTGCCACCAGTAACCTGGCAGCTGTTATTAAATTCAAAACCAATTTAGTTTCTATTACAGTACAATCCGTAACTATTCCCAACAAAAAAAAAAACTGTGGTGTAAATTTAATCTTTTTCTTTAAAATATTTTGCATAATCCACCATATTTTTATCCAAAAAGCCTTAATTTTTTTACATGTCCACCATATATGAAAATATGTAGCATCTTCACATCACATCACCAACACTTAGGTTGTAAGTTTGGATACATACAGGCTAGTTTTTTTGGATCTAAATGCCATCTATAAAACATTTTATAAAAGTTCTCTCTTAAGTTTTGAGCTTGTGTAAATCTTACATTTCTAACCCATATCTTTTCCCATGTTTCCATCATTATTGGTTCTCCTACATTTTATGCCCATTTTATCATACAGTCCTTGACTAGCTCTGTTTCTGAATCTATTTCCACTAACACATTATACAACCTTTTTATATGAATTTGACTTTTGTCTCTTATTTGTTTTATCAAATTCTCATCCTGTTGTGAAATACCAATTTTTTGATCTTCTCTCCATCTGGCCTGCAGCTGCCCATATTGAAACCAAGTTCTAATTATTCCTTCTTCCCTTAATTGCTCCATAGGTTTTAATTGTAGTCTGACTCCTTCTTTATAAAGGAGTTCTTTGTATGTAGTCTTATCTAGCTTTTGTTCCAAATTTATATTCTCTATCGCGTGTCTGGGTACTGTCCATATTGGTAACTTATCATTTAATTTATATTGATACTTTTTCCGGACACGTAATAGAGCATTTCTTAATATATGACTTTTAAAAGTCTTATCTACTTTTTTATCATACAATAAATAAGCATGCCAGCTGTAGACCAGACCATATCCTTCAATATTTAATATCCTTTCCTCCGTTAAATTTATCCAATCAGTAATTGCTGAGAGGGCAGTGGCTTCGTAGTACAATCTTAAATTGGACATTTTAAGAACTCCTCTTTCTTGTGTATCTTGCATTATCTTTTGATTTACTCACTGTTTTTTCCCTGCCCAAACAAATTTATTTATGCCCTTCTGCCATTCCTTCAAATTTTCATCTTTTTTAAATATAGGTATCATTTGAAAAAAGAAATAAAAACCTTGGTAAAACATTCATTTTTACTGCGGCTATCCTTCCCAGCAAAGACAGTTGTATTTTTTTCCAATTTTCCATCTCTTTCTGTATTTTTTGCCATAACGGTTCATAGTTGTGCTAATATAATTTCATATTTGTGGTCATAATATAAACCCCTAAATATTTAACCTTCTTAACAATCTCAAATCCTGTTACCCTTTCTATCTCTTCTTTTTGGCTTCTAGTCATATTTTTAGCTATTATCTTTGTTTTAGCTGTATTTATTTTAAAACCGGATACTTGTCCATATAAGTTAATTATATCCATCAAGGCTGTAATCAATTGTACTGGTTGGGCTAAGGTAACAACCAGGTCATCCGCAAATGACCATAGCTTATACTCATGCTGTCTAATTTTAATTCCCTTTATTGTATCCGTCCCACGTATTTTACTCAGTAAAATTTCCAGTGTCAAAATAAACAATAATGGAGACAGGGGACAACCTTGCCTTGTTCCTTTTTCTATATTAAAAATATCTGTTAAACCACCATTGATTATTATTTGCGCTGTTTGTTTTTGATATATTGCCATAATAGATTGTATAAAATGTTCTCCAAGTTGCATCCTTTCTATTAATTTTAATAAAAAATACCAGTTCAATCTATCAAAGGCTTTCTCAGCATCCAAAAATACTAGCACTGCGGGGACCTGGTTGTTCTTTCCCAAATACTCTAGTAAGTTAACAACTTGCCTTACATTACTTTTCATTTGTCTACCATTTATAAAACCAGTTTGATCATGATGAATCATTTGCTGCATAACTGTCATCAATCTATTTGCTAATATTTTAGCAAAAATCTTATAATCTGTATTTAAAAGTGAAATCGGCCTATAGTTTTTTGGATCTGTATGATCCTGACCCTCTTTTGGGATCAAAGAAATAAAAGCTGTCTTCCAAGTTGGAGATACCTCTCCTCCCTGTTGTATATTATTGAATAATTCCTTCAATGGTTCCACCATTTCCTCCTGTAAGCTTTTATAATAAACAGCTGTCAAACCATCCGTCCCAGGAGCTTTACCCACTTTCAACTGCTTAATTGCAAACAAAATTTCCTCAGAAGTTATCAATTGATTTAAACTATCCCTCTGCTCTTTTGAAGTTATGTAGATGTTCTCTTTCTGCAAATATCTATCTATATCTATATCTTGAATTTTTTCATCGGCATACAGCCTTGAATAAAACTCTAAAAAAGTTTTTTTAATCAATTCTTGCTCATAAACCTTTTTACCCTTTTGTTTTATTTTCTCTATAGTCCTTAATTTCTGCTTTTTCCTTAACATATATGCTAACCACCTACCTGGTTTATTAGCGTTACAGAAAGTATTATGTTTAGCATATTGTAAGTTAGTTGCCACTTGATCTGCTATTAACATATTAAATTGACCTTTCAGTAAATTAATTGCCTCTTTAATTTTTTATCTGTTGGATTAGCTATCAAAGCTTGTTCCTGTTTTCTAATCTCTTCTTCTAATTCTTTTCTTTTTCCCCCCTGTTTTTTTCTATATTTATTATTCAAATATATCAAAATGCCTTGCATATATGCTTTACTTGCATCCCATACCATTTCCATAGATGTACCCTTTTGCATATTCATAACAAAAAATTCCTTCATAAATTTTTTACACTCTTTTACATTTTCTTCATATCTAAACAGATTATCATTTAACCTCCAGGACCTCCTAGGCCTTTTCCCATACTCCAGTTCCAACCAAACTGGACTATGGTCTGTCAATGTTCTTGAACAAATCTTCATATTCTTCACCCTAGAAAAAAGATCATTAGTAATTAGTATAAAATCAATCCTTGAAAAGGATTGGTGTCTATCCGAAAAGAAAGTAAAATCATTTTCTTCTGGGTTTCTTTCATGCCAAATATCCCTCAACTCCCAATTGTCCATCATCTCCAAAAATGACTTAGGCAATCTTGCTCTTGTTAAAACATTTTGCTTAGGTCCCTTCTTATCCTTTTTTACGTCCAAAACACCATTCCAGTCACCCAATAGGATACAAGTCTTGTATCCCCATTGTATCGACTTTGAATGTAGAAGATTATAAAATTTTTTCCTGTTGTTGGTTCGGGGCATATACTCCAATTACCAGTAATTTTTCTCCTTTTATTAAAAGTTCAATCGCTAAAAATCTTCCTTGATCATCTGCTTCAATTAATTTGGCAATTAAGTCTCTTTTCAAATATATGACTATACCGTTTTTCTTCTCTGGTGCTGCTGCTACAAAATGTGTACCTAATCTTGTATTTGTCAAATATTTTTGATCTTGTATCCTAATATGAGTCTCTTGTAAACAAATTACATCATTCTTAAATTGTTTAAGATAGTGAAATATTTTCCTCCTCTTCTGTGGCGAATTCAAACCATTGACATTCCAGATTAAAAATCTAGTTCCCATCTCTGGGCCTCTGAAGCATCTGGAGCACTTTCTGATGGTCTTGCCTCATTTGACCTTTAGGTCTGGCTCCTCCCACAGCTTCTGTTTTGGTAGTTTCTTGAGTTGCCATCCGAAGTTGTTGCTGTCTTAATTCTTCCTTGCATTTAGCTGTTGCTGCTCTAGTCTGTCTTTGATCCTTTGGTTCTTCTAATATATCAATTAAATCCAACTCTTGAACAGCAATCTATAACAATTCTTCTTGACTCGTTGAAACTCCCCCCTGGACTACTGTCATCAACTCTTCTCTCTCTCCTTCCATTACTTCCTTCTTTCTTTTTCCTTCTGGTGATTTGGATGTCCCAGCCTTTAACACATTGACGTAAAAATCTCTTGCTTTCCATATTGTATTAAGGCGATATCTCTCTCCCGAATATGTCACCACTAAGCCGGCTGGCACTTCCCATCTATACTGTATCTCACACTTTTTCAGTTTGTCCACCAGAAAGGCATAATCCCTTCTAGCTCTCAACATTTTGGGAGGAATTTCTTTCATTGTCATCACCTCCTGGCCATCCACCTGAAGCTTGTTTTTGAAGGTAGCCTGTAAAATTTCATTGCGTAATCTTCTTGTAGTAAAATATATTACAATGTCTCTTGGTAGATGTTTCTATCTGGCCACCCACGAATTGACACGATATATCTTGTCAATCTGCTAGCCTAACTCCACTTTCTTCTCCCCTAACATCTGTGCCAATGCCTCTGACATCATTTCTTTCAAATTCTCTTGTTTGTTTTCCTTCACCCCTCTTATTCTTAAAGCAAATTCCATATCCCTGTATTGAATCATGATTACATCAGCTTCAGCCCTTTCAATTCTATTCTGAGTCTCTGCTATTTTATTATCCAAAATTTCTGTAGATTGCTTAATTTCTTCAACTTTGTCATCCAATATTTCAATATTGCCTGCCAAACCTTTAAATGCCAGTAATATATCTTCCCTAATTTCCTGATTCCGAATTGAAATGTCCTCTGAAACAGCCAGTATTTTTTCATTAGTTTCATTAATTTTTTCGTTAACCACAGTGGCAAGTTTAGTCTGTGTAGCTATTAGGGCTTCTTGTATCATTTCAATCATTAAAGTCTGTGGATCTGTTGGGGGTGCAGAGGCTTGCATTTTAAAAGTGTGAGCTGGGGAACTTCCAGCACTCCCAGTTCCTTTAGTGGAAACAGTCTCTACAGGTTTTGAGGCCATTCTCAGTTTAGCTTAAATTAATCTTTTTATTTTAGTCAGAAGCCAAAAGGAAAAGTTCATCAAAGTCAAAAGTTTTCCCCAATCTTAAATTGATGTCTTAAAATCCTCCTTCTCTCATTACAAAAGCTCTTGTCAGGCAAGAGGCTTCCAGCGAAACGAAACGAAACTTTTCTTTAACTTTCACTTTCCACGCCCTTTTCAAGCCTTTTCAATTGCCATTTTGTTGCAAATTTGCTAAATTGTTACTTCTGAAGGAGGCAATAAACATTGGAGTTAAGTTAAATACTTGCAGTCTGACTTCTCCTGGCTTGTTCTGCCTGCAGCAATTCAGGATGTTGTAGTTCCCCTCATTTGTATTTAGCAGAATTGGTCGCAGCTTCTTGCTCCGCTAATTAGCAGAGTCGACCCAGGTCCGGAGCGGATTGACAGGCTATTAGGGAGCTCTCACCCTTCGCACCCCAGAATTTCTCCTAGGGCACTTGGGGGGCTCTATCTCTGCCTGTTGGCTCTCCTCTCTCCCCTTTGCCCGGGGAGAGGGTTTCCAGCCTCCAGACAGCTGTTTTTTTGCTGTTCTGGAGGCTTTTACAGTGCCAGGGATGGGCGCTCATGGAGGAACATCTCGAAGCACACGGAGCCAACCAGAAGTCTCGGGCGGTTTTGTATGCAAACTATACACTCAACCCGGTATGGTCCAGTGTGGTGCAAAAGACCCCATATGAGATGGTGTATGGCCATAAGCTGAAATTGGCTCATCTTCATGTATTTGGGGTGATGGCTGATGTCCACGTCCCAAAAGAGCTTAGAAAGAAGGGGGATAGAGTCTCAGCCAAACTAAGGTTTGTTGGCTATGAGACAGGTTCTAATGATTTTAGGTTTGTGGACCCAAATGGGAGAATAGTAATATCTAGTTCAGCTACTTTTCATGAAGGCACTAACTGGAGCAGGATCCATGCAAATGAGATCCTAACACAAGGCTTTCCTCGTAGTTTGGATAGAGATGAAGAAAATGTGTCTGAAGGTCTATCTACTGATAGCGAAACCTCTGGTTTTGGAGACGAGAAAAATAGTATGCCCCCCAAACCTTTAAAGGGAATTTTAAAATGGAAGCCAGGAATAACCTGGAAAGAAGGGCATCCCACTTTAAAGGTGCAGAACGGTGATAGTGAGGAGGATAACACATCAGATAGTACTAGAGTGGACAAAGAATCAGTTAGAAGGCCAATTCGATCCACTAGGGGCAAGAAGCCAAAAAGGTATGAAGGTTTTGTCACCTCTGTTGACCAGGTTTCAGTCATAACCCAAAGGTATGAAGATGTGTTAACACTATCTGATAGAGAACAACAAAATTGGTGTGCTGCGATGGATACTGAATTGCAGAGTTTGAAAAAGCTACAGGTATTCACACCAACAGAATTACCAAGGGACAAGAAGGTAATTGGCACGAGATGGGTTTTTAAGAAGAAACCTATTGACAATGGGCAGTTCATTTACAAGGCAAGGTTAGTCGCACAGGGGTTCTCACAAAGGTTCCCTGATGACTATTTGATACCTTTTTGCCTACAGTGCGGCCTGAAAGTGTGAAGACCGCACTCACCATAGCTGCCATACAAGGAGAGAGTGTGCATCAATTTGATGTACAGACTGCTTATTTACACGCCAAATTGGATAAGAAAATATATGTCAGGGCTCCTCAAGGTGTAGATCACTAGGAAAGTGATATTTGGCCTTTAAATAAAAGCCTCTATGGTCTTAAACAATCTGGTAGGAGGTGGTACGAATGTCTTACCAAGAGTTTAAAACAAATGGGTTTTAAAATCTCATCAGCTGATGAATGTGTGTTCATTAAAAACCACCAAGGTATTAAGGAGACAGTTTTGGTTTACATGGATGATATTTTGTATGTCTGCAAGTCTGAGGATAGATATAAAACATTTTCTAAGGAGTTAAATAAGAATTTTGCCCTAAAGCCCCTGGGTCGAATTAATAAATTCTTAGGAGTCCAATTCGTAAAAATTGGAAGGAGTATGAACTCTCTCAGCAGGATAAGATCATAGAATTGATAGAGAGATGTAACATGACAGAGGCCAAACCCTGTGATACGCCTATGCAGACAGATTTTCTCAAGAATATGTATGTTGAAAATGAGGCTTATGAACAAAAGACGCTTTATAAATCAGTGATAGGATCATTGCTGTATATCGCAAGCTGGACAAGGCCAGATATTAGTCAGAGAAGGGAATTGTGAGAGGAAAAACCTCTCAGCATATTGCTGCAGTCATTGATTGTTTTCCAGTTTGAACATTTGAATAAGCCAATCAGAGTGCAGCTTCTGGCTCTGAGCTTTCCCTGGCTTTTCAACGGACAATGAGTCAACATATAAGCAGCTGCCGGGATCACACATCTCAGAGGCTCACACACAGACACCCAGAGAGACTCCTGAGATACACCTGAGACTAACCCAGAGAGATACAGAGCATGTGGCTGAAGTCACTTCGATGGAGCAAAAGAGCTGAGTCACTGCCTTGCTTCTGAGGAAGCAGACAAAGGACTGAGAACCTCCCATGCTGTGGGATGACTCCAGGAAGAGCTGATTGACTTCACTGAGAGGAGAGCTTTTTGGTTGTTGGCGTTTTCTTGCAGGCTTTGTTTTTATGTGTTCTTTTATTAAACCAAATAATTTCTCAAGACTCCTCTCTCAACTTGCATGCTTTAGTGCGTTTGTGTGTGTAATCGGATCACGGTCCATTGAGTATCAGAACCTCCTTCATAATGAAGCTCTTTAAATCACATTTGAAACTCCTTTGCAACATTTCCAGTGACTCCACACATTTTTTGTTTGAGAATGCAACTGTTGGTTTTTCAGCCAACAGCTTTGGAGTACTAGGGAGATGGCAGAAGTTTTCCTCCTTCACTTGTTTAATGAGGAGGAGATTTTACTTCAAATGCCTTCACATGTGAAAGCATGTCACAGATGAGCTTCTCCTTTCCTTGAAGTTGCACATTCAAACTGTTGAATAGCTCTGTTACATCTGTCAGAAAGGCAAGGTGCCATTTCCATACTTCAACTTAGAGTTCTGGTACTTCTTTGTTTTTTGAAATCAGAAAAGCAGAAATCTGTGGAAATAAGTCATAAAAACCATTTCAAAACTCTCCCTTGACTCAGCCAATGGACTTCTGTGTGGTACAAAATATTTTCATAGGCAACATGTAGCTCAGATAGAAATTCCTGAAACTGTCTGTAGTTTAGTGCATGTGCTCTAATGAAGTTAACACAAGACACCACAACTTTCATGACAGAGTCCCACTTCAGTAACTTACAACATAGTGCTTGTTGGTGGATGAGCCAGTGTATGGCTATTGGATGCGAATGGTTGTGTTTGTCCATCTCTTTGTTAATGCGTACAACCACTCCTTTCATGCACCCCACCATCCCTCGCATCCTGGACATAAATTGTTTCTACTCCTACCCTCAAAACGACGCTATAGAGCACTGCACACCAGAACAACGAGACACAAGAACAGTTTTTTTCCAAACGCCATCACTCTGCTAAACAAATAAATCCCTCAATACTGTCAAACTATTCACTAAGTCTGCATTACTATTACTATTAATCTGCTCATTGTTCCTATCACCCATCTCCTCCCACTTATTACTGTATGACTGTAACTTGTTGCTGTATCCTTACGATTATATTGATTGTTTCCTAGTATGATTTGATTACTTATTTGTACCCTATGACTATCATTAAGTGTTATACCTTATGATTCTTAACAAATGTATATTTTCTTTTTATGTACATTGAGAGCATATGCACCAAGACAAATTCCTTGTGTATTCAATCACACTTGGCCAATAAGGAATTCTAATCTAATGCTAGGAGCACCATCAGTTCTCACACTGGTTAGTTTAGCACAGTCCAGCTCCAAATCATTCGCAGTTTGATGAATCTTTTCAAAGATAACCTCTCTTGTTGTTGTTCCTTTGATGCTTTTCAGTGCAGCAAGCTCCTCTGTGACTTCAAAACAATCATATGTCCCATGAATGAAAATTAGAAGTTGTGCAGAATCATGAACGTTATTACTTCAATCGAATGCCAACAAAAAATAGTGACTTTTTTTGTGGAGTTTTGCAAATACTGATGCAAATTGTCCCCCATTTCTTCAATCCTTTGTGTAATTGTAGGTCCTGAAAGATTCACTGTACTAAATAAATCAGCCTTCTCTAGACACATCTCTTTGGCAACAGAAAGAAAGCATTCTTTAACAAATTCTCCCCCTACAAATGGTCTTCCACTGTGTGCTATTAGCTTGGCAACTTGAAAACTTGCTCGCAGTGATGAAATATTTATCTGCTTCTGCTTCACAAAAGCATTTTGCTGAATTGTCAATCCATTTTTCAGTTTTAATTTTTTGTCTTTTCTTGCTTGTCCAACCAAACAATCATATTTGTCTTTATATTGAGTCTCATAGTGTCAACACAAATTGTATTCCTTGAACACAGCCACTACCGTATTTTCTGGTGTATAAGATGACTTTTTAACACATGAAAATCTTCTCAAAAGTTGGAGGTCGTCTTATATGCTGGGTGTCGTTCTCCTGTAACCAGGCAGACCAGCCCGAAAGGCTCTGATGAGCCTTAAATGGCTCTGGCGATCCAAGCTCTGACGATCTGCTAATCAGGCAACTCAGCTGGGATCACCAGAGCCATGGAGAAGGGAAAAACTTTTTCCCCTCCAGCTTACTTACCTTAGCTCAGTGGTTGGGGGTCAAACAACCCTTTCACAGGGGTTTTGCAGGTGGTACAATACAAAAAAACAAGCGCAGCCCTCGCCATCCGGAATGAATGGTGCTGTTGTGGTGGTGGGGGAGGGGGCAGCAGAAGCGGGAAGAAGCGGCGTTTGTGATGGCTGGAAGCTGTGGGAGTGAAGCACTACTTTCATTTGTACAGCAACAGCATTCCGCCTTGGTATATTTGTGCCAGCCAGTGGCACAAGGCAGCCCTCATCTCCTGCTGCCTGGGACTCAGAGTGGTAAATGACGTCTGATGCGGAGAGCAGCTGGATTTTGCTCTCTAATCCGGATGCCAGATCGGCCCCCTGCAAACTCTCGTCTCTCGAGGAGTGCTCCCTGAAGAGGGGCTGGAAACTTTGGTTGGGTTGCTTGAGAGAAGAGAGCTTGCAGGGGGGCGATCTGGTGTCTGCAATGGAGAGCAAAATCCGGCTTTTTCTCTCCACTTAAGAGTGGCATCAGGATTCTGCCTTGGTATATTTGCGGCACAAGGCAGCCCTCCTCTCCTGATGCTTGGGACTCGGAGTGGTAAATGGTGACTGGTCCGGGGAGCAGCTGGATTTTGCTCTCCATTGTGGATACCAGATCAGCCCCCTGCAAGATCTCATCTTTCGAGGAGCACTCCCTGAAGCGGGGCTGGAAAGTTTGGTTGGGCTGCTTGAGAGAGGAGAGCTTGCAGGGGGGCGATCTGGTGTCTGCAATGGAGAGCAAAATCTGGCTTTTTCTCTCCGCTGCAAGAGCGGCATCTGGATTCCACCTTGGTATATTTGTGGCACAAGGCAGCCCTCATCTCCTGATGCTTGGGACTCGGAGCGGTAAATGGTGACTGGTCCAGGGAGCAGCTGGATTTTGCTTTCCATTGCGGATGCCAGATCAGCCCTCTAAAAGATCTCATCTCTCGAGGAGCCCGACCAAAGTTTCCAGCCCCGCTTCAGGGAGAGCTCCTCAAAAGATGAGATCTTGCAGGGGGCTGATCTGGCGTCCGCAATGGAGAGCAAAATCCAGCTGCTTCCTGGACCAGTCACCATTTACCGCTCTGAGTCCCAAGCATCAGGAGATGAGGGCTGCCTTGTGCCGCAAATATACCAAGGCGGAATCCTGATGCCACCCTTAAGTGGAGAGAAAAAGCCAGATTTTGCTCTCCATTGCAGACACCAGATCGCCCCCCTGCAAGATCTCCTCTCTCAAGCAGCCCAACCAAAGTTTCCAGCCCCGCTTCAGGGAGCACTCCTCGAAAGATAAGATCTTGCAGGGGGCTGATCTGGCGTCCACAATGGAGAGCAAAATCCAGCTGCTCCCCGGACCAGTCACCATTTACCGCTCTGAGTCCCAAGCAGCAGGAAACGAAGGCTGCCTTGTGCCGCAAATATATCAAGGCAGAATCCTGATGCTTCACTTTCAGCAGAGAGATGAGGGCTGCCTTGGCCATCGGCTGGCGCAAATATACCAAGGCTAATGCTCATGCCGCACAAGTTCAAGTAGTGCTTTGCTCCCACACTTCTTCTGGCCCTCAGTCTCTCAGGGAGATGCTTGACTTCCTCTCAGCCCCAAGCTGGCCCATGAGATGAGAGAGAGAGAGAGAATGAGAGAGAAAGAAAGAGAATCAGAATGAGACAGAGAGAGAAAGAGACAAAGAATGAAAGAGAGAGAAAGACAGAATGAAAGAGAATGAGAGAAAGAAACAGAGAGAATCAGAGAGAGAGAGTGAGAGAGAGAGAATGAGAGACTGAGAAAGAGACAGAGAATCAAAGAGAATCAAAGAATCAGAGAGAGAATGAGAGAGAGAAAATGAAAGAATCAGAATGAGAGAATCAGAATGAGAGGGAGAGAGTGGGGAGAGAGAAAGAGGGGGAGAGAGAGAAAGAGAAAGAGGGGGAGAGAGAAAGAGTGGGGGAGAGAGAGAAAGGGGGACCTAGAGAAAGAGAGAATGAGAGAGAGTGGGGAGAGAGAGAAAGAGGGGGAGAGAGAAAGAGAGAAAGAGAGAGTGGGAGAAAGAGAGAGAGAAAGAGGGGGGAGAAAGAGAATGAGAGAGAAAGAGTGGGAGAGAGAGAGAAAGAGAATGAGAAAGAGGGGGGAGAAAGAGAATGAGAGAGAGGGGGAGAGAAAGAGAAAAGTGGGGGAAAGAAAGAATGAGAAAGAGAGGGGGAGAGAGAAAGAGAATGAGAGAGGGGGGAGAGGGGGGAGAGGGGGGAGAGAAAGAGAGAATGAGAAAGAGTGGGAGAGAAAGAAAAAGAGGGAGAGAGAGAGAAAGCGAAAATGAGAGAGAAAGAAAGAGAGAATGAGAGAGAAAGAGTGGGAGACAGAGAGAGAGAGACAGAGAGGAGGGAGAGTGCCTGAAGGACCCCATCCCGTACTGGGAGTCTGGGTACTTCAGCAAGCGGCGCACTGGATTCGTATTAGTGGTCCGCGAAATTTAAAATTATGAAGTTGGTGGTCCCTGAGGTCCAAAAGGTTGGGGACCCCTGACCTAAGACCATCGGAAAACACATATTTTTGATGGTTTTAGGAATAACTTTATCGTTGGGGGTCACCACAACATGAGGAACTGTATTAAAGGGTCGCGGCATTAGGAAGGTTGAGAACCACCGACTTAGCTGCTTGCCTTGCTTCGCTTGCCTGAATCCATTCCATCAGCAAGCAACTCTCTGCCTGCAATCAAGCAGGCAGGGAGTTGTGGACTTCAACTCCCAGAATTCCTCAGCCAGCAAAACAAAGCTAGCTGAGGAATTCTGGGAGTTGAAGTCTACAAGTCTTAAAGTTGCCAAGGTTGGAGACCCCTGTTCTATTGGGTAAGTTTTTTTCCCCTTTGGGATCTTTAAAAAAAAATAGTTAATTGGGGTTTTTTTTAGTTGTTCTTTTTTTAGACCTAGCCATTTAAAGTTTAGGAAGTTTTAAATTTAGCTTTCATATAAAAATAAAAATAAAATAAAATAATATTTGTGCAGCTTTCTGAGATTTAGTGTGTTTCTGTAGTGTTTCACTCTAACTACACAAACACACAAAATCTCACAAAGCTGTATGTGGAATTTTGTGTGTGTAAAGTGTGAAAGTTGTTTTTTTTGGGCTTTTTGTGGCTGTGTGAGGTTCCTGCTTGTTGCAGGGGCCATTTTGGGTCTAGCACAGCTGCTTTTACATTGTGGATGAGCCAGTTGTGTTGTGTTGTGTTGTGTGTGTGTAAAGTGTGAAAGTTGTTTTTTTGGGCTTTTTGTGGCTGTGTGAGGTTCCTGCTTGTTCAGGGGCCATTTTGGGTCTAGCACAGCTGCTTTTACATTGTGGGTGAGCCAGTTGATGTTTTTTTAATTTTTATTTGGTGTGCATTGGAAGAGGGGTAGTCTTATACGGCGAGTATAGCCCAAACCCTATATTTTAACAGGAAAATTTGGGGGTCGTCTTATACGCCCAGTCGTCTTATACGCCGGAAAATACGGTAAATCCTGGCATATCAGACAAACACTCTTTTCTTGTATTGCATGAAAAAGTAATCATAAGTCCACTGTTCTTTAAAGATCCTGCACTCAGAGTCTATTTTTCTTTTCTTTGATATATTTGTTTCCTAGAGATTAAAATTTTCTATTAGTAAGATACCAATAAATACAGCACTACAAAAAATAGGAATCACTATAGCACGAAAGTAATGACTGTCAGTGAATGCCCCTTCCCTCCCTTTTCCTGTCTATGGGCCCTTCCCCTTTTGTCCCAGGCAAAGACTTCACAGTGCTGCTGAGGGTCTCTTTGAAAGCAAAGAGTTAAAAATTAAAGTTCGGATGAGATGGTTTAATTTGTTTAGTTCCAGGGAGTGTTTTATTTGCTTTTGTTTGCCTTTTTTGGTTGACTTTTCTTTTTACTAGATCATTTTTTAAGTTGTTTAGGAGTCTAGTCTAGTGGTCCATGTCAGGAAACTTGGTTTTGCAGCAATTCTTCTCAGTCTCAAGGAGCTTACAATCAACAAACCCTCCTCCCTCCCTGTCTCTGTCTCTGTCTCTGTCTCTGTCTCTCTCTGTCTCTCTCTGTGTCTCTCTCTCTCTCTCTCTCTCTCTCTGTCTCTCTCTCTCTCTCTCTCTCTCTCTCTCTGTCTCTCTCTCTCTCTCTCTCTCTCTCTCTCTCTGTCTCTCTCTCTCTCTCTCTCTCTCTCTCTCTCGTGGGAAAGAACTGGTGCTGGGTGCTAGGTTGTGGGAATCTGATGTCTGGAGACCAATGAGCCATGCACCAATGATCACCTGGTTGGTGGAGAGCTGAAGACCAGATGGTCAGCGGGGAGGTGGGGCAACACAACAATCTGACATCCGGAGACCAAAGAGCTGTGTGCTGATGATCACCTGGTCAGCAGTGTTGAAGACCAGCAGAAAGGCAGCACATCACAACACAAGCGGCTGCAGGCTCTGCAGGAAAAGCAACATCCAGAAGGTGAGAGTGAGCCACCACTGCTACTGTTGCCAGGGGTGAATGGAGCAGGGTTAGGATTAGGGCCGCATTGTGGTTCCATGTCATAATGGGCTCCAGGGGGAGGAGGAGACATTGTATCCCACATTGTGAAACACACTTTCACTGTGCTACTCAAGGCATTGCAAGACCAGTGGGCAGGACATGGAGACGGCAACAACAAATGTACCGCAATGAAGGCGGAATGCTGCAAAGGCAATTACAGGGGGGCTTCACTCCCGCATAGCCACTTCAGGAAACACCCAGGAAGAGCTCTGATGCCGCAAGAGGGGGAGGCAGGATTTATAACATATAATACATATATCCTAATTTTATAAAATCACAAAACTAGAATTTATTTTAAAAATAAAATATCTCCTTTGCAATTGAGAGTAACCATTGTTTAAATTGAAAATACAAGACAGAGGAAAATACATCTAAGGATACCAAGAGAAATAGCATCTTTGTTGTTTCTTCCCTGTTGGCCTTTTCCCTGAAAATTAAAGAGTTTTTCCTGCAATTTGACTATTTATTGACTATTATTTTTTAAATCCAAATCAAATACTTGTAACTAATTGTGTCTATAATTTTATTTCCAACTGAATCAGCTGAAGTGCAGGGTAGTGTTATATATCTCAGGTTCAGTTTCTAATCACTACAACACATACTCTCATCATACAATTTCTTTATTCTACTTAATTCAAGTCGAAGCAAGAAAATGTGGGAATAGGAAAGTATGTATTGTAATGACTATAAACTGAACCTGGGATGGTTCAGTTTATAGGTAAGCATGGTTAGAGAACAGGGGAAACATAGTCCTGGTCAACTGCAAGAAATAATTAGGGACATATCCAAGCACTTCCAACCAAATACTGAGGCACAGCAAGTTATTTGGAATATACAGAGATCCAGTGAATTTAAAGTAACAGAAAAACTTTACTAGTTACAATGTACATTTGCTCATTCTGACCCGCATTCACACACATGCATACGTTCACACTTACCTGTGTTCTTCTCAAGTAGAGAGCCAGGCCTTAGTTAGCAGGACAGAAACTGTGAAGTCTGGATCCAGAGATGATCTGAGGAAAGTGGGTGGGCTTCATGACATCTTTTTATATCTAAAAGTTCTTGCTGTGTTGATTAGAAATATGCTTAGGCCCTATTCAGGGTGGGATTGAAAAATTTCAGCAACCGGTTCGCTGCCCAGTTGATGGGTGGACGTGGTCATGTGGGTGTGGCCTACTTGGCCTCATGCACCACGGTGGGGGGGCATTTTCACACTCCCCAGGATCCAGAAGCTTTCCTCGAGCCTCCAGGAGGGCAAAAACGGCCTCCCCCCTGGGCTCCGGAGACCCTCTGGAGGCCAGAAATGGGCTTGTTTCCAGACTTCTGGTACTTTCAGTAGGCCCGTTTTTTGCCCTCTCAGAGCCTCCACGTGAGCTGTGACTTACCTGGTATCCAAAATGGGCCACATGGAGACTCCAGGGTGGGGAGGGGCAGGGTGGGCGGGGTCAGCCAGTCCTTACAACAACCAGTTCAGTAAACCAAATTAAAATTAACATCCGGTTCTCCCGAACCGGTCCAAACCAGCTGAATCCCACCCCTGGTGCTATTACTTTTGTCTGGTTCAGGTGATATTTTTTTCCATTGTTTTCATAACAGTTTGTTTATTTCTTAGCTATTTTCTTGTCTGCTAATGTGCCTGCTTCCTTTTTAGTTATGGTAGCTTCAGCCTAGTCTCACAGTAGCACTATCAAATGCATTCTCCAGGTTTATAGGTATAGATTTCATATGTGAAAATCAATAAACAAACTGAAAATAAATGTTTTTTTTCAAAACTGCTAATTATTATTATTGCATACTATTTCATATAACATGCTTGTTCATTTTCCATTATGTATATGAAATCCATGCACACTCATATGCACAATACAAACAATATTACATTATCTATAATATCTCCATCTTCCTATTTTAATTAAAAGGTACTGGAACAAATGGCAATTATTAGTAAAAATCTGAGTTCATGCTAGCTCTAGTTTATTTTCTTTTTTGCAACATTAATCAGGTTCTTTGACCAAATAATGTATACAAATAGAACATTTTAGAAATAATAGAATAGAATGTAAATTTACAAATAATAGAATAGAAAATTTAGAAGTTCATCACCATATTTTGCATTTAAACAAATATATTAATTAAAATGTCAAATTTTACATTTTGCACTTTTCTGAATTTTCTGTTAGAGTCTTATGTTTAACAATTAATATAAAACATATTTGCATGTGTGTGTGTATGCAAAAGATCAAAGTACTGAAAAAAGATCCAGAAGCAAATAATAATAATAATAATAATAATAATAATAATAATAATAATAATAATAATAATCATAGATCAATGATAGATAGATAGATAGATAGATAGATAGATAGATAGATAGATAGATAGGAGATTAAAATTGAACACTCTATTAAAGTATCACATAACTGATAAACAAATGCCTTATTAAAAATAGTAATTCAAATTTATTAATAATTCAGGATGCAGTCCTGTATACAATTTTTCATGTATACTTTCCTTTGAAATCAGTTGTATTCCAGCTCCTGGTAGGATTCTGTGCTGTTGAACTCCCAGACCATCAGCCTATAAAAAGGAGTTTTACTCCACTAGTTGTAGCTGACTTTAGAGGATAATGCTCATTTCTGTTTCTGTAAACTACTGAGCTAGCGCATGTCCAAAGAAGATTCCATGGGCATATGATGTCAGCAGGGGTGGGTTCTAAATATTTTTACTACTGGTTCTGTGGGCGTGGCTTATTTTGTGGGCATGGCTTATTTTGTGGGTGTGGCTTGATGGTCATGTGACAATTATTTAGGATTTAGCAGAGGTATTGGTCTACCAAGCTGTACCGATCTACCCATTTATTTTTGCAGGCACTGGTCTACCCATTTATTTTTGCAGGCACTGATCTACTCATGTATTTTTGCAGGCACTGATCTACTCATATATTTTTGCAGGCACCGGTCTACTCATTTGTTTTCTTTCAACACTGTAGGGCGGCCCTTTGAAGCCCTGCGGCAAGAGTTTAAACAGTTTTTTTCCCTCTAGCCATCAGCTGGGACTCAGGAGGCAGCAATAGATTGGGGGTGGGGCCAAATAAAAGGTAAGAATAATATGGGGATGGGGGTGCGGGGGTGGGGGGCGAGGGAGTGGCGGGAACGGGGGGGCAGAACCGGTTCGGTAACGTCATATAGTCACTGCTACCAGCTCAGCAGAACTGGGCCGAACCGGGAGGAACCCACCACTGGATGTCAGCCACATTACAGAGTGTACGGCGAAACCTGGAATACTGTTACCTTCCCACAAAGTGGTACCTATTTATTTACTTGTATTTTTACATGCTTTCAAACTGCTGAATTGGCAGTATAGAATAGAATAACGGAGTTGGAAGGGACCTTGTGGGTCATCTAGTCCAACCCCCTGCTCAAGTAGGACACCCTATACCAGCGGTTCTCAACCTGGGGGTCGCGACCCCTTTGGGGGTCGAACGGCCATTTCACAGGGGTCACCAAAGCCCTCTCTCGCCCCCCCTTCACTCACCCTCACTCTCTGCTTTGTTGGATCGCTGGCCGTTCGTTTACCCCGCCCACTCCCAATCTATTGCTGCCTCCGATGGCTAGAGGAAAAAAAACTGTTTAAATTTTTGCCCCGGGGCTTCAAAGGGCCGCCCTATAGCCAGTGGTGCAGCCGAACCATTTGTTAAATTGCTGGCTTGCCCCGCCTCTCCGCACCACTATTTATTGCCAATAAATAGTGGTGGGCGAGAGGCAGGGGAGCCAGCAATTTAACAAATGGTTCGGTGTTTTTTTTTTATTTTATTGGCCCCCGGAGCTTCAGCATAGGCTAATTAGCCCTTGCTTAGATCGGCTCCCGACCCCCAGCTGATTTGCTCTCAGCTGTTTTGCTCAGGGCTCTGGTGCTTCCTTGCAAAGAGTACTGATTTTTTTTCCCCCTATCTATGCTTAAAAACGAAACTGAAACTGCTTTGCTGTTGCTGCAACTTGGAAAATTAGGCAGGCAGATTTCTTTTCTTTTTCCTCACCAAAAAAGGTAGGTGCAAACAACGGGAAATTTAGGGAAAAAGAGGAGATTTTAAAACACAAAAGAAAAAAGCTCTATTTAACTAGGGAATTGTAATAATTGAGATACTATTAATTGTATATTGTGTTGAAAGCAGAAATGGTTAAGTTGTGGTTTGGAGGAATATATGGGGGAAATTATTTGGTTTATTATTATTGATAAATATAATTAATTGATTTGTAAGAAATTGGATTGCATGGAAATAATTGGAATATTCATGTTCATATTGATTAATATACAAAGAAGGTAGTTATATAACTAATTGATTTATATTAAAATGTTGAATGTATATTAAACAACTGTAATATTACATAATTAACCAATGTGAGGATGGATATAAAAATAGATGACAATGGGAAGGGGTATAAAATAGAATAGAAGGGAAAAATTGAATTTGATTAAGATTAGAGATGAGGATGAAGGGTAATATTGGTTTTTTAAAAAAAATAGATGAGGAATAAATATGGCAAAAAGGAAATATAGAAATTGTAAATTTAATTGAAATGACTAAACACTGTTTAAATTTATGAACCAGCCAAATACTCTGTTCAAAGAAAATACATTGTATGTTTGTATGTGTGTTTCTAATTATTGTTATTTATTCATATTTGTTCTCTTTTATTCTTTAAAGTTTAACAATTCATTCTTTATCTTAATATCTTTATATTTGTTTGGGGTTGGCTTTCTTCCCTTTCATCTTTTTTATGGTACAGCAATCTTTCTCCTCAAACCTACCACCTCTCTCTTTTCTTTCCTTCTTACTTTCTCTTCCTCCCTCTCTTCTTCTCCTCCCTACTTCCTCTTCCTTTCTCCTTCTCCTCCTCTCTTCCTCCCTCTCTTACCCTCCCTCCTACTCTAATTTCCCTTCCCTTCCTTCATCCCTCTCTATTGCTGTATTTTTTTATGCATATGGACTACTCAGAGGGCTGAAAAAGTTATTTCTGACTGATCCTCGCACTTTTAACCAGTCTTCGAACTTACAACTGTCCTCACATTTTACGTTTTTGCCCTATCTTGTCACCATGGTGAAGAGAAGCAGTTGTGAAATGAGTGACACATTGTTAAGAATGCTACAATGGGCATAAATGATGACCAGTCATAAGTGCGAAGACCGGTCAAAAGTGCGAGGACCTGTCAGAAATCACTTTTTTCAGCCCTCTGGGTAGTCCTTTTGTGCATATGGACTACTCAGAGGGCTGAAAAAGTTATTTTTGACTGGTCCTCGCACTTTTGACCAGTCCTCGAACTTACGACTGTCCTCACATTTTACGTTTTTGCCCTATCTTGTCACCATGGTGAAGAGAAGCAGTTGTGAAATGAGTGACATGGTTGTTAAGAATGCTGCACGGGCATAAATGTGAGGATGGTCATAAGTGTGAGGACCAGTCAAAAGTGCGAGGACCTGTCAGAAATGACTTTTTTTAGCCCTCTGAGTAGTCCCTATACACATAGCCATGGCCACCCGGTCACATGACCAGCTAGCCACGCCCACCCAGTCACATGACCTCCAAGCCATGCCCACAAAATAAGCCACGCCCACAGAACTGGTAGTAAAAAAATTTAGAACCCACCCCTGGTTGGGGGTCACCACAACATGAGGAACTGTCTTAAAGGGTCGTGGCATTAGGAAGGTTGAGAACCACTGCCCTATACCATTTCTGACAGATGGCTGTCCAGTCTCTTCTTGAAAGCTTCCATTGATGAAGGCAACTTCCGAAGGCAAGCTGTTCCATTGGTTGATTGTTGTCACTGTTGGAAAATGTCTCCTTATTTCTAGATTCTCTCCTTGATCGTTTCCATCCATTATTTCTTGTCTGGTCTTCAGGTGCTTTGGAAAAAAGGTTGATCCCCTTCCCTCTTTGACAGCCCCTCAAATATTGAAACACTATTTTCATGGGTATCATATAGCTTTTAAATAGCAAGCTAAGCAAAGTTAGTGAGGCACTTAATTAAATTGGCAAATACAACCACAATACATTATTTATATTGTACAACTACAATATATGCTGCTAGGCATTTAATCACTAACACCTAAAGTTTGGAGGGATTTTAAGTATTCAAGTTTTGAGCTCTGTAATTGAACTCTATTAAATACAGGTATTCTTGAAGTACAGCTAATTCACATATTTATTTGACTTTGAATGTATACAGGAGATTTCTCTATTTCAATTTATCACTGAAGTTTTGAAACTTTGTTCTAAAAATATGATGAAATTGCTGTTTTAGTCATCTAGTATTGTGACTAAATAATTCACATTCCAGTTTAAACATAGATTTATTGTATGGCCTTAATCAAAAATTTTTTACTTAATATGATAGAAATAATGTAAACTATTTTATGGAATCCAGATGATTGATAAACAGATAAATCATATTATGAATAAATAAACACTTAATTAGTTAATTCAAAATAATTAAGATTGTTGTCTGCAATCCTCCATCCAGTTACTCATGCACAATTTCCTTGTTTCAGTTAGATTCCAGCTCCTAGGTTTTATACTGAGTGTCACACTATTTTTTTTTCATTTTCAGAGACTACTGTTAATACAAAACCAGTGTAAACTAACATTGATCCGCAGAAAAGATTTAAAGTAAGACTTTAAAAGATCTCCATGATTTATAATATTGCAAATAAACTTACCAAGCTTACTATGTTAAAATTTATCTCCTCCACTTCTGTGATTATGGGAGAGAAAGTGTTGTAAATCAGAGGTCCAGGCTTTTGCTCTGTTTCAAGATGTCTCCAAGATGTCTCTAAGATGTCTCTCCCAACCTCGTAGAGAGCTTTATTTTTATACTGACCTATATTCCACTCTGTTTTGTTTTGTCAGGCCATCCTCTTACGAGGGGCCAGAAAAAGGGTTATTATCAGGAGAGGAAGGCATGACTTTGAGATAGCGCAGGAAGGGATTTAAAGCAAAATGTAGTTATACATATACAAAAGAAAGAAACTCACTGAACAAAACAGCATCCTCCAATTAAATTAACACAAATGATAGGCCAAATTATACAAAATTTTTAGTTGATGCTGAATGTTTCTTGACTCATCTAAAATGTTAAAGCAACAAAGTTACATTTTCAGGAACTGATACAAATCAACTGCGTTAGAGGGTGGATAATATGCAGCTTCCCCCCAACAAGCTATATTCTTCTAATCAAAGTTCCTTTTGAACAAATACTCACTCAAATTAGTAAAGTTTTGAATTACAGTAGTAGGGATACGAACAGGGTTTAAACATGTAGAAAGCAAATTTTCCATGTCATAAGCTTCAGACAAACAAAAGGCATCAGTTTGTGTGATGTTTGCAAGCTGCACCCATAGGTTTTGTTTCATCCATTGTTCGAGAGAATGTTTAGGTGGGATGACAGCTGCTGATGCCAAAGTACAGTTATTAACAATCAAGCACAAACAAATTATGACTAAGGAATTGGCAGTTAAAACCGCAAAAATGGCAGCGCACAAATTTGTTCCATTTGTTGCTGCTGCAGCACTGCCTGCACTTTGGTGGTCAAATTCTTCACATCTACCCATGTCATTGGATGACTGGCATGACGGGATCGGGTTGGTTGCCACGCTGTCTGTAGAGTCACCTTTGCCATCTCTGGGATAGGGTTCAGGGGTTGGTGCCACGACATCCTTGGCTGGACAAATACAATGCACTGGGATCCACAAAGGTCCTGTAGATGTAAACACAGCAGCCTAGCCCCACCCCCAAGTAATTAAAGGAACCAGTCCTAACCATGTTTTGTCTGGTATTGCTCTATAATATACCAGAGGAGGAGGCAAACTTGTTTTTTGTTGAAAATGCCTCTGATAAGCGGTTGAATTAGAAATTGAAAAATTCAATTGCTTCAAAGTAAATAAAACTTTTGTAACCTGTTGTGTTACCCATGACAAATTTGGAACCCGAGAGCCCTCCTTTTTTATTTGTTTGTAAAGGCAGTCCTTAAAGGACCTATTAGCACATTCCACAATAACTTGACCTGTGGAATTATAGGGAAGACCATGAGTAACAACAATATTCCACGTTGTACAAAATTACAAAAAAGTGTGTGAAGAATAGGCAGGCCCATTATCTGTTTTTAAAGAAGAAGGCTTTGTCAAAGCCGTAATGGCTGAGAAAAGATGAGAAATAACATGATTAGCTGTTTCCCCTTGTTGTGGGGTAGCCCAAATTGCTCCAGAATAGGTATCAATAGATAAATGAATATATTTCCAAGGAGCTAAAGAAGGTGTCAGGTTTCATTGCTATCTTAAATAAACTTCATTCTCAAACGCAAAGTCTCTAATGAATCTCTTTTATTTAAGAATAGAAAAAACGACATGCCTGAACTCTGATGCAGCCAAGATTGGCACCTCCTTCCAAACCCCTCCCTTTCCGTTCTTCAACCCCAATGTCTCATTGGCCACCATCCAGATCCATCTCTTCGTCCCATGCACTTTCTTTTCACAGGAATTTCCCCCCTCCCTCTGTTGCCCAAGTAATGCTATCTGCTGAAGAGCCAGGAACTAGGTGAAAGTTCATCTCAGCATTAAAGCAAGTCTTTCTGTGATTTCATGTCAGTGCTGAAAGAGATCATAATTTGGAATGCTGACAGAAGGAACATGGGTAACATCCATTTGCCATAATTGATTAGAGGTGAGACCACGGGGATTAACTCCCGTGTCTCCTGAAGGGCATTGGGGACAGGATGAAACAATTTGCTTAGCTTGCTCTAGTGGAATGTGGTAAGCTTGTGCCAGCCCTCTGGCATTTTGATGGAAAAAAGAATGGCTAAAAAATGGATCTGTAAATAAAGTAGGTAAAACATGAACAGCAGCATCAGTATGACTGTTGCCTTCAGAAAGAGGCCGAGGAAGGGATGAATGACTGCATATGTGAGAGACAAAATACAAATGCTTCCGGTCTTGTAGTAATTGCTGTAAAGTGAGAAATAAAGCCATAAGGTTGGAGTCAATCCTGGGCGTGATATAAGCACCTGGAAGATTAAAAATAAATTGACATACATACTGAGAGTTAGAGATCAGATTAAAAGGTTGTTGAGAAAAAGTGTGGAAAGCTAAGATAGCTGCAGACAATTCTGAACGCTGAGGTGAAGACTGTACTGTAGTATAAGATATTTTCCAGATGTCGTCATGAGAATCCTTGTAAGCAATAACTCCTCTCGTTCGTCCTCCATCAGAAAAAATTGTAAGAGCTTGTGGTAGTGGAGAAGAAGAAAGTAATGAGCAAATAGGAAAAGAGGAAGTCATTAAGCAAGCAAACCTAGGATCTTTAGGCAGATGATATGAAATACAGCCTACATAGTCAGTTAGGGTACATTGAAGAGATAAATTATTCTGAATATAAAAGTGAAAGTCAGATTTTGAGATAAGAAGAACAATATTTATTAAATCAGTTCCATTTCTTCGATAGGCTCGAGTATGCCCTAAGGTTATAATTTCAGCAATAGCTTGGATAAAGGGTAAAACATTTTGAATTGGTGTATTTGGCAAATAAAGCCATTCAATACAATATACTTTTTGCTGTTCTAAAACAGCCAATACTCCTGTGGGCAGTTTACTAGTAGGAAATATTAACAGAGATAACTGACAATCTCTATGAGGGATTCAATCCACAAACTGAGTACTCAAGATGTTATTAATTTTCTCAACTATAGCAAATACTACAGATGGAACTATAATTAAATCTCCTGGCTTTTTTCCTTTAGTCAATAACTCAAATAATGGACTAAGTAAATGCGTAGGTAAAGAAAAATATGGGCGGACCCAATTAATAGTACCTAGCAATTGTTGCAAATTTACTAAGGAAATAACTTTGGGTAACTTTAAATGAGGAAAAGCCGGAGCAGAAAAAGACTGCAACAGTTTATGTCCTAAGTACAGATAAAGAGAGTGCAGCTGTATTTTTTCTGGGGCAATTTGCAATCCATAGACACATAAATCATTCTGTATTTCAGAAAGCCAATTAGATTGTATTTTTGGTGCTCCAATTAAAATGTCATCCATATAATGATATACCAAGGTTTTGATCCCTGATGAAAGAGAGGGCAAGATGTTACAGACATGCCCCCACTTGGATTTTTACACTCTCTTTTAAAATAACCAGGTTTTCCACAATCGTAACACTTTCCTTGAGGTTTGCTGTCTGGTGATAAAGCAGTTGCTAACAAATTAGTTTTATAAGAAGATGTTCTTATATCCTGACACACTTTAATCATATCTGCCAAATCAAGATCTTTTCCCAGCCCAACAATTGCTCTTCAACACTCAGAAGTGGCATTGTCTTTTGCCAGCCACCTGATGTTAGAGAAGGCCTGTTGACGCTTGCCAGAAACAGGCACTTTTCTGAAGGCTTGATAAGCACACTCAGAAGAAACTTGCAAAGTTGCAGCCGGTAGACAAACAGAAAGCATATCAGCAATTTCTTCTATATTCTCCCCCCCCCCTTGTCTAACTATTTCTTTAAATTCTGCTTAATGGGGGTGTAACTAGCTCCTTCAGAAGGAGCTGATGGTTCAATTAAAGATGGTTTTGAGGTGACAATTTTAACTTTATAATCAGGCAACGAGCTTGTAGTTAATTGTTGCCCTTCCAAAGCATCAGAGCCATATTTTTCTATTGCCTGACAACATTGATACCATTGATGTAATATTTTCACAGGTGCCTGAGGTTCAAGATGTAATGTATGTCCTATCCTTGTCCAGTCCCGTAAACGAAGTGACCCCTTTTCAGGGTACCAGGGACAATGTTTCCCTATCTCAATTACCAGTTCCCTTATATCAGTCTCACACGGCTTGATGCCAGACTTGTGCAAAAGGAATCATAGTTCCTGCACATGCTTTTGCTGATATTGAGATAGATTGCAGCCCATCACTTACCACTAGGGATCCCGAAGGATGAAAGGCGTGCCAGGGGTCTATTCCAGATGATGATAAGGATGTTAAGGATGCTGCTTCCCATGGAGGGTGTCCCTTTCGGGCACTAGATGTAAATCAGAGGTCCAGGCTTTTGCTCTGTTTCAAGATGTCTCTAAGATGTCTCCCCCGACCTCGTAGAGAGCTTTATTTTTATACAGTATTACTCAAGCAGATAAAAGGTAGCACAGTAACAGGGTTCTGATTGGATAACTTATTCACCCCCCTCTCAAGATGCCGTCCTCTCTAGGTGAGATGATCTCATTCAATTCCGAGCCAATAATGAGGTAAGCTGGAAAGATCCACAGAGCACAAGCCGGCAGTGTGCTGCTACAGCCTGGCACCGTGACCCTTTACCCACTGACCTACAAGAAAGACTTTAATAGATAATATTTAATATTTAAGGAGGAAGAACTTTATTGAGATGTCTGAAATATCACAAAATAATGAAAATTGCTGTTAAATACTACAAAAATTCAGAGTATAAAAATAGGTGATGGAAAAGGAAAATACAAATAATATTATAAACAATACCAATTTCTGACAGGTCAGTTGATTAAATATAATGTAAATTTCAGATGATTGATTCCAGAGGGAATTTTAGTAACTTGGAATGAAAAAAGATATAGAATTGACCCATTGGATAAACCACATGAATTCTATGAATATCAATTTGGCACCACTGAGGAACAGGAAGGGGGAGAGAGACAGAACATAAAGGTCAAAAAGAACCAGTACATGAGGAAAAGATTATACGACAAGAAGAAAGTGAGGCTGAGAAAATAGAACTAGTAGAGAAGGAGCAAAAGTAAAGGAACAGAAAGAATTAAGATCAACTAGGACAATGCGACCTGTAAATACTGATGCACCAGAGTATAAGACACACCTTAGTTTTGGGAGAGGAAAATAGGAAAAAAATTCTGCCTACCAAGTATTCATCTGGCTAGCATCCTTAGTCTGGTCAGCTTCAACACATTAGTTTGCTGGTTTTGAGCATTGGGGTTAAAAACAGCTTCTAAGGCACAGCTGATCTTCAGAAGGAGAAGCAATGAGAAAAGCAGGTGAAGCTGGAAGATCGCTTCGCTCACTAGCACCTCGTTAGGACTGAAAAGCAGCTTCTAAAGCACAGCTGATCTTCAGAGGGAGAAGCAATGAGAAAAGCAGGCTAACCGTGGAAGATTGCTTCAGTCGTTAGCACCTTGTTAGGGCTGAAAAAAAGCTTCGAAAAAGCTACATTTGAAGTATAAGACACCCAAATTTTCAGCCTCTTTTGGGGGGGGGGAAGTGCATCTTATACTCTGAAAAATATGGTAAGTGAGAAGATGGAAGAAGAATTAGATGTTTTCACCAAAAAAAAAACCTTTACAAAATTACAAAAACTAAAGCTTAATTTAATTTGTCTACAAGAAGTTCATATCAAAAAACAACATAGTAAACTTTTAGAATAACCTAAAATTGGAAAAGCATATTTTTCATTAGCACAACAAAAGAAAAGATGTGTGGTTACATATATAAAGGAAACAATAAATGCCAGGCAAATTTATACAGATGAAGAAGGAAGAATATTGATGGTTAAGATAATAATAAACCAAAAACAAATATTGTGGATAGCAATATATGTGCCGAATAACAAACAAGAAGAATTTTACAAAAAACTTCATATGAAAATAACGGAAATGGACTATGAAAACATTTGTATGTTAGGAGATTTTAATGCAATAGTGTATGCAAATCTGGACTATAAAAACAGGAAAAAGGCAAGAAAAACACTACTAAGGATTTTTTTTTTTTAATGACAGAAGAATTTTCACTACAAAATACATGGAGGAAAATGAACAATACATATTTTATTCAGTGGTGGGCTTCAAATAATTTAACAACCAGTTCTCTGTCCTAATGACCGGCTGGGTAGATGTGGTTGGGTGGTCATGTGATTGAGTGGGCATGGCCAACTTGATGTCACTCATGTCGAGGGTTGCTTAGCCTCCCCCTGCCTCTCATGACCATGGGGATGCTGCAATATGAGTGTGAAAACACTCATAAGTCACTTTTTTCAGTGCCATTGTAACTTTTAATGGTTACTAAATGAACTGTTGTAAGTCAAGGATTACCTGTACAAAAATACAAAAGCTTCTTGGCTTCCAAAAAGCTGTCCTAAGATCAATGAATCACAGCTGTCATGGAAAGCTAAACCATCCTGTCTGAATACCTTCCTTTTCCTTAGCAATACTTGCAGCCTAGAGTTACAAATCAGGCAGGGTGCCAGAGCACATTGAGGAATTAAAATAGTTAAAATACAGCCAACTCTTGCTCATAAAGTGAAACCCTTTAGCAGAGAGGTCATTTAAACTCTCCAGAAAGTGGGCGGGCATATTTGGGCTACAAAATGCCTAGCTAAAGAGACAAATTAATGAATTAACATATTGAGTGAGGGTTAATCCCATTCTGTCTTTGTTCAGACCTTGCTGCAGGAAATTTTTGCCTATGAATATAGCTATCTATGAGTAGTAAGCCATTCATCAACCTTTAGTACTTCTTTAAGCTTCTCACACAGTTCATTTGAAATCTCAGGCTCCTTCTTCCCCTGACCTCTAATGGTTACTGGAGTTGCTAGCTGCTTCGAGGGGATAACAGGTTGGATCACATTGGCTTTAATACTGTTGCATTGGGGCAACCTAGACAAAGCATCTGCCATAAAATTCTCTCCCCTCCCCCCAATTTCCCAGGGTAAAATTGAACCAATTAAAGTATTGAGCCCAATGGATTTGTTTAGTGGATAGACTGCAGAGAGTTTTCAGGGCTTCCAGTTTTTTATGGTCAATCCATACTTTAAATGGGACTTTTGCTCCTTCCAGGAAATGCTACCAAGTAAGTAGGGCCCACTGCACTGCATAGGCCTCCTTCTCCCATATCTCCCATATTAACTGTTGTTCGGTCTTGATAAGTTTCTTAGAAGTGTATGTGCATGGCTGTAGCAACCCCTGGGCATTCTTTTGCAATAACACTGACCCCACAGTTACATCGCTCGCGTTGACCTGAATTATGAATGGAGTATCTGGGTCGGGGTGCTTCAACATGGGTTTACACTGCGAACAGTCATTTGAGTTTTTCATTTTTTTTTATTTTTATTTTCCATTTTTCCAATTTACATAACAATAAGCATTTTTTTACAGTACTGCGTCATGTGTCTCTTACAGTTATCTACATTTATTTTTCTATACATTTTTGTTTCTCTGTTCTAACCACTTATACCACTTATCCCAAACCTCATAAAATTCTGTTTCTTCCTTGCCTTTTATTTCTAATGTGAGCTTATACATCTTGGCACATTCTAATATCTTATGAATAATCCTCTCGTTGGCTGATATACTTTCAAGTTTCCAACTTTGGGCATAAACAATTCATGCTGCTGTTACCATATGTAAAATGATATGTTGGAGTTGCTTCTTTATCTTTTGATTAATTATTCCTAATAAAAATAATTCAAGTTTAAATTCAATTTGTTCTCCTGTTATCTCCTGTAACCATCTCCAATGGTTCCCAATATTTCTTTGCTTTGGGGCATTGCCACCACATTTGATAAAATGTTCTGTCCTTATATTTACACTTTCAGCAGTCCGGTTTCATATTTGCGTACATTTTAGCCAATCTCGCCGGTGTTAAATGCCACCTATAAAACATTTTGTACTGATTTTCTTTATATGTGGTCGACAACGTTAATTTATAATTTTGTTCCATAATTTTTCCCTTTCCTCTAAATTTATATTACGGCCTACATTTTGTGCCCATGCTATCATTGGACCCTTCATTATTTCTTCTTCAATTTCTACCTCTAATCGATATTTATATACTTTTGTTATAAATTTTTCTTCCTTGCCTGTTAATATTCTATCTAATTGTTGTGGTACCCCTTGAATTCCATATTCTTCCATATCTTTTCTATAACTCAGCTGTGTCTGTAGATACAGCCACCAGTCTATAATTATACCCTGTTCTTTTAATTCTTCATTTGATTTAAGCTTCCCCTGGCTATCTAATAGTTCTTTATATCTTATCATCTTTTTTTTAATCTAATGTGTTTGGATAAATCATTGCTTCCATTGATGAAACCCAGTTTGGCAATATTCTGCCCCAGCTACAGACCCCAAAGAACGCAGCACACACAAAGTCCGTTCAAACCTTAGTTTACTAAATAAACCAGTTTTTTACAACAATGGCTGTTAATTAACTGCATTAACAGCCGCCAAGAATTCAAAGAATAATACTGAAAGCTTACTATGGTTGGCAGAATGCCCAGAAGCAATTTGCAGGAAGCTGATAAGATAAGCAAGACAAGACACGAAGGTATGTGAACGAAGTTGTTCCCTGCAAATTGCTTCAGTCAGTGCTTAAATAGGCTAAGGGAGTGGCCAATAAGCTCCAAGCTTTACTCTCGAGGAGACCTTCTCCTGAGGAGCCACTCCTGCCTTTTGGCAGCTCTATGCACCCGTGCATCGAGAAGAGACTCCTCCTCTTCATCCTCTTCACTTAAGGGAGTTTCTGGATGTTCTGAAGGCCCTGGCTGAATCCCTGCCTCTGGCACCACATCTTCTCCAGCCTCCTCATTGTCTGATTTAGGTGCCAGCTGCACAGGTTGCTGCACAGTACCACAACAGCCTCCACGCTGTCGGAATCAGCTACTAGCTGCACAGGCCACTGACAGGCCACAACAGACAATTTCATATAATGTTTCCTTTTAACCTTTCCCCATGACCATATCAATGCTTCTCTTATTTGATGTCGGTAAAAATATGAGCGTGCCTTATTACATTTATCCCATAGGAAGGCATGTCAACCTGCCTGTAGATCATGTCCTTCAATCGTTAAAACCCTTTTATTGTTTAATTTTATTCAGTCTCTGATCCATAATAGTCCCACAGCTTGATAATAAAGTTCCCATTTTGGGAATCCAAAGCCACCTTTGCTTCTACTATCTTGTAACATTTTCATATTTATCCATGCTTTCTTACCCAGACAAATAAAATTTTAAATTATTTTATTTAATTCCTCAAAGAATCTTCTTTCCAATTTTATAGGGACTGCTGGAATAGATATAATAATTTTGGCAATATATTCATTTTAATCACTGCTATCCTTCCTAGTAGTGATAACTGTAATTTTCCCCAAATCTCTAAATCTTTTTTCATTTATTGTACCAGTTTTTTATAATTATCATCTTTTATTGAAGAACACCTTACAGTGAGCCAAATTCCTAAATAATCTTTTTTGCAATTTGCAATCCCAAATCTTTTTCTAATTCTTTCTTTTCTTTTTCAGTTAAATTTTTTACTAACATTTTAGTCTTTTCTCTATTAATTTTCAGTCCTGCCACTGTCCCAATTTTTTCTATTTCATTCATTAAGGTGTTTCCTGTCTCTAGAGGCTCTTCTATGAAGAACACTAGGTCATCCGTAAATGCCTGTGTCTTATATTCTTCTTTTTTTACCTTTAGTCCTTTTCTCTCTCCATTGTATCTAATTTGGGTTAGCACCACTTCTAATGTCAAGATGAAAAGCAGAGGTGACATTGGGCATCCCTGTCTTACTCCTTTGTTTATTTCGAATTTCCCTGTGTTATCCCCATTAATTATTACTCTAGCTTTTTGTGTCATGTATATTGCCTGAACTTCCCTCCAAATCTTATATCTTTGATCTGTTGGAACAAAAACTGCCAATTAAGATTATCTAATGCTTTCTAGGCATCTAAAAATATTAGTGCCGCCTGTTTTTCAGGATGTACTTCATAGTACATAAAATCAGGATAAGAAAATAAATCGCAGACAATAGGATGGATGTTGTTCTAAGGTTTTATCTTTCTAAATTTGGCATGCTCCAACAATCACCCAGTCCAATTACAGTGAAACATTGTCAGCTTTAACCTTATCATGCTTTCCCTTCCCATTTTAAACCCAGCGCACCTCACCCCACTACTCCTCCCCCAAATTCCACCCCAAAGCCCTGTGCTGATTGGAAGGCTCCAGCTGCCTTGCTCCGGCCAGTAATTCAGTGCAATTAGTCCTGGTTCGTTGGGGCCGTTCCAATCAGGATAGGTCTGGTAAGCCTCCATTAATGCTGGCTAATGCAGCCAGCACTTCATCCACGCAAGTGCAGTCCTAGCCACCCTCAGCTGGAGGCCCTGTGAATGGCTGAAGGAAGATGATTCCACTGTCTGTATGCAGGAGAAGGCAAGTGATGGCAAGGCAAGATATCCGGGCAGGAACGTGGGCTGCATACTCTGTCTACCTCCGTTCCCACCGGAATGACAGCCCCAATGACGTGGGCTGACATGTGCCCCCCCTACCATGTGTCTGTCTGGAAGACAAAAGCAGAGAGGGTTATGGGACCCGTCCATCCACCCCCAGGCTTTCCTGGTTTTTTTCTATAAAATCTAGCCACCAATCAGTCTGCTGCTACATCATGGTGTGGAACCCAGGAGGCCTCTGCTAATGAGTACCCCTTCCAAAGCACAAGGTACTGGAGGTGGCCTCTATGTCGTCAAACATCTAAAATCTCCTCCACTTCATAATGTTGTTCTCCACCTACATCCACAGGTGGAGGTGGAGGAAGTGGGGTTCCTTGTATATTGGAGGTTCCCACCGGACGTAGGAAGCTACTATGGAAAACTGGATGGGTTTTCCCTAGCAGGGGAGGCAACTGTAACTGTACAGTGACGGGATTGATAATTTTAACTATTGGGAATGGGCCAATATATTTTGGGGCAAAGTTTTTGCATGGCACCTTGATGTTTAAGTACTTGGTGGAAAGGTAGATCCTCTGACCATATGGAAAGGTGGTTGTGGTTCCCGTTTCTTATCTGATTGGTATTTGTACCTATCTGCTGCCTTATGCAGGACATCCATAACATGGCCCCAGACTCTTGCCATTTTGACCAGCCATTCCTGTAACCCCAACTCTTCGGATTCCGGTTGGGAGCACTCAGGTATTGGGACAAATTCAACCCCAGAAACAATATGGAACGGGGTATATCCAGTGCTGCTATGTACAGTGTTATTGTATGCGACCTTGGCGAAAGAGAATAGGTCCGCCCAGTCGACTTGTTGGTATTTGACGTAGCACCAGATATACCTCTCTACCATTGCATTGGCTCTCTTGACTGCCCCATTAGTAGAAGGATGGAAGGCAGAGCTAAATCCCTGTGAGGAGCCTATTGTTGCCAAGAATTTCTGCCAGAATTTGGCTGTGAACTGTACCCCGCAATCAGAGATAATCTTCGGGGCACTCCATGAAGGTGGTATATGTTTGTTAAGAACAGTTTGGCTAGCTTTCTAGCTGAAGGTAATCCCGAGCAAGCCACAAAACGGGCTTATTTCGAAAAAAGGTCAATTACTGTCCATATCACTGTGTTACCCTGGCTCTCAGGCAAGTCCACGATGAAGTCCTCCCAGGGTCTCACAGGAGCCGCCACTGGCTGTAGAAGGCCTGGAGGTTTACCGACCCATGTCTTCATCATAGTACATGTCACACCACTGTGTACATAGTCTTCCACATCCTTTTTTAACTTTAACCAAAATTGATGATTTGTGAGATGCAAAGTTTTTAAGAATCTGAAATGTCCGGCCATTCGGACATCATGACATTGGCACAACACTTCAAGTTGTAGACTATGTGGAACATAGATTTTGGTCCCTTTCCATGCCAGATTAGCCCTATGACTTAAAATACTCTGATTGGCTTGGTACCATTCATCAGATGGAAGTTCTTTCTGGATGTCCTGGGCAATGCCTGTGGCTTGTGTTGTTCTGTGGGTTGTATAGGAGACTGGTTGGCTGATCCGATCCCCCATGACTGGTTTTGGAATGAGAGCCTGTACCCCCTGTTCTTGTTCACTAGAGTATTGAGGTTTACGGGACAAGGCATCAGCCAGGAAATTATTTCCTCCAGGGATATATTTCAGGCTGAAATTGAACCGTCAGAAATACATGGCCCACCTGACCTGCTTGGGCGAGAGTCGATGGGGGGTTTAGAGGGCTTCCAGATTCTTGTGGTCGGTCCAGACCTCGAATGGTAAGCCTCCCCCACTTTCAGCAGATGTTGCCACATCAATAATGCCCATCGTACTGCAAATGCCTCCTTCTCCCAGATAGCCTACCTGTGTTCGGTGTTGTTTAATTTCTGGGATGTGTAAGCACAAGGGTTGCAATTTCCTCTGGTCGTTGACTTGCAAGAGGTCCACTGCTAGGGCTACATTGCTGGCATCAGCCTGTATCACAAATGGCTTCACCGGGTCTGGATGTTTTAGCACCGGGTCCCTTGCGAACAACTATTTCAATGCTTCAAATCCCTGTTGACATGCACTATCCCACTCTATTGGATGCCCTGGACATGGCCTATTAACCAGATGTTTGGTCTTTAAGAGGTCAATTAATGGAAGTCCAACTTGTGCAAAGGATGGGATAAAGTGGCAATAAAAGTTTGCAAATCCCAAAAAGCTTTGCAATTGCTTTCTAGTTTGTGGGGCCTGCCAATCTAATACTGCCTGCACTTTTGTGGGACCCATCTCTACCCCTTTCGAGGATATGCGGAAGCCTAAATAGTCTAACTGAAACTTGTGGAATTCGCATTTGGACTGTTTTACATACAGTGTAGCTGATAATAGTTTCTGTAAAACCTGGCATACCAATGTGACATGCTCTTCTAGTTTCTTGGTATATATTAGAATGTCAGCCAGGTATACAAGAACGCCGTTATATAAATGATCTTGTATCACTTCATTAATAAGTTGCATGAATACAGCAGGTGCTCCTTGTAATCCGAATGGCATTACTTTGAAGTAATGGCATTACTTTAATTGCCTAGAGGGCAATTAAACGGCGTCTTCCATTCGTCACCCGGTTTAATCCGAATTCTATAGTAGGCCTCCCGTAGGTCTAATTTTGTAAACACCCGTCCCTCCCCCAACCGTGCCAACATATCCTTCATTAATGGGAGTGGATACAGGTGCTCTACGCACACCGCATTCAGACCACAAAAATCAACACAGAGGCATAGGCCACCATCTTTCTTCTCCCGAAAGAGAACCGGAGCCGCCACTTTAGGCCTAGCCAGCTCTATGAAACCCCGTTTCAGGTTTTTCTCTATATATGTTCTCATTTCTGCAAATTCTTGTGGCGTCATTGAGTACATTTTGGGTTTAGGTAAAACAGCTCCTGGAATGAACTCAATAGCACAATCAGTGGCTCGATGAGGAGGTAGGATATCACATTCCTGTTCACTGAACACTTCTTTAAGATCATCATACACTGTGGGGTAGCCTATCGGCTCTGCGGCCGCCCTACTCTCTTCAACCCCTGTTGGATTGTTCTCATGGGGAGGTGGATCAGGTCCCACTCCTATTCTTAGATGTAGGCAACCCTCCCCCTCCCCTCAATTGCCCGGTGTCCTGGTTTCCCACACCAAAAACACATCATCGGAATACGAGTCGGTCCGCTCTTAATGAGTGGGGCAGTAGAGAGGGGTGAGGTGGACAACTGCGGTGCTGGCACCATCCGTACTGGTTGATCTGGTGGTCTTCATCCTCTTCCAGACCACTCTACCTGCAGCCAGTCCTCCCTCCTGAATTCAATGTCTATTTCTGTGGCTGCCTGAATCCACGCCCCCAAACGAGGTGGCAGGCCACGAGTCACATAGGACTGCCTCAAAGGTCGATCTAACCTGGCCTTAAATTGGTTTACCAGTAATCTCTCACATTCCCTGCCAACTGCCGGAATTCCCATACATATTTGACCACTGGCCGGCCATGCTGCCTGGCCGCCAACAGATCCCCTTCTGCTTGTTGTATGCTGGTATTATCCTCAAAGCACTCTTACAACAAAGAGAGGAATAGACCAATATCTCTGAGGTCCCCAGCGTGATCACAGTATAGTCTAGCCACCCATTCGGCCGCCTCACCTTCCATAACTCCTGCCACAGCCATCACCATGGCCCACTGGGATGTATATAGGGGTGCGTACTTGTCTAAGTGGTCTATCATCTGGCCCATAAACAAAGCCATCTTTTCAGCACTGCCATCGAAGGAAGCCTTCAGAGTAGGTGGTTCCCACCTTCCTAGTGGACCAACCCCTGGCCAGGCCTGTAGTGGGGTCCAGGGCTCTTGCCCCATGGGCCCAACAGTACTGGGATCAGAAAATGGACCTCACCGATGATCCACAGGATCCGATGGTAATCTTTGAGCAATATGCCTGATTCATGATGCCTTATATCCCTGGTCTATTCCCCCAGCCGGTGGAAGGGAGGGGCCCCCAGGTCCTTGGTCTGGTTGAGGTTCTATATTTCTCTGCCACCCCATCCCAGTCCCTAGTGCCTGGAACCCTGCCAGGCCAAACATCTCCCTTAAAACGTCCATGGTTTGGCTCCCTAATGCAGTAGAGTAGATCTTCATTTGAGATATGGTAACCCAGGTAATCAATCTTGTCTTGGTGAAATTCACACTTGGAAAGCTTTGCATATAGTTCAGCAGCTCAGAGCCTGTTAAGGACTGCCCACACCAATTTCACATGTTCCTCCATAGTTTCAGTATATATTAAAATATCAATCAATACACCAACACTCCCTTGTACAAAAAGTCATGCAGCACCTCATTGATCACTTGCATGAACACCACAGGGACCCCCTGTAGGCCAAAAGGGAGACCCAGAATTGGAAACATCCCAGAGGGCAATTAAACACAGTTTTCCATTTGTCGCCCTCATTGATCTGAACCTGGTAGTAAGCTTCTTGCAAGTCTAATTTAGTGAAGATTTTTCCTTTGGCTAAATGCATCAACATGCCTTTTATCAGGGGTAGTACGTAGACATTTTCTATGCACACTGCATTTAGCTCTCTATAGTCAATGCATAGATGAAGAATCCCATCCTTCTTTTCCCAGATCAAAACCAGACCTGCCACTTTTGGCCTTGCTGGTTGGATAAATCTATGTTTTAAGTTCTTGTCTATAAAAGTGTGAAGCTCTCCTAGCTCACGTGGAGTTATCGAGTAGAGTTTAGACTTTGGGAGTTTGGCCCAGGAAGGATTTCAATACTGCAGTCTGTGGGGTGATGGGGCGGGAGCACATTGGAGCCTTTCTCACTAAACACATCTTGTAAGTCCCAATACTCCTCCAGGATTCTGGACTCACTTATTGAGTGTTCCCGAGCCACTGCCCCCAGTTCCCTTTGCTCTTTATTTCTCCTATCCCTGGGTTTTGGGATCTTTTCCTCTTCTTTGGCCACTTTCTGCCAAATTTTTAAAAGCCCTCTCCTCCAATTCACAGCAGGATTCCATTTCTGCAGCCAAGACAGTCCAAGTAGGGGGGGGCTCTTCAGTAGTGGGATTCAAATAATTTAACAACTGGTTCTCTGCCTTAGTGAACAGATGGGTAGGCATGGCTGTGTGGGCATGAGACTGGGTGGGCACAGCCAACTCAACATCACTCACATCAAGGGGCACTTTGACTGGCCTGGTCTCTCATGACCATGGGGATGTTGCAATGGTCATAAATGTGAAAACACTCATAAGTCACTTTTTTCAATGCCATTGTAACCTTGAATGATCACTAAATGAACAATTGTAAATCAAGGATTACCTCTATAAAAATACAAAAAACTTCTTTTCTTGCAAAAAGCTGCCTTAGATACCAATCATTAGATTAGAAATGGGGGAATACACACTGAAGATCAATGATAGTGACAGCCATCATAGAAACCTAAACCATTCTGTCTGAATACCTTCCTTTTCATCAGCAATACCTGCAACCCATAGTTACAAATCAGGCAGGGTGCCAGAGCACCTTGAGGATTTAAAATAGTTAAAATGCAATGTTAGCAGCCAACTCTTGCTCATAAAGTGAAACCCTTCAGCAGAAAGGTCATTTAAGCTCTCCAGAAAGTGGGTGGGCATACTTGGGCTAAAGAGACAAATTAACAAAGTATATAGGGGAAACAGGTTCAAGTCTCTCCCTTCCCAAGCTTATCAGGATCACAATAAAATTAGTTCATGCCACAGATATCTAAATAAACTTCAAGCCTATGTTGGAAGAAATATCCATATGGTTCAGTTCCAAGCTGGGAGAAAGACACTGGAAACATGGAGGCTGATTGGAAAGATGGTTTAATGATGAAGCAGAACCACATGGCTGAAAGGGTGTTGGGCAATTCCTATTATGTCTTAATGTCTTTCCTCCTGCTTTGGATCTTGAGTGAGGGCTGACCTCATTCTGCTTTTGTTCAGAACTTGCTGCAGGGAATTTTTGCCTATGAATAGAGCTATCTATCTCTTTATATCTTAAGTGCTGACATATTCTGTAAGCTATTAAGGAAGTTGGGGGTTGATTTCTCCCTCTAAGAAAACATGTAAGACCAAAGTATTCGTAGATTTGTTTGGCAGAACAAAAAACCAAGGATCAAATTGAAAATGCTTCAAGAATCCCCTTCCAGGGGAGGATTTGGTTTATCAAAATGGGAGTTTTATCACCAAGTGGCTGTCTTAAATTGGATCAGAGACTGGATTGCTTTGAGAAGGAGGAGAATCCTTATACTGGAAGGTCACAACCTGCAACAGAGGTGGCATTATTATCTGAGTCAGGAAAAATCCAAAAAACATAAATATTTTATGGACCATTTCATCTGAAAGGTTTTGATCAAATAAGAAATAAATATTATCTAATCACTCCGATCTGGCTTTCCCCTCTAGAAGTGATGATATGCCTGACTCTTTATAACAGAAATAAACCTTTAACTTACCAAGCATTGTTAAACCCTTTAGGCAGAGTAAAGCCTCGAAGTACACTGGCGGGACTCGGCTATGAATTAGATTGGTGGATATATAACCAGGTCCAATCCAGAACAGCTCAGGACAAAAATAAGGGAGGAATCTATAATTCCTTACAAGAACTTGATAAGATCTTGTTGGGGAAGGATGAGAAGGTATTATCCAAACTGTATCAATTCCTCTTAATGGATTGGATTGGAGAGGAGGTTATTAAGGACTCAATGATTGCCTGGGGGAGAAATTTGGGACACTCGATTGAGCTCGAAAAGTGGGAAGAAATTTGGGGAAGAACTCTAAATTTAACAATGTCACTTCCCTATAAGGAAAATATATATATAAAATGCTGTATAGATGGCACCTCCCTCCAGCTAGATTATCGAAGATGTTCCCGGGAACCTCCCCAGTTTGTTGGAAATGCAAGACTGCTATGGGAACTTATTTTCATACTTGGTGGACGTGTCCCCAAGCAAGAGAATATTGGGATAGAATCCAAAAATGGATTTTTGAAATCATAGGGTGTAGGATAAAATTGAACCCGGAAACGTTTTTATTAGGCATGAAACCAGATAATTTAAATAAATTTAATTGGTATCTTGCTCTCCACATCATCATTGCAGCCAGGATCACGTTCACTCAAGAATGGAAATCCAAAAATATACCATTGGAGGCTATGTTAATCGCAAAGATCATGGGCTATGCAGAGGCAGACAAACTTACCAGTCTCTTACGAGATAGACAAGAATCGGGGATGTATATGAGTTGGGACCGGTAGTATGCTTGGGTGCAAGAAAGAAATCTTAAGAAGAATGTAAAATAATAATCTCAATACGATTGTGGGTAAATATTTATAAGAATACTGTATAGTAGTTGGGAATTCTCTCTCCTGGATAAGCCTTCTATTTTGATGATTTTGTCTGGAGGTTTGTGCTATTATCAGGTGAAAGCTGATGTTCTAAACTCTATATGTATTATGTTACTCTCTGCAACTCTATCCATATTGCTATATTTTTTTTTGTATTTTTTAAAATAATTTTCAATAAAAATTAAAAAAAAGAAAAGAAAAGAAAACATGTAACTTCATTTCTCATCCAGGGAAATATATTCTTCCTTTTTAATATTTCTCAAAATGTTTCATTCTTCTAGGAGAGGGGTGGGTGCTAACTTTCTACAATTGGTGCCATGTTACTATGCCATATTATCATGAGACCCCAACCCTAACAAATTGGAAGGAGGATCCACTTATTATCAGTGAGCAATTGTGTAGCTTGGCCACTCTAAAGCAATGCAAGAGACTCCTGTCTCAAAGGTGCTTTTTCAAGAGGCAATTGGACTTTCTGGAAACCAAGAAAGTCCAGTTGCCTCTTGAAAAAAGCACCTTTGGGACAACCATGACCTGGATGACTGAAGAATCCCCATAGACAAGAGACTCCTGTGCTCAGTGAAATGACAAAGCACCCAGGAGAACAATCATTAGATCCATTTGCACCACTTAAAGATACCAGCTGGTCTCACTTACTTCACAAGATATCCTAAGGTAATCATCCAGATTTAAGGAAAAATCACATGCCCTCATTAAAGCAGTAAAAAAAATCAGACAGAATGCCAAGCTTGCATCCTGCCTCTCAGGCATTTCTTCTATGGCTATGCCAACCATTCTGTAAATAGCTGTAGCTATCAGCTACAGACAGAAAGTCTGGGCTTTTTTGGATGTACTGCTAAGAACTATTAAGGCTGTTAGAGGAAGTTTCTGAAAACACTTAAAGCAGCAGAGGCGGCTATTAAGATAAGGATTAGGCTAGAAATACAGGCACACTAGAATCTTTCCTTCCTGCATTTCTTGCAGGATTGGCTGTGTAAAATGGGGAAAAAATTCTTCTAACAACCAGTTCTCTGAACTGCTCAGAAAATTAACATACGGTTTGGGAGAATTGGTGCGAACCGGCAGGAACTCACCACTGATTTTATTCAAATAGACACTAATCATGGTTGAGAATTGATATAATATTGCTGACACTGGAATTAAGAGCATATGTACAAGAGATAGAAATTGAAACAAACATATGGGCAGATCATAATCCAATAAAAATAAAATGGAAAGGCCAATGGGAAAAAGAGAGATGGATGTTAAATCAAGCAATACTAAAAGATAAAGAATTTATTCAAATAATGGAAATAGAAATGGATTTCTTTTTAAGAAGAGACTTCACTACAAAATGTATGGGATACAGCAAAAGCATATATTTGGGGATTAGTTATAATCTATACAGCAAAAAAGAACAGAAAAAAGAGGCAAATAACAAGAGATTGGCAGAAGAACATAAAAGATTGGAAATAGACTTACAAAAAGAACTGCAAAAAAGAAATTTAAAAAAGTAGAGTTAATAAAACACAAATTCAACTTAATGGCACCAGAAGAATTAGCACAAAAAATTAAAGGAGCAAAACAAAATTACTTGGAAAACGCCAATAAACCAGGAACATGATTAGCATATGAAAAAGGAAAAAGAGAAGAAGTTAATACATGGTCTGTTAGATGAAAAGGAAACCCTTCACTAACAAAATAAAAGTAAAAAGAAAATAATTCAGAATTAGTATGAAAAATTATATAATCAAGAGAAAGTATCAGAAGAAAAAATAAAACAGTATTTGGAGAAAGTTGAACTACCCAAGGTACCTGAAATAGTGAAGTTTATGTTAAATGAAAAGATAACAATGATGGAATTAAGAGACATAAAAACAATAAAACACCAGGACCAGGTGGATTATCCGCAGAATTTTATAAATGCCTACAAGATACTTTAGATACTCCAATGTTGGAAGTTTACAAAGAAGTATTGTTAGAGGACAAAATACCAAATACATGGAGAGAAGCAAATATAACTCTAATACCAAAAGAAGAATCAGATAGTATACAGATAAAAAATCAAAGACCAATATCACTATTAAATGCAGATTACAAGCCTCAATAATTGCAGAGAGATTTAAAAGATTCTTGAATGAATTTATATATCCAGACCAGAATGGATTTTTACCAAAAAGGCAAATTGAAAATAATATGAGAATTATCTTGAACACGCTGGAGTATTATGAAGTACATTCCCAAAAACAAATGGCATTGATATTTTTAGATGCACAGAAAGCATTTGATAATGTAAACTGGCAATTCATGTTACTACAATTAAAATATATGGACTTTGGGGAGAAATTTATTGACATGATAAAGGCAATATACTCTAAACAAACAGCAAAAGTGATGATCAATGGAGACATGACAGAGAAATTAAAATTATTATTATTTTATTTTATTTTATTTTATTTTATTTTATTTTATTTTATTTTATTTTATTTTATTTTATTTTATTTTATTTTATTTTATTTTATTTTATTTTATTTTATTATTTTATTTATTTTATTTCTATACCGCCCTTCTCCCGAAGGACTCAGGGCGGTGTACAGCCTATTAAAAACACAAAGACAAACATCAGTTAAAAATAATTAAAATTATTACATAATTTCAGCTCAGATTTAAAACCATAAGGAAAGACACAAGGAAGGATGCCCTCTGTCCCCTTTAATATTTATATCAGGGGTCTGCAACCTTAAACACTGAAAGAGCCATTTGGACCTGTTTCCCACAAAAAGAAAACACCAGGAGCCACAAAACCTGACTGGGCATGGCCAACTTGATGTCACTCACTCCCACCCAGTCACATGACACCCCCCCCCCCAGCGATGCCTACCCAGATTTTGTGGCTCCTGGTGTTTTCTTTTCTGTGGGAAACATCTCTCTCTCTCTCTCTCTCTCTCTCTCTCTCTCTCTCTCTCTCTCTCTCTCTCTCTCTTTCTCTCATGTGTGTGTTCCATTTCCAAAAATAGATGAGGGTTGGTGGTGTTTTATTTATTTATTTATTTATTTGCTGATGTTGTTTTTTCTTCTTCTTTCGGTACTTTTTACCATATGTGTTAAATTAAGAGTCGTTTCAGGTTCCCAGATAAACCTCTTTCATCCCCTGCTGTGGCTCCCTGTTGGCTGAACCCACCACTGGCTGGCCCTGCCCCTGCCCTGCCCCTCTCTTCCCAACTCACCAGTGGTGGGGGGTGGGGGATCCAGAGGTAATGGGGGGGTCGAGCTTGTCCAGATTGTGTTTTTATCATCGGTACTGTGAGTGGGAGGGGTAGATATGGCAGGAGCAGGGGGCCATATCATGTTAAGGGAGCGCGCACCCGCTGTCTTCGAGCGGTAGCGTGCTCCGGCCCCCAGGCTCCACTCGTTTTCCAGGTTGCACAGACCCTCAGGGTTCGGGCTTCGACTGATATTGTGCAACGCCAGGTCCATAGTAAATAAAGCCCCCCTCATTTGTGATCTTGTTCAGGAGGGGGGAGCGGACCTGGCGGGTATTACGGAGACCTGGTTGGGCCCGGAGGGAGGGGTCCCTCTGGTAGAAATGTGCCCACCAGGCTTCCAGGCATTCCATCTGCCGAGGTCACAGGGGAGGGGTGGGGGAGTAGCGGTTATTATTAGAGAAGGCCTTAGGCCGAGGGAGGCCACTGTTCCTCAGACAGCCGGCTGTGAGACCCTCCTTGTGAAGTGGGGTCATGGGATTCAGATGGGTTTGCTGATCACATACCTGGCTCCCTGCCACATGGCAGCAGCCCTGCCCGAGCTATTCAACGTTATCGCCGCGGTGGCGGTTGATACCCCCAGACTTATGGTCATGGGGGATTTTAACCTGCCATCCATGGGTGAGGCATTTGAGGTGGCTCGGGAGTTCAAGACTTCCATGACGGCTATGGACCTGACCCAGCTAATTCATGGCCCTACACACATGGGGTCAACACACTGGACTTGGTTTTTGTCTCTGGACAGTGGCTGAGTGATCTCGAGATAGGGGATATAGTCATCGAGCCCTTGTCATGGTCGAATCACTCTCTTCTTCGCTTTGACCTTTGAACCACTGCACCCCACCGCAGGGAGGCGGAACCGATAAGATGGTACCGCCCCAGGTGCCTGATGGAACCTGATAGGTTCCAGATGGAGCTTGGGCCAATCCCTGAGGTTCTGGTTCACGCCTCGACTGGAGACCTAGTGGCCGCCTGGGATAGGGCAGCCGCTGGAGCTCTGGATTGAGTTGTGCCTTTGCGGCCTCTGACCCGGCGCCAATCTCACCTGGCTCCTTGGTTCACCGAGGAGCTGAGGGAGATGAAGCACCAGAAAAGAAGCCTAGAGAGTAGTTGGAGGGCCAGTCGTGCTGAATCTGACCGGACACTGGTAAGATCTCATATTAAGAATTACCTAGTGGTGATAAAAGCAGCAAAATGCACCCATTTTGCTGCTCTTATTGCGTCATCAGATAATCGCCCAGCCACCCTGTTTAGGGTGACCCACTCCCTGCTCCACCAGGAAGCAAGGGAGGACCCCTTGGAGGGAAGAGCCAAGGATTTTGTTCAGTATCTGTATGACAAAATCACTCAGATTCGGGAAGATCTGGACTCCGACTGGGTAGATCCAGTGGGGATGACGGAGACAGGTCCTGAGAATGTTATCTGGGATGAGTTTGATCCTGTGACCCCTGAGGACATGGACAGGATTCTGGGTAGACTGAATGCAACCACATGTTTGTTGGACTCGTGCCCCTCCTGGTTAGTGCTGGCTTCCCGGGAGATGACGCGAGGCTGGCTGCAGGGGATTATAAAGGCTTCATTGGGCAAGGGTGTCTTTCCCGCCGCCTTGAAAGAGGCAGTGGTGAGACCTCTCCTCAAGAAACCTTCCCTGGACCCAGCAGTATTGGCTAATTATCGTCCGGTCTCCAACCTTCGCTTTGTGGCGAAGGTTGTTGAGAGCGTGGTTGTGCGACAGCTCCCCCAGTACCTGGATGAAACGACGTATCTGGATCCGTTCCAGTCGGGCTTCAGGCCTGGGTACAGCACGGAAACAGCATTGGTCACGTTGGTGGATGATCTCTGGAGGGCTCGGGACAGGGGGTGCTCCTCTGTCCTGGTCCTGTTAGATCTCTCAGCGGCTTTTGATACCATCGACCATGGTATCATGCTGCACCGGTTGGAAGAGTTGGGGATGGGAGGCACCATACTATGGTGGTTCTCCTCCTTTCTCTCCAACCAGTCACAGTCTGTGTTGACAGGGGGGCAGAGGTTGACCCCGAGGCCCCTTATACGTGGGGTGCCACAAGGATCGGTCATCTCGCCCCTTTTGTTTAACATTTATGTAAAGCTGCTGGGCGAGATCATCCGCGGTTTCGGGGTGGAGTACTACCAGTACGCTGACGACACCCAGCTGTACATCTCCACCCCAGACCACCCCAACAATGCCCTTGAAGTGATGTCCCAGTGCCTGGAGGCCGTACAGATCTGGATGGGGAGAAACAAACTCAGGCTCAACCCATCCAAGACTCGAGTGGCTGTGGTTTCCGATGTCCCAATATTGTCAGCTGGTGCCATCGCTGACTATTGGGGGCGAATCATTGGCCCCCACGGAAAGGGCTCGCAACTTGGGTGTCCTCCTGGATTCACGGCTGTCTTTAGAAGAGCACTTGACAGCCGTGACCGGGAGGATTTTTCATCAGGTTCGCCTGATCCACCAGTTGCGTCCCTTTCTAGATCAGGACTCCTTACGCACAGTCACTCATGCCCTCGTCACCTCCCGTCTGGACTATTGTAACACTCTCTACATGGGGCTCCCCTTGAGGAGCACTCGGAGGCTCCAACTGGCGCAGAGTGCGGCCGCGCAGGTACTAACAGGAGCGACGTGGTGCTCCCATGTAACACCTCTCCTGCACGAGCTGCACTGGCTCCCAGGGGTCTTCCGAGTGTGCTTCAAGGTCTTGGTTATCACCTTTAGAGCGCTCCATGGTTTAGGACCTGGTTATTTACGGGACTGCCTGCTACCACCAATAGCCTCCCACTGACCAGTATGCTCCCATGGAGAGGGGCTCCTCCAGGTATTGTCGGCCAAACAATGTCAACTGGTGGCCCCCAGGTGGAGAGCCTTCTCTGTGGGGGCACCTACTATCTGGAACAAGCTCCCCCCGGAGATACGGAGGATCCCGGATCTGCATACCTTCCGTCGTGCACTCAAGACATTCTTATTTCATCAAGTTGGCCTGACCTAAGTCTTTCCCCTTTTTAAATGGAAATTTTAAATTTGGTTTTAAATTATTGGGGTTTTAAATTTGTTCAGCCAAATTATTTAATTCGTTTCATTTTATTTTAAATTTGTATGTAAATATGTTTTATTCTATGGCTGTTCACCGCCTTGAGTCCTTCGGGAGTAGGGCGGTATACAAATTCAATAAAATAAATAAATAAATAAAATATTCCAAATTAATAAAATCAATTCTGCTAATTAGAATGTGTATTTAAAAAGACATAAGAACTCTGACAAGAAACTCCTGCTCTGTATTTTTTTTTAAATTATATTTATTATTATTATTTTTAAATATACATGCATACCATTTGTGGACAGAGTTGGTTCTGAGTATCATTCATATTAATCCAATTCGCAGTAACAATATTAATAATCTCTATTACATTCATCAAATTTAATCCAGGGGTGAAATGCTCCCAGTTCGGACTGGCTCGGGCGAGTAGGTAGCGATGGCGGCGGGCAGTTCAGAGAACCGGTAGCAAAAATCCCTTACCCTCTCAGCTTCCAGCTTGCTTACCTTCGCACGCTGGCCTTGCTTCACTTGCTGTAATCCCCGCAATCCATTGCATCAGCAAGCAACTGAATCTCCCCGCCTGCAATCAAGCTCATCGGTGAGCAGCACTTTCTGCCTGCCTGCCTGCCTGCCTGTAAGTTTTTTTCCCCTTTGGGAGCTTTAAAAAAAATAGTTAATTGGGGTTTTTTTTAGTTGTTCTTTTTTTAGACCTAGCCATTTAAACTTTAGAAAGTTTTAAATTTAGCTGCTTTTATATAAAAATAAAAATAAAATAAAATAATATTTGTGCAGCTTTGTGAAATTTTGTGTGTTTCTGTAGTGTTTCACTCTAACTACACAAACACACAAAATCTCACAAAGCTGTATGTGGAATTTTGTGTGTGTAAAGTGTGAAAGTTGTTTTTTTGGGCTTTTTGTGGCTGTGTGAGGTTCCTGCTTGTTGCAGGGGCCATTTTAGGTCTAGCACAGCTGCTTTTACATTGTGGGTGAGCCAGTTGTGTTGTGTTGTGTTTTGTAGGTTAAAAAAGGGCAAAGAAGTGACATCAACTTGGCCACGCCCACCTGACCAACAAGCCACGCCCACCCAATCACCTGACCACCAAGCTACGCCCACTAATTAAGCCATGCCCACAGAACCGGTAGCGAAAATTTTTAGATTTCACCCCTGATTTAATCCTCATTATATTGTTTAAACATACATAAACAAAAAATGCCTAACTCATTTTTATCTCTATCTTCATCTCTATCTTTCTTGTTCAATCTAAACATTTCTCTATTATATATAGGCAAAGTTGTTTCTGGGTATCATTCATATTAATCCAATTCATGCTAACAATGTTAGTAATCTCTATCACATTTATCAAATTTAAGTAATCCTCATTATATTATTTGAATATACATAAAACAAAATGCCTAACATCTGTAAACTTCTAATCTTTCTATTTTTTTATTCATTCTAATAAAAATTTATATTCTAATATTTCCCCAATTTAATTTTATTTCTGCCTCTTTTAGCTTACAATCAGGGTACTTTAGTATTTAAAGGGCAATTCTTTATAACCATCATCTCTTCTCCTCTTTAGTGCTTCAATTCTTATCCAGTTTTTAATTCGCCTCCCACACTCCTCATCTTTGTCTCTATCTTCATCTATCTTTCTTGTTCAATCTAAATCTTTCTCCCAGTACAGTCTTATACTGCCAATTCTTCCAAATGTCTGCCCATGTCCCAATCTCCTTATCAAAGGTATCTTCTTGTCTCTCCAGTTGTCAATTTGTCTGTTTTATTTTCTTCAGTCTTTCTCCCTTTACCAGCGGGTTTGTTAGTCCTATTTGTTCCTCCAGTTATTTATTTATTTATTTATTTATTTATTTATTTATTTATTTATTTATTTATTTATTTATTTATTAATATTTTATTTATTTTTAAACATCTTAAACATAAAATACATCTTTTAAGAGCAAAGGTTTGGTCCGGTATTAGATAAGTACAATTGCCCACACTTCGTTAACCAATTTGATTCCAAATTTCATCCATTTACATCTTTAAAAAGAAAAAAAAATCAAATCACCAATTTTTTAACATACATTCTAACATTTTATTCTAAACACTTGGCATTCTATTGTATCACCATAAATGTTAAATCACAAATAAACACAGTTTCTTTTTGTATACAATCTTTCATTACCAAATAAACACCATTCTAAATTTTTATCATTTTATCAATCAGAATTCCATATATATTCCTTAATCTTAAAACCCATTTCATCAAATCTATATTTTAACCTCTATTGATTTACCTCTAATTTCCTTGATCTTGTCATGAAATATGCTTCTCGTTATATATAAAATCACTTCAGAATTGGTTCATATTATCATTCATTCCACGTTTCCATCCATAATTTTATCTAGTTCCCAATCTACTTTATTTTGGCTGATTTCCAGCATATTCTCTATTACTCCTAGATCTATTATTTAGCTGGTTCACTACTAAGTTAGTTGTTTTCCAGCATATTTTCCTCAACTTCTCTCGCTGATTCCCAGCATATTCTCCTCCACTCCTAAATCTATTATTTAGCTGGTTCACAGCAAGCTGTTTTCCAGCATAATCTCCTCCATTCCTCCTGCTGATTGCCAGCATAATCTCCTCCACTCCTAAATCTGTTATTTGGCTGGTTCACAGCATTTTAGTTTAGCTGTTCTATTTCTTCTTTATTCTATTTCTTCTTTTTCCCATCTGTCCAAGACTGTTCCTTTTCAAATTCAATATTATCAAAATTAAAAACTCTATAAAATTTAGCTCTTTTGTAACATCTATTCCATATATAGTATCATCGTCCCTTCTTTTGTTGCTGCGCCATTTTCTTTTGTTGCCACGCCTATTAGTTCAATTTTAGTTGTTCCATTTTATTTTATCTTTCTTTCCATCAATAAAACCATCAATAGACAGATTGGGAATCCCCAGAGTCAAATCTCCTTGGTTGTTCAAAGTAATCCAATTTAGATAGCAAGATACATTGTTTCTCTTTCAAAAGCAATCCACAATTTACACTTTCACTTTGTCATGGCAATCCTCCATTTTGTCCATTATATAATTGTCCGCTTGTCCTTTCCCCTTAGTTTTTTAAGATTCCTGCCTTATCGCCTCTCCCCTCTTTCTCTCTCCAAGTGTAGTCCATTCCAATTTAAAGAGATTTCAAAGTTTTGTAACTTTCCAACAGTTATTCCAAATCAGTCCATAATAAAAGTAACTCCTTGATGGGTCTCTTCCTCCTGCAAATTATCTTACTAAGTCTTCTTGCCCCAATTTATTTTATTATTTATTGTTTATTAAATTTTTATACCGCTCTTCTCCCGAAGGACTCAGGGCAGTGAACAGCCAAGATTAAAATACATACAATATGAAAATTAAAATAATTTAAAACATAATTAAATCAATTTGGCTTCCCCAATTTAAAACCCCTTACCCATAAAATTAACCAGTTAAAAATTTTAAACCAGCCCAGCTTGCTGAAATAGAAAAGTCTTCAGGGCCCGGTGGAAAGTACGGAGGTCCAGGATCAGTCATATCCCTGGGGGTAGCTCTTTCCAGAGGGCGGTGCCCCCACAGAGAAGGCTCTCCCCCTGGGGGCCACCAGTTGACATTGTTTGACTGATGGCACCCTGAGGAGACCCTCTCTGTGGAAGCATATTGGCTGGTGGGAGGTTATCTGTAGCTCTAATTAAGGCTAAGGGCTCATTTGTAAAAGTCCATTTTGCTGTTCCTGCCTGGATTAATATCACTCATCTGACTTCCAAACACTTCACTCTTTTTTCTCCAATCTTCCTCCTGCACAATGCTTCTCAGCTTTGCCTCGGCTTCAAGGCAGCTGCCATGGCTGCCGCTTCCCCGCCACCAACTCAGAGGGTTTCCTCCGGCCCCGAGAAACTTGCCCGTTCCTCTTGGCTGTCCAAGGTGTCCCTCTCTTTCTCCTGTCCCTACAGGACAGGATCGGTCCGCAGACTTGTCGGCGGCGGCTCAACAGTCAGGGTTTTCGTGGGGCTCATCAAGAGCCTCGCTATTTCCCTGACTGGATCGCTGCAGCGCCAAACCGGAAGTCCCAATCCTTGATTTATTTATTGATGTGGCCAATCCATCTGTTCTCTCTGCTCCTTTTGCTTGCCATTAATCTGGTCTTCCTCTTTGTTGAGCTGTTGCTTCATTTGCTTGTTTTTCTGTTCCATATTTTTTCCCTGTTCGTATTCAATTTGCTGGCTTGAGTAATCCATTTCATCTAGACTTTCTGTTGCTTCCACCAGTTCATGGGTGGTTTGATCTTTGTTCATTGTTCTTTGCAGAATGTTTTCCATTTTCTCACCTATACCATCAATTGAATCCATAATATTTTGGAACAACGAAGTCATCTCATTAAAAAGTCTTCTCATTTCCGCAGCTGTTCCTTCAACTCCAGTCATGAAAGCGATATAGGTACATTAAACAGTAAAAGTCTCAAATTATGGGTTTCTAATCATTAGCGGATGGCACTTTCCTCTCAAATTTCCATGTTGCCTTTTTTCCAGCAGATATTAATTCCAATCAAAAGCCATTTATTTCAAAACAAAATCTTTTGTTTAAACGGGCCAGTTCTAACATTACTCCATATTCTAATAGCAGTAGCAATAGCACTTAGACTTATATACCACTTCATAGTGCTTTTACAGTTCTCTCTAAGTGGTTTACAGAGTCAGCATATTGCCCCCAACAATCTAGGTCTTCATTTTACTCACCTCGGAAGGATGGAAGGCTGAGTCACTTAAGTCGGTGAGATTTGAACTGCTGAACTGCAGCTAGCAGTCAGCTGAAGTAGCCTGCAGTACTGCACTCTAACCACTGCACCACCTCAGCTCTAAATAATCCAAGCTGTTTTCCAAGATCTTTAAATCTTCTCTGTAAGTTTAGTCTTTTATTCTGGTTTCCCAGAGTTTCTTTTATAAAGTGTCTTTCTTATTTCCACCTCTGGTAAGCGTAAGACAATAAATAGTTAAAGTCACAGCCCTCCACCAGATATCCTTTTCCTCCTCTAAATTTCCAAGGGTCTAGAAGACATTTTTCTTTTCCTCAGTAGATGGCGCTTTCAGCTTGCTTTTCAACATAAATCTTGGAAGTGCTTATTTTTGCAACTTAAACAATGATCTCACTCAGAAACAAACTCTGTTTACTATTCTCTTCGCTCCTACACTTTCTTAGATGTTCTGGATGTCCCCAGCTTTGTGGCAGCCATGTTGACTGCAGCTGCTCCTCATCTTCAGATGAGGGGGATTTTCCAAGTCAGGGAGGAGAGATGCGGCTGTCCTCGACCTGCAAGTCACCCCCCTTTGCTTTACCTGCAGCCACCTACAGAGTGGCTATGACTCCTTTTGGAGCCCTCCAATAGGGAGAGCTCTAAGTGGGGCCACAAAGCTCATGGTCCTCACCTCAGACACCACCAGAGGTACTCCTGCTCTGTATTTTTAAAACTCCTTCCCTGGCTCAATCCTGTCAAGAACAAGGAGAGATTCAATCTAGAAACAAGAAGGAATTTTCTGACAGTGAGAACAATCAATCAATGGAACAGCTTGCTTTCAGAAGTTGTGGGAGCTTCATCACTGGATGCTTTCACAAAGAGATTGCACTGTCATTTGTCAGAAATGGTGTAGGGGGAGGGAGCATGGCCAGCACTACAGCAACACAGCATGAAACTTCAGGGTTCTAAAGATATAGCGGATATCACAGCTATTTGGGGGGTCCTTCAGGGTCATAGCTGTCTTGTATTCTTGGTGAAGAATGGAGGCACAAGCTGGTCCTCACCTCAGGGACCAGGGAAAACACAAAGTCCCTGAAGTTCTGGCAAATATCCTTCAACTCAGTGGCTGGGAAGACAGCCAGGGAGCTGTCATAAACTGTGGTGGCCACACAGAATGAGAAAAGAAGAAAACAAGGTGAAACTTCTGGGTGAGAACAAATTGCTGTCTTGGAAATAAGATTCCTTTTGTAAAAAAAAAAAAATTTACTCCCTGACTTTAAAAAACTTTACTTGAGAGAGAACGGCAAAAGAGGAGAGGGGAGGAGCGGATTGAAGGCTATCTCCCCTCCTCCGGCAGTAGCGGCGAAAAAGCAGAAGCCATTAATGAAAATAATTGACAAAGTTTGAAAATTGAGTTTTAATGAATAGAAAGCAGATTGGGCAGAGTGGGATTTTTTTGTGCCAAGTTTGATGTATGACTGAACTTTGAAATCCTGAGATTTGTATCTGAAAAACTAAAAAATTGGACTGCATATAACAAGATAATTGGAATAATTGGGAATAAATTGTAGTGCCATCTAATGGTGCTAAAGAAAATTCAACAATTAAATTGAACAAAGAAGAAGATAAAAATGGAATGACCTTGAACAATGTTTTGAGAAGTCTGATAAGAAATGGTCTGGTGATTTTGTAGCAGAGAAGAAAAAAGCAAAAAAATTATAAAGCTAAAAACTGAACTGCCTGCCTGTTGTTTTGTGGATTTATAAATCATGGAATGGTGTATTTGGTCCTTTTTTTAAATTGGATTTTTTTCCCTTCTCTTTGGAATTAAATTTTTGGAGATTAGCTTCTTTTTTTCTCTCTCCTTGGAAATTTTATCTCTCTCTCTCTCTCTCTCTCTCTCTCTCTCTCTCTCTCTCTCTCTCTCTCTCTCTCTGGTTTTTCCTTTTCTCTTCTTTTTTTACTTTTAACACTCTTTTTTGGTGATAGATATATTTTTATTTTTTGTCCTTTTTTATACTTTTGACTTTCTTGGCTCTTTTTGATTTTCAAATCTGTACTTTGAACTTTTTGTTATATCCCTTTTTTCTCTGCTTTGTGGATTAAGGTAACAAGAACCTGAAAATTTTGATTGTGGATTGGACTTTGATTTTAAACCTGGAGGTAATTAAGAGGCAAATTTGAATTTCAAAGTCAAATCATTTGGATTACAAATTGGGTGGTTTGAATTTAAAGAACAAAATGAAGAAAACAACACAACATCTATCTTCACCATCAATATCAACAGCAACCAACTCCACAGGACAAAAAATAGCTAAAACTACAACACAGCAAGAGAAAACTAATACCGAATTAAAAAATATGTTATAGACCATATACAAAGACCTCAAGGAAAGAATAAACAAAGTAGTTGAGAAAATTGAAAAAATGGATGGAGAATTGAAGGAAGTTAAAGATATGATAGGGAAAAATGAACAACGACTGAAGATATTGGAAGAAAAAGCAGAAGCAACAGAGAAAAAAGTGGAGGAGATGGATTATAGATTTGCAACCATTGATTGGAAAGGACAATTATAACTGTCAAAATGGATAAAGCTGATTATTATTTAAGATTTCAGAACATCAAAGAAGAAAAGGGAGAGAACTTAGCAGAAAAAATTGCAGAAATATTAGCGGAGGCAATGGAAGAGGACAAAGAAAAGATATTAAGTGGAATTGATGAGATATATAGAGTGCATACAAGATATGCAATGAGAAATAGTTTACCAAGAGAAATACATGTCAGATTTACCAAGAAAGCATTAAGAGCAGAGATACTGCAATTGATGGGAAATGCAACAATAAAGCACAAAGGTAGAGAGATAGCGGCACTAAAACAAATTCCAAGAAAAGTTAGTGACTTAAAAAAAGAATATCAATGTCTTACAAAATGTCTGATTAAAAGAGGAGTGAATTTCAGATGGTTGGTGCCAGAAGGAATCTTGGTGAACTGGCAGGAACAAAGACACAGATTAGATACAATAGAGAAAGCAGAAACATTCTACGAACAATACATAGGATTCCAAGAGGAAGGAAGATCAAGTGAAGAAAGAGGGATTGGACAACAGGAAGGAAAAAAAGGAACAATTAAAAGAGACAACTAAAGAACAGGAAGAAAGAGCAATAAGAGAAGGAGCAAGAGAGAAACAAGTTAAAGATCAAAGGGAGATAAGAGTGACTAGATCTACACAACAAGTAAATAAGAAAGAAATGGAAGAAAAAATTAAAATGATATCAATGAATATAAATGGATTAAATTCGGTGATAAAAAGAAGAAGAATATTTAATAAATTAGAGAAGCTAAAATTAGAGATTTTATGTTTCCAAGAAGTCCACGTTAGAAAACAACACAAAAAAACTTTTGGAGTGACAATGCACCACAGGCATTGAAGGACGTTTCTTTGGGATCGTCAGCCTCGTGAGCTCGTAAAACTGCCAAGACAACGTAAATCTGCTGTCTAGCAGTTTGGAAACTTTCCCCTCGGTAGAAGAGGGGGAGGTGAGCAGCCGGACGAAGGTAGAGCTCCCCAAAAGCCCCAGGAATAATTCTGGAGCTTGGAGGGTGAGAGCTCCCTAGAAGCCTGACAGATCCAGGACTCTTCTGCTTTTAAGCAGAACAAGACGCCGCTACCACCCCTGCAGTGGGTGGTCGTGGAATTAACAGTGAATTCAAAAGCAGGCAGAGCAAAGACAGGAGTTACAGGAATCGCAAGTACTGAACTTTAACTCTGTATCTATACTTCTTCCTTCTGAGGCTATTTTGTAAAACAAAGAGGAAAGGAAATGGCGCCGGAACTCTAGAAGGGTGTGAAAACGAAAGTTAAGAGGAAAGTGTTTGTTAACATTGACAGCCTCATTTAAAATTAATAGACCTTGGCTTAAAACAATTAAGACTTCAGGATTAAAGAATACAGTATTGACTTTTAACAAATTATGGCGGCCTCCACGATGACTCCACAGCCGCGGAGCCCCGGAGATCGGGCATTTCATCCTACGGACCGACTGCAGGAGGTGAAGGAGTTAAGGTGGTCCGGGGAGTCTAACTGAGCCGGATGGAGAACTGAGGAAGCCGAGGGAATCATCTATAGCGACCCAAGCCTCCCTTTGATTTGATGGCGGCCGGAAAAGAGCTGGGCTGCCGGGGGAGTGCAGGAAGCAGAGGGCGATGGACCCGGCACCCGGAGGCTCGGAGGCCTGTAGGCCGCTTCAAACAGTTATTTAGCCCAGATTTGAGGCTGGGGTGTATGGTCCAGTGGTCAGCTGCGCCTGAAAACCCCCCATAGGACGGAGACCTGGGAAGATCGTGGCAGAATTTGCTCGGAGAAGACGGGCAGGACTATTGGGGGTGATTTGGCCCGGAACATCGAAGGGAGTTGGGGAGTGATAGAGGGGGATTGCCAATTACCATCTGGTTTCCCCCTCAGATTCGCTCCCCCCTCTATGAAAATGGCCTCCCCCCGTTGCTGCCTGGACTCTCTATTAGGTCGGCCCATTTTCCCATCATTATTGACTCTGGGACTTTATTATCACCCTCCTGAATTTTTTATGTTTGATCTCTATCTCCTTCTGCTGCTGGCTAGTTTATTCCTGCCGCCCGATTACCACCTTTAGGCCTTGGCTCGGGGGAGGAGAGATTGCAGGCTGGAAGGAGAAGCTGAGAGTCCAGGTCAAGGACTGCTGTTCCATCTGCAGGGAGAGAGTGACTATTGTTGGCCTTTGACATCCAGCCGCTGTGAGAGAATGGCTGTGGCCATCCGCCTGCACTGCAATTATCTGATCTGGTTGCCCCATCACTGTGAGAGAGTGAAGGGGCTCCAGCTTCATCCTGGCCAGCCTTTTTTGCCATCTCTCACCTCAATGACTATCTTTAAATATTGCTGACATCCAAAGTTCCCCCTTTTCATCTCATCATACTTGTATGGCTTATACCTCGGCAGATTTGCTCGCGCTGTGAGATGCCCCCCTCTCGCGGCGATGGCCTTCCACTTTATCGGAGGCCTACCTTAAGGATGGGCTTTGGAGCCCTGAGAGGTGGCATGTTTTAAAGCGGGGATTGAGGGGTTATTTAATTAGGGTTTTTAATAATCTTTTAAGGGGAACTGGGAGGGCGACCAAAGGGGATGGGGGGGGGTAATCCACCTAGTTCAGGGCCCAGCCCGGCACAGGGTAATGGTTTGGAGGGCGCAGGATGAGGGATTGGGGATATCATCAGCACGGTGGATGGGAGGGGCAGATATGGCGGGAGCAGAGGACCTTATCTTGTGCCGGGGGTGCGCACTCGCTACTTGAGAGCGATTGCGCGCCCCGGTCCTCAAGGCTCCCCTTGGATACTAGGTGGCTCAGATACTCAGGACCTGGGCCTCCGGCTGATGCTGTGCAATGCCAGGTCCGTGGTAAATAAGGCCCCCCCTCATTTACGATCTTATTCAAGAGGGGGGAGCGGACCTGGCGGGTATTACGGAGACCTGGTTGGGCCCGGAGGGAGGGGTCCCTCTGGTTGAGATGTGCCCACCAGGCTTCAGAGCATTCCATCAGCCGAGGGCCCAGGGGAGGGGCGGGGGGTGGCGGTTATTATTAAAGAAGGTCTTGGTCCGAGGGAGACCACTGTGCCACAGATTGCCGGATGTGAGTCCCTCTTTGTGAGGTGGGGTCATGGGGTTCAGATGGGCTTGCTGCTTACGTACCTGGCTCCCTGCCACGTGACAACGGCCCTGCCCGAGCTACTCGATGTGATAGCCACGGTGGCAGTTGATACACCCAGGCTTATGGTCATGGGTGATTTCAACCTGCCGTCCGTTGGTGAAATGTTGGAGATAGCTCGGGAGTTCATGGCTTCCATGACGGCCATGGACCTGACCCAGTTAGTTCATGGCCCCACTCACAGGGGGGGACACACGCTGGATCTGATTTTTGTCTCTGGCCAGTGGTTGAGTGGTCTTATTATAGGGGATATAGACATGAAACCCTTGTCATGGTCAGATCACTCACTCCTTCGTCTGGACCTTCGAACCGCTACACCCCGCTGCAGGGAGGCAGACCCAATTAGATGGATCCGCCCCAGGCACCTGATGGATCCTGATAGGTTCCAGATGGAGCTTAGGCCAATTCCTGAAGATCTGGCACACGACTCGGCCAAGGACCTGGTAGCTGCCTGGGATCGGGCAGCTGGTGGGGCCTTGGATCGAGTTGTGCCTGTGCAGCCTCTGACCCGGTGTCGATCCCTCACGGCTCCTTGGTTCACCGAGGAGCTGAGGGAGATGAAACGCCGGAAAAGACACCTAGAGAGCAGTTGGAGGGCCAGTCTCGCTGAATCTGACCGAACACTGGTAAGGTCGCATATTAAGACTTACCTAGTGGCGATAAAGACAGCAAAGTTTAATTATTTTCCGCCTCTATTGCGTCATCAGGGAATCATCCGGCCGCCCTGTTCAGGGTAACCCGCTCCCTGCTCCATCCGGGAGCGCGGGAGGATCCCTTGGAAGGCAGGGCAGAGGATTTCGGACAATACCTGTATGACAAAATCGCTCAGATCCGGGGGGATTTGGACTCTGACTGGGTAGATCAGGGCAGGGTGATGAGGAATAGTCTTGAGAATGTTACCTGGGAGGAGTTTGATGCTATGACTCCCGATAATGTGGACAGGATTTTGGGGAGACTTAGTGCGGCCACATGTTTACTGGACCCGTGTCCCTCCTGGTTGGTACTGGCCTCCCGGGAGGTTACACGAAGCTGGCTCCAGGGTGTTATCAACGCTTCGCTGAGTGAGGGTCACTTCCCCGCCACCTTGAAAGAGGCGGTGGTGAGGCCTCTCTTCAAGAAGCCATCCCTGGATCCAGCAATATTGGCTAACTACCGTCCTGTCTCCAACCTTCGCTTCCTGGCGAAGGTTGTTGAGAGTGTGGTCGCGCGACAGTTTCCGCAATTCCTGGAGGAAACATCCTAACTAGATCCGTTCCAGTCGGGTTTCAGGCCTGGGCACAGCATAGAAACGGCATTGGTCACGTTGGTTGATGATCTCTGGAGGGCTCGGGACAGGGGTTGCTCCTCTGTTCTGCTCCTGTTAGACCTCTCAGCGGCTTTTGATACCATCGACCATGGTATCATGCTGCACCGGTTGGAAGAATTGGGGATGGGGGGCACCGTGTTACGGTGGTTCTCCTCCTTTCTCTCCAACCGGTCGCAGTTCATGTTGGCAGGGGGGCAGAGGTCGACCTCAAGGCCTCTTATATGTGGAATGCCTCAGGGGTCAGTCCTCTCGCCCCTCCTGTTCAACATTTATGTGAAGCCGCTGGGTGAGATCATCCGTGGCTTTGGGGTGAGATACCACCAGTACGCTGATGACACCCAGCTGTACATCTCCACCCCAGGCCACCCCAACGATGCCCTTGAAGTGATGTCCCAGTGCCTGGAGGCTGTGCAGATCTGGATGGGGAGGAACAGGCTCAAGTTCAACCCTTCCAAGGCTGAGTGGCTGTGGCTCCCGGCATCCCGATATAGTCAGTTGACTCCATCACTGACTATTGGGGGCGAGTCCTTGGCCCAAACAGAGAGGGCTCGCAATCTGGGAGTCCTCCTGGATACGCAGCTGTCCTTGGAGGAACATCTGACGGCTGTAACCAGGGGGACCTTTTGTCAGGTTCACCTGATTTGCCAGTTGCGGCCCTTTCTTAATCGGGATTCCCTGTGCACAGTCACTCATGCCCTCGTCACCTCTCGCCTTGACTACTGCAACACTCTCTACATGGGGCTCCCCTTGAAGAGCACCCGGAGGCTCCAGCTGGTCCAGAACGTAGCAGCGCGGGTAGTGACGGGAGCAGCATGGCGCTCCCATGTAACACCGCTCCTGCATGAGCTGCACTGGCTCCCAGTGGTCTTCCGGGTGCGCTTCAAGGTGTTGGTTATCACCTTTAAAGTGCTCCATGGCATCAGGCCTAGCTATCTTCGAGACCGCCTGCTGCCACCGACGACCTCCCATCGACCTGTGCACTCCCACAGAGAGGGCCTCCTCGGGGTGCCATCAGCCAAACAGTGCAGGCTGGTGACCCCCAGGGGGAGGGCCTTCTCTGTGGGGGCACCTACCCTCTGGAATCAATTGCCTCCAGAGATAAGGAGAATCCAAGACCTCAGTGCCTTCCGCCGTGCCCTTAAAACCTTCCTTTTCCAGCAAGCCAGGCTGGCCTAATTTTTTAAGTGTTTTTAAGTGTTTTGTTTATCGTTTTTAATTAATGGGGCCAAATTTATATATACTTTTAATTGTATTTTAATATTTGTATTTGATGTTTTTACTTGGCTGTTCACCGCCCTGAGTCCTCAGGGAGAAGGGCGGTATACAAATTCAAAATAAAATAAAATAAAATAAAAATAAATAATATCTACTAAGGATTGGGAATTAATTGGACTTATTGGACTTATTGATTTGGCTGTTGTAAAAGTGCAATTTGAAAATTAAAAAATGGCCTCAAAGCAAATAAAAATTGGAGTTACTAAAAGTGCTGGGGCATCACCAGCTCAATCATCTAAACTGCAATCTTTGATAGCCCCAGCGGATACACAATGATTGACACTAGAAGCCCTTCAGGAGGCTTTAAAGGTGCAAGCCTCTGTTCTAGAAGGAAAAATTACATCCGTTTTTGAGGAAAAAATTAAAGACGTGTCTGAGGAGATGGCTGAAATTAAGGAAATAATCCGAACTCGAAATAAAGAAATAAGAGAAGACATTGTTTTGGTGCTTCAGGGTCTGGCAGGTCATGTTGAATCATTGGAGGAAAAGGTGGAAGAAATTAATCAGTCTAATGTGAATTTGGAGAATAAAATGGGCGAGGTTCAAACTAAGATGGAAAAGGCAGACGCAGAAGTTACAATGATACAATATAGAGTGATGGAGTTTGCCCTGAGAGTAAGAGGTCTGAGAGAAAATAATCAAGAGAACCTGAGAGAGATTTTTGCAGAAGCTTTTGCACAGCTAACTGGAGACTCAAAGGCAGAGTTTGAATGGCAAATAGATAAAATCTATCGTGTTAACTCATGGGTTGCCAAACAGAGACAATTACCAAGAGATATTGTAATTTACTTTACTACAAGGAGGATACGAAATGAAATCTTACAAGCTTCTTACAAAAATAAACTCCAAGTGGCATGACAGGAGGTTTTAGTACTGAAAGAAATTCCCCCCAAAATGTTGAGAACTAGAAAGGATTATGCATTTCTCAGAAAATGCCAGATGCAGTACAGATGGGAGGTTCCAGCTGGATTGGTGGTGAATTACTCAGGAGAAAGATATTGTCTTAATACAGTTTGGAAGGCTAGAGATGTTTACATCAATGCACTAAAGGCTGGACGCCCACCATGCCCAGAAGTTAGAAGAAGAAAAGAAGCAGAGGAGGCAAGAAAGGGGGAGAAGGAAGGTATGCAGGCACAAGGCCAAGGAGGGGCTTTGATTATGCAAGAAGATTTATTGCAACTTTCGGGTACTGTTCAAGCTTTGGAATTATCTGAAAAAATAGAAGGACCAAAGGATTAAAGACAAACTCAAGCGGCAGCCAAACGTAAAGAACAAGAACAAGAATTAAAGGCACAGCAAACTCAGATAATAATTCAAGAAACTACAAATACAGAAGCAATGGGAGGAGCAAGGCCGAAGAAGAAAATCCATGAAGATTTTCAGTTGGCGCTCAAAAAGCTTCAGGGGGCCAAGAATGGCAATTAGATTCTTAACGTGGAATGTTAATGGCTTAAATTCACCGCAGAAGAGAAAGAAAATATTTCATTATCTGAAACATTTTAAAAATGATGTAATTTGTTTGCAAGAAACACATATTAGAACAAGAGACCAAAAATATTTGATAAATGCAGGATTGGGAACACATTTTGTTGCATCTGCGCCAGAGAAGAAAAATGGTATAGTAATATATTTAAGGAAAGACTTAATCGCTAAATCAATTGAAGTAGATGCTCAAGGAAGATATATAGCAATTGAACTTTTAATAGAAGGAAAGAAAATACTCTTAATAGGAGTATATTCACCCAATCAACAACAAGAAAAATTTTACAAGTTGCTGCACACAAAATTAATACAATGGGACTATAAATCGTGTATACTGTTGGGTGATTGGAATGGAGTATTGGACACAAGAATGGACAAGAAGGGCTTCTGCAAAATATTCAAATGCAAGCAAGATTGCCTAAATCCTTTTTTGATATGATGGATGATATGGAGCTGAGAGATATTTGGCATGAACGGAATGCTAAAGAACAAGACTTTACATTTTTCTCAGACACGCACCAATCCTTTTCTAGAATTGATTTTATATTAATTACAAATGATTTTCTTTCTAGGGTGAAGAAGACAAAAATATGTCCAAGAATTTTAACAGACCATAGCCTGGTTTGGATGGAATTGGAATATGGAAAGGGTTCCAGGAGGTCTTGGCAGTTAAATGAAAATCTATTTAGATATGAAGAAAATGTGAAAGAATGTAAAAAAATTAATGAAAGAATTTTTTGTTATGAATATGCATAAGGGTACACCCATGGAAATGGTTTGGGATGCAAGCAAAGCATACATGAGAGGTGTTTTAATATATTTGAACAATACATATAGACGTAGACAGGTGAAAAAACGGATGGAATTAGAAGAGGAAATAAAAAAGAAAGAGCAGGCATTAATATTGAATCCAGCAGATAAGAAAATAAAAGAAGCAATTATCTTATTGCGAGGGCAATTTAAGATGTTGATGTCAGATCAGGTAGCAACTAATTTACAATATGCTAAACACAATACTTTTTGCAATGCGAATAAACCAGGTAGATGGTTAGCATATTTACTAAGGAAAAAACAAAAGTCTTGTACTATAGAGAAAATAGAATATAAAGGTAAAGAGATGTATCAACAAAATATGATTTAAAAAGCATTTATAGAATTTTATACGAAGTTGTATGCTAGTGATAAAATTCAGGGTATAGAAATAGATATCTACAGAAGGAGAATATCTCTATACTTACAGATGAGCAAAGGGAAAAATTGAATCAACCGATAACTTCAGAGGAAATTTTCTTGGCTAAAGATTGGTAAGGCTCCTGGAACAGATGGATTGACAGCCGTTTATTATAAAAATTTGCAGTTAGAAATGGTGGAACCTCTTAAGGAACTATTTAGTAGAATACAATTTGGAAGAAATGTACCCCCATCGTGGAGAACAGCCTTTATTTCTTTGATCCCGAAGAAGGACCAAGACCATGAAAATGCAAACAAGCCAGGATGATGGTTGGCATATAAGATGAAAAAAGAAAAAGATGGTTGGGAGACTTCCGGTGGCTCCGCGAACGCTGATGTACGCTCCTTTAGGAGCTCCAGCCCCGTGATTCCGTTAGCCGCTAGAACACCGAAAATCAGCTGTCTAGCGGCTCAAAACTCTCCCCCAGGGAAAAGGGGGGAAAGAAGAGCAGAAGGGTCTGGGTAGAGCTCCCCTAGACCCCCAGGTTTTTTTTTAAGCCTGGGGTTTGCAGGGTGAGAGCTCCCTGAAAGCCCTTCAGTGCTCCGGATCCGGGATGAGTCTGCTTTATGCAGAATGAGGCGTTGTGACCACACTAGCAATGCAATTTTAAGGATTATAAGAATCTTTGATCAGAGCAAAATCAGGAGAACAAAAAATGCAAGTACTGAACTTTAACTCCGTTTAAAAGGGGAAAAAATGGCGCCTAAAGGCGTGAAAATGAAACTTATGTGAAAGTGCTTGTTAACGCTTGCAACATTGTTAAAGCTATTGGATTACACATCAAGAAAAAGATTTAAAGTGGAAGTGGAATGGAAAGGCTATGGTATTGACCTCAACTAATTTACACTTTTAAATTGTGTGAAAACAATTGGACTTATTGCCCTGATAGCTGAATAAATACAAAGTGAAAATTGAAATATGGCTGACATCAAGGATGGAGGATCATTATTATATGAGTCAGCAAACTCACAAGTTGTGACTGTAAAGGTTTTACAAGAACTTTTAAATTTTTATACTTCTGTTATATTAGAATCAATTAAGAGGACTGTTCAAAATCAAAATTTGGAGAATAACAATGATTTGCTGGCTGGAAAAGAGGAAGAAATTAATCAGGCTAATGTGACTTTGGAGGATAAAAAAGAGGCTGTCAGGATTAAAATGGAGGTTAGCACAGTGCAAATGGAGGTTTTGGTAGAGGCTTCCATGCAACCAATTGAAAAGCAGCAAGTAGACTCTTTACTGCAGACTGATAAATTTTACCATGACAATTCTTGGCTTTACAGACAGAATCAATATTTAAGGAATGAAGTGACTGATTATATAAGCAGGAAGAGTCAAAATGGGGGTTCCAAATTAAAGGAAATAATTCTAAGAAGAGAACAAATTCCAGAGATACATCAACCTCAAAATCAAATTCAAAAATTCTCAAAAATAAAAGCAGGGGGAGGAGCAATGCTGAAGAAGAAAGTATTATTGAAGAAGAAGGACTGGAAAAAATATAGAAAGAAGGAAGATTAATTCCTTTTGGGGAGAATTTTAGTAATAAATCTGAAAAGTTTACTGAAATTAGTATTTTTAAAGTTTATCTTAAGACAATGATATAAAGGAAGTGTTTTATTATATTTAGTTTTGGATATAATTTAAGGGATAGCCTTTTGAGGGTTATATTTTGAAGAATGTTTTATTGAAGTAAAAATGTTTAACTAAAAATGGATAACTTTTTAAAAGTTATTGAGGTATTCAAATGGTTAATTTAAAATTTAGTGGATAGCTTCCTGAAAGTTTTGAAACTTATATTTTGAAGAATGAGCTCAAGATTTAGAAATAACTTAACCCAATGGATTAACAGTATTTTAAGGTTATATTCTGAAGAATGTTTTATTGAATTAAAAAGGCTTAATTAAAATTGGATAGTTTTTTAAAATAGTTAACTTAAAATTTAATGGATAGCTTTTTAAAAGTTTTGAAACTTATATTTTGAAGAATGTCTTATTGATGTATTAAGAGATTTTAAAATGTTTAACCTAAGATTATAGTATTTTCAAAAGGTATATGTGACAAAATGTTTAAGTTAGACATAACTTAACCCAATGGATTAATAATATTTTTTTAAAAAAAAGATATGCTTTAAAGAAAGTTTTAAAATGTTTAACTTAGAATTTTACAAGGGAGTAATGTTGAACAATCAGAAATTGGCAAGTGGTTTATGTATGACCAAAGAGGATAAATGTTTAATTTATTAGGGAGTAATACTGAAAAAGAAGGTATGGAAAGGATTTTAGTAACAAATGTGAAATGTGATAAGAGAATTTATAAAAGGAAGATTGATGAATAATTTTTAAAAGGGGAGTTAAAGAGCATGGGGGAGTTTTGAATCTTGTAGTAAGTTAGCATATTTTAGCTTATGTTTGTTAAATGTTATACCCTGTTTTTGCTCTGGGAAGTCGAGGGGGTGCGGGGAGGGGGGCTTGAAGGTTGTGTGGGGATTAAATTGTTGAAAAATTATTAATAAAATAAAAATAAATAGATAAATGTATTAGTAGAGAAGTAAGAAATGTGGGGGAAATGTCATAATAAATGAAATGATAATATCAAGATATGACAAATATTGGAGGAGTAAGAACAAGACATAAAAGATGTACTCAGATGATACACTGAATGATTGATTATGTATTGTTTGTTTGTTTGTTTATAAAATAAAAAAAACTTTTTAAATAAAAAAAAGAAAAAGATGGTTGGCATATAAAATGAAAAAAGAAAAAGGAAAAAAAATCAATTATTAGATTAAGATGGAAGAATATGCTATCAAATTGAGGAAAATAAAAAAGTAATTGAGAAATATTATTAAAATTTATACCAGCAAGAGATGGTGGCAGAAGGAAAGATACTTAAAAAAAGCTAAAATACCTAAAATTCCAGAAGAATTTAAAAAGTTGTTAGAAGAAAGAATATCGATGATGGAATTGATGGAGGGAATTAAGAAACAAAAGAATGGTAAACCACCAGGACCAGATGGATTGCCAGCAGAATTATACAAAATGTTGCAAGATGTATTAAGCAATGTAATGTTACAAATATTTAATGATTTATTGTTAAAAGCCAAAATTCCGAATTCATGGATGGAAGCATATATAACTCTTATACCAAAAGAAGAGTCGGATTTACAACAAATAAAGAACTATAGACCAATCTCATTATTAAATGGGGATTACAAAATTTTTGCATCAATTATGGCTGAAAGTTTGAAGAGACTATTAAATGAATTTATACATCTGGATCAGAATGGTTTTCTACCTAAAAGTCAGATTAGGGATAATATGTGAATTATATTGGACACATTGGAATACTATGAAGCACATCCAGAAAAGCAAATGGCATTGTTATTTTTGGATGTGCAGAAAGCCTTTGATAATGTGAACTAGCAATTTATGACTACACAATTGCAAATGATGGACTTCGGGGATAGGTTTATAAATATGGTTAAAACTATATATAAAGGTCAATCGGCAAAAGTGATTGTGAATGGTGAAATGACAGAAAAAGTAGATATTAGAAAAGGAACTAGACAAGGATGTCGGTTATCTCCATTGCTATTCATATTGACATTAGAAATTTTAAACAGAAAGATAAGACAAGATAAAGAAATAAAAGGAATGAAAATCAAAAAAAAAGAATACAAACTACAAGCCTTTGCAGATGATTTAGTGTTTATCCTGGAAGAACCAACAGAAACAGGTCCAAAGTTAATTGAGCAAATAGAGGAATATGGAGAAGTAGCGGGATTGAAAATTAATAAAGACAAGACAAAAATCATAGTTAAAAATATGAGAGAAAAACAAAAAAGGCAACTAATGGAGAAGTTAGATGTTCAAATAGTAAAGAAAGTGAAATATTTGGGTATTCAATTAACTTCAAGGTGTATAACGGTGAAGGAAGATAATTATTATAAACTGAGAAATCAAATTGAAATAGTCTTGGAGAAATGGAAAAATTTGCAATTATCACTAATGGGAAGAATAGCCTTAATTAAAATGAATATTCTACCAAGAATCTTTTTTCCCCCCAAACAATACCGATAAAGTTGGAGAAAAAATATTTTGAGAATTTGAACAAAAGGATGTGGAAATATGTATGGCAAGGGGGAAAAAGCAATAATTAAACTTAAACTGCTTCAAGATTCTAGAACTAGAGGTGGGTTTGGACTACTAAATTGGGAACTATACTATCAAGTGGTGACGTTAACCTGGGTTAAAGAAAGGATTTTATTGAGAAATACAAGAATATTGACTCTGGAAGGACATAATTTGCAACTAGGGTGGCACACTTTCCCTTAGTATGGGAAAAATAGGATACGTGGGTATTTTCAGAGACATTGCATAAGGAATGGTTTGCTAACAACATTGGAAAGAGTGAAAGAAAGACATTATATGAAGATACCAATGTGGCTTTCAACAATAGAAGCTTTGACACATCCAATATTATTAACATGGAAAATATTGTGAGATATAAGGATATTTTAACAGAGAAGGGAGAACTAAAACAGAAATAAGAATTAGAAAAACAAGGGATTGAGACAGATTGTTATACACAACTGTAAATACAATCAAGATATGATAAAGATTTGAAACAGTATGGTTTTAATTTGGAAAAATCAGAATTGGACGAGATATTGACTGGGACAGATGAAAAAATGATTACGAAATTGTATATTACTTATTGCAAATCAGATTAGAAGAGGAAGAAGTAAAAGAGACAATGATAGTATGGGCAAAAGGCTTTGGTTATACGCTAGAACTAGAGAGATGGCAACAACTATAGGAAAGGAATTATAAATTAACAATGGCAACTGCATATAAAGAAAATTTATATAAAATGTTTTATAGATGGCATATGTCACCAGAAAGATTAGCAAAAATGTTTAAAGATAAATCAGCTAAATGTTGGAAATGTTTTCAATTGCTGGGATCATATTATCATATGTGGTGGACATGTATGGAAGCAAAAAATTATTGGGTTAGAATACAGACATAGTTAGAGGAAATGTTGCACCAGCATATAGAGTTAAAACCAGAGGCATTTTTATTGGGTATATTACCGGAAAAATATAATAAAGAAGATACATATTTGATTATTCATACAATAACAGCGGCGAGAATTGTATTTGCACAAAAGTGGAAGACAGAAAAAATCCCATCAGAAGGAGAGGTAATAAAGGAGATTTTAGAATGTGCAGAAATGAATAGGTTAACATTGAGAATAAAAAATAAAGAGGAACTGGTGTATTTCAAGACATCAACCGGGGATGATTTTATGCATGGTTAGAAAATAGAATTATTACTATATTTTTTGTATGTATATAAAGTCAATAAAATATCTATAAAAAAATAAGAAAGAAAAGAAAGTAAAAATCGGGATTGCTCGAATATCACCTTGGAAAATACTAAACTAAAATGAATACAACAATAGAGAGAGAATGGAGAGGGATAGAGGAGAGAAGAGAGGAAGGAGAGAGAGAGAGAAAGAAGAAAGGGAAAAGGAGAGGAAGAAAGAGTGGGGAAACAAGAGTAGCAGAGAAGATTAGAAGGGAGGAAGAAGGGAGGTGTGGGGAAGGAAGGGGAAGGAGAGAAGGAGAAGGAGAGGAGGAAAGAAGAAAGTAGAAGAGTAGATGGAAGAAAGGACAGAAGGGAAAGAGAGGAGAGGGAGAAGAAGGATTGTTGTAAAACAAGGGAGATGAAATGGTAGAAGAGCAACTCTGAATATAATTAAATTCTTTAGGATGAAGATGGTATTAGTATGAAAGTTAAAATAAAATATGTATGTTAGATAAGAAATTGTACATTTAAGATATGTTTATGAGAAAAATAAAAAATAAAAAACTTTTTCAAAAAAAGAAATGGTGTAGGGTCTCCTGCATGGGCAGGGGATTGGACTAGATGACCTACAAGATTCCTTCCAACTCTGTTAATCTGTATGATCTGTAAATTTCAATTGTTTCTGTGCTGACTATATTCCTGCAGTTTTGTTATTGCAACTAAATAGCCTGTTAAATGGTCTTGGCTGTGTGCCTGGGCCAGGGCTATTAACTGAAGAAAGAGAGAAGGGAAAAAACCCTCTCTTGCACTTTAATAGCAATAGCACTTAGATTTATATACTGCTTTACAGCCCTCTCTAAGTGGTTTACAGAGTCAGCATACTGCCCCCAACAATCTGGATCCTCATTTTACCCACCTCAGAAGGATGGAAAGCTGAGTCAACCTTGAGCTGGTGAGATTTGAACTGCCAAATTGCAGGCAGCCGATAGTCTGCAGAAGTAGCCTGGTTTATCATTGAAGTCTGAGTTTTGAAGGGGCTAGAATTTTTCAGCTGAGGAAATGGCTCTGTAGTTATTTCTTCTTTTTGTTTTCCCTTCCTTTGGTTAATTACAAATGAGCAGGAACATCTGAGGTGTGTGTGAACTACTGGAATTGTTAGGCAGGCAAGCAGGCAGCCTTGACTATTCAGTTGGTTCGCAGAACTCCACAAAGAGTTAACAAACAGTTCTCCTGAATTGGTGTGAACTGGTTGAATCCCACCACTGGATAAAATGTCATACAACTGAGAAATACATTTATACATAGAGAAATAATTGAGATTTATTAAGAATGTAGGTTGTGATTCTGCAGCTATTACACATTTAAAAATACATTTATTCATTCCTAATTTCAAATGAGTTGAGTTTCAACTTGTTGTAGGTTGGAATACCTATGTACAGGAAGAATTTTATATGGTTCCCCCCCCCCACATTTTCAGAAACTGTATCTTTAAAAAGAAAAATGATCCCATCATTGATATGCAGATGAGATATTGAGTAAGAGTTGAAATAAACCTTGGCACATTTTAATATTGTAGATGAATTTATCATGAATAAGTTTTCCCCCTCTTATTTCATGGGATAAAAAGATTAATGGAAAAAATAGTTTTTAAGTAGTAAGAATTTTATTGAGATGACTAAAATACCACAATACATGAGCATCCTGTTGCAAATCAGGCTGTATAAAGTGAACGATGAAAAAGGAAAAGACAATTATGCAAAGAGCGGCTGCAGATGTACAGTTTATATTAAATAAAACTGTCAGTAAAAACGAACAGACCAATATAACTAATTTTTTTGGTTCAATGGTGCTTAGGCAAATATGCATAGTTAAGGTATCATACTGTAGATATCAATTGGCATTTGAGGATGAAGAAACAATGGTTCAGAATTCTCATTGTAGATAAAACTGTTATTAGAAAAATTAGTGTGTTTAATTGTTAACATCAGGTTGTCTTTTTAAAATAGTGTATTTTATCAAGGTTGGATAAAGAACAATTTGAAAAAAAGAATAATTTTGACAGAGCATGGGAGACAGCTTGAAGTATGCCATATTTAATATATAAGATATTAATAAGAAAAACATTCCCCCCCATAAAACTGTTGAAAAATTATTGTCTAAATGCTGACACTAGGTTGTCTATGTAAAACAGCATATTTTGATGGACGTGTCAGAGTTCCAAGCAATAAATCCATAGCAAGCAAGACTCCAAGGCATGTAGATTCCTCAAAGAATACTTTTATTGGGAATTATCATATTGGCACATATCTGGTGAAAACCGACTCTAAGGTCTCCCATGGTTTTCACCTAATTAAAAGTAAAAGTTTTCCCACTTTCTTAAAACAATCAGTCACATGGTCAAATCACAGAATAGGCTGGCAGGCAGGTGATATCACTCTGCCTTCTTTCTATCAGGTGTGAGAATGTCCTTGGTTCCCAAGAGAAAATATATTGTTTTGGCTATATGTTCACCTCTATCTCAATTCCCCCCTCTCTATCCCTCAGCTCCACTGTGGCAACACTGAAGCAGTGAAAAATGGCTTCAGTCAAGTCAGCTTCAGGGTTGACAGGACAAACAACTTGAAATAAGAAGTGTTTAACAGAACAAAGCAGACAGATTGAGGTATATCATATTTACTTACATTCATATAAAAGATATTAACAAGTAAAATACATTTGACTATTTGTGGTTAGGTTTCTTTAGTATCCTTATTTTCTTGAAAATCAAATCAGAGTTAATCCTTAACGAAAATGAAAAGTATCTTTTTTTAAAAAAAAAGTGACAACCCCCCTCCCCATATTTTAATTAGGGGTGTACAGTAGATGAGTAAATTCTGGAAATTAGTCTATATCAAATCAAATCTGTTCAAATGAAATGAAATTTTTATTATAGTCAAATTCTTATAGCTAATATAATGGAAATAATGCAAACTATTTCATGAGATTGTGTTAGGTAGGTAGGTAGATAGGTAAAACAATATACAGAAAGATAAATTGCCATATAACTAATAAACAGCTCATTTGTTGAGAAAGAATTCAAATTTAAGAATTTGTTTATTTGTATTAAGAATGTAGCCTGCAATATGTGGCATATTTTGTTTTTTAAAATACTTCTCAATCTTTTTGGACGCTTAAACTTTTAATGAAAGTGAAAATAAGAAAAAAGATCTTATTGGCTATGGTTTCTTAAGGGGCCTAAATGCTTATAAACACAACAAATTTCTTTTTTCTCTTAAGGCATAAAAAGGGAGAAGTTAAAAAACAGATAGGTTTTTAAAAAAAAATTGTTTTCCTTGTTTTCCTATTTTTTTGTTTCTAATGTACATAAACAACAATAAGTAACAATACAATGGATACTTTAGTATGAAGTATTAAGCTTAAGATATTTTAATATTGTAGATGAATTTATCATGAATAAGATTTTTTCCCTCTACTTCAGGGACTATGGGAAAAAAAGACTAATGTAGAAAATTATGTACAAAATATTATCAATTCCACATTCATATAGATTTAAAATTTAAGCAATCTTACATTTATCAACACCAACATTTTAGAAATCATAATTCATATTAACAAATATACCTAAATTTCCTTTTTTTCTTTTTCTTTAAAGGTCTATTTTCCCCCTTCACTAAACTGAGGGTGGGTGTAGCCAGCACAGGACGCATCTGGCCTGCGGGCTGTAAGTTTGACACCCCTGGTCTAAGTAACCTGAAAATTATCCTCTTAATAATTTTCAATCAATGCTGTCTATATACCACTGTATTCACATAATATGATGTACTACTTGCATTTTATAATAATACAATAAAACAATATATAACTGGAAGAAAGATCTTCAGTTCAATTAAGTGATCTTACCTGGAATGAGTAAGTGGATTGGGATTCCATTTATTTACCCACTTTCCCTTTCTTCCTCTACCTATCGCTCTTGTATTTTTCTTCTACCAGACCCAATCATCACTTGATATTTGATTTTGCTCTGTTCTAACACCCTCCCAAATCACAAAGCATGCCTTGACAATGGCTTTGTCTTGCCTTGCCCAGTTGGTGTTGCCTTGATATCATCTCTAGACAATGAGTAATCCAGATTTAAATGTATTGTTATAAATAACAATACAATCTTGGATTTTTTTTCCTCCTGATTCTAGGATAGTGTTTTTCAAACTTGGAAATTTTGAGACTTCAACTTCCAGAATTCTTTAGCCAACAAGCTTATCAAGGAATTCTGGGAGTTGGCATCTATATATCTTAAAGTTGTCAAGCTTAAAAAACAATATTCTAGGACAATCTCAATAGGTATTAAATGTATTAATCTTTTTTTTTCCATGGAGAAAGTCAGGTGTTGCAGTTGTGGTGATAAAAAGGTACCTACCCCAAAACACACATGAATGTGAGCTGCATTCATTTTAGCAAATTTATCTGGTGCTCTACACATATGCACACTTGCGCATACACACAGAGGGGAGGGGAGTTGAAAGTGGTGATGGGGAAAAATCACTCAGGAGCCTTGTCTCAGTACACTAAATTGTTTATATTCACTGGCCATATTTCAAAGATAGTATACCTGCCATGCTGACCTACAACAGGAGTCACCAACCTTTCAGACCTCAGGGACCACTAAATTCATAATTTTAAATCCTGTGGATCACTAATATGATCTGCCTAATAACCAGCTGAGTGGACGTGGCTAGGTGGTCATGTGACTGGGTGGGCATGGCCAACTTGATCTCAGTTACATTGAGGGGTGCCTCGCCAGTCTCTACTCGCCCCTCCCCTCCCAGCCGATCCTTGCCTCCCCGCCCAGGCTTCTTAGGGCCTCAACAAGAAGCAGTTGTTGGAGCTAAGCAGCCACTGTGAGAAAAAGTTGGCAAGACAGCTCAGTTCAAATTGGATCTGACCGAGAAGGAGGCTCAGTAAAACCACCTCACTGAGGACTACAAGCATAGGCTTCCCAAACAGAGGGAAGACCTGCGGGAGTGCAAGGCCAGGTACTGGCGCCTGGAGGCTCAGCAGGCTCAGATGGTCAGGCAGCTCCAGGCCATGATGCAGTCCCACTGGAACAAGGTCCTCCGGCGGCACTTCCCTCCAGCCTTTGTCCAAAGCCCTGCACCAGGAGGCCGAAGCAGACCCCAAGTCGGAATTTCTGCCCCCCTCCGACCCACACAAAAAGACCGTAGCAGGCCAAGGTTATATAAGGTAATAGTCTGCTGTTATTATGGGCTGCCCAACAAGCTGTCAGTACTTTCCTGAGAGCCCAGTGCACAGTTTTTTATTGTTAGCATCCTAATAAAATTATGTTGTATCTTCAAAATGATTTAGTTGCTTTAGGTGAGTGGAGTTTTGGCCACAATAAGTGACTGCAAATAGGCACAAAAGAAGCAGAATAGATGGAACTGGCAATCGGGATAGCAAAATTACACAATTTTGAGTTGGCAAGAAAGAGACACAATTTCTTGCCAACTCAAGGATGGGTGGAGAGCATTTCATTAGAAGTAGGAAAGACAACCAGAACGATTTAAAGGGAAATAAAGCCCACTGGTTAAATAGTTCAGGAAAATAGAAGTAAATATCTTTTCACCCCATCTCAGCTACATCAAAAGTTTGCACTCTTCCACTGACTTTTGTTGGAAGAAATTTCCCTGGTTCATTCCCAGCTGGGACATACCACAGATGCTGAGAAGAAATGGATGCAGATGCCAGCTGCCAGAAAGTGGAATTCTTTTAATGTAGGAAGGCAGGAAGCAAAAAGTGACACAGCTTGAGCATTCCTGGCTTGCAAGCACCTTGGGAGTGTGAATCTGAGCCTGTTATGCTTAATTCCCCTTTGAAGCTCCTGCAGCTTGATGTCTTTTGATGTGTTTCTAATTGCCCAGGGTTATGTTTTCCTGTTTTACTGGGTTAATCTTGGTCCCAGGTCTTTTCTTTTTCCTGTCCTTGGGGTTTAATCCTGTCAGGGGCAGGGAGTTTCGGTTTACCTTGGAGAGTTTATTTTTAGCCTGATTCCTCTTATCTTAATGACTGTACTTAAGTGTTTTGGTGGTCAGCTTTGTTACTTTTGTAACAGCCATTAGCTCTGAGTTTTCCTTTCAGCTGGTGCTTTGTGGTTTTCTTAAAGGGGGAAGGGCTGTCTTGAGTCTCTTGGCACTGTTTTCTGAGGTTTCTGGTGCTGTGAGGTTTCTGGCACTGTCCTTTTGGGGTGTACTTCCCACATGTTCATCTGCATCCTGAGCATATTTTAAATAGTTTCTTTGTGCGAACTAGAAACATCACATATTCAAGCACTGATGCAATTTTCATTGTCTTTTTACTATCTGTGTTTCTTTTAATCCACCTCCCTTTTCAAATTATTTCATTCTAATTTCCTATTGCTTGATTAATAGAATAACAGAGTTAGAAATGATCCTGGAGGTCTTCTAGTCCAACCCCTTCCTCAGGCAGGAAACCCTATATCATTACAGACAAATGACTGTCCAGTCTCTACTTAAAAATTTCCAGTGTTGGAGCATCCACAACTTCTGGAGACAAGTCGTTCTGCTGATTAATTGTTCTAACAGTGGTGGGATTAAAATAATTTAACAACAGGTGCTGTGGGTGTGGCTAGGTGGATGTGGCTAGGTGGGCGTGGCTAGGTGGACATGTGACTGGGTGGGCATGGCTAGGTAGGCATGTGACTGGGTGGGCATGGCTAGGTAGGCATGTGACTGGGTGGGAATGGCTAGGTGGGCATGTGACTGGGTGAGTGTGGCCAACTCGACATCATTTTTTTGCCCTAATTACTGTTTTAAGTATAAAAAAAGATATACCAAAAGATAGTTTATTTTATGCATTTAATACTTAAATAAGAATAAGGGGTACACAAATCTAGATTTTGTTACAAGAGTTTTACAATATGTGTTTGCTTAATGACCACAAGGTTCACTTAACGATCATGGTATTTGCCTAACTACTGTGAATTTCCCATGCCTAGCTGGGAAATTCTGGGAATTGAAGTCCACCCATTTTCAAGTTGCCAAGGTTGAAAATCACTGGATAGACTCTGGTTCCTTGCTAATTTGAGGCTGGGTCTTGCAGTCTTTCAAATCAAGGTGTGCTACAAGAGAAGGAGGGACTGTCCTACGCTGGGGTCTCCAGGTCCTATTTTGTCCTGATGCTGCTTAACATCTGCACAGAGGTGCTGGTGGAAGTCACTGGTGTTCTTCAACTCCCCAAGCTAATTCAAATAAAAATGTTTTCACTATTCAGATTAACAGTTGGAAGGGACCTTGTAGATCATCTAGTCTAAGCCCCCTCCCAAGCAGAAGACCCTACACCAGGGGTCCTCAAACTTTTTAAACGGGCCAATTCATGGTCCCTCAGACTATTCGGATGCTGAACCAACTGGGTGAGCATGGCTAGGTGGTCATGTGACTGGGCTGGCGTGGTCAGTTTAGCAGTCCATTTTGCCAATTTAGCAGTCCATTTTGCCAATTTAGCAGTCCATTAAACAATACACACAAATTAAACTTTACTTTATTTTGCTCCTCATGGTGTTTTATTTGTTTTTGTTTGCATGTTGCTCTTTTGATTGATTTTTCTTTTTACTAGATCGCTTTTTAAGTTGTTTGGGAGTCTAGTGGTCCACTTCAGGAAAAGTTTTTGCAACAATTCTTTTCAGCCCCAAGGAGCTTACAATCAACAAGTAGAACAAACCATTGCCTCTCCTTGTTTTGGGTAGGTGGGAAGCAAGGGACTCAGCCCAAGAGCTGGCGCTCCTTAGAGAGGCAAAGAAGCAGATTTATGTCTAGTCCAGAACCTGGAAACAGGCACCCCTCAGCAGCAACTTCCTACATACTTGGGACTGTTCCTCGGCCAAGTCCCCAAACCAACACAGGCTCTTTTTGCTCTCCCTCCACTGCTGCTCAGTGCTAGAACAGACAAGTAGGAAAAGGATTGTTTCTCCTCTGGGCTTGATTCCTCTGCCCCCTCCCCAATAATGTTTCATTGTGGCTGAAGCAGCAGCCATGAGATCCAGGCAAGCCCCTTCTAGCACAAGGACCTCCTCTGCCTTCCTGGGCTGGGCTAGACCACCTATAGCCTGCCTACCCCCTTGGTGGGAGAAGGGAAAATGAGGAATTACTAGACTGGCCTGCCTTCCCAGAAAGCGCTGCCTCTCTCTTCCCATCCCCATCCCCATCCCCAATTTGGCTATTGAGATTTAGGCTGGCTTCCCATCAGCCCCACTCTTGATTGGGGAGCCCACAGCCTCAATCTGAAACCTAGAAAGAGGGATAGGGGAGCATGTGAGATGTGCTCACATTTTCCAATTAAGAAAACTTAAAATCTACAATGCTGATTTTTCAGAATGCTGTACGAAAACCCTTTTCTTGAGCAGGGAGGAGGAAAACCACCTTTAGTGCAGGGCCCTACTCCCGACACCGCCTTGCAAACCCTTCCACAGCAGACATCCACAGGGCCATAGGTTGTGGGGGGGGGGTGGTTTCCTGCTGGTGATGTTGCCTTGCTGCTACCTGACAGGCGAAGTAGGGGCAACAGACCATCTATATCGTGAGAGCTCCTGGAAGGGATCTGGTCACTCCAGCTCCCCCTTGGCATGCTCACCGGGAGCAGACATTAAACTCTGTCTGCCCCACTGGAACTGGGCAGTGAAGGGTGAGCGTCCTGAGCAAGGTGGGGAGTGGTGGCAGCGACATTTGAGACAGGGGATTTCGCTCATGAGAGGTGCTTCAGGGAAGAGCCAGGAAACGTTCTGGGAGCCTCGCTAGCTCCCCCCACTGCTGCCGCTGCCCTATCTGAACTGCCACCACAAGGATCCGAAGCAAGGCAGGTAGTGGTTGTGGCATTCGGGGCAAGGGATTCAGCTGGTGCAAGGGGCTTCGGGCAAGAGCCAGGGAGAGTTCTGATGCTGCCATCTTCCATGCACTTCCCTCCCACAGATGTCAGTCCACCTGACTGCATCACCCTCCACCAGCCGACCACAGTTGCTCCCCCACCCACCCATGCCCTTTGGCCGAGCACAATGGGCACAGAGAGTGTCTCCCTCCCCCGTATGGAGCATATTCCCCTCACACACCTGACTGCAGCAGCAGGTGCACGAGAGGGGCACTTTGCCAGCAGGCCCTGCAGGAAGTGGGGGAGAACTTCTGGATGGGGAGGAACAGGCTCAAGCTCAACCCTTCCAAGACTGAGTGGCTGTGGCTCCCGGCATCCCGATATAATCAGTTGACTCTATCACTGACTATTGGGGGCGAGTCCTTGGCCCCCACAGAAAGGGCTCACAATCTGGGAGTCCTCCTGGATATGCAGCTGTCCTTGGAGGAACATCTGACGGCTGTAACCAGGGGGACCTTTTATCAGGTTCGCCTGATTCGCCAGTTGCGGCCCTTTCTTGATCGGGATTCCCTGTGCACAGTCACTCACACCCTCGTCACCTCTCACCTTGACTACTGCAATGCTCTCTACATGGGGCTCCCCTTGAGGGGCACCCGGAGGCTCCAGCTGGTCCAGAACGCAGCAGCGCGGGTAGTGATGGGAGCAGCATGGCACTCCCATGTAACACCGCTCCTGCGCGAGCTGCACTGGCTCCCGGTCATCTTCCGGGTGCGCTTCAGGGTGTTGGTTATCACCTTTAAAGCGCTCCATGGCATAGGGCCTAGCTATCTTCGAGACCGCCTGCTGGGACGACCTCCCAGCGACCCGTGCGCTCCCACAGAGAGGGCCTCCTCAGGGTGCCATCAGCCAAACAATGTAGGATGGTGACCCCCAGGGGGAGAGCCTTCTCTGTGGGGGCACCTACCCTCTGGAATCAGCTGCTCCCAGAGATAAGGAGAATCCAAGACCTCAGTGCCTTCCGCCGTGCCCTTAAAACCCACTTTTTCCAGCAAGCCGGGCTGGCTTAGGAAGAAATTTTTTAAAATTTTTAAATGTTTAATTGGTTTGTGGTTTTTTAAATTTTGGGCCAAATTTATATAGATTTTAATTGTTTTTAATATTTGTATTTCATGTTTTTAATTCTGGCTGTGCACCGCCCTGAGTCCTCAGGGAGAAGGGCGGTATATAAATTGAAAATAAATAAATAAATAAATAAATAAATAAATAAATAAAGAAAGAAAGAAAGAAAGAAAGAAAGAAAGAAAGAAAGAAAGAAAGAAAGAAAGAAAGAAAGAACATGGCATTTCCCTGTCCATTACCAGATCCAGCATGCAGTGCCTAGCCAGTCTTACCCAAAGGGGATTGGGGTAGGAAGCGTCCCAAGGCTGGAGGAAGAGGGCCTTTGAGTCCCAAGCACCAGTTCGGGCTACCCCCAAGCCATGCTTTCCCAAATGCTGGCCGAGCAGGGCATTTGGCTGCAACACTCAGCTCAGAAAGAGATGTGGTGGGGAGGGGGCTGCAAGACAGAAAGCTGCCTTCAGTCCAGGCATGGGGCTGCAGCCTCAGGGGCTCCATCTAAAGGAGCTATGTCGGTTGGGCAGTATCCCAAAAGAGCTCTGGAGCTGCTGCCTCATAGGGCAGGGTGGGGTTCAGCTCTCCCTGCCAAGCAGCCCTGGTGAAGGAGGCATACCATTGGGGGTCTCTACCACTGGCAGCTCCTAGATGGCAATTCCACCATCACTTGGCAGACCCACCCAGCCCAAAGGAGGCAAAGTGCACAGCTAGAAAGGCTGAGTAGAGATGGTAAAGCATGCCCAGGCCCAGCAGGCAAAAAATGGCCACCAGGAGTGGGAAAAGCCAGATCCCCATCAGTCCCCTGGCTGCCCAGGTCCAGCAGAGATGGCATGCAATCCTGGCTGGGCTTGGGGGACCATAGCACTGATGGGGACCGAGCTTTCCTGCTCGCGGTGGCCACCTTCAGTTCTCCCAGTGGACAGCGTCGAGGCCAGACGCTCGGGCAACCAAAGTCTATCTCATCTGCTGGCATGCCTGCCTCCCCTCCCCTGGTTCTTAGAAGAGCCTCTTGCTGATCCTGGGTGCCTGGGGGAAGCACCAGGTGGCCGTTTCAAAAGGGGTACAGCAGTTTATGTGGTGGATGGGATACAGTCTGAGCCACCTTGGTCAGGGTGCCTCCCTGGGAATTGCGTCCCGGCCCGGGTGTTTGGAAAAACAGGACAATGCGGAAAGCAGAAAGGGAGAGGATGAGGAGGGGCCTTATCCAAAGGCCAGCTGGCAGATAAAAACTACAAAGTTCTGCCATAGTTCTTTCAGGCAAGCCATCCCTGCACAGATCTCAAGTTCCTGTCCACCCGCCGGCCTGTGCCCTTTGGCTGAGCACAGTGGGCACAGAGCATGTCTCCCTCCCCCACTGTTTGCCTTACATTTGCGGGCAGCCGCAGTGAGCTTTGCAAGTTCCGCAGGCTGGAAGGTAAGGCTGAGAGTGCTCAGCCCTCTCCCCCAGCTCGCATCTCCACTAGACTCTCTGTAGCATAGCTGCTGGAGGTGGCAGGGATCACGTGACTGCGCCACTGGCATCGCCCCTACACCAGCCGGTCCTCCCCCACCCACCCACTAGCCCTTACCTGTTGTGGTGAGCAGACCCTCGCGGCTGGACAATAAAGGCAATGGCTGGGAGTGGAGGGACTGAATCACCACTGCACATGGGCTGGATACATTGTGTCTGCAGGCCATATCCCTCCCGTAGTTTGAGGAACTCTGCTCTAAGGCACCAGCCAAGGTGTGCAAAGTCAATAATTAGTGGTTGAGTGGGGCAGGGCAGGGCAGGGCCAGCCAGAAATTTAACAACCGGTTCAGCCGAAGTGGTGCAGACCGGTTGAATCCCACCATTGGTTCTAACTGTCATCAATTTTCTCCTTAGTTCTAGGTTATTTGATTAGTTTTCATGCATTGCTTCTTGTCATGCCTTCGGGTACTTTGGGGAATAGGTTGACTCCCTTTCTTTCTGGCAACCCCTGAGATATTGGAACACTGCTATCATGTCACCCCTAGTACTTCTTTTCATTACACTAGGCAATCATTCTTTATATGTTTTAGCCTTCAGCCTCCCTATTAATCTTTTTTTGCATTGTGGCAACCAAAACTGGATGCAGTATTCCATATGTGGCCTTATCAAGGCATTATTAAAGCAGTATTAACACTTCACATGATCTTGATTCTATCCCTCTGTTAATTCAGCCTAGGACTGCATTGGCTTTTTTGGTAGCTGCAGCACATTGCTGGCTCAAATTTAAGTAATTGTCTATTAGGATGCCAAGATCCCTCTTGCAATTACTACTATTGAACCAGATACCATCTGTACCTGTTATTTTCACTAGGCTGTTAGCAATTCCCCCCCTCCCTTAATGTTCTTTGCAACCCTGAAAAAAACACAGATTGGGTGGGGATCTGGAGACAAGCTGTTTCACTGGTTAATTGTCCTTACTGTTAGGAAGTTTCTCCTTAATTCCAGGTTGCTTCTCTCTTTGATTAGTTTCCAACCATTGTTTCTTGTCCTGCCCTCTGGTGCTTTGTAGAATAATTTGACCCCCTCTTGCTTGTGGCAGCCCCTCAAATACTGGAATTCTGCTATTATATCACCCCTAATTCTTTTCTTTAGACTAGCCAGACACAAATCCTGCAGCTGTTCTTCATATATTTTAGTCTCCAGGCCTTTGATCATCTTAGTTGCTCTTCTCTGAACTTTTTCCAAAGTCTCAACATCTGTTTTGTAGTATGGTGACCAAAATTGGTTGCAGTATTCCAAGTATGGTCTTACTAGGATTATTAGGATTTTATAATTCACATGTTCTTGATTCTATGCCTCTGTTTATACAATCCATTAGCTTTGTTGGCTGCTTTTACACACTGCTGGTTCATATTCAAGTGATCATTCATTAGGACTTCAAGGTCCCTCACACAGTTACTGTTTTTGAGCCAAGTCTCACCTAATCTGTACTTATACCTTTGATTTTTCCTACCTAAATGTAAAACTCCACATTGAAATTCATTTTGTTGGATTGGGCCCATTGTTCAAGTTTGTCAATATCTTTTTGGATCCTGAACTTGTCTTCTGAGGTGTTGGCTATTCCTGCTAGTTTAGTATCATCTGCAAATTTGATGAGTTTCTCTTCTATTCCCTCATCTAAGTCATTTATGAAGATATTGTAGAGTACTGGGCCTAAGATGGAGCCTTGTGGTATTCCACTACTTATTTCACTCCATTAAGGACTACTCATTGAATACTGTTTGTCAGCCAGCTACAAATCCTTCTAGTGGTGATGTTGTCTATTCCACATTTTTCTAGCTTACCAAGAAGTAGGTTGTGGTTTACTTTGTCAAATGCCTTACTGAAATCTAAGTAGCATTTCACTGATTTTGAGTTTGTTAAAATCAGCTCTTTTAAATTTTAAAAGACTGGTTGGATTATTTTCTATTTCTTATGTCATTTTATTGAATTGTAGACAATTTCAGATATTTCTTAGACTAATACACTTTCTCCCCTATGTAGAATGGTCTCTGGAGCAAGCAGCTTTTATCTGCTTGTTTTTTCTGACTCTCAGTTGCTTTTGCTAGGGCTTTCCTTACATTTCTCGACACATTCTGGAGAGAGTCCATCCATGCTGTTAGGGACACTGATGAGGGAGGCTCTTTTCGGTATTCCTAAGGCTCGGTTGGCTTCTCTACTTGCTGCAACAAACCTGGACACTTTTCCTGGCCTTTTTTTTTCATGTATGCACACACTGCACAACACTTTACATAGCTATCTATGTCCTTTTTCATTCCTGACCACCAAAATTGCCATTTAGCCAGGTGTAAAGTCTTTAGGAACCCAAAGTGGCCAGCCTGTTTGGCATTGTGACTTCACTGTAAGACCTGTATTTGTAGGCTGTCAGGGACATACAGATTTCCAGGCCATCTGTCCCCTCAGAGCCAATTCTCCTTGGTGAACTCTGAACCATGCATCGATTTGTAGCTCCTTCTTCATCTGCTGTATCAATGGATCACTAGGATCCGAAGGTTTCCTTTCCTCTTGTTGCCTGGTGGTTACTTGCACTCATGGGGACAATGGAGCTCACCACTTCCTCTTGGGTGCTTTTGTATTGAGGCATGTGGGACAATGCGTCAGCTAAAAAATTCTTCTTTCCTGGAATGTATTTCAACTCAATGACAAACTGTTTAAAATATTGGGCCCACCATACTTGTTTGGGGGAGTCCTCATAGGTTTTTGTGGTCAATCTATACTTCAAAGGGAATTTTACTCCCTTCCAGGAACTGCCTCCACATCAACAATATCCATCGCACCACAAAGGCTTCTTTCTCCCAGATCGCCCAACATCTCTCAGTCTCATTTAGCTTTCGGGAGGTATAAACACATGGTTACAGTTTCCCCTCTTTTTTCTTTTGTAGGAATACTGCCCTCACTGCCACATCACTGGCCTCCACTTGACCCTCAGTGATCCTATGTGTGACCCTCTGATTGGCAGCTCCTTCACCCTTAGAGAGGTCAGGGTTCTCGGAGCCACACTGGGTGCCGGTGTTGGCAGGCTGCAGCTTGGTGATTCTCCTAGCCATACTATAAACACGTGCCAGGAGTATGCCTCAGGACTTCGGCAGGAACAGGAGCTGGCACATTGAGGAATTTCCATCCCTGGGCCTCTCCAACTCAGACTATGGACAAATGGAGAGACCAGAGGGGGCTTGGCTATGGCCACACCCACTACAGCTCCTCTCCTGCCTGGTGGAGGGCCCAGCTGCCACAGCCTTGTCCTGTGCTGCTGGTAGGTCAGCCTCCTCTTTTGTCTGAGTACCAAAGTCCACCCGGGCCACAATTGGAGTCTTCTTCAGCAGCTCCATCCTGGACTTGACCACTTGTTCTCCTTTACATTCCACCCAGGCTATCTTCTCCTGGGTCTTCACAGCTCTTCTGGAAGTAGCCAGCTGCAGGAGCCCAGGAACCCTATCTTAATTTAGGATCTTGGGAGAGCTGGTTTAATGTCAAGGTTCCGACTGCTGAACCGAACCCAGCAAGCACAATGAGACAATTCAATCTCTTAATGCATCACTTTATTGAATACATCATTTCAGCACAGCATGATAATGAGAACCAGCTCTGGGGAACTCCCAGGCAATTCAGTTTAATTAAAGTATAGAATCCTCCCTCCCCCCCCCCCATTAGTGCAGGTCACATTGTCCAATTAGGTGTCCAGGTGTTGTTTTGAAAAACTTCCATGTCTCTGGCAGACAAACCCTGAAACTCCTTCAGTTCCCATGAGAGTTTCTTGTAAGACACAAAATACAAAATAAATAGGAAAACAGTGGGGAGGAAAAAGAGGAAGAGAAGTGAGGAAGGATAAGAAAGAAAAAAAAGAAGCATTGGCTTCCGATTTTCTCTGTTGTACTATGTATTTATTTATTTATTAGTCTATAGGCCCGTGATGGTGAACCTATGGCCCTCTGAAGTTAACTTAAAGATTCCTTTATTAGGAGCACCAGTAGCCCCAGCAAAAAAATTCTCTCTCACCACAAGCTAACAAGTCCGGCCAGCTAGGAGATGAATAGTTGTCTGCCACATCTATTCATCTCTGCCCCATGCATTTTATCCTCAGAGCTAGGGTGGGGTTTTGCTAGCAGCAGTGGCTCTTCCTTCCCAAGGATTGGCCACAGATTTTCACTCCTCTCCTCTCCTCTGCCTTCCTCGCATCCTCGCATCAGGCATTGGACCCAGCTGTTCCTTCTCTTCCTCATCAGCCACCTCCAGACTTGGGGGCTGTTGACTCTCCATCTGAGGGCTGATGGACAGCCCAGGCTCTGCCTCTGTCTCTCTCTCTCTCTGCCAGCTCCATTCCTTCTCCCCGCTTGGAGCTCTCAGGTTGCCTTGATGCTGACCCTGACTCCCACGCCTCCTCCTCTGATTTGGCTGCTGGAGGGGTCAGAGGCCATAGGCCACAACAATGTCATTTTGAGCTTCTATATCCATGATTCTTTGGGCAACTCTTTTTTTTGTTTTGTTTTGTTTTGTTTTTGTTCTCCTGTGACACAGGGGCAGGGAGACCACAGCTCTTTATATAATTTGTCAATTTAGTAATCCAGAAGATTTGTGTTTGCAATTTTATCTGCTCCAGTAGACATATCTTAGGGAGTCTCTCCATCTCCATTTCATTAATTTTGAGCCAGTAGTTGTAAGCTCTAATTTTAGACATTCTATGAATTGTGTAGATTCCCAGTTCTGCTGTGACTGCTGCAGCAGATATCTTAGGGTCCACACCCAAAATACATGTTAGGTGCTGAGACTGTGCTTGCTCTAAAGCTGTACTGGGGTGTAAACCCCAAACCTCAGCTCCATATAGGACCATAGGGATTACCTTAGCTTTTATACTTTGATTAGTGGTACTAGGGAGCCTGGGTAATTGTGATTCTTTAATTTGAATAATAGATTCAAACAAGCTTTTACTCTAAGTGTGCTCCATTGGTGGTTACAAGCCCAAGATCTGATCTTGCAAAAAGTTATGCCCATGTATATGAAGGTGCTAACCTGTTCAATTGGTTCCCCATCTAGTTGCCATCTATGTCTCTGGCTATGTTTACCAAACACCATAATTTTTTATTTGAATTTGCTAATAATTAGTTATCCTGACAGTAGTAGCTAAATCTCTTTAGTGGCCTACGCAATCCTACTTGTGAGTACAATAATAGGATCATATCATCAGCATAGAGCAAAGTGTTACAATTTCTATTTAGGATCATTGGCATGTGCATCATAGGGTCTTTCATTAATCCTGGCAAGTCATTGGTGTATATATTAAATAGTAATGGGGCTAAAATGCACCCTTGCTTTACTCCCTTGCTTGTGTAAATCCTGTTAGTCAGGGCTCCATAAATCCCATACCACACTTTCAAACAAGTATTTGTATATAGGGCTTTAATTAGGATTAGTAGTCTAGGTTCAATTTTAAGAGCTGTCAGTTTATGCCATAGCACATCTCTACATACCATATCAAATGCAGCTGTAAGATCTATACAGGCTGCATATAGGGGTCTCTTCTTAGAGGCATATTTGGCAATTAGATAGTTCAGAACAAAGCAATTGTCAATAGTAGACCAACTTTGTCTAAAGCCTGCTTGTTCTTTTACAAGAATATGATTTTCATCTGCCCAGATTTCCATTTTGTTCAGAAGGAACCTCGCACATATTTTTGCTACGATATTGATTGGGCTGATGGGTCTATAATTACTAGGATCCTTTTATTCCTTTTTTTTTTTTTTTTGTATATGGGGACCACTATTGCCATTTTCCAACCGACTGGAATATGGCAGGTATTATTTATATGTGTGAATAAACCGTGCCAATAATGGACTTCACCAATCATCAAAATTCTTAAATTTTTCTGCTGGTAGAAAATCCTCACCTGTAGCTTTATTGCTCTTTAGACATTTAATAATCGATTGTATCTCTTTTACAGAGACTGGCAGCCAAGGGGGAAGAGTTTCAGGAGGTTCACTGCTTAGAAGCAGTTTCTCTACATACTCGGTTCAGGCAAACAGACTTTGATAGTAGTTCTCCCATTCTTCAGTGGAGATTGGTATATCAAATGCAAATCTCCGTTCTTTTAGAACTCCTGCTACTTAATGCCAAAATATTGCTGTGTTATGACTTTTAGCAGCCAATTCAAGTTCTGCCCAAATTAAGGTGCCAGAACTTTTTTTTTTCTTTAATTTTATACTTTTTTAATATTCTCTTCTTGTGTGCAACATCTCAGCTTATATATGAGCAGTAGGATTCCTCTTGGCGAGCCTCATGGCTGCCTTCAATTTCTTTTTCATCCGCTGGCATTCAGGATCAAACCAATGGGGTCCACCCACTTGGGCTTTTTTGTAGCAGGTTTAGTTGTTAGGTGTTTCTTCAGGATATTACAAAGATTAGAGAATGCGTCAAAGGCTGATAGCAAGTCAGCAGTAGATGACTGGATTCTAGCCCAGTTGGTAGCATTCTCTGCTTTAAAGCAGTCTGATATTGCCTAAGTATCAACTATAGCCCAAATTAACCCTTTATTTTGGGTCACCTCTACCTTTTTGGTGAGCCATCTGTCAGCCATGTTATATGGTCTTAAATCTTTTTTTTGCAAAATATATTTTTTTTCCCAACATAAAACATAAAATATATCTCTTTCAAGAGCAAAGTCTCGATCTGGTCATAGATAGGTACAATCGCTTAAATTTTAAAAAGCTCCATTCACAATTTTCCATTACATCTTTTAAAATTAAAAATCAAAACATAAAAGTTTTTTAACATGAATTCTAATATCTTGATCAGAACCATTCTATTATATCACCACCAATTTAATTTCCAAGTAGAAATTTAATTCATTATTATGCCCATTTATAAATTCAATTATATCTGGTTCTTTCCCAAGCTCCCTTCATTACGCCTTTTAACATCAATATCAAAAATAATTTTATATATTCTAACCTCTTGATCTGATTATTTACCTTACAATTTTTCACCACACATCTTAATTTCAAATTAACTACAGCTCTATTTTTTATTTCAATTTATAAATCAAAGTTCTATCAATATTTTTTAATCTCTAGACCCCTTCATCAAATCTTTAAATCTTAAACTTTATCAATTTACCTTTAATTTTACATATTACACAAATTTATCTCAAAATCCGTATCCTCCTCCATATCTCCTCCTGTTGTTTGGCTGATTTACAGCATATTATTATTTGGCTGATTTCCAGCATATTCTCCTCCATACCTCCAACTTTTGTTTGGCTGATTTCCAGCATGTTTTATTTTGGCTGATTTCCAGCATAATCACCTCCATACCTCCACCCGTTGTTGGCTGATTTCCAGCATATTGTGTTTTGGCTGATTTCCAGCATAATCTCCTCCAAACCTCCCACTGTTGTTTGGCTGATTTCCAGCATGTTTTATTTTGGCTGATTTCCAGCATATTCTCCTCCAAATCTCCTTCTCTTATTTGGCTGGTATTACCAGCATGCTTTCCTGCATGCCTACATCTATTATTTTAGCTGTTTTATTTTAACTAATTCACAGCGTATTACGTAAATTGCCTTTTCTCCCACAATTTTTAACTGAACATAAATTTTAACAGATATCTTCTCACATATTTTCTCCTGGATTATAAATTTCCTTTAAAATCATCTCTCTTCATATTTATTTTAAAACTCTAAAATTCATTTAAGCATTCAAAACATTTAAAAAATCATATTCTCATTCAATCATTTATAATCTTATTTCATAACCAAATTAGTATATGTATATTTATATAGTCAAATTTAAAAGGAATGGAAGTAAAAAGTAAGAAAGGAAACAGAAAGGGAGAGAAGATAGAAAGTAAAAGTAGAGAGGGGAAAAAAAGTAGCAAAAGAAAGAAAAGAAAAAAGAAAAAAACAAAGGAAAAGAAAAAAGAAGAGGAAAGACACCTCATATCAATAGTCAGACTTCAAATATGCATTAGGTATTACATTTCCATTTTAATCAAACTATGTTATTTTTCTTATCTTGCAACCTACTATATTCATTTAATCTTTTCCCAATCTGTCCAAAACTGTTCCTTTTCAATTTCAATATTATCAAAGTTAAAAGTTCTATAAGGTTTATTTATTTATTTATTGGTTCGATTTATATGCCGCCCTTTTCTGTAGTCTCAGGGCGGCTTACAATGCATTAAGCAATAGCCTTCATACTTTTGTATATACCTGCTTAGTAGGGCTTTCGCCTCCCCCCCCAAGCGGTGTTCTTTTTTATATAAAGTCAGCTTATTGCCCCCACAAACTGGGTTCTCATTTTACCTACCTCGAAAGGATGGAAGGCTGAGTCAACCTTGAGCCTGGTGAGATTTGAACTTGCAGTAATTGCAGGCAGTTGGTGTTACTTAACAGTGCTTTAGTCTGCTATGCCACCAATGCTCTTTTAGTTTAGTTCTTTTGTATCATCTTTTCCATATATGGTATAATCATCTTTTGTTGCCACACCTTTTTCTTTTGTTGCTGCGCCTATTAGTTCAATTATAATTGTTCCATTTTATTTCTTCTTTCTTTCCATCAATAAAACTCCAATAGACAAATTGGATATCTCCAGAGTCAAAGCTCCTTGTTTGTTGCCAAAGTAATCCAGTTTAAATAGCAAGACACATAGTTTCTCTTCTAAGCTGCTAGCAATTCACAATTGCACTTTCACTTCGTCATGGCAATGCTCCATTTTGTGTATTGTATAGCTATCCACTTGTCTTTTCCCTTTGTTTTAAAGAGTTTCTGTTTATCGCCTCTTCTCTCTTTCTCTCTTCAAAAATAATCCATTCCCATTTAAAAAGAACAATTTTCAAAGTTTTGTGAACTTTCCAGAAAAGTAATCATTTAAAATCAGTCAGTAATAACAATAATTTCTTAATGGGTCTTTTCCTCCTATAAAGTATTTTGCTAGTCTTCTTGCCCCAGTATACTATAGCCGCTAATTAAGGCTGGGGGCACACTTGTAAATATCCATAGTTTAAGCGCTGTTCCCGCCTGGGTTGGGTCTCACTTACCTGGCATCTGAACACTTCACTCTTTCTCTTCCTTCTTCCTCCAGCGTGATGCTTCTCCGGTTGGCTCCGGTTTCGAGGCAGCTGCCATGGCTGCCACTCCCTCGCCGCCGGCTCAGAGGGCTTCCTCTGGCCCCAAGGAACCTGCCCATTCCTCTCGGCCATCCAAGGGATTCCTCTCTTTCCCCCTGTCCCTACAGGACAGGATAGGTCCACAGACATGTTGGCGGCAGCTCGACAGTTGGGGTTTTCGCGGGGCTCGTGAGAGCCCCTCCATTTCCCCAACTGGATTGCCGCAGCGCCAACCGGAAGTCCCCTATATGGTCTTAAATCTGAGTGGCCTTGCAATGTCATGCTTACAGGCTGATGATCGCTATTGTCACTAAAGTGTACTGTAACATCCGAGAAGAGGTCGACTTTATCTCTAGACACACAAAAGAGATCCAGCACACTGCTTGAATGGGCCGAGTGGTACATGTAAGGATACGTGTAATTCAGAGGTGGGTTTCAGCAGGTTCTGACCAGTTCTGGAGAACTGGTAGCAGAAATTTTGAGTAGTTCAGAGAACCGTAGTAAAAATTCTCTCTGCCTCCCGAGTCCCAGCTGATCAGGAGGAAATGGGGATTTTGCAATAACTTTTCCCTGGATTGGGGAGGGAATGGAGATTTTACAGTATCCTTCCCATGCCATGCCCACCAAGCCACACCCACCAAGTCATGCCACGCCCACCAAGCCATACCCACAGAACCAGTAGTAAAAAATTTTGAAACCCACCACTGGTGTAATTCTTATCCTTACCTCCCAGGATTTGGAGATTACCCTTAAAAATTAAGGAGACTAGGAGCAGGCCAGCAGAGTTACTTTTGTGGTCTCTCTAGAGCCACTGAGGATGGTTATCAAAGAACTCCCCTGGGATTCCCTTCTTCTGGGTGAACTTATACAGAGAAGGACCCAACCTAGCATTAAAATCTCCTAGTAATACCACTATGGACTGAGGGTACAATACAGATATATTGTCTAGGACAGGGTTGTCAAACACAAGGCCCGTGGGCCGCATCTGGCTTCGGCCCGGTCTACTCAGTGCAAAGAGGAAACATGCCAACAGTTTGGGGAGTAGCGTCAAGCTGCCCACGCCCACCCAGTGACCCCACCCACCCAGTCGGCCATGGCCACCCAACCTCCCAAGGTCAACACAGCCCTGATGTGGCCCTTAATGAAATTGAGTTTGACACCCCTGGTCTAGGATAACTTCCAAATTTATCCAGTATTCGGAGTTATAATGCCAGGATGTGTTTGGAGGGATATATACATTTACCAGTATTAACTTGAACTCTTCATATCCAAGTTTAACAGCTAGGAAATACGAATACTTCATTGTACAGTTTCTCCCCCGCCATTGCAATTCCTGCTTTATAAGAATGCATAACCCACCAGAGGATCTCCCTTTATTTTTTGTTTTTTGGAGGCCCATCCCTGAAAACATGGTCGTTGTATTGGTTCATTCACTTTGGTTTACCAGATTTCCTGAATGGCTATTACATCGAATCTAGAGAGAAAGTTCTTTAGTCCACTTTCAACCATCCCTTTCCAGCCAGCCATGATCCAGGTCACCATCTGCATTGGATTCCCAGAGGTAAGGTGGTCTGGCTTGGTTGGTTGGCTAGGTGGTAAGAATGCTGGATGTCAGTTTGACATTGGAGCTGGGTCGACATTAACTATGCTTCCCATATAGACACAGTTATTGTGAGGTTCGGTATTTCTCCTCGTGAGTTGCAAATCTTCTTGTTGTTGCTGCTCTTTATCTTGATTACCAGTATTCCTCTGCTTTGTTCCAAGATTGACATTTCTTCAGGTGGGTGGGTACTCTAGCTTTCCTTCTTCTTGTCTAGTTGTCCTACTGGATGGTTAATTTTGACTTGTACTGTTAAGTCCTGTTGGATGTCCCTTTCCTTTTCTTTGTTTTGGACTGGTATGCCTTCTCTTTTTATTTATTGAGGCTTGAGTTCTTTCAGAAGCCAGTCTTGAAAGCAATTCCACGGAGAAGCTGCTAGAAGGAAGCAAAACATTCAAGCTTTCTGTTGCACTAGTTGTCAACCTCAACATTTGACCAATTATTTCAATCTTCATTAGTATCATCTCTTGGTCTCCTGGGCAAAGGGTGGCAAAGTGGTGGACTAGCTCTTCCTCATCATCCATGGACTGAAGCTTTCCATTGTGTAGGTTTAGAAATTCTTTTTTATTGTCCTTATCTTTTTCTAACCTTGTTAGTTGAGTGCTTGTCAAGCATATATAAGATAACAGGTAAAAGTATAAACATAATTTGAATACATAAAAAGAGTAAGTAAAAAGGAATATTAGGACAGGGACGGTAGGCACGCTGGTGCACTTATACACACCCCTTACAGACTTCTTAGGAATGGGATGAGGTCAACAATAGACAGTTTAAGGTTAAAGTTTTGGGGGTTTGGGGAAGAAACTAGAGTCACGTAATGCATTCCAGGCATTGACCACTCTGTTACTGAAGTCATATTTTCTGCAATCGAGTTTGGAATGGTTTACCTTGAGTTTGTATCTATTATTTGCTCGTGTGTTGTGGAATGAACATTGTGGCAGATAATTTTATGTACTATGCTTAGGTCAGATTGAAGTCGACATAGTTCTAAGTTGTCTAAGCCCAAAATTTGTAGTGTGGTGGCATAAGGTATTTTATTGCGGTTAGAGGAATGGGGGACTCTTCTCGTAAAATATCTCTGGACTCTCTTGATTGTATTTATATCCGATATGCAGTGCAGGTTCCAGACAGATGAGCTGTATTCAAAATTGGTCTAGCAAATGTTTTGTATGCTCTAGTTATTAGTACAACATTACCAGAGAAGAAGTTATGCAAGATTAGGTTAACAACTCTTAATGTCTTTTTGGCAATGTTGTTACAGTGGGCTTGGGCACTTAGATCTTTAGAAATGAGTACTCCAAGGTCCTTGACAGAGTGAGGGTCATCTACAAGGTCATATCCATCTAATTTGTATTTTATGTTTTGATTTTTTATTTTTTTTGCCAATGTGCAAGACAGAGCATTTGTTGGTTGAGATTTGAAGTTGCCACTTGTTAGACCATCTGACACATAGTCAAGGTCTTTTTGAAGGGTAGTTGCATTATCGGTGGTGTTGAATAATTTAACATCATCAGTGAAGAGAACACAGTTTCTTTTAATATGATTACAAAGGTCATTTATGTGAAGTATGAAGAGTGTTGGACCTAAGACACTGCCTTGGGGAATACCACTATTAACATATACAGGATCTGATAGAGCGCTTTCTATTTTGACCACTTGTTGTCTGTTTGACAGGAAGGCAGATATCCATTTATGTAAGAGTCCAGAAATGCCATAGGATTTTAGTTTTAGAAGTAATTTGTTGTATACCACTGAATCAAAAGCTTTACAGAAGTCTATGTAAATTGCGTCTATTGCTTTGCCCTGATCGAGATATGTAATCCATATGTTTTTGCAATGTAGTAGTTGTAGATTACAGGATAAATTTTTTCTGAAACCGAATTGTTTGTTAGAAAGTAGGTTGTTTGTCTCTAGGTATAGGGTAATAGATTGGTTAATGATTGATTCCATGACTTTGCAGGTGACACAACATAAAGAGATTGATCTGTAATTTTCAACTAGGCTAGGGTCTCCCTTTTTGAAGATAGGGATGACCTTGGCTTGTGACCATTGGTAGGGCAAGGTGCTGGTCTGAAAGATTTTTCAAAAATTATTCTTAGAGATTCTGGAAAACTTTTTTAAGAAGTATGCACTTAGTCCATCAGGTCCAATAGATAGAGATGGTTTTAAATTGCATAGTGCCTTTTCAACATTGTCTTCTGTAAAATCAATGTATAAGATCATCATAATCATTGTAATTGTCTGTAGTATGACTGGGAAATATTGGGTATGTGTTGTTGCTGTTTACAAAGACTGAGCCGAAGAACATGTTAAAGAGATTGGCTTTAATGTTTTCGTCAATACAATCTTCATTGTTTGGTCCTTTCAGGGGTGGGATGGATCTCAAGTCTTTAAGTTTGTTGTTTACAAAATTATAGAAGACACAGGTGGATTTTGTGCATAGAAGGTTTTCTTCTTGCTTGATGTGATAATTGGTGCATTCAATCTTTATTTGTTGGCATAAGTTTTTGTAGCGGTTTTTGAAGTTAGCTACGTAGTTCGTTTTGTTTTTTCGCTAAACAGATTTTTTTTCTGGATTGTAATTTCCTTATTGTTATTGGTAGTTTATTTTTTCTGGTTTTGTGGAGTATTAGTGGTATGTAAAGTTTAATGATTCTTTTGACTTCGCGCAAGAAAATGTTGTAATGGTCGTCAGCAGTATTACAGCCAGAGAATAGATTTTGCCAATCAAGATATGAGGGTTCATAGTCTATGAGATCAGAGTTGGCTTTTTTAAAGTTATAACTGGGAATCCTATCATTATGATGATTTTTGAGAGGGCTTAAGTTGAAACAAAGTCAATCATGCTGTGGTCATTGTTGGAGAATGGTTCTTTTATTTGTAGTCCATAAATAGAATTTAAACTGTTGCAGAAGATGAGATTAAGGCAGTTGTTGAGTCTAGTGTTGTTAGTTACTAGTTGATCAAGTCCCAGATTAATTACAGTATTGTACAGGGTTGCATGTATAGGTTCAGTTGTACATTCATTTAGGGTCCAGTTAATAACTGGTAAGTTAAGGTCACCAAGAAATATTATTGGGTGTGGGCAAGAGGCTGCCCAGGTTAGTAGTGAAATTAACTTGTTTGCATGTTCGATGTCATAATCTGGAGCTCTGTAACAAAGTAAGAATCAAAATGTGGTATTTAAGGACAGGTCACTTAAATTAAGGACTGGTTGATGTCTATCTCCCTTATTGTCTTGGCTCTCTGCCCAGACTTTAACAGGGACTGAATTTAGGTGGTGTGAAATACTCATCTTGGCCAAATACAGAGTTTCTTTAGTGAGGTCTCAAGCCTGAATAACACTGATAGCAGAACAATCTGCCCAAAGGTTAGCAATATTCTTTTTCAGCCTTATCCGTTGGGGAGCCAAGAAATCTCTGTTAGCTCATTGGAATATATCCTACAGTGTAAGAGTTTGGGTAGAGCAGGGGTGTCAAACTCAAGGCCCAGGGACCGGATCTAGCCTGAGGGCTGCTTAGATCTGGCCCACAGGGCTGCCATGGAAACAGCAAAGGAGTGGCCCGCAGTGTCTCTGCCAGCAAAAACAGAGCTTGGGAGGGCTGCATGCAGCGCTCCCAAGCTCCTTTTTCGCTGGCAAAGGATTGCAGGAGGACATAGCAGCCGAAAATGGAGCTCAGGAGCCTGTTTTCACTGACAGAGCACTGGGGCCACCATAGGTGCCCCCGATATGGGTGACATTGAGCTGACCATGCTAACCCTGGCCATGGCCACTCTGGCCCCCCAAAATCAAACATAACTGTGATGCAGCCCTCAATGAAATCGAGTTCGACACCCCTGGGAGAGAGAGATGAAAACCACTCTCCTGTTATGTCACCTGCCCTTGTTTAGAGGGATGTTAGCAACTTGGAGTAAGATCCTGTGTGTCTGCAAGACCAGTCTCTCCACTGTAAATTTTCTGTCCTGAGGCCCCCTGTCCACACAGGCTGTCCAAACATCATGGGTAAGCTTTGGAATGTGAACTTTGTTGTTTACTTCTTCATCTAACTTATTAATATGTTTTCCCATTAGTTTCCCTTTAGTTCTTTAATCCCTCCATTTGCTTCCAGGAGCTGGTCAAATATGGCAGAGACTGTTTGTGCCGGGAAGACCAGATGATTTGTGGTGCCTGCATGCACACTGACCAGCTGGTCTTTGCACACACATGTGTGCCAAGAACCAGAAGACCAGGTGTGCACTGGGCGGCTGGTCTTCCAGTTTTCAGCGCTTCTGTGCACATGAAGACCAGCTGGCTGGCTTGCCACAATCCAGAAGAGCCACGGACGATGGCTCACATGTCCGGAGAGAAGGCTCTGCATGCTACTTCCGGTACAGATGCCATAGGTTTACCATCATGGCTCTAGGTCTAGATCTATGACTGTCAAGATTCTGAGTTAGACAAAAGATTAAGATTATTCTATGCCTTCATGTCTGACTTGCGATGAGGCTTGAATAATGGGAAAGTTACCATTCTTGTCTCACTAGACATCTTAGTGGTCAGTCATTTTAGTGGATATTGTCCATTACTGTGTCCTTCTGAATAATACTTACTTGTGCTTCTCACAACTATTTGACTGAAGCTAACTTCAATCATATTCCATGATGAATTAAACTAAATGATTCCCACTTTAATTTGACATGTTAATTAGATCTCCCCAAAAGCAATAATATCTTAGAGGCAGATTTATATTTATTTTTAGAGCTTGTTTATGAGCTTCAAACTTCAAACTGATAGCAACTCCAAAAAAAAAAAAACCACAATGAATATATTTCCTGCTAAGAAAGAAAGTAATTGCTGCTTTGAGTCTTAAATGCCAGCTTTTTATCCTACTCTCACAGCAGAGCATTCAGCAACACACCTACAGTAAGTTGGCTGTTACAATTGTATTTTGCCTTTGTTTAAAAGCTATAATATAGTTGTTCCTTTTTCTGCAAAGAAGAAACATTAAGTATTTCACAAAATTACACATACTAGCAGTAGGAAGATGTTTCAAAGTAAAGGACTATATTGGTTCCTTACTTTCTCTTATATTTTCCTATTATATATTTCCTGTGATATATTTTCTGTTTCTATTATCAAATTATTTTTCCTTGAAGCAACGAAACATTTTAGGCCAAACTTGATGTGACATTAAATTGTTTTTACTTTTTTTTTTAATGCATCTTAATGGGGAAACAAACTTTTTGAAACTAAGGTCAATACCTAGCCTCTCATGTAACCTGAAGGTCACACTCCCAGAGTGGGAAGAAACAAAGCAAAGAAATGAATCAATCTGGACAATGACTAAAGTTAATTCAATTTAACATAATATTAAATTGAAATAATTATGGATTTTCTGTTTCAATGAAAGATTCCAGTTTTATGATTCAAAGTACTTAATGAAATCAAATTCTTTTCTATAGGCAGGATCTGAGACAGGTCAACCTATCTAATTATTCAAGGCATTTCAAAAATCTTTCTTCAAATGAGTTCAAGCTAGCCCAGAATGTATCTTAATCTCTTTCCAACATTGTTTTTCAGTTTAAAAGATCAGATGCTAGCAATTTTAGACATTCCTGGAGAAAGGTGCCTATGAGATTAGAACTGGGCTGCATATTCATTTACATATATACAAAAGTGCATAAATCATAAATATGAGACTCACCCAGCTACATGTTGTTGAAATTAAAATGTAGTTTAAAAAAATTAAAAATAAAACTCTCTTCCTCAATTAACTTTTATTCTGAAGTAGGAAGAAGGAATGGTGTTTTCATATTCAGAAAGAATGTAACAGAGACACTATATGGTAATATAATCAATAATCAAGTAATACTAAACAGATTTTGCCAATTATGACAATTATCCAAAATTAGGCTTCTACATGATGAAGAAGAATACAGTGTTTTCCCAAAAGTAAGACCTACTCCGAAAATAAGACCTACCCTGATTTTAAGTGTGCACATAATATAAGCCATACCCCAAAAATAAGCCCTAGTTAAGGTCATCATCAATTGGGGGCATGGTCAGCACTGGAGCGAGGCCACAGGAGCTGATGGCATCCAGCAGCAGCCATGGCCTGCACAGCACAGGTAAATTGATTTCCTGTCCAAGCAGCAGGCAGAAGTAGAGGCAGGGGGAGGCAGGTGATCAAGATGTACCGTGTGGGCCATGGAAAAGCTGACGGAGGGTTGAAGCAGGTGGATGGCTGGAGGGGGCTCATCTTTGTGCGGCAGCACTGGCAGCAGATGGAGGCAGAGGCATAGGGGAGAGGCAGGCAATCCCAATGCCCCATGCGGGCTGCAGGAAAGCCAAGAAATGTGAAGATGAGCCTCCTTTGGCCACCCATCTGCTGTGTCTCAGCATCTCTCGGCTTGCCTGCAACCCACAGGGTGCGTCCAGGTTGTGTGACTCCCTCCCACACTTCTGCCTCTGTCTGCTGTCAGTGCCACCACGAGAAGATGAGCCTCCCACTCTTGTTCACCAACTCTTGGCTTTCCCATAGCTTGTGCAGCATGTCTGGATTGTATGCCTCCTCCCCACGCCTCTGCTGCCATCTGCTGCTTGGACAGGTAATCAACTCATCTGCACTGCATGGGCTGTGCAGCCCCAGAGTGCACTGACCAAGAGGCCAGTGGGCTGCAGCTGTTGCCAGATGTTGGCCACTGCATGATTGTCTCCTGAAAATAAGCCCTAGTGCTTATTTTGGAGCCCCAAAAATATAAGACCAGATCTTATTTTCTAAGAAACACAGTAGGCAGTTGATAGTTTTATGGTTCTGAACTTGACTGAACTTAACATACGATGCAAGTGAGATTGGAAAGCAAAATTGGAAATATTAAGGAAGAAAATGTAGGGGATTAATTTCATTTGAGGATCTGATGACAAGATCTGTTTGATTATAAAATAATAATGTATTGTTATTGGTCTTGCCTGTTGGGTATGTTTTATATGTCATGCCTTTAATTTTTGCTAAGTTTAGAGTAAGAGATTGTTTTATTATAATATTTGTTATACGTTAAGGTCACAAATTGTGATATTAATAGGGTTGCTAGGTGTCCACTATTTGAGCGGACAGTCCACTTTTTTCACATAATGTTCACTATTTTTTTTCACAAAATAGTGGACATTTTTTTTATTCAAAAGCTTTATGATGAAATGGTACGTAATCTAAAGCTGTACAGTCTAAGAGAATAAGGATAGGAGAATCGCATTTTGTCTTTTTTTTCATAAGTTAGAATGAGACAAAGATCGAATGCTCATTGCAATAATCACATTTTACACAACAGCGCAAAAAATGCATTAAAGCAGTTATCTTTTGATATCGAAAATGTAGTGCTGAAGGTTTTTGCCGAATTTTCAAATTCTGAGAAGAAACGAGAAGACTTGAAATCATTTTTTGAGTTTTGCGAGTCAGAATTCCATGAAGTTTTGTGCCATGTTCCAACACATTGATTAAGTTTGTTTAAAGCGGCCGAAAGACTTCTTTTAAACTGGATATCTCTAAAATCGTATTTTATTTCTCTTGGATCTGATGAGTGCCATAAGATTATCTGGAACCTTATTTCGGATCAGGAAAATGAACTCGCAAAGGACGATGAACCAACAATTTCAGAATTGTATTTATATTTCATGCACTTCTTCATGTCAATAATGCAAGACACCCTACTGAAGCTGGAAAGCAAGAAAATTCTTGCATGTGATCTTCACATTATCATGTGTAAGCTGCGTGATTCTTTCCAAAAAAAAATACCATGAGCAGTTTTTTGGAATGAAAGTTTTATTTGCCTTACGTAAAAAACATTTGCCTGAGAATGCCGTGCAAAAGTTCAAGAAAGAAGCCATCAATGTGTATCAAAGAGCCATTGCGTACCTAGAAAAGTGGTATAATTTCACCGATTCAGTATATGAGACACTAAGTTGTTTCAATCTAATTGATCGCAATAATCCTCCAACTTTAGAAGAAATGGAACATCTGGTTATTATCACCATGGCGAGAAGAACTTCCACCCAACACCCTCTTCGATGAAATTTCTGCCTTAGAAGAAGTTTATGTTCATCTGCAGGGCGATTCTTCCCTTGATAAGTGGACATACTTTTTCAAGAAAGAGCCAGCTCCGAGTTTACTGAAACTGTTCCAGTATTGTGCATCAATTCTGGTATCAAATGCAAACGTTGAATGAATTTTCAGCGTCATGGGAAATTTGTGGACTGACGAACGTAACCAACTGCTTGTACCATCAGTTCGAAGTGAACTTTGTATATTTTTTAATATTTCTCAACGTTGTACTGAAATTAAAGAATTATTCCTTAAACACAAAGAATTGATCAAAGCTGCGCAGTCAAATAAAAAATACACACGACAGCAAAGTAAAATGTAATTTAATATTTTACATATTATTATAATATATTTGATGTTTTGAATTTTAAGTAAAGTTTTGAAGTGATTATTTTAATACGTGTTAAAATGTTTGTAAGAAAATATATAATTTAATTGTTTTTTTTTTTTACTACTTAACCCCCCTCCCCCCACTTGTCCGCTATTTTTTGGAAGCAGACCTGGCAACCCTAGTCATTAAGTGAGGTGATATGATTGCCTTACTTAATGACCCCCCACTCTTGCCTTCCCCATTGCAGTGGTTAAATGATTGTGTGGGTCATTTAAGATGAGGATAGGGTACCTCAGGGGTGGAGGAGGTCCTGGAAGACTAACACAGGCCCAGGCCCACTTGCACCACTCTCTGAAGTACCCTGTGCTCAGCTTCCTGCACCTCAGGGTCTCTATAGGCCTTAGGCTTATTTCCCATCCCACATCTCATACCCTTCTGGTCAACCATCATCACCAGTTACTCACTTACCTTTCATAGATCTTCAGAGCTATAGAATTCTAGAGAAATAAGTGGCCACCCACTCCCCATCCCCTGTTCATTTCCTTTCCTTTTGTGGAGCTAAAGAGCTCTGGAACATAATTCATTGTGGCCCTTCTGAAAAGGACTCCTATTGACAGCATCATGTCTAGGGATGCTGAGAACTCTGCTCTCCTTTTCCAACCTGAGTTCTGGAGTTCTGGAAATTTAATAAGATAAGTGAACAATCAGTGACAGGTGTGGAGTGAAGAGTGTGGAGTCAGGTGGGTCACAATGGGATGGCAGACAGGCAAAGGGCAGACATGGCAGCGTTCTTTCAGTTAGTCAGTCAGTCAGTCAGTCATAAAGGTGAATCTGCCCAATTTTTTTTTTTTGAAAAATTTTTATTATTTTTTTTAAAACATAAACATAAAATACATCTTTTAAGAATGGAGCACTGATCTGGTCATGAATAGGTACAATCGCTTACTCCTCTTTGCAAAGTTCTTTCCCAAATCTCCACCATTACATCTTTTAAAATAAAAGCCAAAACAAAAATTTTTTCCACAGTTGTAATGTCTTAATCTAAACATTTACCTTTCTATTATATCACCACAAATCTTAATTTCCAAATAACACAACTCAATATTTAATTACAATTATTACCCTAAATTCTATCTATATACCCATATCCTAGGACCCATTACATTAAATCTTTAAATCCTAATCTCTTTTGATTTAACACCACTTATCACACATTACACTCTTCATTTTACACAGAGTCATTTCATTATTACAATCTTATCATCTTCATTTTACTATTCCTATCAACATAATCACCTTTATTTTTAGTACTAATCCCAACATAATGACTTTATTATTATTATCAATTCCAGCTTAAATCATATTTGTTTTAACTATTTGTCTCTTGATCATCTTCTTTTGGCTGTTTTCCAGCATATTCAGTTATTATTTGGCTGTTTCTCAGCATAATCATCTATTGTTTGGCTGATTCCCAGCATATTCATGTTATTTTGGCTGTTTCCCAGGATATTCATATTTTTTTGGCTGTTTCCCATCATATTCATATTATTTTGGCTGTTTCCCAGCATATTCATCTTTATTTTACTATCACACCCAGAAAAAAAAATCTCCATCTATTATTTTGGCTGTTTCTCAGCATATTCATCTATTATTTGACTGTTTCCAACATATTCATTAAGCATGTTCATAATTTTACTGTTTATCTCTGTGTAATCCCCTTTTTTATTTACCCTTCCATCTATACATTAGTTATTCATGTTTAATTATATTACAATTCTCAGTTTTTTCTGCAGTTTAACATTGAGACTTAGTTCTTACATCAGACACATCCCCATATAAATCAATTAAATTTCTTGGATTCTTCTCATATTCATATTCATTCTTATACATCTATAAAAATCTCCTTTTTTATCAATACTATCCATCTTTACTTTATTTTTCTATTTTAATCACATTATTTTATTTTCCATCCTTATGCATCTATAAACACCTCCTTTTTATAATTAATATTCATCTAAACATTACATTTTCATTTTTAATCAAACTATTTTTATATTCTTTTTTCCCAACCATAGATATTTTATTTCTTCATTTCCTTGTCTATCAACATATATTCCATTTCAAATTCAAAGTTCCCAAATTTAATTCTCCATGTGTCATTTTAAATTCTTTTTGCTACTTCTATTCCATGCAAAATACATCGACTTTCCTTCTTTGTTCCTGTGCCATTTGATTTCTTTTGTTCCTGCGCCAATTAGTAACAGTTATAAAAGTTCCATTATATTTCTTCTTTCTTTCCACCGAAAAAGCCATCTGTAGACAAAGAAGAAACTTTCACCATCAAAATCCCATGGCTATTATTTGTAATTTCAAAGTGTTCCAAAACAAACAGCAAGTTACATGTTTCTTTTTAATGCAGAAGGTGTATCTCTTCAATCCACACTTTCCCTTAGTCATGCTACTATCCATTTTGTTGCAATTATGTAACAGTCCAATTTAACTCTCTTCTTCTTTTAAGTTTTAAAAGTGTTGAAGCCCTACTTTTTTCTTTTTTCAAAGTCCAATTCTAGTTTGAGAATTTTTCCAGTCTTTTCAACTTGCCTCAATGTTTAATTATTCCAATTGAATCTATACCAAAATAAATTTCCTAGTGGGTCTTTTCCTCCTGAAGTTACTTTTCAAAATCTTCTATGCCCCTCAAATCCACAGTCGCTGTTTAAGGCTGGGGGTCTTACAAATAACAATTGTTGCTCTAGCATTGTTTCAAGCCTAGGTTGGTGTCACTCACCCGGTTTCAAAGAGCTTCGTTCTTTTCCTCTTTCCTCCTGCCCATCTCTTAGTTTGGTTTGTCCCAGCTTTGTGGCAGCCACCATGGCTGCTGCCCCCCCCCACCCCCGACTCACAGAGAGTTCCCTCCGACCTCTGAAGAACTTGCCTGTTCCTCTTGGTCATCTGAGGCGCCTCTCTTCCTACCCCATCCTTGCAGGACGGTTCTGTCCAAAGATCCATCGGTAGTGGTTTGGCAGTCGGGTTTTTCGTGAGACTCCGCAGAGCCCACTATTTTCCCGGCTGTCTCGCCACAACGTCAGACTGGAAGTCATGAATCTGCCTAAATTTTGTGCATATGGTTGCAGGCATATGCAGAGGCTTGGCAACTGGTTCATATTTGTAACAGTTGCGGTGTCCTTGGATTATGTGATCATCTTTTGCAATCTTCTGATAAGTAAAATCAATGGAGAAGTCAAGTTCTCTTAACAACTGTGTTATTTACTTAACTACAGTGATTCACTTAATAACTGTGGCAAGAAAAGTTGTAAAACAGGACAAAATTCATTTAACAATTATCTTGCATAGCAGCAGAAATTTTGAGGTCAATTGTGATCATAAATTGAGGACTACCTGTAAAATTATAAGATGCAGTGGTGATAATCATGCATGAAAATGATATTGCAGAAATGGCAAAGAATTAGCAGAACCAAACAGCTGATTATGATGGAAAACTATAGTTAGGACCAATTACACCAAACCCCATCCAATCAGCACAGACATGATAAGTATACAGTAATGCTTGCATGGATAATGTGGATAGGAAGGGGTCTTTTTCCCCTCTCTCTGTTTTTTTTTAAAGTTTTTATTTTTATTTCTCATAAACACATTTACATGTACAGTCATTTCCATCATTTTTCATTCTTCTTTTCTTTTAACTTTCATTTTTAATTTTTACTTTTTTGGGGCTGCTCCTTTACCCTTTACCTTTAGTCCAACCTTTCTTCTTCTCCTCCCCTTCTCTTCCTTCCTGTTTCTCCTCCTACTTCCTTTGTTCTTCCTCTCCTTCTCTTTCCTACTTCCCCTTCTCTTCCCCCACTCCTCTCATCTTCCCCCTTCTAACCTTCTCCTCTACTCCTCTATCCCCTCCCTTTTCTTCCTCTCTTTTTCCCTTTCTTCTTTCTCCTCTTCTCTTCTCTCCTCTCTTCTCTTCTCCTTTTCTCTCTCTCTACTCCTTCCCCTCTCTCCTGTTGTTTCCCTTTTCAGTTCAATCTAAAGTGGTATTCGAGCAGCCCTGATTTTCTAATTATCTTTATTCTCATTTCAATTTCTTATTCAATTTCTTATTTAATTTTATTACATCATTTGCGTACGTTTTTATGATATCTCACTTTTTTCCCTTTTACCCCCCCCCCTTTTCTCCTTTTACTTGACATCATCTGGGTATCTATTTTTCTAATTGTTTTCTCCCATCTATTTCTCTATCTATTTTATCTCTATATCCTTATTCATATTTCTTTTCTAACCAATCATAAAATTTATCCCATGTCTTGAAATATATCAACTCCTCTTTATCTTTTATTCTCAATGTTAATCTATTCATTTCTGCACATTCTAATTATTTTTTATATAATTTCTCCTTCCAACAGGATTTTATCTGCTTTCCAGGTTTGTGCAAAGACAATTCTAGTCGCTGTTATTATATGAATAATCCAATATATATCTTCTTTACTATAATTTTCCGGTAAGATTCCCAATAAGAATATCTCTGGTTTTAACTCTATATGTTGCTGCAACATTCCCTCTAGTGTTGCCAGGTCTGCTTCCAAAAAATAGCGGACAAGCGGGGGTAGGGGGGTTAAGTAGTAATTTTTTTAAAAAAAATTACAATTAAATTATATATTTTCTTACAAACATTTTAACACGTATTAAAATAATCACTTCAAAACTTTACTTAAAATTCAAAACATCAAATATATTATAATAATATGTAAAATATTAAATTACATTTTACTTTGCTGTCGTGTGTATTTTTTATTTGACTGCGCAGCTTTGATCAATTCTTTGTGTTTAAGGAATAATTCTTTAATTTCAGTACAACGTTGAGAAATATTAAAAAATATACAAAGTTCACTTCGAACTGATGGTACAAGCAGTTGGTTACGTTCGTCAGTCCACAAATTTCCCATGACGCTGAAAATTCATTCAACGTTTGCATTTGATACCGGAATTGATGCACAATACTGGAACAGTTTCGGTAAACTCGGAGCTGGCTCTTTCTTGAAAAAGTATGTCCACTTATCAAGGGAAGAATCACCCTGCAGATGAACATAAACTTCTTCTAAGGCAGAAATTTCATCGAAGAGGGTGTTGGGTGGAAGTTCTTCTCGCCATGGTGATAATAACCAGATGTTCGTCATTTCTTCTAAAGTTGGAGGATTATTGCGATCAATTAGATTGAAACAACTTAGCGTCTCATATACTGAATCGGTGAAATTATACCACTTTTCTAGGTACGCAATGGCTCTTTGATACACATTGATGGCTTCTTTCTTGAACTTTTGCACGGCATTCTCAGGCAAATGTTTTTTACGTAAGGCAAATAAAACTTTCATTCCAAAAAACTGCTCATCGTATTTTTTTTTGGAAAGAATCACGCAGCTTACACATGATAATGTGAAGATCACATGCAAGAATTTTCTTGCTTTCCAGCTTCAGTAGGGTGTCTTGCATTATTGACATGAAGAAGTGCGTGAAATATAAATACAATTCTGAAATTGTTGGTTCATCGTCCTTTGTGAGTTCATTTTCCTGATCCGAAATAAGGTTCCAGATAATCTTATGGCACTCATCAGATCCAAGAGAAATAAAATACGATTTTAGAGATATCCAGTTTAAAAGAAGTCTTTCGGCCGCTTTAAACAAACTTAATCAATGTGTTGGAACATGGCACAAAACTTCATGGAATTCTGACTCGCAAAACTCAAAAAATGATTTCAAGTCTTCTCGTTTCTTCTCAGAATTTGAAAATTCGGCAAAAACCTTCAGCACTACATTTTCGATATCAAAAGATAACTGCTTTAATGCATTTTTTGCGCTGTTGTGTAAAATGTGATTATTGCAATGAGCATTCGATCTTTGTCTCATTCTAACTTATGAAAAAAAAGACAAAACGCGATTCTCCTATCCTTATTCTCTTAGACTGTACAGCTTTAGATTACGTACCATTTCATCATAAAGCTTTTGAATAAAAAAAATGTCCACTATTTTGTGAAAAAAAATAGTGAACATTATGTGAAAAAAGTGGACTGTCCGCTCAAATAGTGGACACCTGGCAACCCTAATTCCCTCTAACCATGTCTGTATTTTCACCCAATATTGTTTTGCTTCTTTACACAACCACCGCATATGATAGTATGATCCCGGCAACTGGTGACATTTCCAACACTTAGTTGATTTATCTTTAAACATCTTAGCTAATCTTTCTGGTAGCATATGCCATCTATAAAACATCTTATACAGCTTTTCTTTATAGGCTGTTGCCATTATTAATTTGTAATTTCTTTCCCAAATTTGTTGCCATTTCTCCATTTCTATGGTGTATGATGTCAGGGTGTTGATTAATCCCATGTTTGGCTCTGGGAAAAAACACCCTGGTTTAGAGGATGGATCGAGGCTTATTCCTTGTTGCAATATTCTGAAAAGAAACGCGAAGAAAAGTTCTCTAATAAAACTCATTTATTTGTTATAAAGAAAATAAAACATCTCACTAATTAAGAAAGATAAATTGTTACATTTTGGCAAGCGAGGTCTCCTGCCGGTCCAGCCGGACCTCTCTGGCAGGAGAACAAAGGAAGGAGAAGTGAAGGAATGTGGGTGGAGACGGAAACACGTAGCTTACTGATAAGTTGGCAAGCTACGGAAAGTCTGACAGTCCAGAAAAGATGAGTTCAGCTGGCAAATAAAATAACGCAGTGACATTCCCCTTCTTTGCCAGTTGAGCGAATATCAGTACATCATCAAATAAAGCACATCTTCTCACGCAGATACTCATGTTGAGCTGCTGGAAGTGGTTTGTTGAGCATATCAGCAATTTGATCATGTGTAGATACATATTGCATTTTGACAAAACCTTTTTTCACTAAATGTTTTATGTTTTGATAACGGATGTCAATGTGTCTGGACCTAGAACCTGTGAAATGAGATTCAGAAATATAAACCACCGATTCATTGTCTTCCATCATGGTGATCGGTCGGATGGGGTGTGTCCAGATATCTGTGACTAAAGCATCAAACCAAGTTAGAGAATTACATGCATCTGAAACACAAGCATATTCAGCTTCAGTAGATGAACAAGAAACAAAATTCTGTTTACGTACTTGCCAATAAACAGGACATCCATTTAAGAACATCATATAACCTGAAGTACTTTTACGTGATTTCTTATCACTTGCCCAATCAGAATCTGCATAACAACTTAATTCTGCATAATCAGTATGTGTTGGTTCTAACAATAACTTCATGTGTTTAGTGTATTTTAGGTATCTCAATAATTTCTTAATACATGTCCAATGAAACTGTTTTGCCTTACCTACGTGTCGTGATAAAAGATTAACACTAAGTGCAATGTCGGGTCTGGTCCAACTACTAATGTATAACAGTGACCCAATGACTGAACGATAAAGTGTTTGATCCTCGAACTCAGGACTTGCTTCTTGTGTCAAGTTATGAAAATTTGTTTGCATGGGTGTCTTTGTTGTGTTAGCATCTTTCATGTTGCAATGATGCAAAATTTGTTCAATTTTATCTTCTTGTGAAAGACTAAACCCCTTCTGTGTTTTTTCAATCTGAACACCTAAATAAGTGCTAATGTGACCTAATGATTTCAATGTGAAGTATCTCTGCAAAGCTTTGGCAAAAATCTCACTCATTTGCTTATTTGGACCAATATAAACAATATCATCAACATAAACAAGAACTATCTCATATGCATTATTAGATCTTTTTGTGAACACGCACTCATCAGTTTCGGACTTAATAAAGCCCATTGAATTTAGTTTTTCAGTAAGACATAAATACCACATTAAACCAGATTGTTTCAGACCATAAAGACTTTTGTTTAGGAACCAGGTATCCCCTTCTTGCTGTCGGAATCCTGGAGGACTTTTCACGTAGATCTCTTCATCTAGGTCTGCATGTAGATAAGCGGTGTCAACATCAAACTGAAAAACTTCTAAACCAAGGATAGTTGCAGTTGCTAAAACAATTTTTACACTCTCAGTTCTGACTGTCGGTGAGTAAGTATTTGTATAGTCCTCAGGATAACGTTGAGCGAAACCCTGAGCTACAAGTCTGGCCTTGTACAATGACTCACCATTTGGTTTCTTTTTGATTCTGTAGACCCATTGAGTGCCAATGACCTTTTTGTTTGCTGGAGGTTTTGCAGGTGTAAATATTTTAAGTTTCTTTAGACTGTCCATTTCAACCTGCATTGCTTCATACCATTTATCTTGGTCTGAATCAGGGAGCTGCTTGATTTGTGTGAAATTATCAGGTGGAAGTGTAACATTGCAAATCAAAGGCAAGGGTGCTTTTGTCAGTTGCCAAGAATATCGTTGTGGAGGAATTCCTTTTGTGGCCCTCTTGGAATGTCTCGGAACAACTGTCCAGTCTTCTTCTGCTTCGTCCTCATCCTCACTTTCGTCGCTAGCGTCAGCATCCGCGGCTTGCGAAGACGGAACATCGGGCTGAGAAGAATCAGTGGAATCTTGATCATCAATCTGCGTGGCATCAGCAGTATCATCTCTAGGAAAATAAACTCCAGGATCATTGGTATGAATCCTGAACCAGTCAATATCCTCATCAAAATTAGCAGATTGGGAAATCACAATTGCATGTTTAGAGTCAATAAATCTGCTCCATTTTGAGTTATCATCAATACCCATAAATCTCAGTCTCTTTGCTGTTGGACCTCCTTTTCTTCTTTAAGCTAAGGGAATGTTCACCATAGCATATGAACCAAAAATATGGATGTTTTTAAGATCGGGCTTATAGCCACATGAAGAAAGGAGTCTGATTTGTTACACTGCTCCAAGTACGGTTAACAATGTAATTTGCATATTTTATAGATTCACCCCAGTATATCATATCAAGGTTGGCATCTTCTAGGAGACAACGCATCATGGTTTGCAGTACCTCTCTGTTGTGAGCCGATGTGTCAGGGGCCGAAGTCTGATGAATAATTCCATTCTTACGCATCCAGTCCTGGAAACGCTGAGACATGAATTCAACACCACGATCACTCTGGATTCTGGCGATGCGAACTTGGTGTTGGGTAGAAACAAGGGCTGCAAAGTCTTTAAAGATCTGAAAGGTCTCTGATTTTTCCTTCATAGGATATACATATCCATATCTAGAGTAATTATCAACAATTGTTAGAAAATATTTTCTACCACCAAATGATGGCAGGAATGGACCAACTATGTCAATGTGAACCAAATCAAAAATGCATGTTGACAGGCGTGTAGCGTGTTTGGGAATGGCTGCTGCTTTGGATTTGGCCTTTTTGCAGACAGCACAATCCAAAAACACCTTACATCCCTTTAGATCCAAACCTTTTGTGAACTCTGGCATCTTCCTAAGAACACAGAAACTGGCATGCCCCAGTCTTCTATGCCACTTATGGATACACCTGTAATGCAAAAGTTTACCAGTTAGTGAATTCTCAACATTAACATTTTTATGCGGAACCTCAGGCTTGCTCTGAGCAACCTGTTTACCAATTCTCTTTTTGTTGGCTTTAGGAGCCTTAGGGGTAGCAACAGGATCTCTCACTGGAACATCTCTCTCTGGGCCTGTGCTCTCCCTTTTTGGAGTTTGTATACTTGCCTGTATTTGTGTTTTAGGCTTTGGCTTTAAGTAATAGACACCACCAATTAATATGGTTTCAGCAACAATATCTCCATCTTTAACTATGTAACTTGCTTTTTCAAGGTGGTGAACTTGGAACTTTAACATTCTAGACAAGTGACACTGACTAAGCAAGTTACTGGTTGCTGTTGGTATGTAATAAACATCAGGAATGAATGCATCGAGCTCTTCAACATAAACAGTTCCTTTTCCTTTGACCTGACAAGGATGATTTGAAAAAGAATAAAGTTCATGCAGTTCTGGTTCAGGCTCGTGCATCTCTGTAAAAAGTTCCTTTCTGTAGGTAACATGCAATGCTGCACCACTGTCCAAAGTCCACAGGAGTCGTCTGTCGTACTCTGGTTGAGGTTGTGGATCATTGGTTAAAGCCAATGTGGTGAGTGGAGTTTGTGGATCATGCTGGGGACCACGACGACCTTGTCTTCCACCTCTGCCTCTGCCTCTGGAGTCTGTTCCTCTGGGCTGGTACGTGACGGGAGCTGGAACTCGTTGAGGACAATCCCGGGTGGCATATCCCACATGATTGCAGGTGTTGCATTTGGCATCCTTGGAGCGTAGGTCCTTCCTTGGAAGGGGCGCCTAGCTGGAGCTCTTGATGTGGGTGGTCCTCTCAAATGTGGCATGGCCAACATGAATGCCTCTTCTTCAATTAAAAGTCTACAGACATTGTCCACTGTGCGTTGAGCAATTGGGACTTGGTTAATTTTTGTAACAGCATCTTTCCATTCATAATTCAAAGAGTTAATGATGATGCTGATCATTTGAATATCTTCAATGTTATGGTCTCTTACTCTCAATTCTGTTCTCAGTCCTTTCAGTTTGGTCAAATGCCCTCCAATTTGTTCACCGGATCTCAATCTCGAACCGTGGAGTTCAGACATGAGTAAACATGAAGATTCAATTGAGACAGGCCTATAGCAATTTTCCAATTCAGCCCAAATTTGTCAGGCTGTTGTATTTGATGGAAAAGTGAGCTGCAGTTCAGTATCCATGGACATCAATAATGTTGTGCGAGCCCTTATATCTAAATCTCTTATTGCAAAATCCCATGGTTGTGCAGGAGGGTTAAAATCATGCAGTGAGTGCCTTCTCTAAGAAGCAATAGTGTAATCTCACTGACCCAGGCTTTGTAATTGTGTCCTGACATTTTTAGTTTTGACTCACCAGTTAGTGGAGAGACAGAAAATGCCTGGTAAGGAGCCTGCATTTGATATGCTGGCTGTGCTGGCAGAAATGCCTGTGGTATTTGCTGTGCCTGTTGTGGACCTAAAAATGGTCTTGGTTGTGCCATTGGAGGTGGGCCAGGAGGTGGTCCTTTTTGCACTTGTGGCTGGGGCACATATGCAGGCATTTGTGCTTGAGCTGCAATATTGGCATGACCTGCTGGGGATGCAGTCATTTGCCTTTGCTGCACTAAGCATGGCTGTGTTCCATCTAAAAAGACACCATCACCACCAGGGGGTGTTTGAGTTTGGGCCTGTGGAAACACTTGTGGCATTTCAGCTTCCTGTAGTAAATTACTTTCGCCAGCAAATGGTGCTGCACCTTTAGCTTCGGGCAGCTTTGCAGTTACAAGAAATGGCTGCATGGCAGGTTTATATGTAACTTGATCAGGAAGACTTTCATGTGACGTATGCAGTGCTCTTTGCCTTAATTGGCCTGACACAGAATCCACCAGGGGGAGTGTCTTTGGCTCTGAGGAAGAAGACAATATGGCGCGTTTTGAAAATCTTAAGTCACGAGATTCTCCCTTATCTTGCTCAAGCATAGATATAGCCATTTTTGCCTGGGATAGCTCCTGTTCATAGAATTTTATACAGTCACGATAGGCTTTCATAGCTAGCTCATCCAGGGTGAGCTTAGAGCTTCGAGGAGAATAATGAATTGTTTCTCTCTCTGCATGGGAGTAATTTTGCTTGGCAGTTTGCTTTGGCCTTGCACCGAGTGTTACAAATTCAGTAGGTTCTGGGAGGACTTTTTGAGAGCATGCATATTCAGAAGAAGACGTCACTGACCTCAGTTCCAGTACGTTATCTTCAAAAGCAATTTCTCTGTTATCTCCCTTCGTTCCTTCTCCCACGGTTTCTTCTTGTTCCAGACATGTGGCTGTAGTAAGGGGCTGGAAATCTGAAAAACTCCTTTCTGCCACCTTCTCAGTAAAATACATTTTGTATTTGTTTTTCTTCTGTTTTGGCATCTTAGCAAAATAATTAGCGTACCTCAGTAGCTAAAAATTAATTGCCTATCAGAATTGCTAATTGCTTATCAGAAATAACAAACAAGGAAAAAAGCCATAAATCAACCGTCCGAGGCTACCAGATGTCAGGGCACTGATTAATCCCATGTTTGGCTCTGGGACAAATCACCCTGATTTAATTAGAGGATGGATCGAGGCTTATTCCTTGTTGCAATATTCTGAAAAGAAACGCGAAGAAAAGTTCTCTAATAAAACTCATTTATTTGTTATAAAGAAAATAAAACACCTCACTAATTAAGAAAGATAAATTGTTACATTTTGGCAAGCGAGGTCTCCTGCCGGTCCAGCCGGACCTCTCTGGCAGGAGAACAAAGGAAGGAGAAGTGAAGGAATGTGGGTGGAGACGGAAACACGTAGCTTACTGATAAGAAGTTGGCAAGCTACGGAAAGTCTGACAGTCCAGAAAAGATGAGCTCAGCTGGCAAATAAAATAACGCAGTGACAGCCTGTTTGCATTTCCAGCAAATTGGACTTAAATTTGGATATATCTTTGCTAATCTCGAAGGGGCCAGATACCATATATACCACATTTTATAGTGGTTCTCTTTATAAACCACTGATTTTGTCATGATATAATTATTTTCCCACACTTTTTCCCAGTCCTCCAATTGTATGGTATGTCCAATATTTCTTGCCCATGCTATCATTTGTCCTTTTACTAATTCCTCTGCTAAGTTGAATTCCAATAAGTATTTATAAATTTTTGAAATTAATTTTTCTTCCTTGACTTCTAAAAGTTTATCTAATCGGTTCGGTTTTAATTCAATTCCTCCTTCCTCTTGATCCTTTTTGTATCTTGTTTTTATCTGTAAGTAGGGCCATGAGTCTATTTGTATTCCTTGTTCTCTAAGTTCTTCTTGTGTTTTTACTATTCCCTGGGAGTCCAATATTTCATTGTATCTTACCATTTTTTTGGATTGCTAGCGTGTTGGGGTGTATTATTACCTCCATTGTGGATAACCATCCAGGGCCTTGTATTTTTCTCATTTTACATTTAGTCCTTTTATTTTTTTATTTGATCTAATTCTTATCAATAAATTTTCCAATGTTAAAATAAAAAGTAAAGGTGAAAGTGGACATCCCTGCCATACTCCTTTTTTTATTTCAAAAAATTTAGTAGAGTCTCCATTTTACTAGTATACTTGCTTTTTGTTTCATATATATAGAGGCTATAATTTTTTCAAATCTGTCCCCGAATTTCATGTTTTTTTATTTGCTGAAGCATAAATTGCCAATTGACCTGATCGAAAGCTTTTTGTGCATCCAGAAAAACCAGTGCTACCTGCCTCTCTGGATGCACTTCATAATATTCTAATACATTAATTACTGTTCTTATATCATTTTTTATTTGTCTCGTTGGTAAAAACCCATTTTGGTCTGAGTGTATTCTACAATTCAATAATTTTTTCATCCTATTTGCCATTATATTCATAAAGATTTTGTAATCAGTGTTTAATAAAGAGATCGGTCTATAATTTTTTATTTGTGTTATATCTGCTCCTTCCTTCGGTATTAGCGAAATGTATGCTTCCCTCCATGAGTCTGGTAGTTTTGCCTCTGTCAATGCCTCATTACACGTTTCTAATAGTATTCAATTCTATGTTTCTCCTAGTCCTTTATAAAATTTACTTGGTAATCCATCTGTCCCTGGAGTTTTATTATTTTTTTGTTTCTTAATCGCTTCCTTTAGCTCTTCTTTGGTGATATTCTGTTTAATATATCTTTTTCTTTCTCTGTTAATTCCCTCCCCACTTAGATATTGATTTATTTCTTCATCTGTTACTTTATCTTGCTCATAAAGTTCTTGAAAAAAATGAGTTTTTTGAGTCCGAGTGGAACTGAATGGTCAAATCAGGCATGGAGGAGTAGAGCTTCTGGGGCTCGCTGCTGCCCAGGAACTGGCCCAGGATGTGGCTGTTGAGGTCATCCCCATCATAGACTGTGCTCAGGTTCAAGCTGCAGGGAGAGAAGAGGGGAGCGGGAAAGGCCTTGCTGGGTCATCAGGGCCTCTGCAGGTAGCTCAGGGAGCCCCTGCTGAGATCTGCAGGGATCTCCTGGGATCAGCAGCTGCCAGCAACTTCTCTCCCCTCCCTCCGGAGGAGCCTTGGCTAGAGAGAGGGGGTGGAGGCAGCTGGCCCCGGTTACCAGGAGTCCCTGAGAAGCTTATAATCAAGATGGCGGCACCCTTTCCTGCTCTTGCCACCGACAGATAGACTGTTCCTGGATAGTTCATCTTGTTCATAAAGTTCTTGAAAAAATTGAGTTACTATTTCCTTTTTCTTTTCTAAACTATGTTGCATTTTACCCCTTTTGTCTTGTAGTTGTTGAATTATTCTTTTCTACCTTTCTTTTCTCAATCTATAAGTGTCAAGTATTTGCAAGCCATTGGCACATGTGTCATATAGACACCAGTGGAGACAGAGAGTGTCTCCACCCCTATGTGGAACGGAGGGGCTTACCCTGAGTATAAAACCCCCTCCAACCTTTTCCACCTCACTCTCTCCATCTCTCTCTTTTCATGTTTGTTCCTCATGAGACTTGATCTCTGTTGTACATAGTTAATATGATTTATTATATGAATAAATACATTTAAGACATTTATTTATGCATCTGCCTCTGAACTCTTCTATGCTCCTGGGTGTTTCTACAATCCCAACTCCACAGAATGGTAGCAGAGGGAATGGTAGCAGAACTCCACTCCAGGAGCTGTTGAAAAGGAAAGATGCCCTCCAAAATAACCTGTGAGAGAAGCTCCCCTGTTGTGACCAGAGGCCTTCAATGGAGGAGAACTTCACATCAGCCCCAGTCTGAATCGATGGAAAACATCGAAGGGGATTTCCATCCAGCTACAACCTGGCAGCCAGAGGCCACCTAGATGCAGCAAGAGATCCCAGGGGCTGAGCCAAGCGATGCTGGAGACGGCTTCTTCAGAACTGATGATGAGGGGGCAGAAGGACAAGATGAAAGCCTGGACAGGCAAGTGGCTGAGATGTCAGAAGAGGAGTGCCGAGCAGCGCTCGCCTCCCTCCTTAAGACAAAGCAGCAGCCAGAAAGACACCTGTGGAGGCAGCACCAGAGATGCCTGCCATCCCGGTAAGGACTCCCCTGCCTGATCTTTCCAAGATGGTGCGTGCCACCAGAGAGACTCTCCCCTCACACAGTTTCCCGCCAAACAAAATGGTCGCCAGCTCCCTTCTGGAGCCAACTTCCCCCAGGATGGCTGCTCCCTTGGGCACTTTGCCAGCTCCATGGCCCAGGCCTACAACGCCAGCCAGTCAGTTCAGCACTCCAGTGGCCCAGAGAACCACTCCGAACCTACAAGCCCCTTGCCAGGCCACGCCTACCATGGCAAGCATCAAAGAAGCCATAGAGATCCTGATCACCGCCCTGGAAATTAGGGAGCAACCACCCATCAGCCACCCCGAGGTCCCAGACCCACCTCATCTGATGTGCCTCCAGTCTCCTGAAAGATCTCCATGTCAGATAATTATCTGAAACAGTGCCACTGAACCACACTGTCTATACTGGAAGGATGGTTTTTTGTTTATACTTTCCCTCCATTTTGTCTAAGGGACTGAAGGGGGAGTGGCTTAGCCACCCTATAAATATGACCCCCTTTAGCCACACACACTGGGTAGACACAGGGGAGACACATGGAAGGCACATAGGAGACACACAGGAGAAGGGATCATGCTCTAGGCACATTTACCTCAGAAATAAATAAAGACCAAGATACAATGTTCTGTGATTTAAAATGTACATAGTTTATTGATTTTAAATAAACAAAGTTTTTCTTGATAAAAGAAATCTGGCTTAATTGTAGCTGCTGGGACATTCCAAGATCTTATTGATCTCTACAACCTAAACTAAAAACTTTTCTAACAAATAGATAGCATGAGGATGGTTGTGGTCTAATGATCTTTAGCAAGTTCACATATGTCATCTAAAATAAAAGGGGTCACTAAAAAGAAAATTACTTGGACCTGTGAATCCCCAGTATTAACCAGAGCCTGGAGGATTCAGATGGCTAGCCAGCATCAAGAAAACTGTGAAACAAACGCAACCAGCAGAACAGATGATTTTGACAGCTCTGATGAAGAAGCTAAAGAATATGCTGAAAAAGGAGCCAGTGGGCAAATTGCAGGATACAGGTCAGTGGCCACAAGTCCTGAAAGGCCCCTAATTGACTTTTCCTCTCACTATGAGGAAAATACTGGCAAAGTAACAGCAGAAGAAGACCCTTATGATCTTCTGCTTGAAGCAACTCCTGACCCCAAAGAAGCAGCAAAGTCCAGATACAGTATCCTAAAGGCTTTAACTGAGGAAAATGACTTAAATGAATCCCTCGCTAATCTCCTCATAACAAAGAGGCTATCTGACCTCCAAAAATCAAGAGATATGTTGAAGGCAATAAAAACAAATGCCTCAATTACCTCAGAGACTCCTGTGAGCCATTATGCCAGAGAAAAGGCGGCAAAATTTTTCCTGTCAGAACCTGCCCCTTTAAATTTTCTGACAGAACCTGCATCGGCTCAGCAGAAAAACAAAATGGCGGCTTCACCACTTCCTGTTGTCACAGGATCCAAAATGGCGATGCCCATGAGTCACCAACAGGCCAAAGGCCTAACAGCTAAATCAAACCCCATTAATAAAAAACAGCTAATGGGAGCAATTAATTACGAGCTGCCACCAACAGCAGTAGGACTGCCAACCCTGACTATCCCATGCATGCTGCAGGGGCAACCAACACGACCACCCAGCCAAACAACCCAGGGGCAAACTAATTTACATGAAGCCATAAACTCCCTGGTCACCGCTTGCAGCGCCATAGTAAAAACTTTTAAAAATACGGCTGAGGCTGCAACCCTGGCTATCCAACCTGATGTGGATGGCCCACGCGATCCTGAGGCATACTGCCCACCACCGCAGCAAGAATCACTGGCCCAGATGTTCTTCGGAGGACCTCCAGCTGAGATCCTCACACATATGGCCGATCCTCTTCTGCCAACGACAGCATGCCAGCTGGCATCTTCCATCCAAGGTTTTTGCCCTCCAACAGGCTTGCCAGTTTTGGAGCTCTTCGCCTGCTGTCCTGCGCCGATCGACAGGCCCTGGGAATCTTCCGAGGCCTCCTCATCACATCTTCGAGGACTCCGGGCCCAACCAGCTTTTCCTGATGATCTTCAGGCCTTTCCGGCCCAACCCAGTAGACCAGAACCCCCGCCGCGGCCTTTTTTGGGAGCCCAAAGGAAGACGTCTTCCCCAATTGAGCTCCAGCCAGGACTGAGACTTGCACAGGCACATTGCACTGAGGACCTCGCACATGTGCAGTGTGAAAAACCTCTAAAAACAGCATTTCTTACAGCTATTCCTATGCCTGCTATAGGGAGTGTTGACATTCAGCACTCTGGTCAGCAATGGCTTCCAGAAAAGCCTGAAAATAATAATTTAATGCATTTTTTGACTCCTGCCTTGCCCCAGGGATTCAAAAAATTACAATTAAATGGGGAGAACCATCTGGACTGGTGCAAGCAGGTCCAGGTGGTGCTCATGAAGCAAAATTGTTTATATATGTTAACTAACCCACCTGCCATCCCCTGGTCAGCTGAGGATGAACAGGTGCACAAAAAGGTTTATAGCATACTACTAGAAGCCATCGACACAGCCCTATACCCTAGTATATCTGATGGTTTCACAGTCCAACAAGTATGGACTAAATTAAATAATCTCTTTCGTAGTACAAATGTGGGCACCACAACAAGGTTATCAATAAATTTTTATGGGACAAAACTCAAACCAGGCAGCAATATGAGTGAGCATATTGCAAAATTAAAAGGGAGAGGGCTGATTTAATTCAACGTGGCCACAATGTATCAGAGGAATCTTTAGTTAGCGTAATGCTCAGCTCTCTCGATGATAGCTGGGATACATTTATTACAACTATTAATGTTTGGCTCCAGAACTCCTAAATGTGGAATATCTTTCTGGGCGCCTCATAGATGAGGTTAGGAGACGTAAGGATCGTGCTCCATACCAACAAAGAAACCAAAGACCCATTAGGAGACCAAATAATAATTATGACAGGGCCAATATGGTTCCCAAATGTCATAGCTGTGGCACACAAGGGCACTTCAAAAATGAATGCCCCAAAAACAATAGTTATAAGCCAACTAGCAAGAAACAACATAAGAAAAGCTATCACAAGGGAAATAACCATAAATATAGTGGTAGAGCCAACCAAGTTAATATTATCCTTTATTTGAATAATGAAGAGATTAAAAACAATTTACATAATTATTGGATGATTGATTCTGGGGCAAGTAAGCACATAACTTCTAATAGAAACCTCTTCAAAAGCCTCCAGAATAAAATATCTAATGTAAAAGTTGCCACAGGTGCCAATGTACTTGTTAAAGGAGTGGGAACAGTTTATATTGAAGGGATTGGTGATATTGAGGGAGTACTGTTTGTACCACAGATAACCAATAACTTGCTGAGTAGCACAAAGTTATGCAGGGAAAATAGTATTAATATTAAACTCAAGGAAACTGGTGGTTATGTGACAAAACAAAATGTTATTGTTGCTAATTTAAAACTGGTTAATGATTTGCCATACCTAATCCCACTTGTTAAGCCCAAGGCTGGTCCATATGGACATAGTTGGCCCTTTTTCGGCCTCTTTGGGCAGGAAGCATTTCTTCCTAACAATTGTCGATGACCATACTTGCTACGGCTACGTTTATACAATGAGAAACAAAGCCAAAGCCTTTGAGAAATTCAAAAGCTTCTGTAATTTAGTCAAAACTCAACATAAAGTAAACGTTGCTAAATTGCAGACTGACCGTGGCGTGGAATTTATGTCCACCAAATTCCAAAATTGGATTGAAAGCAAGGGCATAAGGCACCACAAAATGGCAGTTTTTTCCGCCTTTCAAAATGGCGTCGTTCAACGACATAATGGCTTGTTGCAAACTATAATGAATTGTTTAATAGCGGACGCTAAGTTAAGCAGAGCCTTCTGGGGAGAAGCTGTCCTCTGTGCTAATTATATAATTAATAGAACATGGTCAAAAACTCTCAACCAAACCCCATATTACATGTTGTATGGGCGAAAACCCAAATTATAAATAAATAAACAAAGTTTTTCTTGATAAAAGAAATCTGGCTTAATTGTAGCTGCTGGGACATTCCAAGATCTTATTGACCTCTACAACCTAAACTAAAAACTTTTCTAACACTCCAGGCCTTCTTCCAGCTACTCCAAGGTTTCCCTGCCACACAGCTGATTTTTGGGCCTATGCTGAGGCTTCAGCCAGGCCTGACTTCAGAACCCAGAGAGGGAGATCAGAGCTCCAACAAGAAAAGGCTTTGGAGCATGCTCCATTTTCTGCACATGCCCAGTTGCTTCAAACTACAGAAAGATTACAAGAAGGAGCCAGACCTAAGCAATCGATCCCAGGCTTAGGGATCCCAATGCCATTCACAACAGGCTCTTTTCAGCCCTTTGAACAACTCCCCATGCAGTTTAATGGTAATAGTTTTGTAACTTTGCCAAATAATTACATTTAAGTGGTCAGAATTTTAAAAAATGGTGTAAAGAGATTCAGATAATTCTCGTAAGAGAAAATACTCTGGACATGATCAAAAGACCATCTCCTTTACCTTGGAGCCCTGAAATCGAGTTCCTGCATAAAAGAGCTTACACAACCCTGTTAAGTTCTATAGACACAGCTCTTTATGCCAGTCTTTCAGATGGCCTCACAGCTCAGGAAGTTTGGACTGTCCTATATAATTTGTTCCATAGTGACAATATGGCTGCAACCAGCAGATTGTCAAGAATTTTTCACAATTATAAACTCAAACCTGGTGTCAAGATGGGGGAACATTTGGCAACGCTTAAAGACATGAGGAATGAGCTTATACAGAGGAGGGGGGGAGCCTGTTCCTGAATCCACTTTAATTAATGTAATGTTGAACTCCCTAGACAAATCCTGGAGTCCCTTCATTATTTCTCTAGAAGGGGTTTCTAGGGAACAAAGAAATATAGAATACTTTTCTGGTCACTTTATTGAGGAAGATTTAAGGCGCTGTTGTGGAATAATTAGACCAACACAACTTTTGTAGGTTAGTCAGAGACAGTGTATTGCGCAATAGGTTCAAAGCCCGTTTGTACATGAAGCTTTAAACAAAGACAGAACTTAGTTACAATGGTTTTTTTTTTAATAAACAAACTTTATTCGTATTTTTAAAAGACATTTAAAACAATTATAAGAAAAACTGGACAAGTTTTTCTTAATCAAACACACTAATTACATGTACATATACGATACATATATAGTGCTCAACTTCATCTATTAACTACTTTCTAATGTTATATATACATATATATATACGCACAGTGACTTATTTCCTTCTATATCTCTCTGACAGTGCAGTTGTTTATTTGCATTGATTTCTCCTAACTTTCATCTCCAAGCATTCCCTCTCTCTGACTTATCCACTGGTACCAGCTATTCCATATTTTAAAGTATTTTGAATCTTCCTTATCCTGTAATTTTAGGGTTAATTTATCCATCTCTGCGCATACATAAATTTTCTGTATTACTTCCTGATCAGTTGGCAAACAGTCTATTTTCCAGAGTTGTGCCAACGCTAATCTTGCCGCTGTTATAATGTGGAGTATTAGGTATTTTATGTCCTTCCTAATATTCTTATTGATCATGCCGAGTAAAAAGACTTCAGGTGTTAATTCAATTTCGTGATTTGTTATCTCTAATATCCATGTTTTTATTTTGTTCCAATATTTTTTGATTTTTGGGCAAAGCCACCAAGCATGGTAAAAAGTTCCCTGCACTTTTTTACATTTCCAACAAGCCGGGTTCACATTTGGATACATTTTTGCTAACCTTGCGGGTGGCAGATACCATCGGTACCACATTTTATAGTGATTTTCTTTGTAGGATACCGATTTTGTCATGCTATAATTATCTTCCCATGCTCTTTCCCAATCTTCTAATTGTATATTATGCCCTATGTTCCTCGCCCAGGCTATCATCTGCCCTTTGACCAACTCTTCTGCCAAATCGAATTCGAGTAAATATTTATAAATTTTTGAAATTAATTTCCCTTCTTTTGATTCTAATAGTTTGTCCAATCGATTTTGTTTTAAATCTATTCCTTCTTCCTCTTGGTCTTTTCTGTATCTTACTTTTATTTGCGAGTAGGGCCACCAGTCTATTACTATTCCTTGTTCTTTGAGCTCTTCTCTAGTTTTCAATTTCCCCTGAACATCTACTATTTCTCTATATCTTAAAATCTTTTGTTTTGATAATATGTTGGGGTGAGTTATTGCTTCTATGGTCGATAGCCAGCCGGGAATTTTCATATAGTGTTTGTTTTTTAATTTGTAGCCATGTGTTAATTAAAGATCTCCTAATTGTATGGTTATTAAAATGTTTATATATTTTATTTCCTGAACTCCATATAAAGGCGTGCCATCCCTTCATTAAATCATGCCCTTCTTAATTTAGCAATCTTTGATTATCTAAGGTTATCCAATCTTTAATCCATAATAAACTGGCAGCCTTGTAATATTTATCCCATGCCGGGAGTCCGAATCCACCTCTACTTTTATCATCTTGTAGTATATTCAATTTTATTCTTGGTTTCTTCCCTTCCCACACGAATTTTTTAGTTATTTTATCCAAATTATCAAAAAATTTCTTATCTAATTTTACTGGAATTGTTTGGAATAAATAAAGGAGTCTTGGCAGTATGTTTGATTTTATTGCTGCTATTTTCCCCAGTAAAGACAATTTTAGTTTCCCCCATTTTTCTAAATCTTCCTTTATTTTCTGGACTAAAGTATCATAATTGTCTTCTTTTACTGTTGTTGTTTTGGCCATCAAATTTATCCCTAGATATTTAACTTTTTTAACTATCTGCAGACCCGATTCTTTTACTAATTTCTCTACTTGTTTTATTGTCATGTTTTTTGTTATCATTTTTGTCTTTTCTTTATTAATTTTTAAACCTGCTACCTTTCCAAATTTTTCAATCTCTTCTATTAATTTTGGGGTTGTTTCTATTGGTTTTTCTACGAAAAAGACAAGATCGTCTGCAAATGCTTGGACCTTGTAATCCTTTCTCTTGATCTTTAATCCTTGAATTTCTTTATTTGCTCTAATTGTGATTAACAAATTTTCCAATGTTAAGATAAATAGTAGGGGGGAAAGCGGACATCCCTGCCTTACTCCTTTATTTATTCCAAAGAATTTTGTTGGGTCACCATTCACCAAGACACATGCTTTCTGATTCTGATATATCAATGTTATCATTTTAGTAAATTTTTCTCCAAAATTCATACCTTTGATTTGTTGCTTCATAAATTGCCAGTTAACTTGGTCAAACGCTTTTTGTGCATCCAGAAAGATCAGCGCTACCTGTCTCTCTGGATGCACCTTGTAATATTCTAAAACATCCAATGCTATTCTTAAATTGTTTTTTATCTGCCTTGTAGGCAGAAAACCATTTTGATCCTGGTGTATTTTATTTTGTAGTATTATTTTCATCCTATTGGCAATTATACTCATGAAAACTTTGTAATCGGTATTCAACAAAGAAATCGGCCTATAATTTTTTATTAGTGTGGTATCTGTCCCCTCTTTAGGTATTAAGGAAATGTATGCTTCTTTCTATGTGTTAGGTAGCTTTGCCTCCATTAGGGCCTCATTATATATTTCTAACAGTATTCCATTTAATGAATCTCCAAATGTCTTATAGAACTCTGTTGGTAAACCGTCTGTCCCCGGGGTTTTATTATTTTTTTGCCTCTTTAGCTTTTAGCTCTTTTAGTTACAATGGTTTTATACCCTTCTAAGACAAAGGATTCTGCTGGCACATCAGTTTTCCATATATGGTTAACATACATTTGTTACATGATAATTGACATTTTTTAATTACCAAATTCCTACATTAATTTATAGTACATGAGATAATCTCAGCTAAACATCCTCCTCTTCTGTAATCACTGATGCATAGATTCATGGCTGGCCTTGGATTAATAAGTAACTTTTTGTTTCATATGGATGTCTGCCTCCTTGACAAATAGGCCCCTCACTGATATATGTTGCCAAGAATGGAATTTAGCTGACAGTGTAATCTCTGAACAAGCACATTTCTTTCTTTATAATAATGTGAATAAAGAGGGTCCTTCAGTGATCATCTAGCTGGACCCGCATTACCTACATTATTCTCCCCTCTGGAAGTTTTTCTATGCATAAACTTCCACTACTCTCTTATAAGTGTAACTACTGAGTATACAAGGTTCCAATAAACAAATCTACCATATATAGGGTCTTAACAAAATATAATTAATAAAGGTAAAGGATAGGTAGTTCTTGATTGTTTTTACTCTCTTGATTCATGGGGAGATTCTCTCCTTCTTTCTACAGGTTCCATTTCCCCATATGGGTCTGCAGAATCTTTATGTTCTTCCACAGGATAGGGACCAAGTTGATTAAGAAAATGTTCTGTCAAAGCTAGTTCCTTTTCAATTTTGTATCTCCTTTACTGCTCTTATTGATAGATGTTTCAGCATAGGGATTGCACAAGGAGTAAAAGCTAGGCCTGCCACAGCCATATTAATCCACCCAGATCCAGGCAACCAAGAAAACCACATGTCAGTAGTTTGTAACCTCTGACTTATCTTGGATGCCTATCCTGCAATTCCTTGGCAATTTCTCTGACCATCCCTGATTTATTCATATAGAAACAATAGTCTTTTCCCAGAAATACACACATACCTCCTATGTTCATGGAAAAAGCATGGATCTTACGGTAGTTTTCATTAGTCCAGACCCCCCAAAGTCCCTGTCACAAACATTCCTGCCAGTGGTTGCAATGGGACTTCTAGTGAAGGGTCCTTTTGTTTATCTCTGAGAATTGGTCCTTCAAACAGGGGGAAAGAAGACACATAAACCTGTGTTGGACCTAATGGAGAGCCAGATTGTGAAGCGAGGGGGCTGGAACAGACTAGTGCACCTTTCCTTGGATACTTTCCAGGACCTCTTCCATCCTCCCCATCTTGTGATGATGGCAGTTGGTGGTGATGAGAAAGTGAGTAGTGTGCAGAAGGAAAAAGATCTTTGGTTAATTTTACATCCCTAAGGTTCATTCTAGGACCAAGGTACACTTCTGATGGATATTGTTCTTTTGTCAGGGATCCTATAGGTCTATAGGCCTCTGATGTCTCTTTACACACAGGGAAGGTGACCCTATGATTTAACAAGGTTTCGACCCAATTCCAGTATCCCTGATATGCAATTTCCTCTTTTCAATTGTTGTAGGGGTCCGTTCTCCTTTTCTAGTTGGCGGGAGTGGACTTGACCCAAAGTGTCCCCATTCAGTGTCCTGATGCTGTTAGTTCCCCTGGGATTCTTGACATCTTTAATTCCTTCTACAGGGACAAGGGGAAATTCTTGAACACCCACAAGGCCTTAAGAGCGCAAGATCCATAGTTTACAAATTCACCACGTCAAGAAGAGGGTTAGGGATATGCGTAACTTGGGGAGGGCAATATCAATCATATTAAAACAATACCAACAGAAGGGCTAAAGTAGCCGTTGCCCAGAGTCCCCACACCCAATCTCCCTCTAGCATGAGTGTCTTTAAGTAGTGCACACTGGATTCTATTACAGTTAATGGATTTTACATTACAAACTACAGTCATGGAATGTTGTCTTCCTCCGTTCCAAGCTTTGGCCGTGTGCTGGGAACCAGCTTCCGGCGTAGTTCAGCAAGGCTGACGATCACCACTGTGCGTTGAGAGTCGGTTGCCAGTAGGACTCAGCAGGGTGTATTCTTCTTGAACTTCCGCACCAATGGCCTGTCAGTTTTTGTTACCTGGTATGTGACCGGATCACTCTGGTCTGCGGGCTTCAGTCTCATCCAGTGAATCCAGGATCTTCCTTCTAAGGTCTGAAAAGCACAATTACAAAACCAATACATCTGGGAGAGAGCGCAAAGGAATCTGATCAGTTGTAGTCCTCTTCAGTTGGGAAACAGCATAGGCAACCACTCAATCCTAAGAAAGAAAAAAATACAAAAATAGTCCAGATGATGAAGAACGCTATTCCCACTGGTTGCTGGCCACCAGTCCCTTGGATCCTTTGGATCGGCAACTTCAATGGATCTCCTTGGTGACATTCCACCTTCCACTCCTTTGGGGCTGGCACGGGCCCATTCACTTGGGGTTTAACTCCTGTCCAGCTCCGGATCAACATCCAATCATCGTGGTGGAATTTGTGGACTGGAAACTTCAAAGGTGGTGTTTGTGCTAATAGTCCTTGTTTCCTTAAAACTTTAAAATATCTGGACAATTTATACACATATTGTTTCAATACTTTGTCTCTGGTTTCCAGGGAATTAATGCATATACTTCCTGTAGTGAAAACTACTCCAAACAACAGTTCATATGATGATAATCTTTCTAGGTTGGGTTGACACCACTGTTGCTGTAACATTACTGCAGAGAAAAGCTCCAACCCACCCTGTGAGGTGGTCCACTATGACTAATAAATATTTTACTCTCCCCACTTTTGGTAATTCTGTAAAATCCACATGAATACATTAAAATTGTCTTAAAGCTGGTGGTCTCCCACCCAGCTGTTGTTTCCTGACAGCTTGTCCATTCACCTTTTTTTTTCAAATCAAACATTTGTTTATAATTGATGTTACTAAAGGATATAACCCAATACAACCATAGCTTTTTAAAAGTTCATCTACAATAGCTTGAATTCCCCAATGACTCCACCCATATTTTGCCAAATGATCTCCGGAGTCTCAGGATTACAATGCGTTAAGCAATAGCCTTCATAAAGTCAGCTTATTGCCCCCACAAACTGGGTCTTCAATTTACCTACCTTAGAAAGGATGGAAGGCTGAGTCAACCTTGAGCCTGGTGAGATTCGAATTTACAGTAATTGCAGACAGTTGGTGTTAAATTACAATGCATTTGTCTACTGAGCTATCCAGGCTCCCTGTCCATAGAGCTTAATTTAATGAATACAATTCAAAGGTTTGAGCAGACCAATTTTGAGGCAAACCCCTTGTTTCCAGGATTTCTTTAGTGTGTCACAAATTGCTTCTTCTGTCTCCAAGTGGTGTCCCTCCAAATCAGGTCTTATTTTTGTATGTAAATCAATTACTTCAGCACCATAATGTTCTAATCCAAGCTGAACCATTGATCTGGTGTTGGCTAAGAACTGTGCTTGATTCAAATTGTGATCTGTAGTTAAAATCAAGTCTGTCTGCTGCATTAAAATTGTTTCATTTTTGTTTAGAATTTGGAATCTGTTAACCACCGCCCTTTTTTTTTTTTCGCTGAAGGATGGTTCTGACTTGATTTGGGGTGCTTACAATAAGGGCTCCCCCAAAGGTCAATTTCCTACTTTCTGAGCCAACACCCCTTGTGCAATTCAATTTTCTGTGTTTACAAAGAGATGGAATGGCTTTTCCAAATTTGGTAAACTTAATACAGGAGCCTCGGTTAAAGCTTGTTTCAAATTTTCAAGGCTTCCTCTTTCATGTCCCTCCCATTTCAAACTCCAAGGTCCAGATTCAATTAATTTTGCATAGAATTATCTTAATTCTTGCTTGTTTATAGATAGAGGTGGAGATGCCACCCCTCCTTTCTATCAGGAGTGATTTTTTTACTACTCCTGTCGGAAAAAAAAGAAGCCTTTCCCTTTAAGGATTGTTGAAAGGCAGAACTTTCCCTTCCTGAATTCAAAACTCCTGGAATCAGTTTATTGTTTCTAGGAAGGTAGGCAAGAAACAAACACATGCACAGCGTTCCGAGGCTAGCCCATCTTAACTGTAAGAGTAACCTTTTTGTTTTTTGTTTTTATTCTTCCTTTGTTGTGGAAAATAAGGTGGCCGTCTCAGCTTCTTAATGGCCCATTGATAAAGGTGGGGGCTGAAACTCTGCCTGAGTTTCTGCTTATTTTCTTTAGGGGAATTTCTCTGCTCTTTTAATATTGAGCTTCTCAAATCTTCCAACACTCCCTTCACTAATTAAGTGTATTCAAATGCTTTGTTCACTTAATCTGATCTCTGTCAACTAAAAATACCACTTCTCTTTTTTTGGATCGGGTAATCTTTAATGCTTTCTTTTCTGTCCATATCACTACTTCTTCCCATTATCACTGGGTTCCACTTCCACATTCCTTTCTTCCTTCCCTGTCCAAAGGTTATACAACATCCATAACCTTCCAAAAACAAATCACATACCTTCTCCCTTCCATCAATTATACTTTCTCTAACTCCTTCTTCTTATAAAACATTCAATTCTCCTACCGCTGTCAGCACAAGTCTGTGTAGTCCAACTTAAAGGCAACTTTCTCTCACCCTTCTACTATTGTATATCCCTCTATAAACAAATTAGCTCCTTCTTCGAAAGGAACAGCAACTTATGCTGCTAACAAACAAACAATGCCATATGATGGAGCACCTAAGCATTCAAAATGCAAACAGACATAAGGACATTAAAAATAAAACAATCTAAATGAGGTACTTTGGATCAATGCTCTGAAATATATTTGGATCAAATTTAGCTTCAATTCTCTGCCTTTAGTAAAATGCAAGTCAGATTAAAAAAATCTTTCAAAATCATTTCTTTTATATAGATTTAATTAAGCGTTTTAAACTTCAAAAATTTCCAGAAGGAAAAAGAAAATCAAAATTGCATTCAGAGCCAAAAATAGTGAAACTGCAAAGGCAGGTATCAAATATCACCCTTTACCCCGCCTTTCTCAGGCTGTTTCAGCAGAGAACCAGCCCGCAGCCCCCCTTTTTCCTGCTTCTCTCCTCCAAGGGAGGGGGGAGGAAATACAGGGAGAAAAATGTTTAAACTACATAGAATTTTCATCTCCTTTCGCCTCTCAGCATCCTTTCAACAACACAACCCTCTGCATTTCTCTCTAATTTCTCACATTATCAACACACAGGCATTCACATTTGTACTGCAATCAGACTTCTTGTATAAACCAATTTCACATACAAAAAATCCCACTTCATGCAAACCAATCATTACAATTATTTCAAACATTTCCCACAGCTTCAAGCACAAGTTTACTTACTTTGCTGGCCAGCCAAACATATCACAATCAATTCAATTCCATTCAATTTTACACACTATCATTATAGATGCACATTCAGAATTTTTTTTTTTAACAGAAATCACACCAAATTGATCAAGTCAAATTATCTGTGTCTTCCCATTTAGACAGGCTTTACCTTTTTACTGCCTGCTAAACCCCGGGTGGGAAGAACAGTAAACAATTTCTTCTTCATTCTTAGTTCTTTCAGAGTTCTCTGGCTTTTTAAGAATGTCAGTTTATAACACTGCAATTAATTCTTTTCTCTTACCACACATAAGATCACACACAATACTTAGTTCCTTAATTCCAATACTTAAATATTTAATTCCAGAGACTTTAGGATGCCACCTTGTCTCCTAGGGGGGTGATCAGGCCCCCTTCTTCCACCATTAAATGGGTGGGTATTACTTAACAGAGAGACTTTAACTCCCTGACTTATACTTACCTGTTTTCTTTTTTTCTTTTTTTCTTTCTTTTTTTCTTTTTTATGTATTTATGTTGAGTCTCTGTGTCTGGCTAACCTTCAAGGATTCTTGACTAGCCTGTTTCGCCAGCGGGTTTACGGCAGTCTCCTCACCAAAAGATTCCGTGGACTTCAAAGGAGTCCTAATGGCTGGCCAGTGGATTTTCTTTGAGGAGGCATCAGTTCTTGCTGAGGCAGGCTGTCTGGCAGAACAAAAGTTCTTTGTTCCTTAGTCCCATCTGGGGTGCCATAAATGTTGTGGAATAATTAGACCAATACAACTTTTGTAGGTTAGTCAGAGACAGTGTATTGCTCAATAGGTTCAAAGCCCGTTTGTACATGAAGCTTTGAACAAAGACAGAACTTAGTTACAATGGTTTTATACCCTTCTAAGACAAAGGATTCTGCTGGCACATCAGTTTTCCATATATGGTTAACATACATTTGCTACATGATAATTGACATTTTTTAATTACCAGATTCCTACATTAATTTATAGTACATGAGATAATCTCAGCTAAACATCCTCCTCTTCTGTAATCACTGATGCATAGATTCATGGCTGACGTTGGATTAATAAGTAACTTTTTGTTTCATATGGATGTCTGCATCCTTGACAGATAGGCCCCTCACTAAATTCCAAGAATGGAATTTAGCTGACAGTGAAATCTCTGAACAAGCACATTTCTTTCTTTATAATAATGTGAATAAAGAGGGCCCTTCAGTGATCATCTAGCTGGACCCGCATTACCTACATTAGCGCAGAGATGAGGAACAACAAGAAATGAAGGAGGCATACCACAGGCCTAGGCCTCAGAGGAGGTGCCAGGACACAAGTGAAAGGATTAATACCCTTCCCACCTGCTTTGACTGTGGCATGCAAGGTCACTTTAAAAGGGAGTGCCCTCTCTCTAGGGCCAACACGGCTGGACCTAAACATAATAAAAATAAAAGAGGCCGTGGAAGAGGGGGAGGTGGTCATAATGGATACCAATTCTGTAGTGTCACAGGTGACAATCCCACCTCCCAGCTACAGGATGCTGAGGGGCTGTGGCTTCTTGATTCAGATGCATCAACGCATATAGCTAACAAGAAGCAACTATGTAAGATTTTACACCCACTCAAGTCCTCAGTAAAAGTTGCCACTGGGGACAAGGCAGAGGTAACTGGGGAAGGTGTGATCAATGTGCCTGGTATAGGAGATGTTACTGGGGCACTGTATGTTCCCTCAGTCAAGAACAACCTTTTAAGTATTTTAAAATTGACTGAGGATAAAAATGTAAAACTGGTATTTGAGAAGGGTGGAGGTTATATTTTCAAAAGTGGGGATGTTGTTGGCGATATTGTAAAAATCAACAATTTGCCTTATTTTTCCTCAAAAGCAAAGGTCAAAAGGCACAAGACACCTAATAAGAGGGCACAGCGAGCTAGCGCCCAGATAGAGCAGAAAGCTCCTGTGCCAGCCCCGAGGTTGTCCAAACTCAAGGATGTTGGCCCTAATACCAATGAAGCTCCTAAACCAGCTCCTAGGACATCCAAAGCCATTAAGGCTGAGCCCATTAAGATCACAACTCCTCAGCCAACCCTGAGAAAGTCTAAGGTGACCATTAATCCAGTGCCTACTGTCATTACTGCACAGACCAAGTAATGATAAGATACATCAGGTTGACAAAGTGTGCATGGGTAAACCTTTACATTTGGATTGTGCACATATTTTACACCGCAGGCTAGGCCATGCCAGCTTCCCGGTTATTAGGAAAATGCAAGATTTTTCCGATGGGCTTAAGATAAAGAATTGTAATACCTATTTGGAATGTGCCATCTGTAAGGCAGCAAAATCAAACACTGCTGCTATACCTAAGGTCTCTTCCAGATGTGCAAGGTACCCTTATCAGCTGGTACACATGGATTTGGTTGGTCCTTTAAGACCCTCCCTTGGCAAGGGGCGTTATTTTTTAACGGTAGTCGATGTTTGCAAGCCACCTCCCTGACTTATTCGCATGTTTAAAATGGTTCTGTTTTATAAATATCAATGCCTTTACATAATCTAGATCCGTTACAGTCGGGCTTCAGGCCTGGGTACAGCACAGAAATGGTATTGGTCACGTTGGTAGATGATCTCTGGAGGGCTTGGGACAGGGGATGCTCCTCTGTCCTGGTCCTGTTAGATCTCTCAGCGGTTTTTGATACCATTGACCATGGTATCATGCTGCATCGGCTGGAAGAGTTAGGGGTGGGAGGCACTGTGTTGCAGTGGTTCTCCTCCTTTCTCTCTGACTGGTCGCAGTCTGTGTTGACAGGGGGGCAGAGGTCAACCCCAAGGCCCCTCATATGTGGGGTGCTGCAAGGGTCGGTCCTCTCGCCCCTCCTGTTCAACATTTATGTGAAGCCGCTGGGCGAGATCATCCATGGTTTTGGGGTGAAGTACCACCAGTACGTTGACGACACCCAGCTGTACATCTCCACCCCAGACCACCCCAACGATGCCCTTGAAGTGATGTCCCGGTGCCTGGAGGCCGTGCGGATCTGGATGGGGAGGAATAGGCTCAAGTTCAACCCATCCAAGACCGAGTGGCTGTGGTTTCCAACGTCCCGATATAGTCAGTTGGTGCCATCACTGACTATTGGGGGCGAATCATTGGCCCCCACGGAGAGGGCGCGCAACTTGGGCGTCCTCCTGGATTCACGGCTGTCTTTAGAAGAGCACTTGACGGCCGTGACCAGGAGGATTTTTCATCAGGTTCGCCTGATTCGCCAGTTGCGTCCCTTTCTGGATCGGGACTCGTTATGCACGGTCACTCATGCCCTTGTCACCTCCTGCCTGGACTATTGCAACGCTCTCTACATGGGGCTCCCCTTGAGGAGCACCCGGAGGCTCCAACTGGCGCAGAGTGCGGCCGCGCAGGTGGTAATGGGAGCGACATGGCGTTCCCATGTAACACCTCTCCTGCACGAGCTGCACTGGCTCCCGGTGGTCTTCCGGATGCACTTCAAGGTTTTGGTTACCACCTTTAAAGCGCTCCATGGCTTAGAACCTGGGTACTTGCGGGACCGCCTACTACCACCAATAGCCTCCCACCTGCCGGTACGCTCCCATAGAGAGGGGCTCTTCCGGGTGCCGTCGGCCAAACAATGCTGACTGGCGGCCCCCAGGGGGAGAGCCTTCTCTGTGGGGGCACCTACTATCTGGAACGAGCTCCCCCCAGAGATACGGAGGATCCCGGATCTGCGCACCTTCCGCCGCACTTTAAAGACCTTATTGTTTCACCAGGCGGGCCTGGCCTAATTTTCTCCCTCTTTCATAAAAGATTTTTAATTTTTAAATATCTTTTAGTATTTTATACATTCAATTTTAAAATTGGTTTTAAATAGTTCGGGGTTTTAAATTTGTCGGAGCCAAAATTATTTATTTTGATTTTATTCTACTTTTAAATTTTGTATGGATGTGTTTTATTGTTTGGCTGTGCACCGCCCTGAGTCCTTCGGGAGTAGGGCGGTATAGAAATCAAATCAAATAAAATAAATAATGAAAATAATTTTCCTATTCTAGTATATTCAATTTATGTTTAGCTGCTATCCATTTGCCTCTAATTTGCTCATCCCCAGGATTATCTTGTAGTTTTCTTTTCCAATTTTTAATTTTCTTGCACATTATTATATTCTTTTTCCCTTTCCTTTTTTCGTTTTGCATTATAAGCTATTGTTAATCCTCTCACATAAGCTTTCGTTGTGTCCCATAAATTCTGAAGAGAGGCGTGATATTTTGTATTATCTTTGAAAAACAACTTTAATTCTCTTTCCATTTGTTCTATATATTCCTTTTCCTTTAGTATCTGTGGACTCATCATCCATCTACTCTTTTTCTTTTGTTGTCCTTTCCATATCCACACTACCGGGTTATGATCAGCCCAATTGTTTGACATTATTTCTACTGATTCTACTTCTTATATACGTACTTTGGTTATCCATGCCATGTCTATTCTAGACCAGGATTTATGAGGATTTGAATAATATGTGAAATTCTTTACCTCAGGGTTATAGAATCTCCAACTACCCACTAGGTTTAGTTCTTCTACTAGATCCATAAATGTTCTAAGCAGTAGGGACTTCCAGTTGGCGCCCCAGGGACACAGACAGGGAAATGGCGAGCTCCGCAGAGCTTCGCCAAAACCCCGTCTGCTAAGCTGCCGCCGATAGGTCTGCGGACCTCCCCTGTCTTGTAGGGACAGGGGGACAAGAAGGGACCCCTTGGGTGGCCAAGAGGAATGGGCAGGTTCCTCGGGGCTGGAGGCTTTCCCTTCATGCCGGCGACAGTGGAACGACAGCCATGGCGGCTGTCCTGAAACTGCGTCAACCGGGAACAAAGATTATGCTGGAGGAGAGGAGAAGAAGTGGAGAAGAATAGAGAGCGAGTATCCCGAAGCCGGGTGAGTGACACCAACCCAGGCAAAATAACACATATATTTGGACTTTAAAAAAAAAAGACCCCAAACTTCAAATAGCGGCTACAGAGCCATGGGGCTTGAAGATTGAAAAAGAAAAAAATGGAAATGAAGATCCGAAATAGACTTTGCTTTATTAAATTTGGCTTAATTGGCTTTTAACAACTCAGTAAATTGACTTTGCTTTTATTTGGAATGGATTGGAGAAATGTCTCTTTGGGAGTTTACACCTTTGAAAGTTAACGAAGCTAATGAAGACAGACAGAAGGATGGCTACAAAATTGCCATGGAGTCTGCGGTGACTAAGCAGGAAAGTGGATTGAAGATATTTTTCTCTCCGTTTGAAAAAGAAACATTTTAAATGGCTTTTTACTTTGGATTACTTTGAATTAACATTAGATCTATGGACTTTGGAGATTTCTATTCTGTCCCAGATGATTTTAAGAAGAAAGAAGGAATATTTTGGACATTTGACAATGGAAATTAACAAGTTTAGCAAAAAAAATTAGGTGTGGCGCAGGAAAAAAAAGACAGGAAGTTGATGCATCACACATGGAACAGACAGTATAAAAGCATTAAAGGAACATACAGAATTTTTTAATTTGAACAGATGAACTTTGAAATGGAACATTTATGGACAGACAGAAAAAGGAAGAAAAGGAGGAAATAAAGTAATAAATTTTAAATGTAACTAAACTGAAATGTAAAGATTAAAAGCCTAAAGGTATACATGTTTTTTTGATAAAAACAGAAAGGCTTCTGGAGTAATAAAAATAGAAAATAAGAGATGGCAATTAAAATAGAGGATGATATATAGGTGATTAAAACAATAAAGAAGAGTATATATTACTGTGAGACAACTTTAAGAAAAATTTACTGCTTGATGTAACATGTTTTAATTTTAATTTGCAAACAAATGTTAGATTGATGATTATGCTGGATTAAGGTTTTATTGAACAAACTATCAGACACACAGATATTAGCGACAAATTGTGATTTAATTTAATATATGATGGAAATGATGATTATTATGAAATGTATTGAGAATTAATTTGAAAGACTGCGCTGGAAACTGACATAAAATAGATAATTATATGTTAAGGGGAAATTAAAATAAGAGGGATGGATACCAACTAGATAAGAGTTTGAGACTCGGAGGAAATATGTTGGAAACTAGTTAAAATGCTGGAAATCAGCCAAACACTTACAGGAGAGTTGGAGGAGGCTATGCTGGAAATCAGCCAAACATAATATGCTGGAAATCAGCCAATAAAATGCTGGAAATCAGCCAAACAATGGAGGGAGTATAGGAGGAGACTATGCTGGAAATCAGCCAAACAAAATATGCTGGAAATCAGCCAATAACAGTGGTAGGCTTGGAGGAGATTATATCGAAATTAGCCAAAAATAGTTGGTGCTGTGGAGAAGAATATGTTGGGAATCAGCCAAACAGAATACGTTGGATAATAGCCAAATAATAGAGGGAGGTATGGTGTGATAAATCTGTGTAACATGAAAAGTGTAATAGATGATAAGTTGGATAAAATCAAAGATAAATTGATAAAGTTTAAGATATTAAGAATTGAGGAAAGGGTCAAGAGATTAAGAATTAGATGGAATTTTATCTTATAAAGTGTAATAAAATGGAGTGGTATGGAATTTGAAATTAAGATTTGTGCTGATAAAATTGTAGGGTAAATAATTTGAATAAGAGGTTAGAATATTGTTAAAAAAATTTTTGATGCTGATGGTAAAAGATATAAGGTGAAAAAGAACAAGATATAATTAAGTTTGATATATAGATATAAAAATGAGTGAAAGTTAATTTAAAATTAAAATTGTAGTGATATAATGGATTTGCTTAGATGAAGATGTTAGAATTTATGTTAAAACTTGCTTTTTTATGTTTTGAATTTTCATTTGTAAAAGATGTAATGGAAAATTGTGAATGGAGCTTGTTAAAGAAATGTAAGCATGGTAACCATTTATGGACTAGATCGAGACTCTGCTCTTGAAAGTTATATTTTATGTTTAAATTTGAAAAAAAATAAAAAAAATATTTACAAAAAAAAAAAGTTCTAGGCAGTACATTTTTTTTTTATTGCTCTGATCACTTCTACAATCCTTTTTTACATCTACAATTGCGTTGAAATCGCCAATCAAACATATATTCTCCATTTTTTGTTCTATTATTTTTTCATGTACTTTTTTGTAAAATTCTGTTTGTCCACTATTCGGCGCATATATTTATATTTAAATTTTACCTCTATCATCAATATTCTTCCTACTGAATCTGCATACTTCAAGCTACTCTCTATTCCTTCTTTAATATACATCACTATTCCTCTTTTCTTTTCTTCTGCTAGTGTTACAAATGATTTACCTAATTTTTTGTATTGTAAGTATTTTTCATCCTATTTTCTTATGTGTACCTCTTGGAGGCACACAATATCCATTTTTTGTTTTGCTACTTTTCTAAAAAATTGATATCATTTGGCTGGAGAATTAAGACCATTTACATTTAATGATAAGATTTTTAAATTTTGTTCCTTTCCTTAGTGGTTGTCCTATACGTTCTTTCCTGTTTCTTCCTGTCCTTTCTCTTCAGTCTTGTTCTCCCGGATTTCTCCTTCTTCCTCTTTATCTCCCTCCTCTAGTACTTTTTCTTGTTCTTCTTGTCTCTGTTTCCCTTTAATTCTCCATTCCGGCTCCTCCCTATTACTGTTTGCTCCTTCTATGCCCATCATTTGATCATGTAGATTCTGTGCTTTATTTTGTGAGTCCACTTTTATTTTTTTCCCCTGTCACAACACCAACATTCCTTCCGGTGTTATCCATCTGAACAGTATATGCCGCTTGTTTAGTAATGTGGCTAGGAACCAGTATTCCTTTCTCAGTTCCCTTATTCTCTAAGGGACTTGCTTTAACATAATTACTTCCTTACTTCTATCAAACATAAGTTCATTTTTCGTTATTTTATAAACAATGTCTCTTACTTTTCATCGCATAAATCTTACGAGGACCTCCCTTGGTAATTTATATTGTCTGGCGTAATTCGTGTGGACTCTATAAACCTCGTCCAGCTCGTTTATTATTTCATCTTTATCTCGTTGGAGAGCCTCCGTGATCACTTCTGCCATCACTAATGTTAGGTCCTCCTCTCTATCTTCAACCACGTTCTGAAATTGCAGGTAGAATGCAGCTCTCTCCATCTCTAGATGTGCCACTGTGTTTTCCAGTTCTTTATTTAGTCCCATCATTTTCTGGTCCAGTGAATCCAATTTTTCTTCTGTTTGTTCTGTTCTTTTTTCTATAACTGTTATTTGTTGGTCATTTTTTTTGTATGATTTCTTGTATTGAATCCATCTTTTCGTCTAATTTTTTAATATCACTTTTAACTTCTTTTTTGACCTCATCCATATCCCTCCTCATTTCTTCATGATTCTTTGTCATACATTCCTGCATTTTTATCATAGTCTCTTGAATCGTTACAAGGGTAGCCTGCATGGTTTGCATACTCAAAGTAGGGAGTTGTTTTTCTGATGGGAACATCCCTTCTATTTTTCTCTGCACTGCAGAGGAAGCCGCTGGTCCAATTAATGTTGAGGTAGTTTTCTTTTCCGTTTTCATGGTGGTTGTGATGGTGCTGGTCATTTCCTTTAGTATTCTATACTGTTCTCCTAAAATCCTATCTATCTTTTCCCAAATCACCATCCACTTCGTATTCAACTTCCTTTCCCTCTTTTCTCTCCCTATCTCCCACTACTAGATTGTAAAGTAGTCCTCTACCATTCACAATGTATTATATCTCAAAAAACTTATTTTATAATGTGATTCTTACTTAATTAATATATTTTCCATTAAAAAGAAAAATTCATAAATATCTTAATTGATAATCTCCTAAAATTATTCTACTTTCAATAGTTATATAATTACTACTTAATCATTTAAAAAGATCTAATATTAACTTTATATATTTGTTTGAATATTAAGTAAACAAATCAAAAGGAGGGGATAGAGAAAAAAGAAAGAAAAAGTTGAAAAGAGAAGAGTAGTTAAAAAGACAATAAATAGTTAATGATAATTTGCTATTAATTAATTATAAATATAAAAATTACTTTATAAATAAATATATCAATATATAAATTATATATAAATATACACAGTACTTTCAGTTCTTATATGTTTTAGGAGTTCAGATTTATGTTTAAGAGTTCAAGTATAGTCTTTCCTTTGAGATTTAATCTCTCACTCAAAAGGTGGTAATCAACTAGTCCTTATCTTCAAAATGGTGATTTCCAATCGGCCCTGTCATTCTCGTGCGTTCTTTATTTTTGCCTGTCCGTACTTCTGCTTCTGTTGGAGCAGCAACTGTAGGGATCAACATCGAATCTCTTATTCAGTTTGTCTTTCTTTCCCAGCTTTCTGGAACACTCATTTTTCTTCTGATCATCTCCTTTTCCACTCCCCTGGTGCTCTTCTGCTGGTCTAAGGTTCGCCCTCTTCACGTTTTGCTCTCCTCGTTGTTTGCCGCCCATTCATTTTCAGAGTCTTTCTTTCCTGTTCGCTGCCCCTCCGGACTGTTTTTCTCAAATAATCCAAAAACTTAAAACTTTTACTTTTCTGCTCTCACCGCCAAGTTCTGCACTTTTTCACTTCTGCTTCCTACTGCTCTCAATCGAGATGTCAGGTCTCTGCATCAGCCATGCCGGCTGTCTTCTTCCGCATCTGGATTGCGGGTCTTGGTGTGGTGGGAGACCGCACCTCTCCACACCTCCTCCGAAGTTTCCCCTCTTTCTTGCCAGTCCCTCCAGGACCGATCTTCCCCCTTAGGGGTTGCCAAAATGCCAGAAAATCAGCACTGGGAATGGAGCAAGATACAGGCCATGTATCAATAGCTCTGCCCTCCCCCTTTCTTGTTTTGAATTTTCTGTCCAAAGCTAATTGGATTTTTTGGCTTGGAACCAAAGATATCTAGGCTCAGACTGTCCCTTCTTCTGTCTGGACAAGACATTTTATGGTGGTACAGTTTTCTTTCAGATAAATAATTGATGGGTATTTACAGTACTTTTCGGAGTATATGATGCACTTCCCCCAAAAAACAAAGTGGTTGGAAATGTCTGTGCACCTTATACAGCGAATGTTGCTGAAACCCTGCCATCTGCCAGCCCCCACCCTTTGGCCTCCGCCTCCCAGAAATTTACCTCCTTGCAGCAAACAGCAAACAGCATGGTCAACTTCAGCACAGCCTGATTTAGCATGAGCAGATGATTGGCAGTTGGATCAGCCCCCCGGAATACCGCCTATCAGCTGTTCCAGGCTGCAGGGATCACCACCTCCCATCGGTGCCATTGCCGTCCATTGCTGCTGTCACCTATCTCTGCCTCCGTGCTACCCATTTTTGGCTTCCATGTGTCCCATTTTCGGCCCATTCCAGGCAGCGGGGATAGGCAACCCCTTTATAGTCTGAAAAATATGGTAGTTATGAGGAAGATGATGTCTCTTTCAATAATAAAAATTAAAACTATTTTATTTTACCAAGAAAAGAAATAAAAATATACAGAGAAAATTGGGATAAGAAAATGAAGAGAAAAACCAAAAATTATATTACAAAAGTTTTTCTTTTTTGTTGTTGCTAAACATAATATTTCAAAAGCAGGGGGGGATGAAGAAGGAGCATAAAAGTGCATTTATCACATTTTTCTTAGAACAATTAGCTGAACTCTGCCTTGTTTATCATTATTTTAGGTAGTAATTTATTAAATCAAAAACACAACATGCAAAATTTGCAATAATCTTTGTATTTTGATCAACTGTAGGTTCAAAAAACAGAGGTGAATTTGTGGTATGGAATCATTTCTCAAATGAAGCCGCTCAGTGAAACAGAATCTTTATAATTGGCATTATATCTTTGAAAAATACAGCTGATGTGAAAATGCTAAATTTATATAATGTGCTCCGTATTAACTGAAAATAGTTCTTTTTTTTTTTTGAAAAAGTTTTATTTTAGATTAAAAAAAAATAAAAAAAATAAAAAAAACACAACAACAATAACATAAAAATATCATCCTTACAAACAATTATAGACAGCATCTCAGTCGGTTAAAATCATTTCGTGCTTACAATTCTCCAAATCTCCTCATATAACAATTATTCTTTACTTAAACTAAAAATACATATTTAAACATTTCATATATGCTATCTCATCTCCATACTTTTTTATCAAACCATTGATAAAATATCTCCCATATCAAATAGTATTGTTTATCTTCCTGTTCTCTTATTTCAAAGGTCAATCTACTCATTTCAGCACAGTCCAACATTTTCATAATAATTTCTTCATTGGTAATTATCTTCTCTCCTTTCCAGTTTTTGGCAAATACAATTCTGGCTGCTGTTAAAATGTTCACAATTAAGTATTGCAATTCTTTATTAAATGTCTCTGGTAAAATTCCTAGTAAAAATATTTCTGGTTTAAAGTCAATATGTCTCTTTGTCATTTTTACTAACCACGTATGTATTTTAGTCAAAAATCTCCTTGCTTCCACGCATGTCCACCACATATGGTAATACGATCCTGGAATTTGATGACACTTCCAACATTTCTCCGATTTATTCTTAAACATCCTGGCTATTCTCATCGGGGGTAGATGCCACCTGTAAAACATCTTATACAAATTCTCTTTATATGCTGTTGACATTGTCATTTTATAATTATGTGACCACAATTTTTGCCATTTCTCTAAATCAATACTATAACCAAAAAATTTTCCCCATGCTATCATTGATTCTTTAACTTGTTCTTCTTCCAGTTTTGCTTCAAGTAAATATCCATATAGCTTTTTAGTTATATGGTCATCTGAACCCATTAATATTTTGTCTAAACCAGTTGAAACACTATAAATACCTTCTTGTTTAAAATCTTCTCGATATCTGGAAAGTATTTGCATGTATGAAAACCAATCTATCTTAATTCCCTGATCTTCTAAGTTTTGTTTCAATTTAGTTCACCCTTTTCATCCAATAATTCATTATATCTAACAATTTGTTCCCCTTCAAATACCACTGGATAAGAAAAAGCTTCAATTGTAGATACCCAGACTGGAATCTTCAGATAATGGTACTTTTTGATCTTCTCCCATGTCAAAAACAAAGCTTCACGAACTGAAAATAGTTCTTGAAATCCACTGTTAACCCTTTTTAATTGCCCCTTATTAATTTTGTTAATTAATATGCTCATTTGAACAATAAGGGGTTATAAAAATTGACTTTATATCCAAGGTGCTCCCATATCTACAAAACGTATGAAAATAAAAATTTGTTTTTTGTAAAGCAACTGTTAAATAAACAAGCAGTGCAAAAGTTATCCTCAGGGGAAGACAAAGAGTATTTCACAGTTTTAAATCTATGACATAAAAGGTACATGAGTCAGAAAATATGCTTGCAGAATGGCTGGGGAATGGGGTTGCTCAAGCACTTTATGTAAATACAGATAGTCTTTGACTTAGCAACATTTGCTTAGCAAGTGTTCAAAGTTATAGTAGTCCTGAAAAACATGATTTAAGATTTGTCTTTGCACTTATGACCATTGCAGAATCCCTACAATCATGTGCTGAAAAATCAGGCACTTGGCAACCAACGTGTATTTATGATGGTTGCGGTGTCCTGGGGTCAAATGATTGCCATTTGCGACCTCTTCAGCTAGCTTCCAACAAGCAAAGTTAGTGTAGGAAACTGGATTCACTTAACAACCATGGTGTTTTGCTTAACAACTGTGGCAAAATAGGTCATAAAATTGGGTATAACTCATTTACTGACTGTCTCACTTAGTAACAAAAGTTCTGATCCTAATTGTGGTTGTAAATTGAGGACTACCTATATAGTTTTAATAGATATTTTCTTTCTTGGCATATTTGCAATAAATAATCAGCGTTCCTCGGTCGCCGACTAAAACTAACTGCTTAATAGCCTATTCGCTTATCAGTTGAGCAACAGCCAAGGAAAAACAAAATAAATCAAACAAGCCCCTGCTACCATTGTCGAAGCGTGAATCAGCCCCATCCCACCCCCCGGGGAAACTGTAATTAATTAGAGATGAATGGATCTTGTTTTCCATGGTGTATACTCTTAAAGAAAGAAAACCCGAAGTATATATTCTAAGAAACATTTTATTATAAAAGTATAAAACTAGCTAACTACATCTTTCTGGCAGTCTTATCACACAGACAGACAAAGGCAGTATCAGGAAGTTAGAAAAGAAAGAATGTAGACATGCGCAGTAGCTCAGAAATCACAAGACAGTCTTATCTCAGCTACAGATAAGTTCCCTGGCAAACTACCGTACTGCTCAGAATGGAAGCTCAGCTGGCAAACATTTAACACAGTGACAACCCCTTCTTTGTCAGTTGAGCGGATATCAGATACTGCCATCAAATAAGGCACATCTTCTTACGCAGATACTCGTGCTGAGCTGCTGGAAGTGGTTTGTTGAGCATGTCAGCAATCTGATCATGTGTAGGCACATCCTGCAATTTAACAAAACTTTGTTTCACTAATTGTTTTATATTTTTGTAACGGATGTCAATGTGTCTGGACCTAGAACCCGTGAAAAGTGATTCAGAAATATAAACCACAGATTCATTGTCTTCCATCACGATGATTGGTCGGCTCGGGTGTGTCCAGATATCTGTCACTAAAGCATCAAACCATGTTAGAGAATTACATGCATCTGAAACACAAGCATATTCAGCCTCAGTAGATGAACAAGAAAAAAATCTGTTTTCGCACATGCCAATAAACAGGACATCCATTTAAGAACATCATATAATCTGAAGTACTTTTATATGATTTCTTATCACTCGCCCAATCAGAATCTGCATAACAACATAATTCTGCATAATCAGTATGTGTTGGTTCTAACAATAACCTCATATGTTTAGTGTGTTTTAGGTATTTCAATAATTTCTTAACACATGTCCAATGAAACTGTTTTGCCTTACCTACGTGTCAAGACAAGAGATTAACACTAAGTGCAATGTCTGGTCTAGTCCAACTACTAATATACAACAGTGACCCAATAACTAAATGATAAAGTGTTTGATCCTTGAACTCAGGACTTGGTTCATGTGTCAAGTTGTGAAAATCTATTTGCATGGGTATGTGTCCTGTATTAGCATCTTTCATGTTGCAATGATGCAAAATTTGTTCAATTTTATCCTCTTGTGAAAGACTAAACCCCTTCTGTGTTTTGTCAATCTGAACACCTAAATAAGTATTAACATAACCTAAAGATTTCAATGTGAAATATTTCTGCAAAGCTTTAGCAAAATTCTCACTCATCTGCTTATTTGGACCAATATAAACAATATCATCAACATAAACAAGAACTATCTCATACATATTATCAGATCTTTTTGTAAACACGCATTCATCAGTTTCGGACTTAATAAAGCCCATTGAATTTAGTTTGTCAGTAAGACATAAGTACCACATTAAACCAGACTGTTTCAAACCATAAAGACTTTGGTGTAGAAACCAGGTATCCCCTTCTTGCTGTCGGAACCCTGGAGGACCTTTCACATAGATCTCTTCATCCAGGTCAGCATGTAGATAAGCTGTGTCAACATCAAACTGGAAAGCTTCTAAACCAAGAATAGTGGCGGTGACTAAGCAATTTTTACACTCTCAGTCCGGACTGTCGGTGAGTAGGTATTTGTGTAGTCCTCAGGATAATGTTGAGCGAAACCCTGAGCTACAAGTCTGGCTTTGTACAATGACTCACCATTTGGCTTCTTCTTGATTCTGTAGACCCATCAAGTGCCAATGACTTTTTTGTTTGCTGGAGGTTTTGCAGGTGTAAACACCTTAAGTTTCTTTAGACTGTCCATTTCAGCCTGCATTGCCTCATACCACTTCTCTTGCTCTGAATCAGGAAGATGCTTGATTTGTGTGAACTTATCAGGAGGAAGTGTAAGGAAGTACAAATCAAAGGCAAGGGTACTTTTGTCAGTTGCCATGAATATCGCTGTGGAGGAATCCTCTTTGTGACCCTCTTGGAACACGTCGGAACAGCCGTCCATTCTTCTTCCATTTCATCCTCGTCTTCACCATCATTGCTAGCATCAGCATCGGTGGCTTGCGAAGATGGAACATCAGGTTGAGAAGAACTAGTGGCTGGAATATTTGCCTGTGAATCTTGGTCATCAGGTTGTGAGGCATCAGCAACATCATCTCTAGGAAAATAAACTCCAGGATCATTGGAGTGAATCCTGGACCAGTCAGCATCTTCCTCAAAATTGGCGGATTGAGAAATCACTATTACATGTATGGAGTCAATAAATTTGCTCCATTTTGAATTATCATCAATACCCATAAATCTCATCCTCTTTTCTGCTGAACCTCCTTTCCTTCTTTGAGCTAAGGGAATGTTCACCATAGCGTATGAACCAAAAATATGGAGGTTTTTGAGATCGGGCTTGTACCCATACAACATGAAGAAAGGAGTCTGATTTATTACACTACTCCAAGTACGGTTGACAATGTAATTTGTATATTTAATAGCTTCCCCCGAGTATGGGATACTGAGGTTGGCGTCTTCTAGGAGACAACACATCATGGTTTGCAGGACCCCTTGTTGCCTTTCTGCCACCACATTATGCGCCGGTGTATAAGGGGCCGAGGTCTGATGAAGGATTCCATTCTTACACATCCAGTCCTGGAACCGCTGAGACATGAATTCAGCACTACGATCAATTTGAATTCTGGCGATGCTTACTCCATGTTGGGTATAAACAAGAACGCAAAGTCTAAAGATCTGAAAGGTCTCAGATTTTTCTTTCATAGGATATACATATCCATATCTAGTGTAATTATCAACAATTGCTAGAAAATATTTTTTACCACCAAGTGTTGGCGTAAAAGGACCTACTATGTCAGTGTGTACCAAATCAAAAATGTGTGTTGACAGGCGTGTAGCGTGTTTTGGAATGGCTGCTGCTTTGGATTTGGCCTTTTTGCAGACAGCACAATCCAAAAATACCGTACACCCCTTTAGATCCAAACCTCTCGCAAACTCCGGCATCTTCCTAAGAACACGGAAACTGGCATGCCCCAGTCTTCTATGCCACTTATGGATACACCTGTAATGCAAAAGTTTACCAGTTAGTGAATTTTCAACATTAACAGTTTTGTCAGGAACCTCAGGCTTGCTCTGAGCAACCTGTTTCCTAATTTTCTTTTTGTTGGCTTTAGGAGCCTTTGGAGTAGCAACAGGATCTCTCACTGGAACATCTCTCTCTGGGCCTGTGCTCTATACTTGCCTCTGCTTGCGGTTTAGATTTTGGCTTTATGTAATAAACACCACCAATTAACATGGTTTCAGCAACAATATCTCCATTTTTAACTATATAACTTGCTTTTTCAAGGTGGTAGACCTGGAACTTTAATACTCTAGACAAGTGACTCTAACTAAGCAAACTACTATTTGCTGTTGGTATATAATAAACATCAGGAATGAATGCATCGAGCTCTTCAACATAAACAGTTCCTTTTTCTACGACCTGACAAGGATGATTAGAAAAAGAATAAAGTTCACATAGTTCAGGTTCAGGCTCATGCATCTCTGTGAAAAGTTCCTTTCTGTAGGTAACATGCAATGCTGCGCCACTATCCAAAGTCCACAGAAGTTATCTGTCATATTCTGGACGAGGTTGTGGATTGTTGGTTAAAGCCAATGTGGCAAGTGGAGCTAGCGGATCACGCCTTGGACCATGACGACCTTGTCTTCTGCCTCTGCCTCTGCCTCTGCCTCTGCCTCCTCTGGAGTCTGTTCCTCTGGGCTGGTACGTGACGGGAGCTGGAAATCGTTGGGAACAATCCCGGGTGCCATGTCCCACATGATTACAGATGTAGCATCTTGGCATCCTTGGAATGTAGGCTCTTCCTCAGAAAGGATGCCTCGCTGGAGCTCTTGATGCAGGTGGTCCTCTCAAATGTGATGTGGCAAGCATAAATGCCTCTTCTTCGGTTAAAATTCTGCATACATGATCCACTGTGTATTGAGCAATAGGCACTTGATTAATCTTTGTAATGGCATCTCTCCATTCATAATTCAATGAGTTAATAATGCTGATCATTTGAAAACCATCAATATTATAGCCTCTTTCACCCAATTCCTTTCTCATTCCTTTCATTTTACTTAAATGATCTCCAATATATTCACCAGGTTTCAATCTCGAACCATGGAACTCAGACAAGAGCAAACATGTAGATTCAATTGAAACAGGCTGGTAGCATGTTTCTAATTGGGCCCAAATTTGTTGGGCAGTTGCATCAGATGGAAAATTAACCTGCAGTTCAGTATCCTTGGACATCAATAAAGTTGTGCATGCTCTAGTATCTAAGTCTCTTATAGCAGGAGTCCATGGCTGGTCAGGAGGATTAAACACCATGCAATGGGTACCTTCTCTACGGAGTAAAAGTCCAACCTCACTGACCCATGCCTTATAATTTTGTCCTGAACGCTTTAATTTTGAATCACCAGCCAGTGGAACAATAGAAGATGCCTGTTGAGGAATGTACATTTGAGGTGCTGGTAATTGTGCAGGTAAAAACACTTGTGGTGCTGGAACAGGCACTGGTCCTGGCTGGGCGGGCTGTGCAGCTAAAGGCACTTGTACTTGTACCTGAGGCTGCTGTATTTGGACTCGTGATTGTTGTGCTCCAGCTGCCGCTGGTGCCTGAGCTGCAATATTAATATGGCCTGCTGGAGGCGCTGGCACTTGTCTTGGCTGCATTAAGCGTTGCTGTGCTCCATCTAAATTAGGAATTTGGACAAAAACGTCATCAGTACACCAGGGGGTGCTGATGATTGAGCCTGTGGAGACACATGTGGCGTTGCAGCCTGAAGAACTGATTGATTTGGAGACATCGTTGAAAAAGTTTGATGTAATTTTCTTAACTGCTGTTGCATCGTGGAGTGCATTTCAGCTTTATCTTGTAAATTACCTTCGCCAGCAGGTGGTGCCACAACATTAATTTTGGGCATCGCAGAAAACTTTGCTTCTCTATCAACATCATGTGAAATCTGAGAAGGGACAACATCACTAGACACATGTGACATGTACACAGCTCTCTGTTCTGATTTGTCTAACACAAAACCCTCCTGGGGGAGTGGCTTTGGCTTCGAAGAAGAAGGCAAAATGGAGGAGTCAGGAATTTGAAAAACACCGGAGTCCCTCTTATCTGGCTTGAGCATAGAAACAAACATTTTCGCTTTGTACAGATCATGTTCGAAAGACTCTATTTGATCACAATAACTTTTCACAGCCTTCTCATACTGGGTTTGTTTGGGGGTAGGAGGAGAATAATGAATTTCACCTCTCTCTGTGGATAAAGAAAACCCAGCCACTTGTGGAATTTTAGGTTTGGCACCAAGCCTTTCAAATTCCTAGGCTTCGATAGGAACTTCTTTAGTAATTAATTGAGGGCATATGGAATCAGAAGGGGGCGTCACTGACCTCAGAAGCACGTCGTCTTCATTAACAGCTCTGCCAACATCACCTTCCTCAAGCTTGGTTGTTGAAACAAGTGGGGTCTGGAAAATTGAAGACCTATTTATGGTTCTTTCCACTGCTTCATCAGAGAGATTTATGTCTTCAGCTCTGTATCTGGTTTTCTTTTTCTTTCTCGGCATATTTGCAGTAAATAATCAGCATTCCCCGGTCACCGACTAAAACTAACTGCTTAATAGCCTATTCGCTTATCAGTTGAGCAACAGCCAAGGAAAAACAAAATAAATCAAACCAGCCCCTGCTACCATTGTTGAAGCGTGAATCAGCCCTGTTCCCCCCTCCCCCGGGAAACTGTAATTAATTAGAGGTGAATGGATCTTGTTTTCCATGGTGTATACTCTCAAAGAAAGAAAACCCAAAGTATATATTCTAAGAAACATTTTATTATAAAAGTATAAAACTAGCTAACTACATCTTTCTGGCAGTCTTATCACACAGACAGACAAAGGAAGTATCAGGAAGTTAGAAAAGAAAGAATGTAGACATGCGCAGTAGCTCAGAAATCACAAGACAGTCTTATCTCAGCTACAGATAAGTTCCCTGGCAAACTACCGTACTGTTCAGAATGGAAGCTCAGCTGGCAAACACTTAACACAGTGACACTATTCATAGGCAAAAATTCCCTGCAGTAAGTTCTGAACAAAAGCAGAATGAGGTCAGCCCTTCCTCAAGATCCAAAGTAGGAGGAAAGACATTAAGACATAATAGGAATTGCCCAACACCCTTTCAGCCATGTGGTTCTGCTTCATTATTAAACCATCTTTCCAATCAGCCCCCATGTTTCCAGTGTCTTTCTTCCAGCTTGGAACTGAACTAGATGGATATTTCTTCCAATATAGGCTTTAAGTTTATTTAGATATCTGTGGCATGTACTAATTTTATTGTGATCCTGATAAGCTTGGGAGGGCAGAGACTTGAACCTGGTTCCCCTATATACTTTGTTAATTTGTCTCTTTAGCCCAAGTATGCCCACCCATTTTCTGGAGAGCTTAAATTACATTTCTGCTAAAAGGTTTCACTTTATGAACAAGAGTTGGCTGCTGATAGTTAACATTGCATTTTAATTATTTTAAATCCTCAAGGTGCTCTGGCACTCTGCCTGATTTGTAACTCTGGGTTGCAGGTATTGTTGATGAAAAGGAAGGTATTCAGACAGAATGGTTTAGGTTTCCATGATGGCTGTCACTGTCATTGATCTTCAGTGTGTATTCCCCCATTTCTCATCTAATGATTGGTATTTAGGGCAGATTTTTGCAAGAAAAGAAGCTTTTTGTATTTTTATAGAGGTAATCCTTGACTTACAACTATTCATTTAGTGACCATTCAAGGTTACAATGGCACTGAAAAAGTGATTTATGAGTGTTTTCACACTTACGACCGTTGCAGCATCCCCATGGTCATGAGAGACCAGGTCAGGTGAAGCGCCCCATGCCATGAGTGACGTTGAGTTGGCTGTGCCCACCCAGTCACATGACCACCCAGCCATGCCTACCCATCTGGTCATTAAGGCAGAGAACCAGTTGTTAAATTATTTGAATCCCACTACTGGAGATGCCCCTCCTTCTTGGACTGTCTTGGCTGCAGAAATGGAACCCTGATGTGAATTGGAGGAGAGGGCTTTTAAAAATTTGGCAGAAAGTGGCCAAAGAAGAGGAAAAGATCCCAAAACCCAGGGATAGGAGAAATAAAGAGCAAAGGGAACTGGGGGCAGTGGCTCGGGAACACTCAATAAGTGAGTCCAGAATCCTGGAGGAGTATTGGGACTTACAAGATGTGTTTAGTGAGAAAGGCTCCAATGTGCTCCCGCCCCATCACCCCACAGACTGCAGTACTGAAATCCTTCCTGGGCCAAACTCCCGAAGCCTAAACTGTACTCAATAAATCCACGTGAGCTAGGAGAGCTTCACACTTTTATAGACAAGAACTTAAAACATAGATTTATCCAACCAGCTCTGAGCTGCTGAACTGTATGCAAAGCTTTCCAAGTGTGAATTTCACCAAGACAAGATTGATTACCTGGGTTACCATATCTCAAATGAAGGAGTGGAAATGGACCCAGAAAAGGTAAAGGCAGTACTAGAATAGGCTCCTCCCTGCACTAGGAGGCAATTGCAAAGCTTTCTAGGTTTTACCCATTTCTACCAGCAGTTCATCCCCTCATTTTTCACATTGCCAATCACCAACCTTTTAAAAACTAAGCGTGAGGGGAAACCAAAGCTGGATCAGCCACTTAAGTGGACCATGGAGTGTCAAGCAGTGTTTGAAAAACTCAAACGACTGTTTTCAGTGTTACCCATGTTGAAGCACCCCGACCCAGATACTCTATTCATAATTCAGGCCAACACAAGCAATGTAACTGTGGGGTCAGTGTTATTGCAAAAGAATGCCCAGGGGTTGCTACAGCTATGCGCATATACTTCTAAGAAACTTATCAAGACTGAACAGTGGTCGATATGGGAGATATGGAAGAAGGAGGCCTATGCAGTGCGATGGGCCCTACTTACTTGGCAGCATTTCCTGGAAGGAGCAAAAGTCCCATTTGAAGTATGGATTGACCATAAAAAACTGGAAGCCCTGAAAGCTCTGTGCAGTCCCTAAACAAATCCATTGGGCTCAATACTTTAATTGGTTCAATTTTACCCTGTGAAATTGGGGGGGGGGATTTTATGGCAGATGCTTTATCTAGGTTGCCCCAATGCAACAGTATTAAAGCCAAAGCGGTCCAACCTGTTATCCCCTTGAAGCAGCTAGCAGCCCCAGTAACCATTAGAGGTCAGGGGAAGAAGGAGCCTGGATGTGTAATGAACTGTGTAAGAAGCTTTAAAAAGTACTAAAGATTGATGAATGGCTTACTACTCATAAAAATGACTGCACCATGCATAATGAACTGGCTTGGGTCAGAGACAAATTATATGTGCCCCCAAACTTGAGGAGCACCATATTAAAGGGTGCTCATGACTCTAAGTCACCAGACATTTTGGATTTATAAAAACCCTGCACTTGGTTAAGAGTTTTGGTGGCTCTCCTTGAAGATAGACATTGAAAGCTATGTGGCCAGCTGTCCAATTTGTACAATGGCAACGAGACCACTGGGAAAACCCACAAGGCTTTTACAGACTGCGGCTAGCCCCCAGGCACCATGGAAAGAAATATCTATGGACTTTATTGTGGAATTACCTGAAAGTGGGTGGGAACACTGTTATTTGGGCTGTTACTGATCTTTTTTTGAAAGAAGTGCACTTTGTTCCCTGCCCCAAGATTCCCTCGACAAACATGTTAGTTAAACATTTCATACAGTATGTATACAGATTGCATGGTGCACCTGAGCACATTATTTCAGATAGAGGAGTGCAATTTACCTCACAGTTTTGATGAAAATTTTTGAAGCTGTTGGGAATGGCCCAGGGCTTAAGGTCCTCTCATCACCCCCAAACTAATGGAGTGTGTGAGAGAACCAACTTTGTCCTGGAACAGTACTTCAGGTGCTACATTAATTACCAGCAGGACGATTGAGCTGACCTTTGCAGAGGTAGCATATAATAATTCTGTGCATAGTAGCACAGGGTTCACCTCATTTAAGGTGGCCTCTGGTCAGGACACTGTAGTTATGGTAGAGTTGCCTCAAGAGAACCCTCAAATATCCTCCTTAGTGAAGTGGATAGCCCAACTGCAGAACACTTGGCCAGTTGCCCGTAAGGCACTGAAGGAAGCACATCAGGCACATAAGAAACAAGCTGACAAAAAATGTGTGAAGCCGAAAGATTTTAAAGTAGGTGATAGATTTTACCTCTCCACGAAGTACTTACAGTCCATCCAACAATCAAAGAAACGGGATCCTATGTATGTGGGCCCATTCCCAATTGTTAAAGTAATTAACCTAGTCACTATACAACTTGAGCTGCCTAAGAGTTTTAAATGTATTCATCTTGTGTTTCACTGGTTTATTGAAACCTGAAACTATGTCACTCCTTCACCCTGCATCTGGCACCCCTCCTGTACCCACTCTAATCAAAGGGGAACAGCATTCTGAAATTAAAGAAATTCCAGGAAACATAGAGGGAAGGTCCAGTACCTCATTGCCTGGAAACATTTCTCCCATGCACAGTCTGAATAGGTGGATACTAAACATGTCTGGGCACCTAAACTCCTCCAGATTTTTCATAGAAAATACCCCCAACAAACCCTGAATGCATCGCTGTCCTTGGTGAGATCTGTTGTTTGCTTTACTCATGTAAACTTTATCTATATAGTTAAAGCCTCTATTACGGGGGCTGAATGTCAGCTACTCTGCTGCTTGTTGTCATGGACAAGGGGTCAGGGGTCAGTGGAGAATTCTTCATTGCAGCTTTGTAACTGTAGTCTGAGCTTTGCTTATCTCTCCAAGGTCATTTCTTCTAACTCTGGTATGCATAAGCCCTGTGGTTGCCTAGTTACAAGGGGGTTGGGCTCAGTCTGTTTCAATTTGCTGTTTTGCGTGCTTTGCCTCTGATCTTGCCTGACACTTGTTTTTTTTTCAGTTCATTTCTAGTAAAATTACTTTTCTCAGAATCTATGGAGCCAAAGATGTTTCTTTCCTAGGAAATGGACCGAGGCAGCCCTGACAATTATTTTGATATCAAATGTTCACTTTCTAATAAATATGAACCAAGTACTCATAATATTACTCCTAGGTGGTTTTGTAGTAAATAAAATTATTTAGGAGTGCTTGAGATAAATGTTACTGAGGCCCAAAGCTAAAATAATGGTAGTAGCATTTTTGCATGTATAAACCAGTAGGGAGTGTAATGACTTAGTGGTTAAAGATACTGAGCTTGTCAACTGGAAAGCTGACAGCCTGGTTTGAGACCGAGGCGATGCACAATGGGGTGAGCTCCAGTTCCTGCCCTACTCCTGTCCATCTAGCAATTTGAAAGCATAGAAATGAGAGTAGATTAATAGATACTATTTCAGTGGGAAGGTAACAGTGTTCTGTGTGTCATGCTGGCCACATGACCACAGAAAATATCTTTGGACAATGCTTGTTCCTTCAGCCAATAAATGGAGATGAGCACCATATCCTAGAACCAGACATGACTGGACAAGGAAACATTTACCTTACTTTTTATTTAACAATCAGTTTAAGAATGTGATCTACTCCCAGCACTACAGTATTTTAAGCTGGCATTGAATACTACCATTGAGAAGTTCTTCCAGATTCATAAAGATCCTGAAAAATAAGTGTAAAAAACATCAGGTGTTGGATTTTCATTCACGTATATTTCTGGGGAAAAGATAGTCAATTGTAGTTATAAAACTGAGAAAATGAAGATGTTTAACTTTGCTTTCCATCCTGCAATATTCTAGAAGAACAAGTAAAGATACTGAGAAGAATGCAGCTGTCACTCTCCTATAATTTAGGGATTAGCCCAGTGGTGGGTTACCCCCGGTTTGCACCGGTTCTATAGAACCAGTAGTAAAACCAGCGGGAGGATCCACCCACCAACCCCGATGTCATCAAAATGCTTCTGCGCATGCGCAGAAGCTTCTGTGCAGAAGAGCATGCGTGCGCATGAGCAAAGCAAGTGCACGGGCGCGGCCCCGCTGCAAACCGGTAGTAAAGGTAAGTAGAACCCACCCCTGGATTAGTCTGCTCTTTTTCTGATAATACTTTTTCCTTCTTGGTATCAGCTGGTCTTTGTTCCTGTCTTACATTATTGTGGAATAGGTTGTGTATTTCATTTGATTTGATAATTGTAACACTAAATCAATTGTCTAATTACAGAGGATATCTTTGGAGACTACATGTTTTGTTCCTCCTTCATAGTCTTCTTCCAAAAATCTTCATCCCTGATTCTGGCTGAGTTTGGTACACTATCCTTTGCTGGATTCATTCCAGATGCTGAATACCTCTGTTTCTATTGGTTCAAAATAGCTTCAGGGTTCATATGGGGTTCATAAGGTGGTACAATCATTCTTTGTATTGGTCACAACAAATCTGCCCCAATTTTCACATTAGTTAGTGATTTTAAATCCATCAGATTTTTCAGCATCTTTGGACCTTTTGTGAGCAAAAGGTAGGACTTGTTCTTGTGCCAAATGTGGCTGTCAGGGTTCCAAATAACACTTCCAATGAAATCAAAACTCCAAGGCAGGTATTTTGCTCAAAGCTTGAATTTATTAGAGAAGTCATATTGGCACATCTGGGAAAACCCAAATTTGAAGCCCCTGGGTTTTCCACACCCAAAGTAAAGTCTAAGTTCCTTCCCCTGCATCCACATAGGTATCACATAGTCCAATCAGGTCACTGTCCCAACTGTGCAGGCTGAACATCCTTGACTCCCAAGGGAAAACTGTTGTTAGGGCTAGACACCCCACACTGTCTCCACCCCCGCTCCCATTCCCACAGCTTGCCCATCCACCACTGTGGCAGTCCTGAAGATTCCAATTTAAAGATGGCTCCAGGGTTGACAGGCTGCCCCCATCTCAGCTGTGAGTAGTTCCTGAAACAAGATGAGGGAGGGGGGTTAGTACAGCTGCTCCTAACCACCTCTTTCCCCCCTACCCGGGGGACCTTTTGGCTTGCTAAGGAATTTATCATGGAACTGTTTCACTAATCTATCTGCCTTCACATCCCAGCTCTTGACCGAGACGGCCTCAGACAAAGGGTACCCCTTCTAATGAACTAAATATTGCAAGCGACCCATATGCACTCTGGAGTCCAATATTCTTTTAACCTCATAATGGGTCTCTCACTGCAATATCATTGGCTTTGACGCTGGACGGTCCTGCAGTCTGAGCTGTGAACTGACTGCAGGTTTCAGTAAGATGCTATGGAAAACCAGATGCACTTTCCTTAATAGGCATGGGAGGTTACGCTGTATTGTTACTGGGTTAATTACTTTCACTATTGGAAATGATCCTAGGAACTTAGGTCCTAGTTTCTTGCTAAACAATTTCAGCTTAAGGTATTTGGTTGACAGATATATGCAATCTCCCACCTTAAAAGGGGGTTGGAGAGATTGTCATTTATCCTCCTGTTTCTTATATGCCTCTGCTGCTTCCGCTAGTGCTTTCTTCATATTCTCCCAGCCCCGGTTCAGCGAATCCATCCATTCAGCCAGGGTCATGGACGATGGTGGCTCATGTGGCAACTCGGGCATGGGAACAAATTCCATTCTGCTAGTGATTTGAAAGGGGATTAGCCTGGTGCTACTGTGCACTGTGTTATTGTAAGCCACCTCCATGAAAGGCAGCAAATCTGCACTGTTCTCTTGTTGGTAGTCCGCATAGCATCTCAGGTACTGCTCCATCATGGCATTCTTACGTTCTGTGGCTCTGTTAGTACTCAGATGAAAAGTTGAGCTAAGTCCCTGGGTCGATCCGATGGACTTTAAAAACTCCCTCCAGAATTTAGTGGTGAACTGGACCCCCCTGTCAGAGATGACCCTGCAAGGCACTCCATGTAGCCAGTAGATTTGTTTGATAAACATCTTGGCCAACTTCCTAGCTGAGGGCAATCCTGAGCAGGAGGTGAAATGGGCTTGTTTTGAAAATAAATCAATCACAGTTCAAATGACAGTATTTCCTCTGCTTTCTGGGAGTTCGATAGCAATTTCCTCCCAGGACCAGCAAGGGTCAGCCACTTGTTGGAGAAGCCCAGGGGGTTTCTCCAGCCTCATTTTCATAGTTGCACATGTAGAAAAGCTCCTAACATAATCCTCCACATCTGTTTTCATCTTGGGCCACTAGAATTGCCTCCTGGCTAGGTGGTTTTAAGGAATTCAAAATGGATGGCTAATCAGGAGTCGTGGCTGAATTGTAGGACCTGAAGCCTCAAACTGGCAGGAACATAGAGCTTGGATCCTTTCTAAGCTATCCCATTTTGTAGGGTGAGGATTTCCTGATTTTCTTCAAACTACTGATCGGCTGGGAGTGCAGACTTCAGGGTTGCTGTCATTTGATCCCCCCTAGGGTTGCTCTGATGTCTGGTTTGACCTCCTGTGTAACTTGAGCTGCTGGTTGGGAAGGGGGAATGATCATGTGGATGACCTCCTCCCTCTGACTATTAAATTGTGGCTTTCTTGACAAGGAATCCACTAGCAAATTCTTTCCCCCTGGGATGCATTTTAGCTCAAAATTGAACCTTTTGAAGTACTGCACCAAGCACACTTGCTTGGGGGAAAGCTTCTGAGGGGTCTTTAGGGCTTTGAGGTTCTTGTGGTCAGTCCAGACCTTGAAAGGCACTTTATTCCCCTCTAAGAAGTGCCACCAGGAAAGGAGAGCCCAGCGGATTGTGCAGGCTTCCTTTTCCTATATTGCCCACCATCTTTCTGTGTTAGTGAGCTTCTTGGACACATGGGTGCAGGGTAGGGGTTGACCCTGGGGTTTTTTCTGTAAAAGCACCACTGTTATGGCCAGGTCACTGGTGTCAGCTTGGCTGATGAACTGCCATTCGGGGTCGGGGTTGAAGAATGGGTTCTTCGGCGAAGAGTTTCTTTAATCTCTTGAACACCCTTTGGCAGTCCAGTGACCAGGCCAGTGGTTGATTTGGTCATGGTTTTGTAACAGGGTCCCATTTTCAGCAGTTCCATTAGGGGTAGGGCTACTTCTGCAAATACTTTCTTTCTTTATTCTTTAGTTGTATTACCTAATGGAGATGGGGAGAAAAATCAATTAGTCGGTCCTTCCCACATTCTGGGGGGGACCCCAAGGGGCAGGAAGTGGGATATGGGTATATCAGGGGTATGGAAGGTCATGGGAAGCCCAAGGAAAGTGTGTCTGCACTAGGCCTCTCAAGTTCCTCCCCATCTGAGGCACTCCTTGCTCCACTTAATAACCCACACTTTCATTTAGTTATTACACAGGAGAGATAGCTGGCCATTATTTAAGGCAATTCATTTAACCTTTGTCCTGACTTCTAACCTGTTAGAAGGGAGGAGAGGTTCCCCCCCCCCCCCCCGAGGATTCTAATTTCCCGGCTGGGAGAGCGTTCCGGCGCCGTGCAAAACCGTGAGAGAAGCAAGCTGCGTGAAAGCAAGTTTTCTTTATTTTTCAGGAAGTCAGATCGAGCAATGTCGCGGACCAGCGTTCCTGGGTGAGCTGACATCGTTACAAGGTAAGCATGCATTCTTATACTTTTTGATACAAAGGAAATTCTTTGTTTCTTTTGTTACTTTTGTGGGTCTTCCCTTTGTGTGTGTGTTCTTGGATTGCCCTGTTTTCTTATTCTAGTTTTTCCCTACTTGAAACTGGGTGGTGTCTGGGCTATCTGGTCTCATGTTCTTTTGTTCCCTTCTGTTCTTATTATTTGCTCCTTGCCTTAAGATGATCACGTTGTTATCAAGTAAGCCCTTACCCCCGGCTTGACCCTTATCAGATTGCTTGGGCTATTGATTAAATCTTTTCCTTTTGCTAATCCTCTGCCATTCCTTTTGTTTTGCTTTCCTAGTTTCTGCTGTCTTGATAGTTTCTTTTCTGGCATGTCCTGAGTCTTTTGTGTGTGCCATTTCCCTGGGTCCTCTTTTGTTCCTAAATGGCCCTGATGTTCATGTGTTCTATTTTGGGAAGGTCATTTTCCTATGCCTGTGGCCTTTTGCCTTTCTAAGTTTGTTTGTACCTTACTGATCCTGGCACTGTCTTGGTGGTGTTCCCCTTCTACAATCCCCCATTTATTTATTTATTTTGTTGTGTGTGCATGCCAGTGTTAAATAGGTGTTTCTTCATTCTCCTTTTCTTTGGCAGGATCTAGGTCTGAATAAATTTGATACTCGTGGTCAATCTGGACCATCATGAGGGCTGTTTGATTATGTCCTGCCTTTCTCTGGGGAAGATCCGGCTTGCATGCCCTTATGCAGCTAAGACAGGGAAGGATGCAATGACAGAGACAACACAAAAGGCCTCCCAGTACACAGATAGTGACCGCATCTGTTAGGGTGATTTTGAGCCAAGAGAAGTCTGGTAACCAAGAAAAAAGCCAAGAAAGATCTAGGGATGGCTGGCTATGGCCAATGTTTTGTGCCAGTTCCTCTAGGTGGTTGACTTCTGTGTCTACAAGTTTTGACTTTTGTTCCAAGTCAAAACAGCACAACCCTTTAAATTCTTCTCAGCCATGATGGTGTTTTAGTAATAAATAATCAATCGCTCCGCGATTCTCAAGGGTGGCCTCCCTGACTTGTCTCAATTCTCTGTTTAGGGCATCCAATGCGTGGGAAGTCGAATTTAAACTTTTTGCTAGGGTACATGCCAAGCTATTTAGGTTTCTGGAATTCCGGACTGCTAGTCCTGGCACTCCCACTAGCGAAACAGCCAATGAAACATATTCTGCTTTAGTGAGTAAACTCACTTGAGAGTTACAGTCTGCCTCTAGGGAATAAAAAGCCCTCCTGTATCGTCTCTGTAGGGATGGCATTAGCATGGTCAGTTTCCCTAAGGTGCATGGCCCTCCTGTTGAGTTGGCTGGCAGATATGAATAGGCTTGTAGTCCACACAGTATGAACCAGCCATGAGGGAGCCTCAAGTAGCTATAAGAAAAAGGGATCTGCTCTGTATTATTGCATCTCAATTCAGTATTATTTAAATTGATGCAATTTCCATTTCCCAATTTGTTGCACCCATAGATTTCAAAACACGAGGATGAGGAAGAGACAGCAGCCACATGGAGGGTGTACATGTCAAGATCTTTTGTTATAGAAATATTTCCCCACTCATAAATGGTTGAGTATGGTTGTGTGATAGAGAAATATCTAAGCCATGTGTGGTTGAGTATAGCCTGTGGCCCTATTGCTACTCCTATTAAACATGTTTTTAAAATGTCTTTTACTGATTTCCCTCTTGCTAAACAAAACTCTGTGGTGTTCAGTATCTCTTTTGCCAGATATTCCCAGATGTTCCCTTTTTCTGGGATAAGGTTCAGTTCTAGGAGTTACAATTAACAATATACCATAAAGGTTACATAGAATGCTTGCAATAGATTTTTGTTTTCCCATTGTACAATTCGATCCCCCCCCCTTAAACAAATACTAATAATAAAAAAAAAGAGAGAGAGAAAGGTAAATATGTGTATCCAGATAGCCAAAATGGTGTTAAGAGTGATATTACTGGTCAAGTTCGTTGTCTTCAAAAAATGCTTCCAAGGTCCATTCTTCTGTGTCTGGGTTTTTCTTCAGCCTGATTGGAGGGATTTCTGGGCTGTTGTCCACCACTGCAGGTTTGGCATGTGTCCAGTGTATCCAGCTGTCCTTCTCTGCTACTCGGATAGCTGTCTGGGTTGTTAGCAGAACTTGGTAGGGTCCTGTCCACTTGGGTTGCAGTGATGAGGTCCTTGTGAAGGATTGTATCCACACGCTGTCACCTGGCTCGAACGGGTGCAGGTTTTCCTCCAGGGGCAGCATCTGTGTCAGGGCACTTTGTGTCCACAGCTCCTGTAGTCTCCTATGTAAGGCTGAAAGATATGAAAAAAGGACCATATCCCCCCTTTCTAGGCTGAGAAACTGTGGGTCAAGGCCTTGTAGTGTGTCAGGTGGACGGCCAAACAGAATCTCGAAAGGGGAGATTCCCATGTCCCTTCTCGGTCTCGTCCTTATGTAGAATAAGGTAATGATAATCTGCCTCCCCACAGGGCCACTGACTGCACCATTGAAATACTCCCAGGGGTGAAGCTTCCCAAACCAAAAATATACCCCATGACACCTCGAGAATTGGAGGAATTGCGGAATTTTATTGACAAAAACTTAGAACGGGGATTTATCGAACGAGCCAAACCCAAGGTAGCGGCGCCAGTAATGTTCAGCGAAAAGAAAGATGGATCCTTCAGATTAGTTGTTGATTATAGAAACATGAACGCCATTTGCGTGGAAAATGTCTATCCCCTCCCACTTATGAAGGACATGTTGGCCCATTTAGGAAAGGGAAAATTTTTTACCAAACTTGATTTAAGAGAGGCATACTACCGAGTGAGAATAAAAGAGGGAGATGAATGGAAGACAGCATTTAATTGCCCACTGGGGTGTTTCCAATTTAGAGTACTCCCTTTTGGACTACAGGGGGCCCCGGCCGTATTCATGCAGTTGATCAACGAAGTGTTGCATGAGCATCTATATAAGGGGGTGTTGGTCTATTTGGACGATATTCTAATTTATTCTGACAACATGGCCGACCATATAAGATTGGTTCGAGCGGTCTTGAATAAACTCAGAGCAGCTGAACTCTATGCCAAACTTTCTAAATGTGAATTCCATCAAGACAAAATCGACTATCTTGGATATCGTATATCGCATGAGGGAATAGAGATGGACCTGGAAAAGGTCCGGGCAGTAATGGAATGGGCCGCACCACGCACCCGTAAACAGTTACAGAGTTTCTTAGGGTTTGCTAACTTTTATAGACAATTTATCCCCTCTTTCGCAAAAATCGCACTGCCAATTACAAACTTGCTCAAAACAAAAGGGGAAATAAAACCCAAACCCTCGAAACCACTAGAATGAACTATGGACTGTCAGGCCGCTTTCGAAAAACTGAAACGGCTGTTTGCAGCTGAACCTGTGCTCAAACACCCCGACATAGAACAACCTTTTGTAATACAAGCGGATGCTAGCGACGTTGCCGTAGGAGCGATACTCTTGCAAAAGAATGAGAATGGAATATTACAACCCTGTGCTTACACATCCCGTAAACTATCTGAAACAGAAAGGAGATGGGCCATATGGGAGAAGGAAGCGTTTGCAGTTAGATGGGCGCTGTTAACATGGAGACAATTTTTGGAGGGGGCAAAACATCCTTTCGAGGTGTGGACTGACCATAAGAATCTAGAAGCATTAAAAACACCACGCAAATTGTCACCCAAACAGGCACGCTGGGCCCAACATTTCAAGCGTTTCCATTTCACTTTACGTTACCTTCCTGGGGGAAAAAATTTCATGGCAGACGCACTTTCCAGATTGCCACAGTACAACAGCATAAAGAAGGAACTGGTTCAACCAATGATCCCCTTAATGCAATTGGCAACACCTGTCACTACCAGAGCACAGAGTAAAACCGATCCAGAACTCTCAGGGGATTTACTCGAAAAGTTACGAGAAGCACTAAAAGCTGACGAGTGGTTTAAACTCCACTCGAATGAATGCACACTTCGCGATGGACTAGCTTGGGTTGGATCGAAATTGTATGTTCCGACCACATTAAGACCAACTGTATTGAAATATGCGCATGATGCCAAAGCCGCAGGACACTTTGCGTTTGTCAAAACTTTAAATCTTGTTAAGAGACAGTTTTGGTGGCCTGCACTAAAAAAGGACATACAGACATATGTGGCTAGCTGTCCAGTATGTGCCTCGGCTAAAAGACCTCCAGAAAAATCCCCTGGATTACTGCAAAGTGTGGCTAGACCGAACGCCCCATGGAAGGAAATATCTATGGATTTTGTGGTGGACTTACCCGACAGTGAGGGCTGCACTGTCATTTGGGTAGTAACAGATTTGTTTTCTAAACAAGTACATTTCATACCTTGCTCAAAGATCCCTTCAGCAAAAACCCTCGCAAAGTTATTTATTCGGCAGATTTACCGCCTACATGGGTCTCCGAAAAGAATAATTTCTGATAGGGGTGTGCAATTTACTTCCAGTTTCTGGAGAGAATTTTTAAGATTGATAGGCTCCGCACAGGGGTTGAGTTCCAGTCACCACCCTCAGACAAATGGTGCTTGTGAAAGAACCAATGGGGTACTCGAACAATACCTTAGATGCTACGTGAATTACCAACAGGACAATTGGGTAGACTTGTTGCCATTTGCAGAAGTGGCGTATAACAATTCTGTGCATAGTAGCACCGGATTCACCCCTTTTAAGGTTGCATCGGGCCAGGATTTTGTATCCATTCCCGAGTTACCTCAAGATGATCCCCAAAATCCCTCTTTGATAGATTGGATAGAACAATTAAGGAGCACCTGGACAGTGACTCGGAAGGCATTAGATGAGGCACACCGAGCTCATAAGGCACAAGCCGATAAGAAAAGGTCCCCAGCTCACATTTACAAAGTGGGGGATAAAGTTTATTTGTCTACCAAATACTTACAAACCACCCAGAGGTCCAAAAAGCTGGGGCCTAAGTATGTAGGACCATTCCGTGTGATCAGACTGATAAATCCAGTGACAGTTGAATTAGAATTACCAAAAACCTTGAGACGAATACATCCTGTATTTCATGTTAGTTTATTGAAACCTGAACACTCATCTCCCCTAAGGGTTGATCATAGCAACCCTCCAATTCCCATCCTCGTAGAAGGGGAGCAACATTTTGAGGTTAAGGAAATCTTGGACTCTAGAAAACACCATGGTAAAGTCCAATATCTGATTGCCTGGAAACATTTTCCACTATCTCAGGCTGAATGGGTAAATAAACGGGATGTCCGAGCTCCCAAAAAAGTACAACAGTTCTATGCCAAATACCCTGATAAACCTTGATCATTGTATATATTCTGTTTCTCCTTCTCTTTTTCCTTTTAATTAGGACTAACGTCTCTTCTGCAAGAGGGGCCGAATGTCAGCATCAGCTTTCCTGCTTTAGCTGCCATAAGAAACGGGGAGGGATTAAGTATGGAGCAAAGGGGGGGGAGAGAGCAGGAGGGGGTTTGTCTTTGCAGGAGGGGACTTCGTGGGAATCGAAACTAAATTTCAGAAGGGGATGGCCGACCAACTGTCTTGACATTCCTGATGGATGACGCTGCCAGACGTGTTGCCACCTGACCTTTGGAAGACCTTTAGATTGGCTGAGAAACTATAAACACGAGGGGGGGAAGAAGCTTAGTAGATGCATTTCGCGCGTTTTGATCACTTCCAGCTTTTCACTGGGATGTTAATCTTTTCATATTCAGTAAAAGTACCAGATTCTTCAAAATGCTTGAGTTTGGGGTTTTCTTTCCTGGATACTGAAGGAAGCATACCTGACATTATGGGCAAGATTTGTGGCCAGGAGAGGTGTGTCTCCTGGCAAAGCTTGCTTAATAGTGTTTTCACCTCGCGGTTCATGCGTTCTATCCCTGCTGATGAACGTGGAGAATGCGGGCAGTTGAGATTTTGTGTTATGCCTAGCGCTTGGTATATGTATGTTAGGACTTGTGCTATGAAATGTGTCCCTCTGTCTGTATCTAAGATTCGTGGCACACCGAATCTTGGCACTACATCTTTAATGAGGTGTCTGGCAGTTTCCAGGGCCGTGGCATGGCGGCACGGGAAAGCCTCCACCCAGTGTGTCAGCTGGTCCCTACACACAAGGGCGTACTGGTATCCATTGGCCTTGGGCAATTGGATATTGTCCATTTGTATTGCCTCAAATGGTCTTTGTGCCCATGGCCTCCCTCCCTCATAGATGGCTTTTCGGGATGTGCTATTGTTGGCTTGGCATGTCTGGCAACTGCTGGTTACTCTGGTTGCCTCTGTGTATATACCTGGTGCATGCCATACTCTCCTAGCAGCATCCACTATAGCCTGGGTCCCACAGTGACCTTTTGCATGTAGCCTCTGACAGATTAAGTGTATGAGGCGGCGTGGGGCAATAGGTCTACCATCTGGGACTCTCCAAAACCCATCTGAAAATGTTGCCCTTAATTTATCCTCCCACATCTGTGCTTCTCCCTGCTCTAGGAAGTCCCTGTACTGAATTTCAGGATCAACTCTCATTGTTGGGGCAGCGATGTTGTAGGGAAGGGGTTCTGTAGCTACCCACTTGGCTGTTGTATCAGCCTAGTGATTTCCTTTAGTGACCATGGAATCATCCGTTTGATGGGCTCTACAATAGATGACTGCAAGGGCTTTTGGTAGCTGGATAGCTTTTAATAGTTGGGAGACTTGGGTGGCATGTGCAATTTGTTTTCCTGCTGATGTTAGGAACCCTCTCTGTTTCCATAAGGCTCCAGTAGCATGGCAGACTCGAAATGCGTATTTGGAGTCTGTATAGATGTTAGCAGATAGATCCCTAGCTGCTTCACAGGCTTTCATTAGAGCGATGAGTTCAGCAGCTTGGGCGCTAAAAGAGGGGGAAAGTGGTTCTGCCCAAATGATCTCGTAAAGAGATACTACCGCAGCTCCAGCAACCCTGTTTCCCTCATGAATGAAAGAAGAGCCATCCGTAAAAACTTCTAAGTCCGGGTTTTGCAAGGGGGTGTCGGTTAAATCTGGGCGAGGCAATTCTGCATCCTGTATTAGGTGGAGGCAGTCATGTAAGTGATCATCTGTTTGATCCATGGGAAGCAAGGTAGCAGGATTTAAGGTGCTACATCTTTCAAATGTTATGTGGTCTGAAGTAAACAATTCAGCCTCATATTGTGCTAAGCGTTGTTGCGTGAAGGCTTGGGTCTGTGATTTTAGAAAAATGGCAAAAACCTCATGAGGCACTTTTAATGTCAGAGGTTGCCCTAGAACGAGATCTTTGGTTCTTTTTACTATTTCAACGGTTGCCACTACTGCTCTTAAGCATCGGAGTGTCCCTTGGGCTACCGGGTCTAGTCTAACAGAATAGTATGCGACTGGTCTCTGCCCTGGACCGAAGCGCTGGGTCAGGACTCCAGACGCAATGCCTAGTTTTTCATGAATGAATAGGGTGAAAGGCTTGTTGTAGTCCGGGAGACCTAGCGTGGGAGCCGAAGCCAGGGTCTTTTTAATTCTTGAGAGGTTTTGCTCTAGAGATTTAGTCCATGTTATGGGGTCTGGCATGTCCTGTTTTGTTAATTGTATTAAAGGTTTCGCTATTTCCCCAAAAGACGAGATCCAGGGGCGGCAGAATCCCAGAACCCTCAGGAGTGCTCTGACTTGTCGTTTAGTGTGGGGGCGTTTCATTGATAATATGGTTTCTACTCGGCTTGGAGCCAATTTCCTCACCCCCGGGCCAATGATATAACCTAAGTATGTTACTTCCTTTTTTAGGTATTGTAGTTTTGAGGGGGAGGCTTTGTGTCCCCTCTCAGCCAGGGATTTCAGCAAGTGAAAGGTATCAAATTTACATGCCTGTTCACTGTTAGAGGCTAGCAGGAGATCATCTACATATTGGACTAAGGTTGATCCTTCTGGCAGGGTGATAGAAGAGAGGTCTGTCTTCAGGATCTGGGAAAATAGGGTGAGGGATTCTGTGTAGCCCTGAGGGAGGCGGGTCCACGTGTACTGCTGTTCTTCCCAGGTAAAAGCAAAAAGGTACTGGGAAGCGCAGTCCACGGGAATACTAAAGAAAGCGGAGCATAAATCTACAACAGTAAAATGAGTAGCTGAAGCCGGCACCTCCGTAATTATCGTGGCCGGGTTCGGTACGATCGGGGAATTACATGCAAATTAATTAGCCTTAGATCGTGAACAAATCTGAATATTGGGTTTCCATCTTTGTCCACTGTGGATTTCTTTACAGGAAAAATTGGGGTATTGCATGGGGAGGTGCATTTGCGCAAAACTCCCTGCTCCAAATAGGCGTTTATCAGCTTGTGTATGGGCTGGATGGTTTCAGCCTGGATTTTATACTGTGGTATGCAGGGGGGGTGGTCCTGGTTTTACTCTGATCGTAACTGGTGTGGCTCCTTTAAGGAGTCCTACCTCTGTCGCATCCCATCCCCATAAAGAGGAAGGTAGGGTTGCCAAATCTGCATGTAATAGTGTGCTTTGAGTGGCTAGTAGAAAGGTTTTCCTTTCTGGTATGTCTAAGGCAAGGCCCCCTTTCCCACACCTGATGGTTGCTCCTAATTTACATAGGACGTCCCTTCCAAGGAGAGAGACTGGAGATTGGGGGCATATGGTGAAAGAATGTTTCAATGAAAAAGGACCTACTTCAACTGTTACATCGTTTGTGTATTCTACCGGGATAGCTGTTCCTCCCACTCCCATTATTTTATCATGAGCTCCAGGTTATACTGAGTTTCTGTGTGGTGGTTTGACAATTAAAGAGGCAGTGGCCCCGGTGTCTACCAAACAGTCATATTCTTTTCCCCCTATGAGGAGGGAAATCATGGGCTCTCCCTCCGGACCATTCCTTAGAGGAATCGCAAGCCCTTAGAGGGTAGCTGAGAATTCACCCTCATCTGTTCCTAGTCATAAAGCTTGAGGGTTGTTTTCCCTTTCTATCTCCCAATGATTATTGTTTGGATTAGTTCGTTCGTTGTGATAAAATGAGGTGTTTGGAGGTAGGGGTGCTGTTGGTGGTTCCCTGCGTAATGGTTTCTCTGGTTGTCTTGATTAAATGGGTTGTCCCTATGTCTAAAATCTTGGAGGAGTCCTGTTTGTCGGCGGGGAGGGGGCTGGTTACAGTCCCAGCTTGAATGTCCTAATTCCCCGCATCGGAAACAGTGGCAGCATTTATACGCTGGGCATCCCGTCTTCTCGCACCTAATACATCGTTGCCAATTACTGGGAAACCGCCCTTGGGTTTGCCTGTTGTTACTGTGTATGGCAGCGAATATCTGCATTTCTTCCTGTCTTTCTGTCCTTTTCCTTCTTTCTTTCTCTAATTCTTTCCTTTCCCTTTCTTCCTCCTTGAGTCTGTCTCTCTGGTCATAAACGAAATTCGCAATTCTGCGCAATTCCGAGATATCTAAGGTGGACCAGTTAGAGACTATTCTGTGAAAGTGTTCTTTAATATCTCAGGCAGATTGGTCAACGAAGGCCGAGGCTAAAATCCTCTGGTCCTTCTGGCAATTCACATCCAGGTGGGCGTAAGTTGTGACTGCCTCTATAAGCCTGACCCAGAAGGCATCGGGGTTCTCTTGGTCCCTCTGGGCAACTCCCTGGAATTCTGACCAATTCAGGGGTTTTTTCCCGATCTCTTCCAGGGCTTCCAGTAGGTTTTGTTTTGCCCTGGTATAAGTGCCCCAGTGGGTGTCATCGTTATAGTCCCATTCTGGGTTCTCAAGGGGCCAGGCGACCCTGGGGCGGGTAGCCTGACCTGGGACCCTTATGACTGGTTGTTTAGCAATCTGATCCGTTTTTTCAAAAAGTTTTAACAACTCATCTTTTGTCAAAAAAACATGCAGTAGTTGGTTCATGTCCCCCCATGATGGATTGTGGCTATCTATAATGGTTTTTAGGGTCCTGATCACTGTTTGGGGGTCTGCTCTGAAGGTTGGGGCATCTTTCTTCCAGATTACTAAATCTGAGGCCGAAAAGGGTGTGTGTGTTAGAATGTAGTCAGTTTCGCCCCTCTGTCTCCCTGGTACGGGTCTGCTTATTAAGGGGGCCATTATCTTTGCTTCTCTATCTGTTTCTATCTTAGGTGTGTTATTTTCTATGAAGGATTCCTTATTCCTAGCTAGTTCGGCCCAGCAATACCAATAGGGTATGTGGCTGGGCTTTAGTCTGGGTCTAAATGCTTTTAGGATTTTTATATCGAAGGTACCGCTATCAGGCCAAATTTGTTTCCCGTTTTCGTCTCTAAGCAAAACCCACTTTTGACACAATTTTTCCGCTCATTTTCGATCCATGCCATTTAAAATGGGCATCCGCCTAGCGTCCCAGGCCTTGAACAACTCTCCAATTGGGGTTCCTGCCACCCGCGAACTACTGCTACCCATGACCCTGTCTTTTCGCCTGAAGGATCACTTCGACTTAGCCGGGTGGCCCACCTCAAGTTTGCAGAGAAAAAGCTCTGGGAAGGACTTCGATTCCCTTACGAAGTACGGGCCCCTTCCGTAGGGAACTCACCACAGTTTTCAGATCCAAAAAGGGGATCCGGGAGGACCTGCTGACCCCAGCAGTGAGTACTGGCCCCTCCTCACACTATCTCGTGTCTGGGCTTTGCACCTTCTGAAACGTACACTGAGATTCCCTCTCGCAATTTATTTCCCCCTTCCACACGCTTCTATTCGCTTGGCTTTCGTTCCCTGTTAGGCAGAAAGTCGTACGTTTGGCGATCCCCCCCTTGCTTTCTCTGTCCTACCGGTCAGGCTTGGTGGAGCTAGCAGTAGGCAGAGGTGCAGCTAGGGATCGTTCAAAGGGGTAGGATCAGGCTACTGTCCAGGTGAAATCCCACATGCACACACTCACTCACACACTCTCATACGCCCCGTATTCTAGGGATTTTATTGTAATTTAAAGTGGTACTTATCTGCTTTCAAGCAGCTGTTGAGGCAAAGGCTCAAAACTCCCTTTACTACCCGACACCTCCGGGCAGAGTCCGTGGATTTTTCCCTGGACAAAGTGGTCCGTGCCGGCTGGGATGAATCTCCAGGCCCCGTCCAGTGGCTGGGTTGGCTGGGTATTCTTCGTGGTCACCAATTGTTAGAAGGGAGGAGAGGTTCCCCCCCCCCCGAGGATTCGAATTTCCCGGCTGGGAGAGCGTTCCGGCGCTGCGCAAAACAGCAAGAGAAGCAAGCTGCGTGAAAGCAAGTTTTCTTTATTTTTCAGGAAGTCAGATCGAGCGATGTCGTGGACCAGCGTTCCTGGGTGAGCTGACATCGTTACAAAGTAAGCATGCATTCTTATACTTTTTGATACAAAGGAAATTCTTTGTTTCTTTTGTTACTTTTGTGGGTCTTCCCTTTGTGTGTGTGTTCTTGGATTGCCCTGTTTTCTTATTCTAGTTTTTCCCTACTTGAAACTGGGTGGTGTCTGGGCTATCTGGTCCCATGTTCTTTTGTTCCCTTCTGTTCTTATTATTTGCTCCTTGCCTTAAGATGATCACGTTGTTATCAAGTAAGCCCTTACCCCCGGCTTGACCCTTATCAGATTGCTTGGGCTATTGATTAAATCTTTTCCTTTTGCTAATCCTCTGCCATTCCTTTTGTTTTGCTTTCCTAGTTTCTGCTGTCTTGATAGTTTCTTTTCTGGCATGTCCTGAGTCTTTTGTGTGTGCCATTTCCCTGGGTCCTCTTTTGTTCCTAAATGGCTCTGATGTTCATGTGTTCTATTTTGGGAAGGTCATTTTCCTATGCCTGTGGCCTTTTGCCTTTCTAAGTTTGTTTGTACCTTACTGATCCTGGCACTGTCTTGGTGGTGTTCCCCTCCTACAAACCATAATGGTCCATTACAGTCATAACTTGAGGGCTACCTGTAAATCTTATCTGGCTATTTGCAAATAGATATCACAGTTTGCACAATTTAAGACATTGTTTAGCTATAAGGTCAGCTTTTAATTTACATCTCTTTAAGGTTTGCCAGATTCGCTCAGAGATTCACTTCTGCCCAAATGTTGTTGCTTTAGATTATTCTTCCATGGCATCTAAATTGATGATCCTTGAGAGATGTCCACAAAACATCAGTGTGGATTTTGATGTAAATGTTAGAAACCAGAGACATTGAGCAATGTCCAATGTTTTACTTTTAAAACTAATAAAATAATAATAATAAAATACAGGCAAAAAACCCCAACAACATCAGTGTGGAAAACTTTGGGGAAATAACCCAAAGAAGAAACTCTTTTCTATGTGGGGGAGATAAGGAACATCTCTCCAGCACATAGCTCCTTCTTTATGCAGAGGAAGCTAGAGAGCATTAGAAACACTTTATACACATGCAGGCAGCAAACTAGGCCTGGGCAGTTCTTTTATAGAGAAAGGCTGCATTTTGAGCCTTCATGTGGGACGTAGGTGAGGTAACATGGTTGAGAGTACTATGCCTTGGTATACTTGGGTGGTTTCCTAAGGTTATTTAAGAGGCAAGGTAATGCCTTAAGTGCTGCAAAACTTCAAGGTACCAATTTTCCCATATAACCTCTTCTTAATCTTACATCCGGATCCTTAAAGCCACTAGGATCCCTAAAAAATCAAAATAAAAAGGTAAAAAATTTTTAGTTCAAGCCATGGAAGTTAAAAGATATAGGTTAATGAAATAACCATGATAAAACATAGGTTAGTGGGATGTAGGAAGTATATAAAATAAAGTTATGCTCACAATTGATTAACTTATACAAATGAATAAACAAGATATCTCATATTTTCTTGAACAGATCCTTGGATTTATAATCACTACTGGTGAAGCAACTTAGCTGAGTTGAGAGAGACTGATCTGAAGTCTTGTTGTTCTTTTTTTTTTTTTAATTTGATTTTTATTATAACATATAGTGGTGCAATCGGTACATTTTCGGTTCATTGGTGCAATTATATACATATATACATCTACATGCATTATTGCTTGTCTTTTGTTGGTATTGTTTCTTAAAGCTAGATTTAATTTCAATACACTTAAAAATAATGGTGCTCAACTCTCTAAGACTAAATATAATACTATTCATATAGATTTTGTTCATTAGTTAATATTTAATCTCTATTACCTTCTTTATTTCTTTCCCCCATCCATTCGTACCACATGTCCCACACGCTATAAAATTCTGAATCTTCTCTGTCATTAATTTCTGAAGTCAATTTGTTCATTTCGGCGCACTCCAATATTTTTCCAATAACATGTTCTTGAGGTGGTATTTGTTTTTCTTTCCAATACTGGGCAAAGGAAATTCTAGCGGCTGTCAGAATATGTATAATTAAATACTTTTTCTTTTTTGCATATTCAGTTTTCAAAATTCCCAGGAGAAAAGCTTTTGGGTCGAAATCAAAATTTTCTTTTATTATTTCTCTAATCCACACCCATATCATCCTCCAGAATTTTTGTGCCTGATTACATGTCCACCAGCAATGATAAAAAGTACCCTGCTGATGGTCACATTTCCAACATTTAGGGCTCGAATTGGGGTAGATCTTCGCTATCCTAGCAGGGGCCATGTGCCATCTATAAAACAGCTTGTATTGGTTTTCCTTATAAGCCGTCGCCTTTGTCATTTTAAGATTATTATTCCATATTGAGTCCCATTCGTTCAAATTTATATTCTGTCCTATATTTTTGGCCCATGCTAACATCGGTTCTTTAACTACTTCCTCTGCCATATCGTACTCCAATAAGTAATTATATAATTTAGCTAGAATTTTGTCGTCCGTACCCATCCATATCTTGTCGAATCCATTTATGCTCATCTCAATGCCAAATTCCTCCTTATCTTTTTTATATCTGGATTTAATTTGGTTATATGGCCACCAGTCTATAGAAATACCTTGTTCCATCAATTCTTCCCTTGTTTTAAGGTTCCCTCCCCCATCTAATAATTCATTGTATCTGACCGTTTTACCCATTTCTAATACATTTGGATATATTATAGCCTCCATGGTGGAAAGCCATCTCGGAATTTTCCTATAGTGCTTCTGTCTCATCTCTCCCCATATTTGTATCAAGATCTCCCTTATTTTATGTCTATGGAAGTAAGTTTTTATCTTCTTCCCAGTATCCCAGAGATATGCATGCCAACCCTTCTGGAGATCATACCCTTCTAAGATTAACAGTCTTTTATTTCTCAGGGTTGCCCATTCTTTCAGCCATACTAGGTTTGCAGCTTTTTGATATAACTCCCATTTAGGTAATCCGAAACCCCCTCTTTCCTTCTTGTCCTGTAAATTCCTAATTGCTATCCTTGGTTTCTTTCCCTCCCAAATAAATTTCCTGATAATGCTATTGAGCTCCAGAAAGAATTTTTTATCTAATTTAACAGGGACCATTCGGAATAGATACAATAACTTGGGTAATATGCTCATTTTTATTGCCGCGATTCTGCCTAATAATGATATCTGTAATCTTCCCCACTTTTCCAGATCCTGTTTAATATTTCTAATCAATGGTAAATAATTATCCTCTTTGAGGGCCGAGCACCTTGATGAAATCCAGACCCCCAGGTATTTTACCTTCTTGGCGGTTTGGATCTCCATTGATTCTTCCAGTACTTTTTTCCTCACCTCCGTCATATTTTTTGTTAATAATTTAGTTTTGGATTTATTTAATTTAAGGCCTGCTACCTCCCCGTAATTGCCCAATTCTTCCAAAATTTTAGTGCCTGATTCTAATGGTTCTTCCATGATTAATACCACATCATCTGCAAATGCCTGTGTCTTATATATCTCTTTTCTGATTGTCAGACCCTTTATTTCATTATTGTTCCTAATCTTTCTCAAGAATACTTCTAGTGCTAAGATAAATAGAAGTGGGGATAGAGGGCACCCTTGTTGGACCCCTTTTCTAATTTGAAAAGCCTTAGTTAATTCTCCATTCAGTAATATGTTAGCCTTTTGTTTTTGATAGATTGTGGATATCGTATTGACAAAATTTGATCCGAATTCCATTTGGATAATTTGTTGTTTCATAAATTGCCAATTAAGATTGTCGAATGCCTTTTGGGCGTCGACAAAGACCAATGCCATTTCTTTGTTCAGGTGTTCCTCATAGTATTCCAATATGTCTATTATCATCCTTGTATTGTTCCTGATTTGCCTCCCAGGAAGGAATCCATTTTGGTCACTGTGTATTATTTTATTCAAAATTATTTTTAGCCTTCCTGCTAAAATACCCATATAAATTTTGTAGTCCGTATTCAGGAGGGATATCGGTCTGTAATTTTTAATTAATTTTGGGTCTTCTCCTTCTTTTTGGAGGAGAGTAATATACGCCTCTCTCCATGATTCTGGAATTTTGGATTCTGTTAGGGCCTCATTATAAATTTCTAACAACTTTGGTAACAAAATTTCTCCCAAATCCGAATTTTTATAAAATTCCCCTGGAAGTCCATCTGGGCCTGGGGATTTGTTCTTTTTAAGTTTTGATATTACCATCCTTAATTCTGTCATCGTTATTTCTTTATTAAGTATTTCTTTATCCTCTTCCCCAATTTTTGGAAGGTTTTCTTTTGACAAGTATTGGACCACCTTTTCCTTAGGAATTTGTTCTTCCGCATACAGAGCCGCATAATACTCTCGGGCAATCTCCAATTTATCTTCCTGTTTATTGTTGAGGTGGCCTTCCGGGTCTTCCAATTGATGAATTATGCCTTTCTCTTTTTCTTTTTAGGACAGCCACCTGCCCGGTTTGTTTGCATTTTCAAAATAATATTGTTTGGTTCGTTTCATTTTGTACGCCAATTCCTCTTGATCTATAACATTTAATTTGTGCCGTATAACCATCCAATTTTCTTTAACATCCTTATTATCTGGTTTATGTTGTAGTTCCCTCTCGGCTTTCCCTAATTCTTCTATCAGTGCCTTCTGCCTCTCTCTTCTTTCCTTATTCCTGTGTGCACTATACGATATTGCTAGTCCTCTTATATATGCTTTCATTGTATCCCATATGATACCTCGAGATGTTACTTCCTTTTCATTTACTTCAAAAAATAGATTTAATTCTTTTTTTACTTTCTCAACATTTTGCTTGTCCTTTAGAAATTGATTATTTAATCTCCATCTTGTATTTCTTCTCTTGTGCGTACATTCCCATTTAACCTCTAATGGATTATGGTCCGCCCAAATGTTGGGTATGATTTCTGTTGACTTAATATCTAACCCTATATCTCTGCTTATCCACATCATATCAATCCTAGACCAAGATTTCTTAGGATTAGAATAATATGTATACTGCCTCTGATATGGGTGCAGAACCCGCCAAATATCCACTAGATTGAGTTCTTCTACCATATCAAAGAATGGTTTTGGTAAATTTTTTCTCTTTTTCTTTTTACCTTTGGTCCCCTTATAATCTCTATTTGAATCTATTACCCCATTAAAATCACCAATTATGCAAATCTTGCTCTTATCCATCATGCTTAATCTCTCTCCTAATTTTTTATAAAAGTCTCCTAGGTTTTCATTCGGGGCATAAATTGCTGTTAATAAGATTGGACTGTTACCTCTTTTAACTTCCACCATTAATACCCTTCCCTTCGGGTCTGCATATTTTAGTTCGGCTTTTATTCCCTTCTTGATGTACAATGCTACTCCCTTTTTCTTTTTATCAGCTAGGGATGCATAAAGATTCCCCAATTTCTTATATTCCAAATATTTTTGATTTTCCTTTTTAATATGGACTTCTTGAAGGCACACTATATCCATATTTTGTTTAGCTAATTTTGTAAAAAAAAATTTCCTCTTTTTGTTATCATTTAGGCCATTTACGTTAACTGATATCAATTTCCAATCATCCATCTCTTAATTTTGTATACTATCCTAATACTTCTTGGCACGTGTGACTCTTTGTGGACTTTGGTCTTTCTTTGTCTCCTTACTATCCTTATCTTCCTCCTCCTTTTCCTTCGATGTCCCTTCTTTCTCTCTTATCTGCTGGGTTGCTTCTTCTTTCGATGTTTCCGCCTCTAACTCCTCTTTACTACTTTGATCCTCTTCAGATGCTCGTAATTGATCCAGGAACTCTTGAGCTGCTACTAAGCTATCTATCTTAACTTTATTCCCTTGCCATGTGATCCACATGCCTTCTGGTAAGATCCACCTGAAGAGAATATTCCTTTTGTTTAATTGAGTAGCCAAAAACCTATAATCTCTCCTTATCTCCCTTACCCTCCTTGGGATTTGTTTCAATATGATCACCTCCTTTCCCTTATACATGATTGGCTCATCTCTTGCCATACTATAGAGGATATCCTTTACCTTCTTTCTTGCGAATCTTATATGCACCTCCCTTGGCAATTTATTTCTTCGTGCATAATTTGTCTGGACCCTATACGCCTCGTCAATTTCCTTTATAATGTCCAATTTATCTTGTTGCAACACCTCAGCAATTAATTCTGCCATCACCTGGCACAGATCTTCTTCCTTATCTTCCGCAATGTTTTGGAAACGGAGGTAAAAGGAGGCTCGATCCATTTCCAATTGGGTAATTGAGTCTGCCAATTCCCTGTTCTGTTCCATCAGTTTTTGGTCAACCGTATCTAATTTTTTTTCCTGTTGTTCCATTTTAACTTCCATCTTTTTAATCTTCTGTGTATTAGTTTGTATCGATTCCTGTATGCCAATCATTTTTTGATCTAATGCCCTAATATCTGTCTTCAATTCAGTATGGTTACTAGACATTTTTTTCTTGTAACATAATCATCGTGTCCTGTATTGCTGTCAATGTTGATTGCATTGCTTGCATTGTGGGTAGCATTCCTGATTTCTCCATTTTAGAGAAACCTTCAGTCAATTTCTGTGTAGCAGGTGATGTCGTTGTGATCGTGGGATTTGAGGATGTTTTCTTTCCTGTTTTTGTCACCGTGGATGAGAAGCTCATCATCTCTTTTAATACCTCTTTCTGTTTTCTTGTTATATTTTCAATGTTTTTCCAAATTGTCATCCACCAATATTTAACTGCCTCTATCAAATGAATTTATATTATATCGTTCCCTTCCGTTCCACTATTCAATATTGTTTAGTAATACAATGAATCAATAATTCAAATTTTTATCTGTTGCACAAACCTATCTTGTAATAAATCACCTATTAATCAATTAATAGTTAAACTAATTTGAACTAAGATAACCCTCTCACCTGCTACCACTACTTAAGCAAGTTATCTTTACCTACTCTTATTTAACACTTAAGCACTGATGACTTTTTAATATATCTTAAGCAATCTAAGTACACATATATATAATTAATTATGCAATCTCAATATTCAATATTTTAAGTTATAAAAAGCTAATCAAAATTAAGAATCAATAATTGAAAGAAGAAAAGAGGAGAAGAAAGGGAAAAATCCAATTATAGAATATAAAAGATTATAGCGTATATAAATTCCTTAATAAAAAAAATCTAAAAAGTACTTAATAAATTTTAAATAAGTTCACAATTAATTTAGATTATCTAAAATGGAATATGTAATATATATAATATTAATATAGATATATACTTGTAGATATATAAATTTTCTAATGTTTTTTTTTCTTTGTTGTTGTTATTTGCCCAACTCGTTGATTGATTAATTGCTCAATACCTTCTCTCAGTCATAAAAGAGCAAAGGGGAAAAGCAACCAAAGATATAAAAAAATTCTTTTACAATGATGCAGCAGGCACGCTTTGCTGTATGATCTGCTTCGCGTTGCTCTTAAGTTCAATCACTCTCCATTTGCATTGTCATTCAGATTTCATCAGCCATATATCTTCCCCAAGTGCTCCTTCTCAGTCTCTCAGCTCAAGACAGTCTTATTATTAGTCCTGACAGCTACTGCACTTCCAAAATCCAGTTCCTTTGTTCAATTAGTCTATTCCACACTCTTAACTTTCCAGAGTTTGTTTGCTCGAAACAAAGTATCAATCCAATCCACTGAAGGCTCCGTCTCCCTTTCTAAAAGTATCCTCAGTCTCACCAGCACGTCTGCGATTTCATCTCCTACCAATCTCCTCCAACCTCACAATCGTCGCCAATTCCTTCCAGGATCCTTCTTATCCGACGCAGCCAGCACAATCCAATTGAACTCACTCCGAGCGTGTTTAAGGGAGAGTAGTACGAATGATCATAGGCACCAACTTCACCGAAATCTTCTTGCTTCCTGTCTTTTGTTGGCTATCACAGCTTCAAGTCTGCCATTTAAAGCAGACGCGCCGCGTTAGTTTGACAGCGGTAGTCAGTCCAGCAGAGAGTGCTTGCTCCTCACCGCTCTGCCTGCTGACACCCCGCTATCGTCTGCGGACCTCTCCGAGCTCCCACGCCTCGAAGGGACCCCAAAACGCGACAAAAAAGTGGTGCTGCAAGCAGCGATCGCTGTCACAGCGCCATTTCGCTGGGATTCACCCCTGAAGTCTTGTTGTTCTATCTGACTAGCACTATACACCCCTTTGGCAGAGATTTGAACCTGGGTCTCCATAGTCTTCTTCCAACACCTTACCATAGTGCCATTTTCTCTTTTATTTCCTCTGCATAGAGAGACATAGGGAGTTTTGCTCATTTTCATTTGAACTTAGATCCCTTCTTTGAAAATTAGCTTCCTCAGTACAGAAGGACAGAAATGAGTGGAGAAACAATCTAGTATTAATTCTGTAACATAAACCAGCCAAAAACATCCTTCATTTACAACTGAATGCATGATATTTGTTTATGAATTTATTGGTCTTGAGTCAGTATTGACTCCTGGAAACTGCCTAGATTAGTTATTGCAGTTGTCTTGGCAAGATTTCGGAAGTGGTTTGCCATTCTTTCTTCCAAGGGCAGAGAGTGTGACTGTGTGAGGAAATGAAATTATGGTTACTGTCTGCTCTTTTCAAAAGTAACTGAGTCATACCAACAAGTTACTCCCCCCTTACTTCAGGCATTCATCTATTCCCTCAGAATTGTACTAAAAGGCATCTAAGCCAGTGTTGCAGCTGCCTGGCTAATTAAGCCATAACCTGGCATTTTCCAGGAGTGCTGATGTCCAGCCTCACCTCAGCCAGTTTTTTGAATTTACAAAAGTAAATACTAAAGCAGAATGAAAGATGTATGTAGCAGGAGAAATGAAAGCAAACAACCTACAGACAAGGAAGGTGAGGCAATCTCTGGGGATTGGCAGCTATCATAAGCAGGAATAAGGATTTTCATTCAGTCACCAGAACCACAAGTATAGATAGGAGCATGTCAGAGATGGGTTTCAGCAGGTTCTGACCAGTTCTGGAGAACCAGTAGCGGAAAGTTTGAATAGTTCAGAGAACTGGTAATAAAAATTCTGACTGGCCTCTCCCCCATCTATTCTCTGCCTCCCAAGTCCCAGCTGATTGGGAGGAAATGGGGATTTTGCAGTAACCTTCCCCTGGAGTGGGGAGGGAATGGAGATTTTAAAATATCCTTCCCCTGGAGTGGGGTGGGAATAGACATTTTACAGTATCCTTCCCCTGCCACGCCCATCAAGCCATGCCACACCCACCAAGCCACACCCACAGAACCGGTAGTAAAAAAAATTTGAAACCCACCACTGGAGCATGTCCTGGTGCAAATTCTGCTTGGAATTGAAACTTTGTCTGGAGCCCAGGAGTTAGTAGAAAAAGAATAAGCACTCTGAAATAGCACTTTATTCAAACTACTGTGATAATGTTTGTAAAAGATAACAGTTGTATATTCATTTCAGAATCTTTAAACCAGTGGTGAAATCCAAATTTTTTTACTACCGGTTCTGTGGGCGTGGCTTGGTGGGTGTGGTGTGGCTTGGTGGGCATGGCTTGGTGGGTATGGCAGGGGAAGGATACTGCAAAATCTCCATTCTCATCCCACTCCAGGGGAAGGATACTGCAAAATCCCTATTCCCTCCCCACTCCTGAGGGAAGAATATTGCAAAATCTCCATTCCCATTCCCACTCTGGGGCCAGCCAGAGGTGATATGTGCTGGTTCTCCGAACTACTCAAAATTTCCGCTACCAGTTCTCTGAACTGCTTAAAATTTCCGCTACCAGTTCTCCAGAATCTGTCAGAACCTGCTGGATTTCACCCCTGCTTTAAACTAATATACAATCAGTGTCTTTTACAAACATTTTTGCAAAAATGTTTGTAAAAGACATTGGTTGTATATTAGTTTAAAGTTTGGATAAAGTGCTTTTATTTGATCAGCACATTAACAGCCTGAGTGCAAAGGACTGAATATTAAAGACATATTTATGTGGCATCATCACCTTGCAAAGCCTAGAAGAGTAGAGGTGGCTCAGAGCAATAGCGTATTGTTGGAGAAGGGCTGCAATAAAGTATTACAAAAGATTTGCTATGATATGTCAGTGATACTGCCAGTTAGTGCAGAGACCTCTCACAACTGGCCCAAGGTTATTCAGCTGACTTTGTGCCTAAGACAGGACTTGAATTTATGGCCTCTTGGTTTCTACTTTGAAGCCTTATTTACTACATCAAACTGGATCACTGAATGTATTAAATACTTTAACTAAAAAACTCAAAAATACTATAACTGCAATATAATTAAAGTGATGAATTTCAGCTATTTCCCTAAATCAGGTCACTGTCCCAACTATCCCTAAATCATAATTTGACTTGTTTTGTGTTAGTTTATACAGCTGTTTGACTTACAAACTAAGTTTACAATAGAAAGTACAATGCAAACCCAGATATTGTGATTGATTCAATAAAACATAGTTAAATAAGCCATGCTGAGGCATGACATACAAACTCAACCACTGAGCTAGCTTTTTTACTAGGAATTCTTTTTTGATGCTGATATCATCCACCAAATAAATAATGATGAGCTTTCTAGCTAGTCAATTATGCTCATGGGCATGATGAATTTACATTATCTCATTGCTAAAGCAACTATAGATACTTTCTACCCAATTCAAGGAAATGAACTGAAATATAATTCGTGTTAACAGCTTGGCTTTAAAAAAAAAAACCCACCAAGATTCTTACTTTTAAATGAGCCTTTGCTTATCTTTATATTCTATATTTTTAGATAAAGGACACAGCCTCTTACTTAGAATTTCATTGTAAATAAAACAGCTAATAGACAAACATTTTAGTATCTCTAGCAGTGATTAAAACTTCTCCCTTTCTCTTTCATGTTGTGATGATTGTGGAAGTGCGGGAGAAGAAACTAAGAAAATATTTAAAAAGCATTGTAACACTGAAACTATAGATATAGCATGACTGTCTAGTTTTGGCTTGCTTCTTCCAATTCAGGGAGGGGGCGAAGAGACTAATAAATACCATATTTTTCGCACTATAAGACGCACCAGATTATAAAACACACACGTTAGCTTTAGAGGTGGAAAACAAGAAAAAAAAATCTGCCTCCCAGCATTCATCCGGTATTCATCTGTCTAGTGACTTTGCAACAAACAGCAAACAGTAAACAGCCTGGTCAGCTTCAGCACGTTATTGCAGCATCAGCACGTGGCTCGTTAGGGCTCTGCTCAGTGGTGAAATTAATTTTTTTCCCCTACCGGTTCTGTGGGCATGGCTTGGTGGTGGTGGTGGGGGGGTTCTTTGACTGAGTGGGCCCCACCACCACCAAAGCCATGGCCACAGAACTCAGTAGGAAAAATTTTTAAATTTCTATTCTGCCTATTTTCCTTTCTTGGGAGATGCCTGCAGCCATAGGCTCTTTTTTTCGGTGTGCCTGCAGGTGCTTCTTGTGCTGAAAGATGCAGCTCCTGCAGGCTTCTTGTGATGAAAGTTACTGAAGCCACTCCCCTTCTTAAATGCACTGCCGCCATCACCGCCCTGTTCCATGCGCTGGCTGCACATGTGCACACTGTTGCCTGCTGCCACTGATGAATGACAAATGAATAAATAAATGGTGTGCGCATGCACGGCTGGCACATGGAACAGGGTAGCAATGGCGGTGGCGTGTTTAAGAAGGGGAGTGGCTCCGGTAACTTTCGCTACAAGAAGCCTGCAGCTGCTGCATCTTTCAGCACAAGAAGCTCCTCCAGGCACACCAAAAAAGAGGCTGTGGTTGCAGGCATCCCACAACAAGGGGGGTGAGATGCGGGCTGGCATGGAGCCCAGCAGTGATGGCTCAGTCCTGGCTTGCCTTCCTTAGCAGCCAGCCATGGGAGGAAGGTAAGGACACATCACGTGGTGAAGGGAGAGTGGGCAGCAGCTCCGGGGCAAGGCTGGAGCCAAGGAATCATGCATTCCCCGACTCAGTCAAGGCGGGCGGCGAGCAAGCGGTGGCTCTGGGGCAAGGCCGGGGCCAGGGCCAGGGAATGATGCATTCCCCAACCCAGTTGAGACGGACGGCGACTAGGCGGTGGCTCTAGGGCAAGGCCGGAGCCAGGAAATAATGCATTCTCCAACCCAGTCAAGGAGGGCAGTGAGCAGGCAGTGGCTCTAGGACAAGGCCAGAGCCAGGGAATGATGCATTTCCCAACCTTGTTGAGGTGGGTGGCAATCTAGGGCAAGGCCAGAGCCAGGGAATGATGCATTTCCTGTCCCAGCTGAGGCAGGCAGAGAGCAGGTGGCGGCTCTGGGGCTTCAGGAAATCGCATAACCCTGGACCCCAGCCCCCAACCCAAGGCAAAAAGTGAGCGGGCAGCATGCATTACTTACCTTTGATGTGCTGAGCAGGCGAGGTGACTCATGAAGTGACTAGCTGGACTGTGTGGTGAAGGGAAATTATATAGGATGGGAGTGGGTGGATGGGCCGAGCAGCCAGAAGTGCTGAGTGGTCAGAAGCGCCAAGTGAGCTGGAAGGGGTGAACAAGTTGGAAGAGGTGAATGGGCGAGCGGGCGAGTGGGTGACCATGTGGGTGTGGGCGGGGCCACCAGGGATGATTGATACCGGTTCAGCGAATCAATGCCAATCATCTCTACCAGTTTGCCCCTGGCTCCACTCCATTCTGCCCACCACCGGTCAACTAAGCTGAGCTGCTGCCACCACTGGGGAACACTGGAGCCTTCACTGCCAAGCAGCTGACTGGTGGTTGGATCGGCCTCCCAGAATTCTGCTGCTATAGGCAGCGGGGATTGCTGCTGCCACCTCCTATCACCACAGCCACCTAGCACCTCCGCTCACCGTTGTTGCCACTGTGTTCACCGCCACCTGCTGCCTCTCACCACTGCCCCCTATCGCTACCACCATTCAGGGATGGCAATTAGCAGTGGCAGCGATGAGTGGCAATCCCCATTGTCTAGAACAGCTGATCGGCAGTATTCTAGGAGGCCAATCCAACCACCAATCAGCTGCTCAGCAGTGAAGGCTCCAGCATTCCCCGGTGGCAGTGAATGGTGGCAATGGTGATAGATGGTGACAGTAGTGACAGGTGGCAGCGAATGCTGCTGCACCACCACCACCCCTCTCCCCCCACAATATTTGTTCTATAAGACGCACAGACATTTCCACCCACTTTTTGGGGGGAGGAAGTGCATATTATAGTGCAAAAAATATGTTAACTATTCTTGAAGCAAGCAATCATACTTTGTGGTCCAATTACTGTGTTAATTATAGTTAGAATTTTACAAGTTTAGAAGCCATCTACAGAACATAGTGCATTTAACAGGAATGACTTAAGAACAGTTTCTTCTTACATTTCTTGAAAAACTTGATGCATAGTTGATGATCCATCCATTTATTTAACATGTAATTATATGAATCTGTGTTATTTAATTTACAGACATTCATTATGGCAAATGCCAAGATGCCTTATTATAAATAATAAGTAAATAAATACATAAATAAATAAATACTACTTGCCTATTTTCTCAGCTTCAGTTTGTAACAATTTTTAAACTGAAGCTCCAGAGGAGTTTATTCTCAGTAGCTTCAGTGTTGTGAGCAGTGCTGATCTAGCCATTGGGCAATTTTCCAGCAGTAAATCTTCCAAAAGAGGAGATTCATGGTACTTGGGTATGGTCCAGTCCCAAAACATACACACTTGCTGGGATAAGAATACTTGATTACTTTGAATATATAATTTCCATTTTACTTGTTCTTATATATAAATTGTTCTTGTATATAAATATTATTCTATTCTACTCTACTCTACTTTATTCTAAACTGGGAACAACTTAGAATTTCACTAGCAGATCCCTTTTTCCAAACCATTCTGCAAAACAAATTTGCAGAAGATTAAACTTCTTGAAACCATCTGTTTGGCATGCTGGAAACCTGAGACCTTCTATTAAAGAGTCTTCCATGCAGCATAATAAAAAAGAAAGTCCTTTGGTACTTAGCCCTAAACCTAGATTTACAGAATTTAACAAACCTTTTTCTACTCCTAAAATTGCACAATCTTGCAACTGTGTGTGGTAGAAAAAGTTTTAATGAAATATTCTCTTATTAAGCAAATGAAGCTAAATCCCAAGATATAAAATGGAGTTTAGGAAAAATAAGGGAAGAAACAGGAGTGCAGAAAATTCCAGATAGAATCAATACAATCAATCTTACTACTTGTTTCTGTAAACTTTTGGATTTCAGCACATATTCACACTTCACCACTGAGAATACTCTGAACAGAATTCATCTGGGGCTCTTTTCTACAGACTGAAAGGTAGGCTGTCCTTGCTCTTCTTTCTCTTACTATAACCTCTTAAGCAAAAAGTACAAGATAATTGAAGCCAACCTCTTTGGGGAGACTGACTCTTGCACTGCCCAATCAAGGGGAATGTTCTATTTCAGATGCCCCCATTTTAGTTAATCTATTAGTAATTATCTAGGACAGTGATTCTGTGATGACCCGAGGAAGGGCACAGAGGCAACACAGGCAGCTGGCAATTCAAATTGCCCCTTTATTGCTCCAAATTTTCCCAAATGCTCCCATGTTTCTGGTAAGTCCCAGAGCAAAGTGATCACACACAGAGAGAGAGACACACACACACACGCACACACACACCTCCAGCAGCCTCTCGCTGCAGGTAGTCCTGACCAATGCAGTGAGCATAACGGCTGCAAAGCAAGACATCCAGGAGGGCAAGTCAATGAGTCCAAGAAGCAAAGGAGCAAGGCAATTAATCCAGGAAGCCAGGAAGAAATTAGGAAATCCAGGAAACTTCAAACGTTGAAGGCTGGGTCAGCAGGGACTGGGTCAACCCAACACGTCACTGATCCCGACAAAAGGCTGATCAAAAAACCCACCTTATCCCGGTCAGTGGGGAAGTCCTCAGGTCGAACGTTCATGTAAAGCTGGCACTGCCCAAAAAATGCTGGAAATTGGACCAGTGAGCCATCAAATTTTTCCAGCACCACTACTGGGCATTTGTGGCATGGCCAGGCTGCTTGCATCTGTGCAGTCTGTGCAATCTGCTATGTTAACTGATTGTTGTCATACAATGTGGTACAGAGGAGCAAGTTGGAGTGGGTTAGGAACAAAGTGTGATGACCCAGGGCACGGCACAGAGGCAATACAGGCAGCTGGCAGTTCGAACTGTCCCTTTATGGCTCAAATTTCTCCAAATGCTCCCATGTTTCTGGAAAGTCCCAGAGCAAAGTGATGACACACACATGTCCAGCAGCCTCTTGCTGCAAGTAGTCCAGACCAATGCTGTGAGCACAACAGCTGCAAAGCAAGACATCCAGCAGAGTCTAGGAAGCAAAGGAGCAAGGCAATTAATCCAGGAAGCCAGGAAGAAATCAGGAAATCCAGGAAACTTCAAACATTGGCAATGGCACTCAACACTCCAGGAATTCAGCATTTGTTCCTAACAAATGCCCCTCCCCACAGCATCTCCTTAAGTCTCAGTCCCCAGATGTGCCTTGTGGAGAGGGGTGAGGTGCACTGTTTCCGCCTTCTCTCTACTCCGTGCTTGAGGATCAGGAGCAGATGGTCCTTGCTCATTGCCTGAGCTCTGTCTCTCATGTTCACTGCTTAGCCTCTCTTGGTCATCCTGCCTCCATTCCTCCCTGCCTACAAGTTGTCCCAATCCTGAAAGGCCCTGGCCTGACTTGACCTGCTCCTCCCCATTTTCCTCCAAAACCAACGAAGCTGTCCCCTCAATCTCTATTCGCTCCAGTTCCGGCTCACCTTCTTCCGCAGATTCAGGCTCCAACGGGGGCAAGACTGGTTCTCAGCTTGTGGTCTGTGGACCCTTGGGAAGCAGCTATGTCATTATAGAGGGTCCGCAAGGCTTGAAGAAATGTTATAATTTAAATCTTAAGTCTTGGTTGTGTGTGGCCATTGTCCCTGGCCACAAAAGGTATTTAAAAAGGGGGTCTCTGGTGAAGAAAAGTTGAGAACCACTGATCTAGAACTTAATGATGTTATGGTAGTGATTCCTGGTGATCCTTAGGAATCTAATTTTCAACAGCTGTGCAATTATATGAAATTACATAGGAGAAGTATAATAGTATTCAATCTTATCTGATGCTTTGGGGCCCTGTTATGACAAAATTAGAAAACTAGAAATCTTATAACATCTTATGAAATAAAATGTTGTGATATAGTGACTGGCTCAAATATTGGACTGCATTCTAGAAAAATATTTGAATCAGGTCTTACCAGTTCTAGATCAGTGAACAAGCATCATGGTAACCTACTTGTCATATCTATGGGGCAGTCGTTATCTCCCTGCTAAATGTGTGACAAATAAATCTGTATGCTTTGTCTTCTTCAGCATGTGCAGATTAATTATATCTACTGAAAGGTGAAAATAATTGTATATATTATTTGCTAAAGGAGCCACATTATTTCTGAAGTTCCAGTAGCAGGCATTTTGATTCAGCCCTATCCATGAAAGCACATATTTATTGCCATCATAACTAATAGTACATTGTGTTCTATTAAAAATGTATCTCTTTTCTTAGGCAGCACATCAGGGGTGGGTTCTACTTACCTTTACTACCGGTTCGCAGCGGGGCTGCGCGCTTGTGCTTACTTCGCTCACGCAAGTGCACGCTCTTCTGTGCAAGTGCAGAAGCTTCTGCGCATGCGCAGAAGCATTTTGATGATGTTGGGGTCGGTGGGCGGAGCCTCCCTCTGGTTTTCTACCGGTTCTATAGAACCAGCGCGAACCAGGGGCAACCCACCACTGCAGCACATTAAAGGATTTTAAATGAGGTTTAACTGTACCTGTTTTTCTAAAGGTTGACTCAGCCTTCCATCCTTTTGAGGTAGGTAAAATGAGGACCCGGTTTGTGGGGGCAATAAGCTGACTTTGTATAAAAAAGAACACTGCTTGGGAGGGGGGCGAAAGCCCTACTAAGCAGGTATATACAAAAGTATGAAGGCTATTGCTTAACACATTGTAAGCCGCCCTGAGTCTCCGGAAAAGAGCGGCATATAAATCAAACCAATAAATAAATAAATAAATAAATAACGATATGGAGGCCATTTTACAAAAGGACTCTTGAGGTAAAATAATAACCAAAATAACCATGATTTTTCAAACATTCTTGTTCCATGGAAAGTTATGGTAATTTTCCCATTTGAAAGTTTGGGTAGATATGTTATTTTGAATTAGCTTTCAATTTTGTCACAATAATTGTTCATATTTAAACCTGTGTTTTTTTCAAATTTAGAAAAAAGGATTTCATAATCTTACTTTGGGATAATCTTGTGGGATCTGAAAGTAACACATAGCAGTACAGATGGAATATCTTAAAAACTGTTGCTTGTTTTTCTTTTCTTTATTTTCAGGCCCAAATAAATATGTAGACAAAGGTTGTAAATTAAACACTGTTTTATTTACTTGTTTTCTTCCACAGGAGATCTATGTACAAGCCAAGCCGCCTGACAGGAACATCTGCTTAAATACTTAAGGGGCGGAGCAAAAGATGAGGAGGAGTTAAGTGGAGGGATACATAAATCACATCATGGGGATTAGCTCATCCATAGATATAGATATATATATACATATATACAGACAGTTAGGTATTTTCTTGGTGACAAATCCCCATCTAAATACCTAACGGTTAAAATGAATATTTATAGATTTAAATATGTATATTCAATTTTGAAGACAAATACACATGTTGATTGGTGGGTAACGGTTCTGTTAATATATCTGCCACCTGTTCATGAGTATCACAATGTGAGGCCTTAATAAAACCCATGTTGGATAGTTGTCTAACGTGTTTATATTTGATATCAATGTCGTGATCTTTGACCTATTGCTTCAGAATTTAATATATCTATTGCAGCTTTATTGTCCTCATGAATGTTAATAGGATAATTGGGTTCTGTCCAGATGAAAGATAAGAGATCATCGAACCATATTAAGTTATTAGAGGCTTTAGAAAGGCAAACATATTCGGCCTCAGCAGTAGATGTTGCGATTAAGTTCTGTTTACCAGTATACCAGTGCACGGGACAGCTATTAATTAGGAAAACATAACCAGATGTACTCTTTCTACTCTTAGTGTCTCCAGCCCAATCTGCATCTGCATAATACGTTAAGATTGGTTTTTTTTGAGTGGGTAAGTTCTAAATATAGGCTAGCGTCAGCGCTAAATTTGAGATACCTGAGAATTCTTTTTATTCCCTCCCAATGATAAGTGTTCGGATTGCTTACATGTCTGGATAATATATTAACAGCTAGAGTGATGTCCAGTCTGGTCCAATTTGAGATATACAACAATGATCCAATTACGGATCTATATTAGGTGTTGTCCTTAAATGGTATACCTTCATTGTTCATATTTTTTACAAAGTCGGTTTGCATGGGGGTTTCACAAGGTTTGGAGTTTAACATATTACATTTTTTCAATAGTTCTAATATCTTGTCCTTTTGAGACAATTTAAACCCTCTATTTGTTTTGTTGATATGAACACCTAGATATTTATTTACTTTTCCTAGAGTTTTCAAAGTGAAGTGCTTTCCCAGTTTTTCTGCAAATTCCTCACATTTAAGTTTGTGTTGTCCAAAATACAAGATATCATCAACATAAATAAGTACGTATTCAATAGAGTCGTTTGTTTTTCTAGTGAAGAAGCATAGGTCTGCAGATGTAGCTGAAAAACCGATGTCTTCAAGCGTTTTCGCTAAGCATTCATACCAATGTTTACCAGATTGTTTTAGTCCGTATAGACTTTTGTTTAATAACCATATTTCCCCTTTCTGTACATCTTTACCTGGGGGTGCTTTCACATAGATTTCTTTATCAAGATTGGCATGTAAGTAGGCTGTTTGGACATCGAATTGATATACGTCTAAATTTAGGATGGATGCCAATACCAGTGCGGTTTTGACGCTTTCTGATCTAACGGTGGGAGAGTAGGTGTCTACGTAGTCATCAGGAAATTTTTGTGCGTATCCTTTGGCCACTAATCTAGCTTTATATAAGAATTTATTGTTTTCTAATTCCTTAATCTTAAAAATCCATTTTGTTCCTATGGGTGTCTTACCTACCGGTGGCTCTGTTGGTGTGTATACATTGAGTTCCTTTAAACTATCCATCTCTTTTTTAATGGTTTGCTCCCATTTAGCCCTTTCTTCATGTGGTAATTTTAATATGTCCTCATAAGTGGTAGGGGGAATCAAGTTGGTGTTGATGGAAAATACATAATCTTCTAACCTTTTGGGCAGTTTGTTTCTATTTGATCTGATGGGTCTATCGGGGGGTAAATCTGAGTCCTGCATGTACCTTGCTTCTTTTTCTGTTAGTTTATCTAATTTTATGATTGGGTGGTTCGACTTCCATTCTTCAGGCGTTATCTCTAATCTTCTGTGATTATTTGATTCTATAGAGTTGGGTTTGTCGGTATGTGGTGTGTGCTTTAAGTCAGTGTTCCATATCATGTTGTATAAATCATTAAGATGTAATCTGGACCAATTATTATGTTCATGAAATACAGCTGATCTTGAAATGATGAATTTGTTATCTTTGTCTATAAATCTATAGCCTTTGGTTCCTGATTCATATCCCATGAACCTTAATCTTTTTGATATTTTCTCACCTTTACGTCTCAATTGCTTTGGAACATAGACATCCGCCGTGACTCCAAAAACATGTAGATGTCCAATTTTTGGTTTTCTACCATATAAGACTTCATATGGGGTTTTATTAATTACACTGGACCATAATCTATTTATAGTATAGTTTGAATATGTGAGTGCTTCAGCCCAGAAAATTTGTCCCAAACCAGCATCCTCTAATACGCATCTGACCATGGTTTGTAGCAAACCATTTTTTCTCTCTACAATTCCATTCTGGAAGGGTGAAAAAGGACAGGATTTAAAATGTATAATTCCTTGTGACTTAAGCCAATTGGTGAATTCCTTGGATAAAAATTCTGATCCCCTATCTGTCATTATTTGTTGTGCGGCGTTTTTACTTTTATATAGAATTCTTTAAATTTTTTAAACACTTCATTCTTGTGATTAAGAGTGTATATGAAACCATACCTGCTGAAATCATCAACTATAGTTAAGAAATACCTCTTTCTATTTTTGATAGATGGTTTCATGGGACCAACTAGGTCCATATGTACTAATTGAAATATTGATTGAATGGTGCGAGTGGCCTTTTTAGGTCTTGGTTTGTTCTTAATTTTTGAAGACTTGCACATAGAACAATCCAAATAGTTTTTACAACTCTTTAATTTAACATCTTCAGAACATTCTATCATTTTTTGTATAACAGGAAAACTGGCATGCCCAAGTTTCCTATGAAGTAAATGAGCACATTCATCGTGTAATGGTTTACCATATGATACCCTATTATGGGTGTTGCCATCATCTGTATGATCTTTATTCATGTTACTTTCAGATTTCTTATGTGTGTCAGCTTCACTTTCTTTGTTTTTTAATTCTAAGATTGGACATGTTGATTCACTTTCATCAGGTACAAAATATGTTAGACCTTCTTTGGTAATGGTTTTTCCTACAATTCTTTTGTTCTTGGTCATAAGTACCTTCCCATTTTTGAATATGGTTTTTATACCTTTCTCCTCACTTAATCTATGTATAGCTAGTATATTGTGAGGGATTTCAGGCAAGACCCTCTCTATTTCTCCTAAACCTCTAATGTAAGTGGTGCCTATTCCCTTTACTTGGACTCTATTATGGTTTGCTACTCTGAAAAAGTAATTTTTTTCAGTGAATCTACTTAGGCGTTTTTTGTTATGAGTGGTATGGCTCGTGGCTCCAGAATCAATGAGCCATGCATTATCTAACTCAGTTTCAGAGCCTTCGTTGTTTACTAATCCAAATAAAGAACCATATTTATTATTTCTAGAATCATCTCTGTATCTTCTTCTGTCTCTTGGACTGGGGGATTCTCTATGTTTAAATCTGTAATCAGGTGAATGCCTGTTTGAGAGTTTGACGTTCCGGCCTGTTCTTTCTTTGTGTTGTGGGTAGTCTCTGTCTCTATTATTTCTTGGGCAATCTTTTTTAAAATGACTTTTGGAGCCACATGTGTGGCATTCTGGAATATATTTATCCCTGTTTTAGAATTCTACTCTCTTAATGTTTCTATTTTCCTTATGGTTCATGAAGCGTTCCCTTCTTATATTGTTTTCTGCTATGAGTTTACTAGTTAGGTTTTCTAATGTGACATATTCTAAATTGAGATTATCTAATAAAATTGTCCCATCTGGAGTCAAGCGAATTAATTATAATGCTTTTCATGGTGTTATCTGAAATGCTTTCTCCCCTTTGAATGAGATCAGCTCTAGTGGCATTTAAATTCAAGATGTGTTCACTCATGGTTATCCCTTCTTTTAGCTTAGCTGAATAAAATTCCCTGGATATTCTCGTTGTTGTGGCAACGCTCTTGCTGTGAAATAAGTTAAATATTTTTTGGAATATCTCAGAAACTGTCAGGTGGTGGTTAATACTAGGATATATACTAAGTGATATAGTGGCAATTAATAAATAGTAAGCTTTATGGTGAATGCAGTCTATTTCAATAGTCCAAGGTTTGCTTGGAGGATTGTTAATTAAGAACAGCATATTTTCTCTTAGATATATAACTTGGAGCTGTTGACTCCATTCTAACAAATTGGTTCCATCTAGTTTCAATTTTATATGTTCTGCAGGTAAAACTCCTGAATTATATGGAAAACTATTTCTTGTTAGTTGCTGTCCATGGTCTAAATCATTAGCATACTCACAATATGGCATAGGAATAGTGGGTGTGAGTCTGTATTGATTTATCTCTGTGCTCTCTTCCTTTTTTCTTACTGATGAGTTCTGCACATGCTCAGGCTTCATTTCTCCCCAGCAGCCGAAGAGTGAGGATCTGCTGCTCTCATCCTTCAGGAGAAGGTCCCAGACAGTCTGATAGCTTTCTGTCCTTGCTCTGGTGGTCCCCAGGCCATCGGTGGATGTCTGGACATTGCTGCGACTCCGGTGATCCTCGGCACCCTGTCGGACAGTCCCGCGGTCTCATCACTCTGCTCGCCTGCGGCATGGGAAGCAGTCCAGATCATCGTTGTTGATGTGGGCAGGCTCCTCGCTGTACAGTCTTCTGACCGGTGAGTATGTTTCGTAGATCCTCTTTCGGGTGTCGGGTTCTTCTTTAATGTAGTCAGATTCAGTGTATTGCTTGTTATAGATAATTTTAGGTATTCTTTCTGCTTCTATTGGCATTCTTAAGTTAGTTCCGAATGCCTTGGTTAATCACTTGCGTGGCTTTTTCTATCTCTAGTGTTGTAGGTGGATTAGAGTAATAGTTTTTTATTTGTTCTTAGTTTTCTTTGAGCGTAAGACTGTATCTTAAATCATGTGTCTCGTCTCTATCTTTGAGGTTTAATTCTTTAGGTTTTGTTTGCTGTCTGTCTTTTTCATGTTTAGCTTTGGGGTCAGTGTATGGCTTTTGTGAGGTGATTTCTTCAGCTTGGTACCTTTCTGTCTCTTCTTTATCTGTTGCTGCTCCATGATATTTTATAGTATTGTGGAGTTTCGCAAACAGATCAGGATCGTTTGGAGCGGCTTCTATTAATTTAATTATATTCTTTTTTTTATATATAATATACTTTATTAAATTTTTCCATTATAAAAGAAAGAAAAAAAATATAATCTCTATCTCCTTCAGAGGTACAGTGTTTATACAATTTACGGAATCATACGTTAAATAAACTTCATCCTTAGCTGTTCGATATTCTATGCAATATAGCTCGTACTTCAAGTGCATAACAAGTCATATCCTAAAATCATGTTTTAGTCTTGTTCTTCAACCAATTGTACCAATTTCCCCATACTTCATAATATTTAGATTTCTCCTCATTATTTATCTCACTCATCAATTTTGCCATTTCTGCGCACTCTAGGATTTTGTTTATTAGTATTTCTTCTGAGGGTATGGATTTATTTTTCCAGTATTTCGCAAAGGCTAGTCTAGCTGCAGTTGTAATCTGGATTATGAGTTGAGTTTTGTTGTTATTGAGGCTGTCTCCGATTATACCCAGGAGGAAGATTTCTGGAGATAGAACTATCTCCTGTCCCGTTATTTCACAAAGCCAATATCGAATTTTTGACCAGAACCTTTTGGTCTCTGGGCAGGTCCACCATAGATGATAGAAGGTGTCGACCATTTTTCCACATTTCCAACATGTGGCTGAGAGATTGGGAAACATTTTCGCTAACCTAGCTGGTGCTAGATACCACCTGTGTAGCATTTTATAATGGTTTTCTCTGAATGTTGCTGATTTCGTCATTTTATAATTCCTATTCCAGGCTATCTCCCAGTCATTAAAATTTAATCTGTATCCCAGGTTTTTTTCCCAAATATTTAGCTGATTTTTGCTATAATCTCTGCCCTATCCTCATCTAATAGGAAGTTATATATTTTTGCTAGCATTTTCTGGTCTATTCCCCAAATAATTTTATCAAAATTTCCATATTTAGCTTCTATACCAAATTGGTCTCTGTCTTTTTGGAATCTTGAATTAATCTGTAGGTAATTCCACCAATCCAAGTTGAAACCCTGGTCCCTCAATAAATCCAAAGATTTGAGCTTCCCCTTTTCATCAAGAATGTCTTTATATGTGCCCAATTTATAATCATCTCTCCTGTTTGGGGCCACCAATGCTTCCGTAACAGAAAGCCAGTTAGGTACCTTAATATAAATCCCCTGTCTAATTTCCTCCCACGTGCGTATAAGTGTCTCCCTAATTTTGTGTTTATGAAAGTAGGATTTTTTCTTGTTCTTTGTGTCCCACAGGTGAGCATGCCATCCTTCCAATAGGTCATGTCCTTCTAATGTCAGGATTCTCCTATTTCGTAATGTGATCCACTCCTTAATCCAAATTATTTTCGCCGCCTTTTGATATATTTCCCAATCGGGGAGCCCGAATCCTCCCAAATTTCTTTTTCCTTGCAGTATCTTAAAGGAGATCCTTGATTTCTTACCCTCCCATAAAAAATTTCTAATGTGTTTGTTCAGGTCCAGAAAGAATTTTTTATCTAAGGTTATCGGAATATTTTGAAATAGGAACAGAATTTTAGGTAGGATGTTCATTTTAATCACTGCTATTTTACCAATCAGAGACAGTTTTAGCCTTTTCCATCTTTCTAGGTCTTGATATATTTTCTGCGATAGAGGGATATAATTGTCTTCTTTTAATGATGAGAATCTCGCAGTGATCCATATTCCCAAATATTTTATTTTCTTAACTATCTGGAGGCCTAATAAGTCTTCCAATTCCTTTTTTTGTGAATCTGTCATATTTTTCACTATTATTTTAGTTTTTTTCCTATTGAGTTTAAGGCCCGCCACTTCTCCATAATTCTGTATTTCCTGCATTAATTTTAAACCGGTTTCTAGTGGATCTTCTATTATGAGGGCTACGTCGTCTGCAAAAGCTTGCGTTTTAAATATTTCCTTCCTGATCTTTAATCCTTTAATTTCTTTATTGGCTCTGATCTTTCTAAGTAGCACCTCTAGCGCCAGAATATAAAGTAGGGGGGGTAGGGGGCATCCCTGCCTCACTCCTTTTTGGATCTGAAATACCTGAGTTTTATCTCCATTCATTAATATGTTTGCCCTCTGTTTATGGTAGATGTTCTCGATCATCTTCCTAAAATTCATCCCGAATCCCATTAGATTAATTTGGTTAATCATAGAAGTCCAATTCAAATTGTCAAACGCCTTTTGGGCATCGACAAACATTAGGGCCAGCTGTTTTTCGGGATGTTGTTCATAGAATTCTATGGTGTTCAATACTGTTCTCAAGTTGTCTCTGATCTGTCTCCCTGGTAGAAAGCCATTCTGATCTTTGTGGATCCACTGATTTAAAATTTTTTTGACCCTCTCCGCAATTATGTTCATGAACAGTTTGTAGTCTGCGTTCAGCAAGGAGATGGGTCTATAATTAGATATCTGTTTCGGGTTAGCACCTTCTTTCAGTATGAGCGTCAAATACGCTTCCCTCCAGGTATCTGGGATTGTTATACCAGCCAGAGCCTCATTAAATATTTCTAATAGTTCTAGTTTCAGGGCTTCATCAAATTTTAGATATATTTCCCCAGGAAGACCATCTGGGCCTGGGGTTTTGTTTTTCTTTATTTTAGAGAGGGCGGTTTTTAATTCCTCTATAGTGATCTTTTCATTCAACATTTCCTTTTCTTCTTCTGTAATTTGGGGTAAGCTGGCTTCCATCAAATACTGTTCCACCTTATTTGACTCAATTTCTTCATTTTTGTATAGGCATTCGTAGAATTCTCTTATGCTTTCTAATTTGTCTTCTTCCTTCGTCAGAAGGTTGCCCTGAGAGTCTTCTAATACCAGTATTTGATTTTTTTTCCTTCTCTTTTTTTAATTTATAAGCAAGCCATCTCCCCGACTTATTGGCATTCTCAAAGCAATAATGTTTAGATCTTTTTATTTTTTGTGCCATCTCCTCCTGGTCCAATAGATTCAGTCTGTGTCTCACAATCGACCACTGTTGTTTAATCACCTCATCTCCCGGACGTTGCTGGAGTTCATCTTCAGCTTGTAATAGCTTTTTAGTATGCTCTTCCCTGATCTTCCTTTTTTCCTTGTTTTTGAAGGCTGTATATGAGATGGCTACCCCTCTCACATAAGCCTTCACGGTGTCCCAAACAATTTCTTTGGCTGTATCTTGTTTCCCATTTTCTATGAAAAAGCGCTTTACTTCTTCGTTCAGTTTCAGTGTGAACTCTTTATCATTTAGCAGGTTGGTCCTTAAACTCCATCTCTGTTGTTTTCTCTTGGTATCGTGGTACCAGCTAACTTCAAGAAACTTATGGTCTGCGTTTGTTCAACCTAGAGACCGGAAGCGCAGCCATTGCAGAGACTGGCCTGAAGAACTATTGAAAGTGCTGACTCACTGACAGTCCAGATCTAAGAAATATTATTGAGCTTAGGCTGTGACATTCTGCCTTTGTGGGAAAAAAAAATCTATATGCACAGTTAACTTTTATATTTACATATTTATATTAACATGACTAATTTATAGTATATTATCATAATATTTAGCAATGATATTTTTGATATTTTTATATAGATACCGATCTCTTATAGATAATATATTAATTGTTTATGCATGCTTTTGATTATCTTCTTAGGAATTAATTAATTAATTAAGAAGCTAATTTTCTACCTCATCTAAATATTTTCTTCGGTGAACTTTTATAGTGATTATCCAATTACATTGATTCTATTGTATTTATCTAAGCTATTAATAGATTTAGGTTAAAATTAAGTAAAACTTTTTAGATATAATATTTAAAGCTATAATTTGATAATATAGGACTAGATTGCCAAAAGTGATTGTTGTTTGTTGGAAACGTTAAACTATCCTACTATATTAATTGGGAAATTAAGCATTAACTAAAATTTATTAAGAGTTTACTGGAAATTAATAAAGGAGGTTAACAAGGATTTAAGAAAGTGCCCCTGAGCAAAAAGTGGCAAGTGCCACTGGATGATTATCTGGAGAAAGATAGAGAACATAATAAGAGACCAAAAATTGCTTTTGAAAGAAATGGCAAGTTTGACATCAACAATTGCAAAAACTGGTAAAAAAGTGCCATCCAATCCTACGCTAGCAATGTCATCCCCAGCCACCCAGAAATCAGTAGAAGGTCTCCAGAAAACAGACAAACCCCCAGTAACTCCAACACTGCAAATGGTACAATCTTCTCTGCTATCAATACAAGAAACCATGCTTGCGATGCAAGAGAAACTATTGAACAGTCATTCTGAACTAAAATTAGACATACACGCATTAGATTCCAAAATGAATGAGATTCAAATCTCTATTGCCAGTAATGAAAATAGAATTCAAAAAGCAGAACAAAGGATTGAAAAAAACGAGAAAAAAATGGACATAGTTGACCAAACTCTGTTGGCGCAGAACAAAGAAACAGAAGACGCCCTGATACAACTCGAGATGGATAAGGCCTCGTTTTACCTTCAATTCCAAAACATATTGGAAGACAAAGAAGAGGACCTAGGAGACAAGATGGCCGAGTTGATCACGGAGACCCTCCAACAAGATAAGCAGGAAATAATTCGAGAGATTGACGAGGTGTACAGAGTTCAAACAAACTACGTGAGAAGAAATAGGTTCCCTAGAGAGGTCCACGTTCGGTTCGCTAGAAAAAAGGTGAAGATATTCTGTATAATATAGCTCGGGAGGAAAAAATTATCTATGGGGGAAAAGAAGTGAACATCTTAAAACAAATCCCAAGGAGAGTGAGGGAAAGGAGGAAAAACTACAGATTTCTGACAAGTCAACTAAATAGGAGAAGCATAATATTTAGGTGGCTCTTGCCAGAAGGAATGTTAATATCATGGCAAGTTAATATCTGCCAATATCATGGCAGAGAAAAATTAAAATCGACTGTTTAAGTGCTGCCCAAGATTTCCTAGATCAGCTAAGGGGAGGAGAAGAGGAACAAATTAGTAAGGAGGAAATTGAAACAGCGAATACGGAAGAAGAAACATCTCAAGAACAAAGCACAAGGGAAGATATAGAAGAGGAGAAGAAAAAGGAAGACACAGAAGAAAAAGGGAAAAAAACTAGACCAGTAAGAGCAGTAACCTTAAAGGTAAATAAGAACTAGAGACCAGATACCAACATCAGGAATGAACGATACAAAGATCTTATCGTTAAACATTATGGCTTAAATGATTATAAAAAGAGAAAGATAATATTGTCCAAACTGGCGAAACAGAATCCCGATATAATCTGTATTCAGGAGGTGCATATAAAAAAAGATGAAGCCAACTATCTAAATTATACCAAATTTGGTAAAGTATTTGTTTCACTAGCTGAGAAAAGAAAAAGGGGGGGTTGCTATCTACGTCAAGAAAGGAATAGAAGCAGAATGTAAATATAAGGATGAAAAAGGGAGAATACTAATAGTAGAAATAATGAGAGGTAATTCTAAGATGTTATTGGTAGGGGTCTATGCCCCAAACAAAAAACAAGGGAAATTTTTTTTTTATTGAAAAGTTTTATGAAAAATACAAACATTTTCACACACACCCACCCTTCCCCCCTCAACCCCCCCTCCCCTTCCCACCCTCCCTTCCCCTCCCTCCCCCCACCCCCCTCCCTAGACTTCCCAGAACGAGCCTAGGGTATAGCATTCACAAACCAAGAACTAAAATGTGCTAACAAATTATTACATTTCATATTCTCCCTAGGTCCTTAACTCCTTATAACTCAGAAAAAACAAACATAAACTACTTAATATTATTTCATTCATAAGCTATATGAATCTTCTTATTCGGATACTTGTTCTGTATGTAATCAATCCATTTTCTCCATTCCGATATATATCTCTCATTTGAATGGTCTTTAAGGTATGATGAAATTTTTGCCATTTCCGCCAAATGCACAACTTTTAATGTCCATTCCTCAATAGTAGGTGGATCTTCCTTCTTCCAGTACTGTGCCACCAGTAATCTGGCAGCCGTTATTAAGTTCAAAACCAGCTTAGTCTCTATTACAGTACAATCCGTAACTATTCCCAACAGAAAGAACTGTGGTGTAAATTTAATTTTTTTCTTCAAAATATTTTGAATAATCCACCATATTTTTATCCAAAAAGCCTTAATCTTTTTACATGTCCACCATATATGAAAATATGTAGCATCTTCACACTCACATCGCCAACACTTGGGTTGTAAATTTGGATACATACAAGCTAGTTTTTTTGGGTCTAAATGCCATCTATAAAACATTTTGTAAAAATTCTCCCTTAAATTTTGTGCTTGTGTAAATCTTACATTTCTAACCCATATCTTTTCCCATGTTTCCATCATTATTGGTTCACCTACATTTTGTGCCCATTTTATCATACAACCCTTGACTAAGTCTGTTTCTGAATCTATTTCCAATAATGCATTGTACAACCTTTTTATGTGCATTTGACCTTCATCTCTTATTTGCTTTATCAAATTCTCATCCTGCTGCAAAATACCAATTTTTTGATCTTCTCTCCATCTGGCCAGCAGCTGTCCATATTGAAACCAAGTCTTAATAGTCCCTTCTTCTTTTAATTGTTCCATGGATTTTAACTGTAGTCTGACTCCTTCCTTATAAAGGAGTTCCTTATATGTAATCTTATCTTGCTTTTGCTCTAAATTTATGTTCTCTATCGCGTGTCTGGGTACTGTCCATATTGGTAACCTATCATTTAGTTTATATTTATACTTTTTCCAGACACGCAATAGAGCATTTCTTAATATATGACTTTTAAAAGTCTTATCTACTTTCTTTTTTTTTTTTTATTGAAAAAGTTTTCAAATACAAATTTTCCCCCTTTTTTCCTTCCCCCTCCTCCCTAACCCCCCCTCGCCACCCACCCCCCCGTGACTTCTTCACACCAAAAACCTAATTCATAACAGATTACATAATATTTTACCATCGCCTTACTCCCTCCTCTATATACTGACCCTTACTTACTAAAAATATTATTAATATTGTTACTTTCCCCTTTTACCATACATTTCAAAAAAAAAAGCAGTCTGCTATAACATTGTATGATAACTTCTAGTTTAGCATAATATTATTATAACTCCCAATTTAGCAATAATCTGCCCTTTTTGTCCTCCCCAAAACTTATATCTATATATTATTACAACATTTCAAAGCAACCTTCCACTTTAAGACTGTATAATAGATCCTACTTTAACATTTATTCTTTGTGTATATTAATATAACATTTCAAAGCAGCCTTCCCCATAAATCCTAATTTAATATTTATTCAACTCTATCCATTTCCTCCACTACCTTAAATATATCACTTAAACATCCCTTTTCTTAAGCTAATCCATCAGTAGACTAACATATTTCCACCCACTTTCCTACAAAGTTACCATGCACAACAATTCTTAATATCTTTAATCCACTGCCCACTCTGCTAAAATATATATATATATATATATATATATATATATATATATATATATATATATATATATATATATATATGTATATATTCCGTTATTTAAAAAAAAAAGACAATAACTTTAAATTTATAATCCATATAATATCTTCTTTGATGTCTTTCCACTGGATTGTTGAGTCCCTCATCCATAATTGGGTAACGTAGCATCCTGGTGCAACAGTTTGTTCAAAGTCTTCAGTCATCATCTGCCCCCATCAGTAATGAATATCCTCATATATATATAAAAGTAAAAACAACCACCCAAGTGACATTATGATTATATTCCATATAGTTGTAATTGTGGCTTTCATCAGGATTATTAATTCCCATCATCCTAATGGGTAACAACCAGATCTTCTGCATGCCCCAACGTAGCTCTCTTGCCTTGTAGCTCAGAATAGTTATAATATATTTATCAATACAAGAAAGAAATCCAAAATAGATAATTCAAATCCAACAGTTTAAGGCTCTTTTCACATCCCAAAATTATGGCATTGCAGAGGTCTGTCACTGTCCTCAGGATGATATTAACCAATACTTCGCCTCCACTATCTTTTCACATATTCATTCATTTTTTTAAAATCACTGGCTTCACCGTTGCTTAATTTAGAAATTTCTGTTTTTATGAGACCTATTTCTTTTTTTCTTTTCTTTTTGTGGGTTTAATTTCCATCCTGTTTTCCTTTCTACAAGTTGTATATCAACTGATCGGTTTTCATTCTGCTTTATAAGTTGATCTTGTTGGTTTTGTTTTTGTATCTCATATTTCTTTTTTGCCAATTGTATATCAGCTAATTGATTTCCATACTTGTCTTTAACTTGGTGAATCATCACGTTGAAATCAGATGCCGCTTCTCTCATATTTGTAGATAATCCAGCTGGGGTATCAAGAGAATCCAAAGGCAATTTGTCTACCGCAACCTCTGTAATTCGATGTTTTCCCTTTATTTCCAACTCCTTCTGCTTATCCTGTATTGTGCCTATAGATGTTAAGTTCATTTTCAAAAATTTTTGATAAAATTCTTCCGCTTTTTCAACAGTATCTAATTGGTATCTTTCTCCTTGATATCTCAATATTATGCCAACTGGGGCATCCCATCTAAATGGAATATTTCTGTATTTTAACTCAGTCACCAGAAAACCAAATTTCTTCCTTTCCGTTAACATCTTGGGGGGGGAGCTCTTTGTAGATCCATATCTTTCTTCCATACAATTGCAAAGTAGAATTAAAGGAATTTTGCACAATATTATTCCTAATTTCTTTATCTGTAAAATAAATCACCACATCTCTAGGCAATTGCCTTTGCTTTGCAATCCAGGAGTTTATTCTGTACACTCTGTCAATCCTACAAAACACTTCCTCAGGTTGAACCTTTAAAATCCCAGCCAGAATTTCAGAAGATATTTTCCTTAAATCATCTCTGTTATTTTCCTGCAAACCTCTGAGTCTGATCGCATATTCTGTAAAATTGTAATGCACCATTAGGACCTCTCTTTCAATCCGTTGTTGTAAATTTTCTGCATTACAAGACTTTTGTTCAACCTCCATTTTAGGTTTTTCTTCTGAGCTATTGTCTTGAATGTTTGTCAAATCATTTTCAATTTTTTGTATTTTATTATCCAAATTGTCCTCAATTTCTTCCACTTTAGACTCTAATAAGTTAGTATTTTCATCCAACTTAATCATAAATTCTACAAAGCCATTAGCCATTTTTATAATCTTTCGATCCAGAATATCAAACTTTAATTGCACTAATTCTTTAATTTCCTGCTTAAATTTTTCAAAGTTCTGATTCACAATCTCATCCCTTCTTACAATCTCCTCCAAAAGAAATTCAATTATATTAAAATCAGTTTTCTGAGACTGGAGCTTTAAAACTTGGTCACGTAATTTGTTAATGGGGGAATCCCCCCCCCCATTGCTTGTTTGTCCGGCTTTAATGCCATATTTCAACACAGACAAACTATTTTTTAAAAAAAAAAGAAAAGAGAGGCAGCAGAGAAAAAAAAAACTTCTTTCCAACCAAGATCAATATCAAATCTCCAGGAAGAGAAAAAACACAAAAGTAGAGCTTTATTTTCAAGTGTAGCCAAAAATATTTATTCAGCTACTTTGTATCTCAATAGGAAACGGAAGGACTCTCCCTTTCAGCCCCTTCTCAAGCCTCGGCAATCGCCCTTTTTAAAGATTCTTTTTTCCTTTTCCTTTTCCTTCTTCAATAATTGTTATAAAATAAGTGAGATACTTGCAATTCAGGGTCACAGGTCCAGCTCATATCCCTTCAAATGTAACCAGGAGCATTTATTCTGCTACTTTGTAACTTAATAAGAAATGGAAGGACTTTCTCTTTTCAGCTTCCCTGCTCCAGTTTCGGCAATCGCCATTTTAAAAGGTCTTTTTTACTTTGTTGAATATCCTTTGCGAAATAAGTATTAATACTTGCAATTTAGGGTCACAGGTCCAGATCCAAATCTCATCATCTTTAGTTAATCTGTTAAATATCTTAAAAAGCTTGTCTTCGTAGCCTTGTTCTGCAAAAAGGCAGAAGTCTCCCAACGCCCGGAGCGGGCGGCGAGTGCTATAGGGAGCTTCCTCCGCCCGCCCCCAAGAGTAAAAAAAAAACCCCGGGGGCTACGGAGAGCTCTACCTACACTCACCTGCTCTATCCCACATTTCCTCCTGGAAATGGGGTTTTTTGAGCCGCCTTTGCGCTGTACAGGCGGCTCTTTACAGGCGAAGGGGCTGGCGGTCCCGAGAGACCGTCTGGTGGCTACGAAGAGCAAACAAGGGAAAAAACAAGGGAAATTTTATCGGAAATTGCATGAACAGCTTGCAAAATGGGCACATAATGAAATATACATGTTAGGGGACTTTAATGGAATTGTTGACCCAGATAGAGACTATAAAAGTGATATAATTAAAAAGAATAAAAGATCTCCCTTACCAAAGAGTTTCTTTGATTTGGTGGACGAGATAAACTTGTAAACTGTGGCGTACTTTACACCCCCAGGATAGACAATTTACATTCTATTCAATGCCGCAGAACTCTTGGTCCAGAATAGACATGGTCTGGGCTACTAGGAAATTAGGCCTGGAAATCAATTATATTTTTTTTGATATTAGATGGAGTACATTCTTTCATGGTTGTTTTTGTAATTCTATTCAGAGTGTCTGTATTACTGAAAAGACTTTTTGTTTCCGTCTTTTCTTTTGAATTGTTTTCAGTAGGGGTTAATTGAGCCGCCATTCTGCTGTTAATTGATCTAGTTATAGGTCTTCTTTTTACCTCAGGTAGGTTTGATTTCTCTTGCATTCTTTGGTTTATTGAGCCTTCTCAACCGTCCTCTGCTACCATTCTTGTTGCTTGTTTTTCTTTTCTTTATTTTCAGGCCCAAATAAATATGTAGACAAAGGTTGTAAATTAAATACTGTTTTATTTACTTGTTTTCTTCCACAGGAGATCTATGTACAAGCCAAGCAGTCTGACAGGAACATCTGCTTAAATACTCAAGAGGAGGAGCAAAAGATGAGGAGGAGTTAAGTGGAGGGATACATAAATCACATCATGGGGATTAGCTCATCCATAGATATAGATATATATACATATATACAGACAGTTAGGTATTTTCTTGGTGACAAAAACAGATTATAGAAACAGAAAGTTTATGGAATGTGGTAGATTTTTTAACAGATGTCACAATCTTGTTTTATACTTCCTTATTTTCCCCTTATTAAAATCAGAAGGCAGCATATTAAATTAATCTAGAGCAGTACTCAGACTATCACCACAACACACACACACACAATCAATCAATCAATTTTGATTAAGTAAAAAAGCAGTGAAGTTTGAGACCATTTACTCTATGATCAGAATCAATCAGGATGTCATGGGGTACAAGATTTCATCATACAGCTTTTTATACTTAATGAGAGTTCTTTTCAGTCCTTTGACTTAAAGCCTGCAATTTTTGTTATTATAGTACATTTATTTTTTTTTAAAAAAAGATTAAAATATGAATTACATATGTGCTTTAATTTGTAAAACTAAAATATTATTATTCTCTTGAAATCCATTAGCAATTTTTTAAGTGGGCCATTGGAAAAACAATTTTTTTAGAACTAGTGCCTTCTGGTTTTCATTCAATTAACATTTTGAAAGGCATTAAAAGCTATTACTTCTGCTATTTTTTCTCACAAAATGTAAACTTGGGACTGTGATGTTTTTAGTTAACAGTTATGTTAAATTGTATAGTGAGCATCTTAAAATGTAACAAATTTTATAAACATTTTATTATTTGTCTGTAGAGATTCTCAATCATCCAGATCATGGTTGTCCCAAAGGTGCTTTTTAAAAGGCAACTGGAGTTCCTTGGTTTTTTTCCCCGCTCCCAGCAGTGGGGAGGGAGAGTGAGAAGGGTGCGGCGTTCCTGTGTGCTCCCGTTCCCGTGTGCTAATACTACCATTATGCCTGCGTCTAGCTAGACTGGAGTCCCTCAGAGTTTGAGAGAGCACTGAGGAGATCATGGAGGAGGGAAGCCAGGCAAAGGGGCAAATGAGGGGCATCCACAGCATGCCAGGCCTGGCAGACATTCTAAGCCTGCCTAAAGCAGGAAGGGAGGGAAGGAGATCTGATCTAACGTGTGTGTGTGTGTGTGTGAGAGAGAGAGAGAGAGAGAGAGAGAGAGAGAGAGAGAGAGAGAGAGAGAGAGAGAGAGAGAGACCTCCCTCCCGCCCTCCCTCCCGCCCTCTCTCACTCACACACACACATACACACACAGGTTAGATTGGAGATGTCTCTCTCTTTCTCCCTCTCTCCCTGCTTTAGGCAGGCTTACCATGTTTTCCTGAGAATAACCCTGAACCCTGAAATAAGCACTTTGTCACTGCATTTTTGTATTTACCAGATGAGCTCATATTTTTGGATTTTCAGACTTACCGTAGCTTGCCAAGTTTCTTATCTTTAAGCTAACTGCGCATGTCCACATTCTTTCTTTTTCTTCTAACTTTCTTTGTTCTCCTGCCAGGAGAGATCCAGCTAAGAGAGGTGGCCAGCAGGAACGTTGCCAAAATGTAACTAATTAGACGAGTGAGATGTTTTATTTTCTTTATAACAAATAAATGAGTTTTTCTTAGAAAATATATCTTCGGGTTTATTTTCTTAAGTGTACTTCAAGGAAAAGCCTCGATTCATCCTCTAAATCAAGGTGCGATTACCCAAAAGCAGAATGGGATTAATTGTCACCCTGACACCTGGTAGCAGAAGGACGGTTCGAAATTTATGGCTTTTTGCTTGCTTGTTACTTTTGATGATAAGCGCATTGGCAATTAGTTTTTAGCTACTGAGGTAAGCTAATTATTTTTGCAAATATGCCGAAGAAGAAAAACAAATACAGAATGCATTCTGCCAAAGATATAGATATCTCTGCTCTCTCTAATGAAGAAGCGAAAAGAATTTTAAAAAGGCTTCAGGAGGAAGAAAACAGAAAAGCTGTTGCGGGAACTGCTTTTGAAGGTAATGTGCTACGACCAAGGTTGGTGACACCCACTTCCAATTATTCCTGCTCTCAAACAGTCCCCCCAGAACCTTCTGAATTTGTAACGCTTGGTGCAAGGCCAGAGTTTCTACAAACTGCCAAGCATTTTTACTCCCACGCAGGGAGAGAAATAAACTATTATTCTCCTCGAAGCTCTGAGCTCACCCTGCATGAACTAGCTATAAAAAGCTATCGTGATCAAATAGAAAATTTTGAACATGAGCTATCCCAGGCAAAAATGGCTTTATCTATGTTTGAGCAAGATAAGAGAGAGTCTCGTGCTTTTAAAATCTCTGAAAACGCATTTTGTCTTCTTCTTCAGAGCCAAAGACACACCTCCTGGTGGATTTTGTGTCAGGCAAATTAGAACAGAGAGTTGTGCACACGTCACATTTGTCACATGATGTTCTCTCTGATCAAATTACAAATGCCACAAATGCAGAAAGATTACCTGAGTTGCCTAAAGCTAAAGTTGCAGCACCATCTGCTGGCGAAAGTAATTTACTAGAGAAAGCTGAAATGCATCGCAATTTGAGAGAGCAATTACAATTGTTGCAGCAGACTTTATCAGAGATGTCCTTAACTCACTCAGATATTCAGGCTGCAATGCCACAAATGTCTCCACAGGCTCAATCTTCAGCACTCCCTGGTGGTGCTGGTGTCCTTTTAGATGGAACACAACAACACTTAATGCAGCAAAGGCAAATGACTGCATCTCCAGCAGGCCATGTTAATATTGCAGCTCAAATGCAACAGCCTCAGCCACAAGTGCACCCACAAATGCCTCCAGCCGTGCAACCGGGACCATTTGTTGGTCCACAACAAGCACAGCAAATACCACAGGTATTTTTACCAGCACAGCCAGCATACCAAATGCATGTTCCTCACCAGGCATTTTCTGTTGCTCCACTAGCTGGTGAGTCAAAATTAAAGATGTCAGGACAGAATTATAAGGCTTGGGTCAGTGAGATTGGATTGTTACTTCGCAGAGAAGGTACTCACTGTATGATCTTTAATCCTCCTCCTTAGCCATGGACTCCTGCAATAAGAGACTTAGAGACTAAAACTTGCACAACATTATTGATGTCCATAGATACTGAACTGCAGGTTACCTTTCCGCCTGATGCAACAGCCCAACAAATTTTGGTCCAATTGGAAAATTACTACAGGCCCGTTTCAATTGAATCTTCATGCTTACTCATGTCTGAGTTCCATGGTTCAAGATTGAAACCTGGTGAACAAATTGGAGGACATTTCACCAAACTGAAAGGAATCAGAAGAGAATTGAGAGAAAGAAGCTATCTTATTGATGATATTCAAAGCATTATTAGTAACTCATTGAATTATGAATTGAAAGAAGCTATTACAAAGCTTAAATCTAGTGCCTATTGCTCAACGCACAGTGGACAATGTATGCAGACTTTTAATTGAAGAAGAAGCACTCATGTTAGCTACTCCACATTTGAGAGGACCACCCGCATCAAGAGCTCCAGCGAGGCGCCCCTTCCAAGGAAGAGCCTACGTTCCAAGGATGCCAAGATGCTACATCTGTAATTGTGTGGGACATGCCACCCGGGATTGTCCCCAACGAGTTCCAGCTCCTGTCTCATACCAGCCCAGAGGAACAGATTCCAGAGGAGGCAGAGGTAGACAAGGTCGTTGTGGTCCCAGGCGTGATCCACAAGCTCCACTCACCACATTGGCTTTAACCAACGATCCACAACCTCATCCAGAGTACAACAGATAACTCCTGTGGACTTTGGACAGTGGTGCAGCATTGTATGTTACCTACAGAAAGGAACTTTTCACAGAGATGCATGAGCCTGAACCTGAATTACGTGAACTTTATTCTTTTTCCAATCATCCTTGTCAGGTCAGAAGAAAAGGAACTGTTTATGTTGAAGAGCTCGATACATTCATTCCTGATGTTTATTATATACCAACAGCAACCAGTAATTTGCTTAGTCAGAGTCACTTGCCTAGAGCATTAAAGTTCCAGGTTCACCATCTTGAAAAAGCAAGTTACATAGTTAAAGATGGAGATATTGTTGCTGAAACCATGTTAATTGGTGGTGTTTATTACTTAAAGCCAAAGCCTAACTCGCAAACACAGACAAGTATACAAACTCCAAAAGAGGAGAGCACAGGCCCAGAGAGAGATGCTCCAGTGAGAGATCCTGTTGCTACTCCAAAGGCTCCTAAAGCCAACAAAATGAAAATTAGGAAACAGGTTGCTCAGAGCAAGCCTGAGATTCCTCATAAAACTGTTAATGTTGAGAATTCACTAACTGGTAAACCTTTGCATTCCAGGTGTATCCATAAATGGCATAGAAGATTGGGGCATGCCAGTTTCCATTTAGGAAGATGCCGGAGTTCGCAAAAGGTTTGGATCTAAAGGTGTGAAAGGTGTTTTGGGATTGTGCTGTCTGCAAAAAGGCCAAATCCAAAGCAGCAGCCATTCCCAAACGTGCTACACACCGGTCAACACGCATTTTTGATTTGGTTCACACTGAAATAGTTGGTCCTTTTCCGCCAGCACTTGGTGGTAGAAAATATTTTCTAACAATTGTTGATAATTATTCTAGATACGGATATATATATCCTATGAAAGAAAAATCTGAGACCTTTCAGATCTTTAAAGACTTTGCTGCTCTTGTTTCTACCCAACTCCAAGTTCGCATCGCCAGAATCCAGAGTGATCGTGGTGTTGAATTCATGTCTCAGCGTTTCCAGGACTGGATGCGTAAGAATGGAATTCTTCATCAGACGTCGGCTCCTTACACACCGACTTACAACAGAGTCATAGAGAGATGACAAGGGGTACTGCAAACCATGATGCGTTATCTTCTAGAAGACGCCAACCTTAGTATGCCATACTGGGGTGAAGCTATCAAATATGCAAACTACATTGTCAACCGTACTTGGAGTAGTGTAATAAATCAGACTCCTTTTGTCATGTTGTACGGGTACAAGCCCGATCTCAAAAACATCCATATTTTTGATTCATATGCTATGGTGAACATTCCCTTAGCTCAAAGAAGAAAAGGAGGTCCAGCAGTAAAGAGACTGAGATTTATGGGTATTGATAACTCAAAATGGAGCAAATTTATTGACTCTAAACATGTAATTGTGATTTCCCAATCTGCTAATTTTGAGGAAGATGTTGACTGGTCCAGGATTCATTCCAATGATCCTGGAGTTTATTTTCCTAGAGATGATACTGCTGATGCTGCGCAGATTGATGATCAAGATTCTACTAGTTCTTCTCAACCCGATGTTCCGTCTTCACAAGCCATGAATGCTGACATTAGCAATGAATGTGAGGATGAGGACGAAGCAGAAGAAGAATGGACTGTTGTTCCGAGACATTCCATGAGGGTCACAAAGGGAATCCCTCCACAACGGTATTCTTGGCAACTGACAAAAGCACCCTTGCCTTTGATTTGCAATGTTACACTGATAATTTCATGCAAATCAAACATCTTCCTGATTCAGAGCAAGGCAAATGGTATGAGGCAATGCAGGTTGAAATGGACAGTCTAAAGAAATTTAAGGTGTTTACACCTGCAAAACCTCCAGCAAACAAAAGGGTCATTGACACTCGATGGGTCTACAGAATCAAAAAGAAGCCAAATGGTGAGTCACTGTACAAGGCCAGACTTGTAGCTCAGGGTTTCGCTCAACGTTATCCTGAGGACTACACAAATACCTACTCACCGACAGTCCGAACTGAGAGTGTAAAAATTGATTTGCAACTGCAACTATCCTTGGTTTAGAAGTTTTCCAGTTCAGTGTCGATACGGCTTATCTACATGCAGACCTAGTTGAAGAGATCTACATGAGAGGTCCTCCAGGATTCCAATAGCAAGAAGGGGATACCTGGTTTCTAAACAAAAGTCTTTATGGTCTGAAACAGTCTGATTTAATGTGGTATTTATGTCTTACTGACTAAATTCAATAGGCTTTATTAAGTCCGAAACTGATGAGTGCATGTTCACAAAAAGATCTAACAATGCATATGAGATAGTTCTTGTTTATGTTGATGATATTGTTTATATTGGTCCAAATAAGCAAATGAGTGAAATTTTTGCCAAAGCTTTGCAGAGATACTTCACATTGAAATCTTTAGGTCATGTTAGCACTTATTTAGGTGTTCAGATTGAAAAAACACAGAAGGGGTTTAGTCTTTCACAAGAGGATAAAATTGAACAAATTTTGCATCACTGCAACATGAAGGATGCTAACACAACCAAAACACCCATGCAAACAGATTTTTACAACGTGACACATGAAGCAAGTCCTGAGTTTGAGGATCAAACACTTTATCGTTCAGTTATTGGGTCACTGTTGTACATTAGTAGTTGGACCAGACCCGACATTGCACTTAGCATTAATCTCTTATCTCGACACGTAGGTAAGGCAAAACAGTTTCATTGGACATGTATTAAGAAATTATTGAAATACCTAAAACCCCACCAATTATGGCAAGCAACAGACGGAGTCCGACTCCTGACAGCCGCTTAAATAGTAAGCTGTCAGACGCAAGAATCAATGAGCGAGCAGCAATTTCCCTCCACTTCAGCTGCTCGGGTCAGAACCAATCAACATAGCCCGGCAACAGCCGCGGCCGCGTAGAGTCGTAACTATGGGGACTCAACACCCATTCACACCCGGCTCGCGCATTCGTAGTCCTCCAAATACATGGGACGATGACAGTGCCTCCCGGACCGTCTCAACACAGGCGCAGTTGATGACTCAAGCAGAGCCCTGCCTTCTCTCACTGTCACAGCGGGAAGTGGAGCATCGTTCAATGGAGAAGGTCTCGAACTCATCGCCGGACCCCGGATATCAGGTAAGCCCTCTGGCGAGAATGCTTCGATCAGGGGAGGCCGGGCAGGATCTGGACTAGGAGGCAGTTCGTCAGGACGGTGTTCTGTTGTTGGTGATGAAGGATCTAAAGTAGGCCGAGGCTCCATTTCTGCAGCCCGCTGTCTCAGCTGATTTACATGCCGTCTCCAAACTCTCCCATTGGTGAGCTGGACCGTATAAGAATAGGGCCCGGTTATTTGAATTATCTGTCCTGGTAGCCACCGTAGATCTTTATCAAAGTTCAGTGCATATACCAGGTCCCCCACACCAAAGACCCTTGGTGGAATGCACGTTCCGGAAGGCGGTTTGTGGGCGTAGTTAGGGTGCAGGCGGTCTAAGGTTGTCTGAAGCTGCCTGCCCATGAGAAGCTCAGCGGGGCTTTGCTTAATGGTGGCGCAAGGAGTTGTGTGCTGGGCTAGCAGATACTGGTGAATTTTGTGGTGTCAATCAGTGGACTCTAAACGGCGCAATGCCTCTTTGGCGGATCTATGGCCCTCTCCGCCTGCCCATTAGCAGCCGGATGTAGCGGTGCCATCTGGGTATGGCGGATGCCCAACCGGGCGAGGAACAGCTGGAAGAATGCCAAAGTGAACTGCGGCCCATTATCGGTGACTATTGTATCCGGTAACCCATGGGTGGCAAACCAACCCTCCAATATCCTGATGACGGCCGTGGTGGTAGTAGAATGCATAATGGCAAGTTCCACCCATTTAGAATGGGCATCTACCATGATCAGAAAGGTTTGGCCTAAGAAGGGCCCTGCTAGGTCCAGGTGGACCCTCGCCCACAGTGTCCTGGGTGGCTCCCATTCCTGCACGGGCGCTGTAGGGGGAGCTGGAAGCATGTGCTGGCATTGGTGGCAGTGGACTACCCATTCTTCAACATGCTGGTCAAACTTTGGCCACCAAACGTAGCTTCAGCCAAGGGCCTTCATTCGAACCACCCCCGGGTGGGCAGTGTGAAGGCCAGCCAGGACCTGGCCCCTAAGATTTGGGGGCACAACCACTCTGTTACCACAAAGGAGGCAGCCCTGTAACACTGACAACTTGTGGCGCCTGCGGAAGAAAGGGAGAAACTCCGCAGACCCCTGTGAGGTTGGCCATCCCCTGCGCACCCAGTTCAGAACCTTGAACAGGACCGGGTCCACTGCCGAGCAGGCACGAACATCCGCTGCCGTCACCAAGGAAGGCAGTTCGTCCACTAAGAGGATGGCTGCCGTGGGGGCTGGGTCATGGACAGGCAAGGGAAGAGGGAAGCGGCTGAGGGCATCCGCGTGCCCAATAGCCTTACCCGGCATATATAGTAACTGGTAGGAGTAAGCCACCAAAAATTCCACCCAGCGCAACATGCATGGAGATAAGATTTGGGGGGTCTGCCTGTTCCCTGCCAGCAATCCCAGGAGAGGCTTGTGATCGGTGACCAGGTAGAAAAACCTGTCATACACGTAGTCATGGAATCGTTTTATTTCCGCTATGGCCGCTAACGCCTCACAATCAATCTGGCTGTAGTTCCTCTCCGCAGCTGACAAAGTCCTGGAATAGTAGGCGACAGGAGCCTCAGCGCCGTTTAGCAAAATGTGGCTCAGGACAGCCCCCACCCCGTAGGGGAGGCGTCGCAAGTTAAAGATATAGGCAAACAGTCGTCATACTGAACCAGGACAGCGTCAGAGGAGAGGACGTCCTTAATGGCCCTGAAAGAGTCAGTGGCGCGCCGGTCCCAGCGCCACAGGGATTTGGAGTCAAGGAGCCTATGGAGAGGCTCCGCCAAGGAAGCCTTGTGGGGCAGGAAAATCGAATAGAAATTGAGGAGGCCAAGGAAAGCCTGGAGCTGGGCTTTGGAGGTGGGGGCAGGGGCATGTTTGATTGCCTCCACCTTGGCCGGGGTGGGCCGGGGTGGGCCGGATGCCATCAATGAGGAACCCCAAGAATTCGACCCGGGGCACCCCGATGTGACATTTTTCTTTTTTCAGTTTTAACCCCGCCTTCCTAAACCATGTAAGGACAGCCCTAAGCTTATTGATGAGTTCTCCCTGATCAGCAGCCACAATCAGGACGTCGTCAAAATAGGGCATCACCCCCTGCAACCCATGGAGCAGCCGCTCCATAAGGCTCTGAAATATCCCAGGGGCAACGCTGACTCCAAACTGAAGACGGGTACACTTAAACGCACCCCGGTGTGTGATAATCGTCTGGGCCAAGGCAGTATCGTTATCCACTGGAAGTTGCTGATAAGTTTGGGCTAAGTCCAGTTTTGCAAAGATCTTTCCCCGGCCCAGGGAGTGCAGCAAGTGTTGGACAACGGGCACCGGATAATGGTTGGCTTGAAGCGCCCTATTTAGGGTCGCCTTATAATCAGTGCATATTCTAATCGAGCCATCCTGCTTGAGGGGAATCACTATCAGGGTCTCCCATTTGGAATGTTCAACTGGCTGAAGGACCCCCTGGGTGATAAGCTTATCTAGCTCCCTGTCTACCCTGGGCCGCAGGGCAAGGGGCACCCTCCGCGTTTTTAGCTATATGGGCGCCACCTGAGGGTCCAGATTAAATGAAAGGGAGGCCATTGTATTTACCGAGGCAGCCATCAAAAACATCCGCAAGTTCACGCATAATGTCAGCAGCGACATCAGAGCCAGTGATGTGGATACCAGAGAGGCCGAGGCGGAGGGCAGTGAACCATTCTAGGCCAAGTAAGGAGGGGAGACTGTCCCGCACAATGACCAGGGGTAGGTGGCCAGAAAATGAGCCATAGGCCACATGGAATGAACCACAACCTAGGGTTGGTATGACTTTCCCCTGGTAGTCCTTCAACGTGATGTGACAGGGCTGCAAGCGCCACTGGGAAACAGAGGGAAGCAGGGCTTTGAGCGCGGGCCATGCAATCAAGGATTTGGAGGAGCCCGTGTCAACTTCCATCCTACAAGGGACTCCCTCCAGGAGGATGGTCAAATAGATCTTACTGTCAGAGAATGGGGAAGAGGCGTGGCTTATGGCAACCACCGACACCTCGGCATCCTGAGAGATCGTGAAGCTCTGTCTCCCCCCCCCTCTCTCTCTCTCTCTGCGGCCAGGCTGTCTAATCTTCTGCCGCTTGAATCCCAGCTCCCCCACATCGTCCGAACTTGGGAAGGTCACACGGCAGACCCTGGACAGATGCCCTCGCTTCCCGCAATGCCGACAGATGGCAGACTTGAATCTGCAATCGGCAAGGGTGTGTGACCCGCCGCAGCCCAGGCAACAGCCCTGGGGGTTCTTAGCAGTGGGTGCCCACTTCTTCCTCTGGGTAGTCTTGAGGCGGCTCACATCTTCGTCCCCATCAAAAACACCATTGTGGTCCGCCTCCTCATAGTGGATGGACAGATGGCCATTGGGCTGGCGTCCGCCCCCAGACTGGTAGCACAGGATCTCTGCCGCAGACTTAGCAGACATCTCGGCAGCCCGTGCCTCGTCCAAGGTGATAGGGAGGGTCAGATTGGAATGGGCCAGCAGTCTTTCCTGCAGCTTCAGGTTCCTCACCCCACACACTAACTGATCTAGGGCATGTCATCAAGCTCACGGAACTCGCAATGCTGAGCCACTGTTCTCAAGGCAGTCATGTATTCATTAATAGACTCTCCCTCTCTTTGTGACCTCTTATGGAATGCGTGCCGCCGCGCAATCTTCGATGGAGCGAGAGAATAATGGTGTTTAAGCTTCTCCACCAATGTCTCCCAGGACCCCACGTACACAGGCTGAGGAGCGGCCAGGGCTCTGGCTGTCCCAAAAATTTTGCGGCCACACGAACTGAGGAAATAACCCCTCTTCCGAACACTAGACACTTCGGGCAGGTCATTCGCCTGCAGGAAACACTCGAATCTCTTGAGGTAATCCTCCCAGGTTTCCAAAGCTGTGTCGAATGGTGTGAATGCCGGAAGGCCCGTCGCCATCGTGGTTAATTCTGCTTGGATATGCTCACCGCTGCAGCTCGGTCGAGTGTCCAGCAACCGTCACCTCATGCAGATCCCACCTTCGTCGCCATGTGTAAAATCCAGTGGACAAACACAGACGGAGGCTTGGTTGCTCGAACTTAACTTTATTAACAAGAACACCAAACAAGAACCACCAATTATGGCAAGCAACAGACGGAGTCCGACTCCTGACAGCTGCTTAAATAGTAAGCTGTCAGATGTGAGAACCAATGAGCGAGCAGCGATTTCCTTCCACTTCAGCTGCTCGCGTCAGAACCAATCAACATAGCCCAGCAACAGCTATGGCCACGTAGAGTCGTAACTATGGGGACTCAACAGTATCACCTTGCCTTGCAACCGGCCCGAACGCCCGCCTTGGACTGCCTCCAACTGCTCCAGCAGGTCATTTTTATTTAATTAATTTAATTAAGAATACTGCAATGGGCATAAATGATGACCGGTCAAAAGTGCGAGGACCTGTCAGAAATCGCATTTTTCAGCCCTCTGGGTAGTCCCTATGTGCATATGGACTACTCAGAGGGCTGAAAAAGTTATTTTTGACCAGTCCTCACACAAGACCCTACTGTTCCGACAGGTGGGGCTGTCTAACTGAATGATTTTAAATTGGGTTTTAATTTTGGGTTTTAAAATTCGGCCAATACTATTTAATGATTTTAATTAATTTTAACTATGATATTGTATATTTATGTTTTAATTCTGGCTGTACATCACCCCGAGTCCTTCGGGAGAAGGGCGGTATATAAATAAAATTATTATTATTATTATTATTATTATTATTATTATTATTATTATTATTATTATTGTTGTTGTTGTTGTTGTTGTTGTTGTTGTTGTTGTTGTTATTACTATTATTTAATCTTTAGTGAGATTCACAGCCTTTGAGACTGGTTAATAGCTCAGCAGCTCGAGCCCTAACCAAGGACCTAGGAACTGTTAAGGTATCGTCGGAGGATGTAAGCTGTTCCGAGTAAGGTGGTTTTTTGTAGAGTCAAAATGTTCAAGTCCGTCAAATTTAGAATTTCTAAATAGCGGGGTAGCCCTTTGGGTATTGCTCCAAGGGCTCCAATTACAATCGGGACAATACACGATTTCTTTTTCCACAGTCGCTCAACTTCAATTTGCAAGTCCCGGTACTTTGTGATTTTTTCTTGCTGCTTATCTTAAATCCGTGCATCACCAGGTATTGCAATGTCAATGAACCATACTTTTTTCTTTTCAACTATTGTTATGTCAGGTGTGTTGTGGACCAAGTGCCTGTCAGTCTGAATCCTAAAGTCCCACAAGATCTTGAGTTTCTCATTTTCTAAAACTTTCTCAACCTGATGTTCTCAGTGGTTTTTGCTGTACTCAAATCCAAACTTCTGGCACAATTTCCAGTGAATGATCTTAGCAACACGGTCATGGCATTGTAGGTAGTCAGTTTGTGAAATTTTGCTGCACCAGTCCTTGAACTTACGACTGTCCTCACATTTTACATTTTGCGACCCTATCTTGTCACCGTGGTGAAGAGAAGTAGTGGTGAAATGACTGACACAGTTGTTAAGAATGCTGCAATGGGCATAAATGTGAGAAAGGTCATAAATGTGAGGACCCGTCAAAAGTGTGAGGACCAGTCAGAAATGACTTTTTTCAGCCCTCTGAGTAGTCCCTATGCACAAAGCCACGCCCACCCGGTCACATGACCAGCTAGCCACACCCACCCGGTCACATGACCAGCTAGCCACGCCCACCCAATCACATGACCACCAAGCCACATCCCCAACTAAGCCATGCCCACAGAACCGGTTGTTAAAACAGTTGAATCCCACCACTGGTGTGGGCTTTACATTTATTTCATGATCCTGTAGTGTGGATCTCTCAACAATCTAACAATTATAACTTTAACCTGAAAGCAAAATCAGGAGATTTCCATAGCCAAGGGGGAACCTCAGTTAGCAGGAAAGGTTTGGCATGGCTGGATGCACATTGCTCAAATCTGCAGTTTGCACACTCAAATAACTCAGCTTTATTTTGCAGATATAGTGATATCTGTAAAGATATACAGTTAAAATGGTACCATAGATTATGCTATTTAAATACTGCCCATTTCCTATCAATTCTTTCCTATCATTTCTTTCCCAAGGTCATTATTCATCTAGACTTTTTGTACCAAATACACAGGATGTGTGCCCCCAAGCAACCTGTGGGAAGAATCTAATAAGTGTTATTATGGTTAGTAAGCTGTTCCAAATAAAGCTGCCTTTTGCAATGGACTGATGCTGATTTTTGTCAATGCTGGTTGTGCTCCACATGTTTTGCAATACTATTGATACTATCTTTGTTTTCTTTTGTCACAGTTGTTCTGCTTCTCTTTGCAGATCTTTGTATTTTGTGATTTTCCCCCTCCTTTCTCTTCTCTTCCATTGTCTCCAGGTATTGCAATATCTGCTGTCCAGACTTTTTTTTCATTCCTACTGATAGCTGTTAAGTTTGGGGCATTTATCTGGCAAGTCTGCTTGAACTCTAAATTTAAAATCTAGAGCAATTTACTTTCATTTTTTTATTACCTTGCCTATTTTATGACCCCAACTTTTCTTGTTTGCAGGCACATGGTTATTTCTTGAAGATATTTCAATGCACCATTGTTGCTACATGCCATTGGTTGTAGTCAGTCTGTAATTCTTTGTTTGCCCATAGCTGAGAGCAGAACTGCACAATTTTTTCTTTGTCAGGTGTTGACTGGCTCCCTGCAGACTCTCTACTAATGGATTTGTAGAAACATTTCTGATTTGATTGAAATTCGATGTCAGGCCTGCCTCCATTTAAACCCCAAGAAAGAAAACCCCCAACTCCACTGATGTAGAGACGGTGTACTTTTACTGAGTTCGAAATGACAGCAGCGAAAGCAAGGCAAGATCTGAATCAAAATGTGCAAAAGTTACAGATCGAAAGGGTCCCTTGCTGAGTGTCCAATCAACATCCAGTATGATGTTATGTAAAGCTCATTGTCAGGTATTTCTCCCATCTGGAGTGCTAGGATGGTTGGCCTTGACAGGGTGTAAACATCTCCACTCAGAAAGATCAGTAATTCTTGAGAGCAAACCTCTCTTTTAGTTCACATGGATTTCACCTCACCAGCTCACTTCCCCAATTCAAATGCTATGTCCCTCCTCCCCATTACTATGGCAACCGAAAGCAAGCATGCATCAAAGTAGAATCCCATGCTGGAGATCCAGCTGACATTGGAGATTCTGCCTATAGTGTGCAATTGATCTCCTGATCTTCTTGGCTATAGCTGTTATTTGCTGCTTTATTTCCAGTGCTTCTTTAATCTTCCTTGTTTCTAGATGATATTTCATGATCAGATATTCTCTAGTCTTCTTCTTCAGCTTCTTCTTCTTTATCTGTTGTAGCTTGCTTGCATCTGATTTTAGCATGCTGATCTTATTTCCCAGCCTGATCCTGAATTTGGTAGCACAGTCTTTTTTTTCTTCTTTGTTAATTTTGCTTCCAAAATATTCAGTTATTTCTATTAATTGGCTTGCTTGTAGTGGTGAATTGGTGCTTATAATTGATATAGTTGATAAGAGCCTTGGTGGTGCAGCAGACTAAAGCACTGTTAAGTAACACCACCTGCCTGCAATTACTGCAAGTTCAAATCTCACCAGGCTCAAGGTTGACTCAGTCTTCCATTCTTTTGAGGTAGGTAAAATGAGGACCCGGTTTGTGGGGGCAATAAACTGACTTTGTCTAAAAAAGAACACCGCTTAGGGGGAGGGCTGAAAGCCCTACTAAGCAGGTATATACAAAAGTATGAAGGCTATTGCTTAAACGCAATGTAAGCCACCTTCTCCGGAAAAGGGTGGCATATAAATCGAACCAATAAATAAATAAATAAATATTACCATATTGGCATCTTTTAATACTTGTGCTAGCTGTTTCTTTGAACAAACTTGAGGCTTCTGGTTGGCGCCACCATCGTCGCTAGACTGTCTCCTCAAGACCGCCAGCTCCGTCGTCCATAAAGAGCCGCCTCTACAGCTGAGAGGCGGCTCGAAAAACTCTGAGTTCCACAGGAACCGTGAGGAGAGCCGGCAAGATCAGGTAGAGCCCCTTGCAAAGTCCCCAGATTGCCTTTTTTGCTTCTGGGGAGGAAGCAGGATGAGGCTCCCTATTCAGCTCGCCGAGGCTCCGGACCCCTGGAACAACTCTGCATCTTGCAGAGCTAGATGACACGACCAACTTTATCAGCGAAAGTAAAGAGAATTATCAAAATAAACAGGGTGGACTCTGGACCTGAAATTTAAAACTGCAAGTATTTGTACTAGCCCTGTGATTGAATCTAAAGAATGGAGAAAGAGTGAAAGTTTGTTAAAATGGCATCCGGCTTCAGCACTAGGAAAAGCTGAAAGCGAAAGTGGATTTGCATTATTGTTTCAATACGTTACAAAGTATTTAAAGTAACAGCGCTGGCTAGAAGAAAACGGAAAAGTCCTTTTTAAAGAGATTTTGATCTATTCTTTTTCCCTTAATTGATTAAAGTTGGGGAAATTTTTGAGAGGACTTTGTGGTGGTGAAAAGGGAGGGAAGACTTCCTTTTTTAGAAAAAGCTAGACTACATGGCAGAATGTCTTCAAAGCAAATAAAGCCAGACACTAAAGCTGTAGGGGGGGGCTCCCCCACTCATAAGTTACAAGACCAGTTTTCCAGCTTGCAGACAGAGAGCCAGATAAAGGAGACTGGTTTTGAAGATTTGAAGGAATTTATTGTTGTGGCTCTGATGAAACAAGATGAAATTATGGATCAGAAGTTTAAAAAATCCCAACAGGAAATTAAGGAGGTGGTTCAAGAAAAGTATGATAAGGTGAAGCAAGATATACTGACAGTTTTGACTGGCTTGTCAGAAGTGGTTGTCCAGATTGACAAAAAAGTGGAAGAACTTAGTTCAGAAGTAGAATCCAAAATGAAGGAAGCTGATTATAAAATTTCTAATGTGGACAATAAAATGCAAAGGATCGAAAATGAAGTGACAATGATGCAATTTAGATTTATGGAGTTTGCTGTAAGATTGAGAGGCATAAAGGAAAATAACAGAGAGGATTTGAGAAGGGTTTGTGCTGATGCCCTGGCTGTGATGCTAAAGGTTAGCCCTGAAGAGATTTTGCGTAAGATTGACAAGGTTTACAGAGTGAATTCGTGGGTGGCAAGGGAAAGGCAATTGCCTAGAGATGTGGTGATCTACTTTATAGATAGAAGAATAAGAAATGACATCTTGCAAAAGTCTTTTGTTTCTACCTTACAAGTGGATGGAAGGCAGATTGGGATTTATAAAGAGCTTCCGCCTAAAATGTTAAGAGACAGAAAGGATTTTGGATTTTTGGTGACTGAATTAAAGAAACAGCAAATTCTATTTATTTATTTTATTATTATTTTTTATTGCAAAAGTTTTACAATTACATTTTCACCCCATTTCCCCCCCCATCCCAGCCCCCACGCCCCACCCTAACCCCCCCAAAGCCCCCCTAACCCTCCCCCCTGACTTCCACAAAATATAATCCCATCAAAATCCCCTTTTTATAAAACTTGAACCCCTCAGACCCCCTTAAAAAAATTTTTTTTTATCTTCACAGTTTTCATACATTTCTATTTTTATATAATACTTTCAATGAAAAACTATTTGGTACTTTCTAACTTGATATTTGTTCTGGACATAATCTATCCATTTTTTCCATTCCCATTCATAAGTCTCTTGTGAGCGATCTTTTAAATATGCTGAGATCTTCGCCATCTCGGCAAAACTGGCCATCTTCAAAGTCCATTCTTCGATAGTGGGTAAAGCTTCATTTTTCCAATATTTACCTATCAATAATCTCGCTGCAGTAATCATGTACAATATCAGCTTAATTTCATCCTGTGTAAAACCCTTTACTATACCCAATAAAAACAATTGTGGAGAAAAAGGAATTTTTTTCTTCAAAATATTCTGCATAACCCACCATATTTTTATCCAAAAAGCCTTAACTTTCTTACAATTCCACCAAACATGATAATATGTAGCATCTAAACAATCACATCTCCAACATTTTGGCTGAACATTAGGATACATACAGGATAATTTCTTGGGATCTAAATGCCATCTGTAAAACATCTTATAAAAATTTTCCCTCAAATTCTGCGATTGCGTAAATTTAACATTCTGAACCCATATTTTCTCCCATGTTTCCAACATTACTGGTTCTGCAAAATTCTGTGCCCATTTAATCATGCAATCTTTAACCAATTCAGTTTCTGAGTCCCTTTCTAACAAAACATTATATAGCCTTTTGATATGCATTGGACCTTTCTCTTTTATATGTCTAACCAACTCTTCCTCGTGCAACATAATACCAGTTTTTTGGTCCTCTTTCCATCTCAGTTGAAGTTGATTGTATTGTAACCAGGTTAAGTTAATCCCTTCGCCCAACAGTGTCTCTAATGTCTTCAGTTGCCATCTGCCCACATCTGTAAAAAGAACCTCTTTATATAAAAACCCCCCGAGTGACATTATATTTGTATTCCAAATAATATGACCAAGATCCAGCCACAACGGTATTTTATAATCCCATTTGATTCGGTGCTTCTTCCATACTCTCATCAAAGAATCTCTAAGTATATGACTTTTAAATACTTTATCCACTTTGTTTTCATAAAACAAGTAAGCGTGCCAACCAAATTCGAGATCAAAACTTTCTATATTCAATATTCCAGTCTTTTTCCTTCCAAACCAATCGCTTGCTTGAGTCAAAGCTGCTGCTTCATAATATAACTGTAGGTTTGGAAGTTTGAGACCTCCCCTTTCCGGAACATCTTGCATAATTTTCAATTTCACTCTCAGTTTTTTCTCGTTCCAGACAAACTTATTCACTCCAGTTTGCCACTCTTTCAGTTGTTTATCACTTTTAAGCACCGGAATCATTTGGAACAAAAAGAGAAATCTTGGCAAAATGTTCATCTTAACTGCTGCTATTCTTCCAAGTAAAGAAAGCTGCAGTTTTTTCCATGTCTCCATATCTTTTTGTACCTCTCGCCACAACACCTCATAATTATTTTGAATCAGTTTCATATTAGATTCTGCAACCTGAACTCCTAGGTATTTAACCTTTGAAACAATCTCAAAACCTGCCCTCTTTTCAAGTTCATGTTTTCGATCTTGTGTCATATTTTTGACTATCAGTTTAGTTTTTTTCTGGTTCAGTCTAAATCCTGATACTGTACCATAATCTTTTATAATGTCTTTCATCAGGATTATTGATTCCACCGGCTGCGTTAGGGTAACAACCAGATCATCTGCAAATGCCCTTATTCTGTAGTCCTCTTGCCTTATCACTATTCCTTTCAAGCTGGTCGAATCCCTTATTGTATTCAACAAGACTTCTAATGTCAAAATAAATAACAAAGGGGATAACGGACAACCTTGTCTTGTACCTTTTTCAATTTTAAAGTCTGTTGTCAAACTTCCATTAATGATAATCTGTGCCTTTTGCTCTTGGTAAATTGCTGAAACCGCCAGTATAAATTGATCCCCAAAATCCATTTTTTCCAAAGTCTTTAATAGAAAATTCCAATCCATTCTATCAAAGGCTTTCTCCGCATCCAAAAAGGCCAGCACTGCAGGGATCTGTTTATTCTTCTCAAGATATTCCAATAAATCTATCACTTGCCTTACATTGTTCTTCATGTATCTACCCTCTATAAATCCCGCTTGATCATCATGAATCACCTCTTTAATTACTGGCATCAACCTGTTGGCTAATACTTTTGCATAAATTTTGTAGTCATTATTCAGAAGAGATATTGGCCTATAATTTTCCGGTTTTTTAGGACTGCTTGCTCTTTTGGTATCAAAGAGATATAAGCTGTTTTCCATGATGGGGGTATTTTACCCCCTCGTTGTATATTACAAAATAAGTCTCTAAGTTGTTCCACCATTTCTGCTTGTAAAGTTTTATAATACACTGCAGTCAAACCATCTGTTCCCGGAGCTTTGGCAGTTTTCAGTTGTTTTATTGCTGCAATTATCTCCTCAGTTGTTATAGGATAATTCAGTCTTTCCTTTTGTTGATTAGTAACTTTTGTAACTCTTTTATTTTCTAGATATTTTTCTATAAGTCCATTCTGTATGTCTTCTTTAGCATATAATTTAGTATAGTAATCTACAAAAACTTCTTTAATTAATTTTTGTTGATAAATTTCTGTCCCTCCAATATCAATACAATCGATGGTCCGCATACTCTGCTTCTTCCTTAAAGTATAAGCCAGCCATCTGCCCGGTTTATTAGCATTACAAAATGTATTATGCTTTGCGTATTGTAAATTTGTTGCAACTTGGTCCGCCATAAGCATTTGAAATTGGTCTTTCAAAAGTTTTATAGCACTATGTGCTCTTTCATCTGTTGGATTTTTAATAAGTAACTGTTCTTTTTTCTTTATTTCTACTTCAATTTCAGCTCTTTTTTTTTGTCTATTCAGTTTATATTTAGAGTTCATATGAATGAGTACCCCTCTCATATATGCTTTACTCGCGTCCCAAACAATTTCAATAGGGGTATCCTTGTTCAAATTAATATCAAAAAATTCTTTCATCTGCTTCTTGAGTTCAATTATATTTTTTTCATATCTAAACAGATTTTCATTTAGTCTCCATGATCTTCTCTCAATTTTTGCAATCTCGATTTCTATCCATACTTGGCTGTGGTCAGATAAAGTTCTTGGAAAGATTTTAGTTCTTTTTGTTTTAACAAGTAAATCATTTGATACTAAAATAAAATCAATCCTTGAAAAAGATCTGTGTCTATCAGAAAAAAAAGTATAATCCAAGTCTTTTAAGTTATGTATTCTCCAAACATCCTTTAGTTCCAAATCTTCTTTCATTTCAAAAAAAGTTTGTGGTAGTCTAATCTTTGACTTCGCCAGACTTTTTTTATCTAATTTGGAGTCAATTACTCCATTCCAATCTCCCATAATCAAAATTGATCTATAGTCCCATTGCAATATTTTAGTATGCAAAATTTTATAAAAATGATCCTGCTGTTGGTTAGGCGCATAAATCCCAATCACAAGAATTTGGCCATATGCAGTACACAGTTCAATTGCTACAAACCTACCACCTTCATCTGCCTCTATAATTTTAGCTGACAATCTTTTATTTATATAAATAACCACTCCATTCTTTTTTTCCAAATTTGAGGCTGTAAAATGTATTCCTAACTTTGAGTTTATCAAATATTTTTGATCTTGCGTTCTAATATGAGTTTCTTGTAAACAAATTATATCATTATTAAATTGTTGTAAATATGTAAATATTTTCTTCCTTTTCTGTGGTGAGTTCAGTCCATTCACATTCCAAGACAAAAACTTAACCATCATGCATACCTTTTTGAAGCAACGAGCAAGATTGCCGGATGTCTTCCGAGGCCACCGACTTTGCTCTCCCCATAGCTTCCCTTTGTTCTGTAGTACTCTTAGTTCCTTTTTTATATTGTTGTGCCATAGCTCTTTCTTGCAATTGTTTTTCTTTAAGTTGTTTTGAAACTGCACGAGTTATTCGCTGGTCTTTAGCTTCAGCCATATGCTCTAGGTCCAATGCCACATCTCTTGTAGTCAGAATTGGAGAAGATTCTAACAAGGGTTCCTCCAGAAAACCTCCTACAGCACCCTGCGCTTCTGTTGGGTCTTCAATCTGCTTAAGCTGCACTTCCAACTCTTGCTGGGGTTGCTTCTCCTTCTCACTCTCCTTTATCTCCAATACAGTAGATGAACGTGGAGATGGTGATCTCTCCTTGAAAACATTATAATAGAAATATTCCGCTTTTTCAACAGTATTCAGTCGGTGTCTTTCCCCCTGATATTTCAAAATTATGCCCGTTGGAGCATCCCATCTGAATGGGATTTCTAATTTGTTTAATTCCTTTACTAAAAAACTAAAATCTTTTCTATCTTTCAGCATCTTTGGTGGAAGTTCTTTATAAATTCCAACCTCAGTTCCCTCAACTTGCACAGAGGAAAGGAAAGATTTTTGCAGAATATCATTTCTCATTCTTCTATCTGTGAAGTATATCACCACATCTCTTGGTAATTGTCTTTGTCTGGCCACCCATGAGTTCATTCTGTAAATTTTGTCTATTTTGTAAAAGATCTCATCAGGATTAATTTTTAACAACACAGCCAAGGCATCAGCACAAATCTGTCTCAAATCCTGCCGTTCACTCTCCTTAATCCCTCTAATTCTTATGGCAAATTCCATAGACCGGAATTTCATCATCGTAATTTCATCTTCAACTCTCTGTATTTTATTATCCACATCAGAAATTTTAAAATCAGTATCCTTTATTTTAACATTCACTTCTGATTTAAATTCTTCCAGTTTGGAATCCACTTTGATAATAATTTCTGACAGGCCAGAGACTGCATTTGATAATTTATCAGTCACCTTGTCATAATTCTCTTTCACCAAATTTTTCATTTCAGTAATTTCCTGCTTAATTTCCTGTTGAGATTTTTGAAATTTATCATCCAAAGCCTGCGTGATAAATTTTTTTAAACTTTCAAAATCAAACTGCTCTTCAGGCTTGTGTGTGGGAGATCCCCCCCCTGTTGCCTTGCTTTCCTGCTTTTTAGAAGCCATTTTATCACGTGAGTTAGATTTTCTAAAAAGAGAAATTCTTTTTCTTTTTCTTCCAGCACCACAAAGTCCTCTAAAAAAATCCCCCAGCTTTAATCAAATTAGAAGTAAACTTGTATGAAATCAGCTTATTTTAGAAAGGGATTTTTTCCATCCCTCTTCTCCTATGCTCGTAACAAACAGCGCTACAATGTAGCTTATTAGAATAGCTTTAGAAAGTCACTTTCCCTTTCAGCTTGTTAACTTGTTAGCATTGGAGCGGCGCCATCTTTTCAAGCCGCTTCCACTCCCTTAAATTTTTAATCAGGTCAAGAAGTCACGAAGAAAGGAAAATACTTGCAATTCCTTGGTTTCAGGGTTTCCCCGTTAATTAGCAGGGTTAGATTCAATCAGTTTGTTTGCTGCTGCCGGCTTGCTCTGCATTAGCAGAGTCGTCCCACGCCGTCCGGAGTCTTCGCAAGTTGAAAGGGAGCCGTGCCTGTTTCCTCCCCAGTAATAAACTTCTGGGGGCTCACAGGGGCTCAACCTGCGCCTTGCCAACTCTCTCCTTCAAATCCTGCAGATTCTGGAGTTTTCAAGCTGCTCCTCACGATCGAAGCGGCTCTACAAACGGCGGGGCTGACGGACCTTAAAAAAGGCACGTCTTCACCAGAGCCAGCAAAACAGGAAGTCCAGCAAATTCTATTTAGATGGGATGCTCCAGTTGGCATAATATTGAGGTATCAAGGAGAGAGATATCGACTAAATACTTTTGAAAAAGCGGAAGAATTTTACCTCAATGTTTTAAAAATTGGTTCAACATCCTCACGTACATCTTCAGTGTTAGGAATACAGAAGGGTGATACAGAAAAGCAATTTGAACAAGAGATTGAACTGCAGCGGAAGCAGAGGGAGATGGAGGCAATGGAAACACAAGGGGGCTATAAAGCTAAAGATCAGTGTATAACTCTTTCAGCCTACAAACAAATTCTAGAAAAACAACAACAGCAGAGGTTTAAGCCACCATACAAGAAGGGAGTCAAGGGAAAAACACATAAACTCGAAGCCATGGGAGGAGCCAAGCCGAATATAACAAGGGGGTAAAATACCCCCTTAAGGGGAAGCAGGTTCTACAAAATCAGAAAATTTTAGACTAATATCTCTCTTGAATACGGATCATAAAATTTTTGCAAAAGTATTAGCCAACAGATTAATGCCAGTTATCTAAGAGGTGATTCATTATGATTAAGCAGGACTTATAGAAGGCAGATATATGAAAGATAACGTGAGGCAAATTACAGATTTATTGGACTATTTTGAGAGGAATAAACAGATCCCTGCAGTGCTGGTATTTTTGGATGCGGAGAAGGCCTGTGATCGAGTGAATTGAAACTTTCTATTATAAACTTTGAGAAAGATGGATTATGAGTGCGTTGAAGGGAATAGCTATAAGGCAAGAGGAATACAGAACAAGGGCATTTGCAGACGATCTGGTTGTTACCCTAATATGATTCATGGAATTAACAATTCAAATGAAAGATATTATAGAAGAAAAAACAAAGACGACCGTTGTGGTTGGTTTTTGGTTATATCATACGGAATATAAATATAGAGTCACTCGGAGGGTTTTTATATATAGAAGTGTTCTTCAATGATGGGGGCAGATGGTAATTAAAGACATTAAATATACTGTTGGAAGAAGGGATTAATCTGAGGTGATTGTTTGGATGTTACATATTATCATATAAAGTGAAGGCTTTTTGGGTTAAAATTTGGCGGGTTATGTAAAATGTTTTGAGGAAAAAACTCCAATTTTTTCCTCAATTGTTTTTATTGGGTATAGTTAAGGATTTTTTACTGGGTGAAATAAAATTGATATTGTATATGGTGATAGCAGCTAGGTTATTGATTGGTTAATATTGGGAAAGGGATGTTATGTTCACTATCGAAGAATGGACTCTGAAGGTGGCCAGTTCTTTGGCGAAGATTTCAGCATATTTAAAAGACCGGACCCAAGAGATCTATATATGGGAGTGGAGAAATGGATGGATTATGCAGAATAAATATTAAACCAGGATGTACCAGATAACTTTTAGCTGAAGGTTGTGTAGAAATGTATAGTATGTATGGGGTAGAATAGTTGTATGTTAGGAAGAAATGTATAGTACACAGGGGGTAGAGTAGATGGGCGGTAAAGTATTATATAATGTGATTTGGATTTGGATTTCACCCTGGGGAAGTCATGGGGGTAGGGGAGGGTAAGGGAGGGTTAGGGAGGGAAAGGGGGGGGCTTGTGTAAATATTGTTTAATACTTTCCTCTTCTATCTTTTCTTTTTCATATAGTTTTTAATAGTAATTTTGTACTATGTTTTTCTTCTCCTCATTTCCAAATCTAATTTGTCCTTGCTCATCTATTAGCTGTGATATTTTCCTTGAGTCTCTTTCTTTTTTCAGTTTATATGCTAGCCATCTGCCTGGTTTATTAGCATCTTCAAAATATTTCTGTTTAGCATTCCTGATTTTTTGTGCTAGATCTTCTTTCTCTATTAATCCCATTTTATGTTTAATTGTATCCATTTTCATTTTAAAGTCTTTTTTTGGGGGAACTTCTGCAGTACTTTTTCAAATTTCTTGTAATCATCCTCTAACGTTTTATATGATTGTCTTTTCTTAATATTTCTTTTTCTTGTATAGTCAATCAGGCCTCTGGCATAGGCTTTCATAGTGTCCCACCGATTCTGCATTGATGTATCCTCTTTTCTATTTTTTTTTTTTTTTTGAGAAAAAAGACTAACTCTTTCTCCATTTTCTGTAGAAAATCCTTTTCTTTTAATATTGTAGTATTTAGAGTCCATCTAGACCTTCTCCTTTGTCCTTTCCATCTCACCTTCATTGGATTATGGGCTGCCCAGATATTACACTCTATGGCTATTTCTTCTATGTTCAAGGTCAAGTCCATTGTCAACCATATCATATCTATTCTAGACCATGATAAATGTCTATTAGAATAAAAAGTGTATTGTCTGTTTTTTGCATTTCTTTCTCTCCATATATCTTTTAAATTTATTTCCTCTATCATCTTGAAAAAGGATTTCAGCAAATGTCAGGTGTGCTTCCTTCAAAGTCCAAGAAAGGATGACCCAGACTCCATTGTTTATAGAATCAGGTACTTTTACTGGAAAATGAAGTGATCGCAACCAAAGAAAAGCAGGATCTGAGACAAGAGCGCGAAAATTACAGATAGAAAGCATCCCCTCCCACTGTCCAACGTAAATCATCCAATCCAAAGGTCTCCCAGGGGTCAGGTGGAAGCACACGTCTGGTGGTGTCATCAATCAGGAATGCTGTGGCCGTTGACCCGATACCAGCTTCAAAGATACAATACTATATTTTAGGATTTACTTTCGTTTCTCTGTCCAGCATGCTTACAACTCCCCCCTCCCCCTGTTACCATGGCAGCCAAAGCAGGAAAAAGCAGAGACTGACATTCGGCCCCGCTTCTGAAGAAAGGAAACCCTTATGCCTGAAAGAGAGGAGAAAGGAGGTAATAACACAATACAATATACATATATAGAAATCAGGGTTTATCAGGATATTTGGTGTGAAACAACTTTACTTTCTTTGGTGCCCGGACATCACATTTGTTCACCCATTCAGCTTTAGACAATGGGAAATGTTTCCAGGCCACCAGATATTGCACTCTACCATGATGCTTCCTGGAATCCAATATCTCCTTAACCTCAAAATGTTGTTCCCCTTCAATCAGTATGGGGACAGGAGGAGGCTCTTGGTCTGGACATAAAGGGGACGAATGTTCCAGTTTCAGCAAGCTGACATGAAACACGGGGTGAATTCGTCGCAATTTTTTTGGCAATTCCAATTCAACTGTGACTGGATTAATGACTGGATTAATTGGGAAAGGGCCGACATACTTGGGTCCAAGCTTCTTTGACTTTTGTGGGGTTTGTAAATACTTGGTAGAGAGGTAAACCATGTCCCCCACTTTATAAGCATGTGATGGGCACCTCTTTTTATTGGCTTGGGCTTTATGTGCTCGATGCGCTTCATCTAGAGCTTTTCGAGTTACTGCCCAAATCCCTCGTAACTGGTCAATCCACTCAATCAAGGAGGGGTTCTGTGGGTCATTTTGGGGTAGCTCTGGGATTTGGCCAGAAGCCACCTTGAACAGAGTGAACCCTGTGCTGCTATGTATGGAGTTATTATACGCCACCTCCGCAAATGGCAATAAGTCCATCCAGTTATCTTGCTGATAATTTATGTAACATCTCAGATATTGTTCTAACACGGAATTGGTTCTCTCACAAGCCCCATTTGTCTGGGGTGGTGGGCGGAGCTTAACCCCTGGGCGGAGCCTATCAACATTAGAAATTCCTTCCAAAAGTTGGAGGTAAATTGCACACCCCTGTCGGAGATTATACGTTTTGGAGCACCATGTAACCTATAAACATGTTGAATAAACATTTTTGCAAGGGTTTTAGCTGAAGGGATCTTAGGATATGGGATGAAATGCACTTGTTTGGAAAACAAATCAGTTACTGCACATATGACTGTGCACCCCCCACTATCCGGCAGGTCTACAATAAAATCCATTGATATCTCTTTCCACAGGGCATTTGGCCTCGCCACACTCTGAAGTAGACCAGATGGCTTCCCCAGAGGTCTCTTAGCTGAGGCACACACTGGGCAGCTAGCTACGTATGCCTCTATGTCCTTTTTGAGTGCGGGCCACCAGAATTGTCTTTTAACGAGATGGAGAGTTTTAACAAATCCAAAGTGTCCCACCACCTTGGCATCATGAGCGTGCTGCAATACTGTTACTCTCAAACTGGCAGGAACATACAATTTGGCTCCAACCCAAGCTAGTCCATCAAGAAGTGTACATTCATTCAAGTGGGTTTGAAACCACTCGTCAGTTTTCAAAGCTTCTTGTAGTTTCTGACACAAATCGCCAGAGAGGGCTGGATTGCCCCTCACTTGTGCTCTGGTAGTCACTGGTGCCACCAGATGGGTTGAAGGGATGATCGGGCGAACCACTTCCTCCTTGGTACTGTTGTATTGAGGCAATCTGGAAAGTGCATCAGCCATGAAATTCTTTCCACCAGGAAGGTAGTGTAGAGTGAAATTAAAATGGTTGAAGTGCTGAGCCCAGTGAACTTGCTTTGGTGACAGCTTACGCGGTGATTTCAACGCCTCCAGGTTTTTATGGTCAGTCCAAACTTCAAAAGGATGCTTAGCTCCTTCAAGAAATTATCTCCAGGTTAACAATGCCCAACGTACTGCAAAAGCTTCCTTCTCCCATATGGCCCATCTCCTTTCGGTCTCCGACAATTTACGGGAGGTATAGGCACAGGGTTGTAATTTCCCTTCTGCATTCTTTTGCAGGAGTACTGCTCCTACTGCCACGTTGCTCGCGTCAGCCTGTACTACAAAAGGCTCTTCCATGTCTGGATGTTTGAGGAATGGTTCAGCGGCAAACAACTGTTTTAGCTTTTCGAATGCCGCCTGACAGTCCATAGTCCACTCAAGGGCCTGGGAGGGCTTTGGTTTTGCTTCACCTTTTGTTTTCAGGAGATTTGTTATTGGTAGTGCAATTTTTGTGAACGAGGGGATGAATTGTCTATAGAAATTAGCAAATCCCAAGAAGCTCTGTAGTTGTTTGCAGGTGCGTGGCGCGGCCCATTCCAATACAGCCCGGACTTTTCCAAGATCCATCTCTATTCCTTCATGCAATATGCGATATCCAAGATAGTCAATTTTGCTTTGGTGGAATTTGCACTTGGAGAGCTTGGCATACAGTTCAGCAGTCCTGAGTTTTTTCAGGACAGTTCGTACCAATTTCACATGGTCGTCCATGTTCTCAGAGTAGATAAGAATGTCGTCCAATTAGACCAACACCCCTTTATACAAATGCTCGTGCAGTACTTCGTTGATCAATTGCATGAACACAGCAAGGGCTCCTTGTAGTCCAAAAGGGAGCACTCGAAACTGGAAACATCCCAGTGGGCAGTTAAATGCTGTTTTCCATTCATCCCCTTCCTTAATTCACACTCTGTAGTAAGCCTCTCATAAGTCGAGTTTGGTGAATATCTTCCCCTTTCCTAGGTGGGCTAGCAGGTCCTTCATAAGCAGCAGGGGGTAGACATTTTCCACGCAAATGGCGTTCAGGTTCCTATAATCAACTACCAGACAAAAGGAGCCATTTTTCTTTTCCCGGAACAGTACCGGTGCCACCACCCTTGGTCTGGCTGGTTGGATAAACCCCCATTTTAGGTTTTGTCAATGAACTTTCATAACTCCCCCAGTTCTCAAGGGGTCATAGGGTAGATCTTTGGCTTAGCGAGCTTTACCCCAGGGAGTATTTCAATTGTACGTAGCTCTGAGGGGGGGCAGCACATCCAAAGCTCTTTCACTAAAAACTTCTCAGAGATCCCAATATTCCTTTGGAATCTTCTCCTCCCCTTCAATATGACCTATTGCCACCTCCGCCCCTTCGTGTTCTACTCCGTCCTCAGGGGGGGTTCTTCCCTTTCTAGTCCAGGGTTTCTGGTACGGATGCGCAAAACCATCGTTTTCCAGTTAACACGCGGGTTCCATCTACAGAGCCAAGGCAGTCCAAGTATGAGGGGTCATTCCATGCTAGGGACCACAATAAAACTGAGAGTCTCTACATGATCCCCCAATTGCATTTCAATGGGTTCAGTCACAAAACTGGTTGGGCCCCCTCCTGCTATTGATTCATCCAGCTGACAGAACGCAATAGGCCTTTTTAACATTTTTAGTCTCAGGCCCATTTTCTCCACCACTTTTGGGCTGATTATGCACCTGGTGCACCCAGAGTCTAATAGGGCTGCGTGTGTGCCCCTATGGATGGCACCCTTATTTCTACGGGAACGAGCAAGGGACCCTCAGTGTGACTCACCAGATCATCGGAGTCGGAGTCCATCTCGCCATCGTCCACGGTGGTCAGAGTTCCCAACTCACCCTGGTTTCGGGGAGTGAACTCAACAACTTCCCCTTTCAGGGCGGCTTCGCAGGCTTTTGCCTTCTTTATCAGCCTTCTTTGGTGCCAAGCCGGTGGGTTTTGGCACTGGCTTGGAGAAACACTCAGCAGCCCGATGACCTTCCTTGCCACACTTGAAGCACGTGAAAGGCTTTGTTTGAATTCCGCTCTCCCCCCGGCCATCTTGGGTGCTCCTTTGCAGTAGTAGTAGGATGACTGGTCCCCTGTACGGGCCCCTCGGAGTCGGCTTCAGGCCAGATCGATCTCCACGTCCTCAGCTACTACATACCAACTCTGCAAATCTTCAGGGACACCCCCCCATGCTCTACAGTCTTTGTAGATGTCTTCATTCAACCCCTCCTTAAAACTCTCCAGTAGGGCCACTTCGGACCACCCTGCCAGCTCGCGGAACTCTTGGGTGTATTCTGCCACCGATCTCCGGCCCTGCTGGACACCCTTCATTTGGAGTCTCACCTTCCGCTCAGCTAGGTGGTCTTCAAACTGCCTCCTAAGGGCCCCCATGAATAGGTTGTAGTTTCTCAGCAAGGGGGAGTTGTTATTGTGGAGGACCACCATCCGTTCAGCTGCCACTCCCTCTAGGGCATTTGTGATGCATCTCACTCATGCTGCATCTGACAGGTAGTTCTCCCCCCAATCCTGCATGTGGTTCCACACTTGGGTCAGGAAAAGCCCCAAGGTCTTCGGATTCCCTCCATACTTTTCGGTTAAGGGGGGAATTTTTGGCTTTTTGAGTCTCCGGGGTGGGGCCTGCAACTTCCTCACACACCTCAACAGCCTACACCCCAAAATACAGTTCACCATGGAAACAGAAGCGAACAACCAACTTCCCTTCCTGGATGTCTTAGTCTACAGAAAATCCAATGGCTCCCTAGGACACACTATCTACCAGAAGAAAACACACACAAACCGCTATCTGCACGCACTCTCACACCACCACCCTGCCCAGATCAACTCTGTAGCCAAGACACTCATTTCCAGAACAAAACGCTTAGCTGACGAACAACACTTAAAAACCGAACTACACACTCTCACCAATGTACTAACATCCAATGGATTCCAAAGAAATAAGATCACCAACCTAATCCAAAAAGAAACCCCCACTAAAATCCAAGACAGAGAACAAGAAAACGGCAAAGCCCTCCTCCCATACATAAAAGGCACCACAGACAGAATAAGCAAAATCCTCCACAAACATAACATCAAGACAGCATTCTGCACAAACCGAAAAATATCCACCATCCTAAGGAACCCCAAAGACAAAATTGAGTTAGAAAATCAAGGAGTATATGAAATCCCATGCACCGCCTGCCCCACCACATACATCGGACAAACCAACAGACGAATAAGTGCACGCATAGAAGAACACAAGAACTCAGTCAGAAAAGAGGAACCAACTTCTTCCCTGGTCCAACACCTTAAAGCCACAGGACATGATATTGACTTTAAAAAGACCAGAACTATCGCCAAAACTGAACACTTTAACAACAGAATAATCAGAGAAGCCATCGAGATAGAAAAACGCCCACACAGCATGAACAAACGAGACGATACCTCCCGCCTACCAGCCATTTGGAAACCCGCCCTTATTGACAAACGAGTCCCTAACACAACGAATGACACCAGACCCACACTCACGAGAGCCACACAGGATGTCACCACCACACATCCACGCAGAAAGCAGACTCAAACCCACACTGATAATGAGCCACGACCAAGGACCAGAAGCCAGACCACAGCTGCATCATTAGCCACTTTAAACCCCTCCAATCCATACATGAAGCAGACTGACACCCACCATGAAATGCTCGCACGGCCACAAACACGAAGCCAAACAACAACAATGCAGCTCACCAGCTCAAATCCCCCTGCAACTCAGACTAAGCTGAGCACAACCAAGCCCCCACCCAAACAGAACACACCCCCAGCCAATCAGAGCACAACCAACCCCCCCAGCCAATCAGAGCACAGCCAAGCCCCTAACCAATCAGAACACACCTCCACCCAATCAGAACACAGCCAAGTTCCCACCCAATCAGCTCACACCCCCACTAGCAGTTAAAAGGAAGAGACAGCTGCGATCTCACATTGCTCCTGGAAGCACGAAGCCGAGAACACCAGCCTGAAGATGACGAATGAGACTTCGTCGAAACGTTGCCAAGAAACTTCCAATTTTATGCGGGAGAAAACCCGAATAACCAAAGACCTACATACAAACACCCGCGAAAACCTCAGAAAACAGTAATGTTTAACCAAAGACTCTAGTTACCTGGAAGATTCTGTAGCCAATGAGATGCTGCCAAGTACGCTGTAACTTGAAAGTAACAAACTATATAATGCCACTATGTAAGACAATAAAATCACCACATACATCCTCAACCTTTGTGTGTGTGTGTGGTCAGTCTACAAGTGGCACCCGAACAGGGACCCTTACTTCATCTGCACCAGACAGCCTTCATGGCTTCTTTAACCTTCTAAAGGTTTCTGTAAGTAATGGGGGCCTCGCTTTCTGAGGGACAAAGAAAGCATGCTGAAGAATTAAGCTATTTACTTAAGAAAAATCACATTGATGTGCCACAATGCAGTCTCTTAAGGCTGGTCCAGGAGATTGCAAATAAGTGTTTATGGTACCCAGAAAAGGGATCTTTAAGATTATCTGATTGGGAAAAAATTGGGAAAGTTTTACATACTGAACCAAGAGCTAAGGTAGAGATTTTGCAGGTATGGCATTTATGTAGATATGCAGTGGAAAAATTTGGAATTGCTGAACTGTCTCTTTTAACTCCTTCACCTCCAAGTTATTCCAATGCTGTTGTCTGTCCTCCTTCCTTTCCAGAATATGTGATTCTGCCTCCTTCAGCTCCTACTGACACAGGTCAGATTGCTAAACCTTCTAACTCTGTTGTTCAGTCTTCTTTTCAGAAAATGGTGAAATCCTGTAAACAGGATTCCTCCATGCCTAGGGAAGAAATTGCTGAATTGTTGTCTGTATGTCCTGTACAATATCATCAGGGCCAGGGCCAATTGGCAGGACAGAAGATTGCAGAATGGGAAGGACTGCCTTATCAAATTTTAAGAGAACTAAATAAGGCTATCACTGATTATGGTATTAGTGGTAATTTTACTAGAGGCTTGGTGGAAGGAATAAAAAATGGATATAATATGATTCCTGAAGATTGGAAGCAAGTTTTCCGAATGATTTTGACTTCAATGCAATATGTTGTTTGGGAAAGTGAATTTATGAGACATGCCCAAGCTACTGCTCTGGGAGGTGGGGGAGTGTACATGGTGGAACAACTCTTTGGCTCAGGTCAATTTGCTTCAATTCCTGTCCAAACAGTGCTTCCTCCAGCTACCTTCTCATAAAAAGGGGTGCTTTGTAGTCCCTGGTGTTATTGATTCTGATTACACTGGAACTCTTTTTATTCAGGCTTGGGTGAACCTTCCTGAAACTCTTTCTGATCAATCCTCTATTGTTCAATCCTCTCTGTTACTTCCTTTCTTAACTCTCTATTTGAATAAGCAATCTTTTCAAGGGTTGCTTGATACTGAAGCTTGGTAAAGCATACAAGAGATTCAATTCTCCACAACAGCTGGTAAGTCCTTTGCCCTGCAACCTTATATTTTGTTATTCATACTAATATTTGGGGTCGGGACCTCCTTTCTTTTTTAAATACAAAATTGATTTTGGATGATGGCTCTTCTCCTTAAGTGGCTCTCTACTGTTCCCGTGTGGTGTTTTTAATAATAGCATGCCAACTAAACGATATTGGCGTGTTTTACCACAGGGCATGCTTAATTCTCCTACTTTGTCCAGTATTTTGTGGACAATGCATTGCAACCATTTCGTGAGAAATTTCCATCTTATTTGGTTTATCATTACATGGTTGATATCTTAATAGCTGCTCCTCAGTTTGATTCTATAGCCCTTCTGCAGGAATTAAAAACTATTGTAGCACAGAAGGGGTTATTTGTTGCAGATGATAAAATTCAGAAAACTGAACCTTACTTATACTTGGGTCATAGGTTACTGAAAGCTTCTTCCATTCCAGTATTGCCTGACTTAAAAGTACAAAAGTCTTATATTTTAGTTCAATGGCAAAAGTTGCTAGGCATTATTAACTGGGCTAGGCCTTTCTTCTGCTTAACAACTGGTGATATGTTACCTCTATTCCAACCCTTAAAAGGAGCGTAATCCCCTGGTAATACAGTTCATTTGCTGAATGATCAAAAAAGGTGCTTACAGCTCATCTTGGACAAAGTTAAGCAACAATATGTTTTATTTATTTATTTATTTATTTATTTATTTATTATTCAAATTTCTATACCGCCCTTCTCCTTTCGGACTCAGGGCGGTGAACAGCCAAAATAAAACATTTATACATACAGTACGATTAAAAATAGATTTAAAATAATTAAATTTGGCCCATAGTTTAAAATTTATCAATTTAAAATCCATATCAAAATTTAAAATCAACCATAAAATCATAAAATCAAGAGAGACCGGCTAACTGAAAGAGATGAGTTGACCGAATTGAGTCAGTAGAAGTAACTATTCTTCCCACTTCTCCATTGCCTACTGGGTGTTTATATACCATTAAGAGCACATTAAAAATAGCTATTCATGAGTGGTTAAATTTATCTGCTACTCCACCTAGAAACATTTATCCTTACCAGTCTGCCTTAGAAGAATTGATTATAAAAGGCCGAAAGCGTGCTTTGCAACTGATTGGACAGGATTTGATAGGCATTGCATTCACATGTACAAAGATTGAGCATGATCATCTTATGATGATATCTGAAAGTTATCAGATTGCCTTCTCCAATTATCTTGGAGAAGTTTTATATTCATTACCAAAAGATCCTAGAATTATGGTAACTACTACTTTAAACCTCTCTTTTTCTAATATTTTTGTACGTACTCCTTTTATTGATGCTCTGACAATTTTTACAGATGGTTCACCAAAAAGAGGGGTGGTGGTCTGGCACGCTGACTCCCAATGGCATTCTAAATTCACATCACCTCAGACTTCTGCTCAGCGGGCTGAATTAGCTGCTGTGATATTAGCCTTACAACTTTTCCCAATGCAACCCATTAATCTTGTAGTTGACACACAATATGTTTATTTAGCTATGCAATCTTTGCCATTTTCTTATTGTGCATTGTCATTAGATATAAATTTGCTAGCTTTGTTTTTGTCTCTTAAGCATCATTTGGAGAATCGACAACATCCCTTATATGTGGAGCATATACGCAGTCATACTCCTTTTAACAATGCCCTAACTGAAGGTAATCACATTGCAGATGAATCCCTTAAAGAAATTGCTTCTTTATTTTCTGATCCGGTGACTAGTCATTCATATTTTCACCAAAATGCAAAATCTTTGGCAAAACAGTTTCATATTCCTTTGGTGCAGGCTTGGGATATTATATGAGCATGTCCCTCCTGCCAATAGTCAGCTATTCCATTTCCCAGTGGGGTCAACCCTAGAGGTACCTCTGCCAATTTACCTGGAATTATTTAACTCTTGTAGATTCTTTTTCAGATGTTCCTGTTAATATTCATTTTCATGCAATAGAACCACTGACAAGACCGCTATTAAAGTATCATCTTGCTCCTAATCCTGAGTAACGACCTTCGCCAATCACATGGGAGCAAGTGAAGGCCACAACATACCAAGCTCAACAGCAATTGGTTCAAGCTGATCTACCTCAAACTCCTGAAAATCTAGCTGCTGCTGTTTTTGCTATTATTACAGCTAATTCTGTCACAATTCTTTTTTGTATTCTCTTGTCTTCTCTTAGTTCTGTTACTGCTTTGAATAACACTCAGCCTATATTCTTGGTTATTTTCTAAGCCACCAATGCAACTTAATTCTGTTCGTTGGCGTTATCTTCGTACTAATCAATATACTAGAGGCTTATATTTTTGCTGTTATGCTCACCATACTTGGCTTAACAATTGGAATGATTATCCTAAGGCTCAACATAGTTTATCGAAAGTAGGGAATTATAGTTATTGTACTGACTATTATTGGCTCTGGGGAACCTTTAATTCTTCTTTGTATGGGCCTAATATTGTGCCTGAAATGTTTCCTGATAATTTTCCTATTTTTAATGCTTCTGATATGACTGATACGGGATCCATTTGTGCTGGCTGGCAACTAAAGGACCCTAATATGTGGTTCTTTTTTGACAAATATGCAACCAATGTACACCCTCAGAACTATCAGTGTGCTGCTATTGGCTACTTTTCCCTACCTGTACAAATTGGCGTTTCTTCATCTTCTTCACAATAATGCCGTGCTTCATTAGGTCCTACATGTAATGATGAAGTTATCATTGACACATAACTGTCCTCTCTAAATACCTTTGGCTGTGCTGTGGCTGGAACTATTATTGGGGTAATCACCTTAGGGGCTTACCCTGGAATAATAGCTCAAGAAAATAGACATTCTATCCTGGGTTTAACATGTCGCCTGGAGAAATCAATTAATGCCACTGCTGCTATTGTTCGTGATCTCCAACATGAAATTGAGGACCTGAATCAGGATGTGCTCCAGCAACGTTTTGCTATTGATTGTTAGCATGACAAGGAGATTTTTGTAAACTTGTTGGCCATCATGGATATGCTGTTCATTTTCACTCTTTGAACAGAACCATTGAAGATGAACTTGCTAAACTCCAATCATATTTTCAGAATAATGTTCATGCTATTTCCTTTTCTTTTGACTGGTTGACCTGGCTTAAGCAGTTGTTTTTTTATTCTGTGATTATTATTGTCATATTAATTGCTTACTGTTGTTTCATTCAGTGTATTCCCTCATTAATTACTATGTTTTGTCTCTCTGCCTCCTCATCAAATGCGATATATACAAAAGTCTTTGTCCCCTCAAAATTAAATAAAAAGAGAGGATATGTAGGGGTCTGCAGTTTGCAAATGTGCAGGGATTTTCCTATCTTGGATGGCAAACCTCAGATAAGGAAGGTTATTTGCACGTAGGCATTAAGACCCTAATTCTGTAAATAAGAGGAACAGAGGAGAGGAAATGGGATATATGTGTATTAGACTTTAATTAAAGTCTAACATTATAAGTGCTTAAGCAAAGCAGTAATGGTTAACCAAAGACTCTAGTTACCTGGAAGATTCTGTAGCCAATGAGATGCTGCCAAGTACACTGTAACTTGAAAGTAACAAACTATATAATGTCACTATGTAAGACAATAAAATCACCACATACATCCTCAACCTTTGTGTGTGTGTGGTCATTCTACATACTTCTATATTCTGAATCCGTTGTTTGTTTTTTACAATATTTTGTTGTATTTTTTCAATCTTGTCAATTTTTTTAATGTTGTCATTTATTTCTCCTACGTCTAATTTCAGATCTTTATGGTTCCTTCTCATTTCCTCGTGATTGTTCACTATCGATTCTTGCATCTTATTCATCCCCTCCTGAATCATAGCTAAAACCGATTGGATATTTTGTATATTGAATGTAGTGGAGGGTTTATCTTTGTCTGAGGATAGCATTGTATCAATTGTTTTTTGTTGTGCTGGTGAGGATATTGTAGCTGTCTGATTTATATTAATTTTTTGCCTGTCTTGGTTGTTGTTAGTGAGCCTGTTGTTGCCATCTTAATTTTTGTTTTACGATGTCCCAAAGTGACATTTTCATACACTGTTTTCCTTATGAAATCGATATATTTTTGTATCTGTGGTAGTATTAGATTTATTTAATATGTGTAATTGAGGGAGGGAATATCTATATAAAATATTTAATCTGTTTTCTTACTTCTCTATTGTAAAGTCGCTGGTTTAGATGCTTCTAAGAGTTTCACTTAAAATATCATTATATAAGGGTTAGGTAAGTCAATTGAGGAGCAGGGAGAAATACAAAGGTTCAACAATTCATTACTCTCCTCTTATTTCTATTTACTAAATTATTTATATATCAAGTAGTAAGATTTAATAAATTTAATAAATTGTACTTCTTATTCTAAATAATTATCAGTGATTTTGTATATAGTCTAAGGTCATCAACCGGCTTATCATAAAATTACTATTAGATTATTATATCTAGTCAATATCTATATAACAAATATATATAATTATAATCAAAACAATTTCAATTAAACAATATATCTCTATAGAAATCTACCTATTTACTCACAAAAAAAAAAAGGAAAAGGCAGGTAAAGATAATGCTAATCAGATTAATTAATATGCAGTATATTTGTTCTAGTTATTAAAATATAACAATACCTAAGGTCTATAATTAACTATCTAAAAAGATATGGCACTTGAAATAAATTTGAATAAAGGTACCCCAATAGAAATTGTGTGGGACGCAAGCAAAGCTTATATGAGAGGGGTACTTATCTACATGAACTCTAAACATAGACTGTTTTGACAAAAGAAAAGATCTGAATTGGAAATAGAAATAAAGAATAAAGAACAGTTACTTATTAAAAATCCAACAGATGAAAGAATATGTGGTGCTATAAAACTTTTGAAAGACCAATTCCAAATGCTTATGGCGGAACAAGTTGCAACAAACTTACAATATGCGGAGCACAATACATTTTGTAACGCTAATAAACCGGGCAGATGGTTGGCTTACACATTGAGGAAAAAACAAAGTATACGGACTATTGATAGTATTGATATTGGAGGGAAAGAAATTTTTCAACAAAAATTAATTAAAGAAGCTTTTGTGGACTATTATACCAAACTATATGCCAAAGAGGAGGTGCAGAATGGACTTATAGAAAAATATTTAAACGATAAAAGAGTTACAAAAATTACTGATCAACAAAAGGAAAGAATGAATTATCCTATAACAGAGGAGGAGATAATAGTAGCAATTAAACAGCTAAAAACAGCCAAAGCTCCTGGCACGGATGGTTTGACCGCAGTGTATTACAAAACTTTGCAAGCTGAAATGGTGGAACAACTCAGAGATTTATTTTGCAATATTCAACAAGGGGGTAAAATACCCCCATCATGGACAACAGCTTACATATCTTTGATACCAAAAGAACAAGTTGGTCCTAAAAAACCAGAGAATTACAGACCAATATCTCTTTTGAATACAGATTATAAAATCTATGTGAAAGTACTAGCCAACAGGTTGATGCCAGTAATCCAAAAGGTGATTCATGATGATCAAGCGGGATTTATCGAGGGCAGACACATGAAGGATAATGTAAGGCAAGTAATAGATTTATTGGAATATCTTGAGAAGAATAAACAGATTCCTGCAGTGCTGGTTTTTTTGGATGCAGAGAAGGCCTTTGATAGAGTGGATTGGAATTTTCTACTAAAGACTTTAAAAAAGATGGATTTTGGGGATCAATTTATACAGGCGATTTCAGCAATTTACCAAGAGCAAAAGGCACAGATCATTATTAATGGAAGTTTGACAACAGAGTTTAAAATTGAAAAAGGAACAAGACAGGGATGTCCGTTGTCCCCACTTTTATTTATTTTAACACTAGAAGTCTTGCTAAATACAATACGGGATTCTAATATCTTGAAAGGTATAATGATTAGGCAAGAGGACTACAGAATAAAGGCATTTGCAGATGATCTGGTTGTTACCCTATCACAACCAATGGAATCAATAATCCTGATGAAAGACATTATACAAGACTATGGTAATGTTTCAGGTTTTAGACTGAATCCAAAAAAGACTAAAATGATAGCTAAAAACATGACACAAGATCGTAAACATGAGCTTGAAAGGAGGGCAGGTTTTGAGACTGTACCTAAGGTAAAATATCTAGGAGTTCAGGTTGCAGAATCAAACACGAAATTGTTTCAAAATAATTATGAGGTGTTGTGGTGAGAGGTGCAGAAAGACATGGAGACATGGAAAAAACTGCAGCTGTCTCTACTTGGAAGAATAGCAGCAGTTAAGACGAACATTTTGCCAAGATTTCTTTTTTTGTTTCAAATGATCCCGGTGCCTAAAAGTGATAAACAACTGAAAGTCTGGCAAACTGGAGTCAATAAGTTTGTCTGGAACGAGAAAAAGCCAAGAGTGAAATTGAAAATTATGCAAGATGTTCCAGAAAGAGGAGGCCTTAAACTTCCAAACCTACAGTTATATTATGATGCAGCAGCTTTAACTTTAGCAAGTGATTGGTTTGGAAGGAAAAAGGCTGGAATATTGAATGTAGAAAGTTTTGATCTCGAATTTGGATGGCATGCTTACTTATTTTATGATGACAAAGTTGATAAAGTATTTAAAAGTCATATACTTAGAGACTCTTTGATGAGAGTTTGGAAGAAGCACCGACTCAAATGGGATTATAAAATACCGCTATGGCTGGATCTTGGTCATACTTTGTGGAATACAAATATAATGTCACTCGGGGGGTTTTTATACAAAGAGGTCCTTTTTACAGATGCGGGCAGATGGCAGCTGAAGACATTGCAGACACTGTTGGACGAAGGGATTAATTTAACTTGGTTACAATATAATCAATTACAATTGAGATGGAAAGAGGACCAAAAAACTGGTATTATGTTGCACGAGGAAGAATTGGTTAGACATATAAAAGAGAAAGGTCCAATGCATATCAAAAGGCTTTATAATGTTTTGCTAGAAAGGGATTCAGAAACTGAATTAATTAAAGATTGTATGATTAAGTGGGCACAAAATTTTGAAGAACCAGTGATGTTGGAAACATGGGAAAAAATTTGGGTTCAGAATGTTAAATTTACACAGTCGCAGAACCTGAGGGAAAATTTCTATAAAATGTTTTATAGATGGCATTTAGATCCCAAAAAGTTGTCATGTATGTACCCTAATGTTCAGCCAAAATGTTGGAGATGTGAATGTTTGGATGCTACGTATTATCATGTTTGGTGGACCTGTAGGAAAGTTAAGGCTTTTTGGATAAAAATTTGGTGGGTCATGCAGAATGTTTTGAAGAAAAAAATTCAATTCTCTCCACAATTGTTTTTATTGGGTACAGTTAACGGTTTTACATCGGGTGAAACAAAACTGATATTGTATATGATAACAGCAGCAAGATTGTTGATAGGTAAATATTGGAAAAATGAAGCTTTGCCCACTATTGAGGAATGGACTTTGAAGATGGCCAGTTTTGCAGAGATGGCGAAGATTTCAGCATACTTAAAAGATTGCTCACAAGAGACTTATGAATGGGAATGGAAAAGATGGATAGAATATGTTCAGAACAAATATCAAACTAGTAAGTATCAAATAGCTTTTATTTGAAAATAATGTATTAGAAATATTTTAATGTAATGAGGGTAAAAAGAAAAACTATAAAGGGGAGGGAGGGGTTCAAGTTTTTATATAAGTGTTATATTAAGGGGGGGTTGTGGTTTTTTTTATCTTTCTTTACCAGTTATGAGTACATTATAGGGAAGTCTGGGGGGAGGGGAGGGTTAGGGAGGGTTAGGGAGGTTGGGAAGTTTGGGGTGGGGGGTGGGGGGGGAAAGAGGTGAAAATGTAATTGTAAAACTTTTGCAATAAAAAAAAAGATATGGCACTTATTTCCTATGTTGTATCAAACAATAAAATCTAACTTTAAATATATAAAGTAAAGGCAGATAATTAATTACAGATATTATTAAATATATAATAAGTTAAATTTATTCAGTATATCACGTTTAAACTGTTGGCTTTTACTTCCGTGATCTTTCTTCTTCAGTCCGTCTTTAAACACTCAAGTTCCTTTCCTTTTTTTTTCTTAAAGAGTCTAGTTTAAATAAGTCAATGTCTTCCAATTCTTCAGTAAAAAAAAATCTCATGTTTGTATCCTTTTCAGAAGGATTCAATGTATCCTTCTGGTATTTAGTTACACTGTCTCATATCTGTGAATTGCCTCACTGCCGTCTCTAATTGTCAGGAGAAAGTTTCTCTTCTTCAAACCTTTCAAATCCTTTGTCCGCCATCCATTAGAGTTTCCGCTACACCCTGATCTCTCCAACCACAAATTTTCCCACAGTCTCGCTTTCCCCATTGTCTCTCAGCTTGTTCACAGTTCCAAATATCAAAGTCAATTTATTTTATAATTTTGTAATCCACCATCTTTTTGCAATGTTCTTCATTTCACTCATCTCTGCCGCCTGTCAAATTTGCGCTGTCATTGTCGGCTTTGAGTTTCCACTCCAGTCACTTTCACTCGCTGCTTGTCTGGCAGCAAAATCGCCGGTTTTTGGAGATTCACTCTCACCCACTTCTTTTCGTTTCTTTATAGTTATACCTTTCTTTCTTATTCTTATTATTTATTTTAGTTCTTACTGATGTCTTCTTTATTTGATCTTCACTTCCACACTAATCAGTTGTCAACACTCAGGCCAGCCAAGATGGCTGGTTTTTTCCCGGTTGGATTTAGGAGGATTCCTCTGAACCTTTGGGGTGATTGCTGTCACTCCGAGGTCCTCGAGCTTCCCTCTTTTGTCTATTGACCTCTCCATGGTCAATAGTGTCTAAAAAGGCTTCCAATCAGGAATATTGGAACTACAGGGACGGAGCTCTCTGTTCCCCTCGTTCCTGGCATGATGACGTCACCACCGGAAGACAGGAGCGCTAGAAATTTCTAAAGAAAAATGTCGGATGGCGTTGATGAAATGTACTGAGTATATACTAGGTATGCAATGAGAAATAAACTACCAAGAGAGGTCCATATAAGATTTACTAAAAAATCAATTAAAACACAAATATTGCAGATTGCAAAAGAGAAAGCATTGCAATACAAGAGTAAGGAAATTATGGTGCTGAAGCGAATACCGAGAAGAGTAAGAGAGTTGAGAAGAGAGTATCAATTTTTGACAAAAATATTGCTCCAGAAAGGAGTGAACTACAGATGGCTGATACCAGAAGGATTGGTGTTTACATGGCAAATGCAAAGATTTAAAATAGATTCAATCAATAAAGCTAAAGCATTTTTTGTGGAATATTTAAGAGAAAAAGACGTTGAGCCAAGAAGGGAAGAGACACTGCTCCAATTACAAGAAGAGGATCTAGTGGTGATGGAAAAGGAGGAGGGTGCACTAGAGGATGCAGTAGGAGGTGCCATAGAATATAAAGAACAGCGTGAACTGAAATCCACTAGATCAGCAAAACCTCTATATAAAGTATAAACATGGAGGAGAAAAAATTAATTACAATGAACATAAATGGACTTAATATAGCAAATAAAAAAAAGAAAGTATTCCACAAATTGGAGAAATTAAAAATGGATATAATTTGTTTACAAGAAGTGCATATCAAAAAGCAGCATGAATTACTTTTGGTACAGCCTAAATTAGGGAAATTATTTGCTTCATTGCCACAATGTAAGAAAAGAGGAGTGATTTTGTATATCAACGACACAATATCTGTGGAAAAAATTTATGAAGATAGAGAAGGACGAATTCTCTTCAAAAATCTTTGCCTCTGCCATCTTTTCTTATGCTGCAAACTTAAATTCCCACTTCATTCAGCAAAGCTTCAAAGTACTGACAGCTATAACGACCTTAACAAGCGCAAACAAGCTTTAACAATCACTTTCTTCTTAGACTTTCGTTCTCTAGCAGCGCCATTTTGGATCTCTTTAAAACTTTCACTCAAATCTGAAAGGACCCATTATTCATCAGAGTTAAAGGAAAAAAAAAATACTTGCGAGAAGCTCTCCTGTTTTGTTCTGCCTGCGTAAAAATCAATCCTTGAAATCACTTGTTTCGCAGGGATGGTCACGGTGCCTTGTTCCGTCAAAGACAGAATCCCGAGTCTGGAGCTGCTTTTCAGGCGTTTGGGGAGCCCTCACCCTCTGCACCTCCAGGATTAATCCTGGAGGTTTTGGGGGGCTCTACCCTATACACCTGAGCACTCACCTCCCCCTCTTTGCCAGAGCGGGAAGTTCCAGCCGCCAAAATGGCTGATTTACGCTGTTTTGGCGGTTTTACAGATCCCGGGGTTAGGAGTTCACAAAGGAGCTGCAGCAGCGCCGGCAGTGCCAGTGGAAGTCTCCGAAATAAAGTTGATTTCAATCAACATAAACGGACTAAACTTACCAACTAAAAGAACATACACATTTAAAAAATTACAAAAATTAAATATGGATATCATAAATATACAAGAAGTGCATATTAAAAGGCAACACCAACAGTTATTAGAAAATAGAAGATTAGGAACACTATTCACTTCATTAACAGAACAAAAAAAAAGAGGTATCGCAGTATATATCAAAAACCATATACAAGCGGACTTCCGGTGGTACCGCAGGCGCTGACAGACGCTCCTTTCGGACCATCAGCCCCGCGATTTCGTTAAAACCGCCAAGACAGCACAAATCAGCTGTCTGGCGGCTTGGAAACCTTCCCCTCGGGAGAAGAGAGGAAGGCGAGCAGCCGGACTAAGGTAGAGCTCCCCAAAAGCCCTAGGAGCAATTCTGGGGCTTGGAAGGTGAGAGCTCCCTGGTAGTTCGACTGAGCTCTGAATCCGAGGCTTTTCTGCTTCAAGCAGAACAAGACACCGTGACCACCCCTGCAATCAACATTCAGATTCAAAATAAGCTCAAAGCAGGCAGAACAAAAACAGGAGTCCTAGCAACTGCAAGTACTGAACTTTAACTCTGTGTCTATACTTCTTCCTTCTAAGACTTTTAAAATGAAAGCAAAAATGGCACCTGAACTGTAACAGGGCGTAAAAGTGAAAGTTATAGTGAAAGTGATAGTTAACATCGTTAGCGCTTCTAACGCTGTTTAAGATTACTGGATTGTCAGGGCATTTATTAATCCCATGTTTGGCTCTGGGACAAATCACCCTGGTTTAATTAGAGGAGATGGATTGTGGCTCCTCCTTGTTTGCAATATTCTGAAAAAGAAACGCGAAGAAAAGTTTCTAATAAAACTCATTTATTTGTTATAAAGAAAATAAAACACCTCACTAACTAAGAAAGTTAATTGCTACATTTTGAAAATAAATCGGGCCAGCTGCCGTTCAGCAACCGGCATTCCCGTGGCATGAGAACAAAGGAAGGAGTGTGTGAAGGAATGTGAAAGAATGCGGACATGCATAGTAAAATACTGATAAGGAACTTGGCAAACTACAGTAAGTCTATTAGTCCAAAAATAATGAAGCTCAGCTGGGAAATAAAAAAACGCTGTGACATGGATTCTACACCAAAGAAAGAAAGATTTAAAGTGGAAAGGCTACAGTTTGGATTTTAAATAAACTATAATACTTACAAAAGATTTAAAAACATTTGGACTTATTTATTTGGTTGCTGTAGGAAGTATAAATTGAAAGCTAAAAATGGCTTCTAAGCAAATAAAATTTGGCTTTAAAAGTGCTGGAGGATCACCAGTACAACCATCAAAATTACAATCTTTGTCTACTTCAAACCCACAAATATTGACTTTGGAAGTTCTACAGGAATCTCTGCAGGATGCTTTGAAGCAACAAACTTCCTTTTTAGAGGGGAAAATTAAGGGAGTGTCTAAAGAAATGGCTGAAATTAAAGAAGTTATACAAACTCAGAATAAAGAAATAAGAGAAGACATAGTAATGGCATTTCAGGGTCTGGCAAAACACATTGAATTGTTGGATGAAAGAGTAGAAGAAATTAATCAGTCCAATTTGAATTTGGAAAATAAAATGGATGAAGTTCAGACCAAGGTGGATAGTGGTGATGTTACAGTATAGAGCGATGGAATTTGCCCTGAGAGTAAGAGGTTTGAGAGAACACAATCGAGAGAACTTGAGAGAGATCTTTGCAGAGGCTTTTGCAAAGATAACTGGGGAGCAACAAGCAGATCTCTCATTGCAAATTGACAAAATATATCGTGTTAATTCCTGGTTTGCCAGATAGATTCAATTGCCAAGAGATATTGTGATTTACTTTACAATGAGGAGGACCTGAAATGAAATTTTACAAGCTTTCTATAAAAATAAACTTCAAATTGAAGGACAAGAGGTTTTAGTGCTGAAAGAAATCCCCCCCAAAATGTTGAGAAGCAGAAAGGAGTTTGCTTTCTTGGTGGATGAACTTAGAAATCGACAGATTCAGTTTAGATGGGATGTTCCAGCTGGACTGGTGGTGAATTATATGGGAGAAAGGTATCGCCTTAACACAATTTGGAAGGCAAGAGATTTTTATACTAATGTATTAAAGGCTGGTTGCCCACCATCTCAGGAAATGAGGAGAAGAAGAGAAGAGCTGGCAATACAGGGACAGAAGGAAAGTAAACAGCCACAAGCTGCAGGAGAGACCTCGCTTATTGAAGAAGATTTATTGCAATTTTTTGGTACTGATCAACCTTTGGAAGTAGCAGAAAAAAGAGAAGAACCACAAGAACAAAGGCAGACCCGTGCAGCAGCAAAGCAAAAAGAACAAGATTTAAAGATACAGCAAACTCAAATGAAAGCTCAAGAAGCTACAAAAACAGAAGCGGGGGGGAAGGGCAAGGCCGAAGAGAAAGGTGCAGGAGGATCTTCAGCTGGCCCTTTTAAAGCTTCAAGGTGCCAAGAATGGCAACTAAATTTTTGACTTGGAAAGTCAATGGTTTAAATTCACCACAAAAGAGAAAGAAAATATTTCATTATCTGAAACAGTTTAAAAATGATATAATTTGTCTGCAAGAAACACATATTAGAGTGACAGACCAAAAATATTTGATAAATTCAAGATTGGGAACACATTTTGTTGCATCTGCCCCAGAGAAGAAAAATGGTATAGTTATATACCTAAGGACAGATTTAACAGCTAAATTAATTGAGGCAGATGTTTAAGGAAGATATATTGCAATTGAACTTTTAATAGAGGGGAAGAAAACACTTTTAATTGGAGTATATGCTCCCAATCAACAGCAAGAAAAATTCTATAAATTTTTGCATACCAAAATAATACAATGGGATTATAAATCGTGTATATTAATGGGTGATTGGAATGGAGTACTGGACACTCAAAAGGACAAAAAAGGATTACTTCAAAATATCCAAAAATGTGCAAGACTGCCCAAATCTTTTTTTGACATGATGGATGATATGGAGTTGAGAGATATTTGGCGAGAACGAAATCCAAAAGAAAAGGATTTTACTTTTTTTTCTGACAGACATCAATCCCTTTCCAGGATTGATTTCATATTGATTACTAATGATTTCTTTTTTAGGGTAAAGAAGACGAAGATATGCCCAATAATTTTATCTGATCATAGTCTGGTGTGGATGGAATTAGAGCAGGAAAAGGCACCTAGAAGGTCTTGGAGGTTAAATGAAAATTTGTTTAGATATGAGGAAAATGTGAAAGAATGTAAAAAACAAATGAAAGAATTTTTTGTTATGAATATGAACAAAGGTACACCTATGGAAATGGTCTGGGATGCAAGTAAAGCATGTATGAGAGGAACCTTAATACATTTGAATAATAAATATAGACATAGACAAGAAAAAAAACGGAGGGATTTAGAAGAGGAAATAAAAATGAAAGAGCAGGCACTCATACTGAATTCAACAGATAAGAAAATAAAGGAAACAATAAATTTGTAACGAGGGCAGTTTAATATGTTGATGGCAGACCAAGTGGCAACTAATTTACGATATGCTAAACATAATACCTTTTGTAATGCAAATAAACCAGGTAGATGGTTAGCTTACTAACCATCTACCTGGTTTCTTTAGGAAGAAACAAAAGTTACGTACAATGGAGAAGATAGAATTCAAAGGTAAAGAGTATATCAACAAAATACGATTAAAAAAGCTTTTTTAGAATTCTGTTCAAAGTTATATGCTAGTAATACAATTCAAGGTAAAGACATAGACAGATATTTACAGGAGGAGAATATTCCTGTAATTACACCAGAGCAGAGGGAAGGATTGAACTGACCAATAACTTCGGAGGAAATTATTTTAGCAATTAAACAGTTGGAGGGGGGTAAAGTTCCAGGCACAGATGGTTTGACAGCTGTTTATTATAAAAATTTGCAGTTAGAAATGGTAGAACTGCTTAAGGAACTATTTCAGAAGATCCAAGCTGGAGGAGATGTACCCCCTTCTTGGAGAACAGCTTTTATTTCATTGATTCCAAAGGAGGACCAAGATCATAGTCAATTTAAGAATTATAAGCCAATATCGCTTTTAAATACTGATTATAAGATTTTTGCTAAAATACTAGCAAATAGGTTAATGGTAATTATGCAACAAATGATTCATAATGACCAATCTGGATTTATAAGTGGGAGACAAATGAAAGGTAATGTAAGACAAATTGTAAACTTACTGGAATATCTGGAAAGGAACAACCAAGTCCCTGCAGCGCTTATCTTTTTGGATGCGGAGAAGGCATTTGACCAATTGAATTGGCAATTTTTATTGAAAATAATAGAAAAGATGCAGTTTGGATAATACTTTACACAATCTATTAGGGCAATATATCAGAGACAAACAGCACAAATAATAATTAATGGTGATTTAACAGAAACTTTTAAAATTGAAAAAGGAACAAGACAGGGATGTCCTTTATCACCATTATTGTTTATTTTAACTTTGGAACCATTACTGAATAAAATATGAGGGTCAAATAAAATAAAGGGAATTAAAATTAGATATCATGATTATAGATTAAGAGCATTTGCGGATGACTTGGTTGTTACTTTAACCCAACCAGTACAATCAGTTACAGGCTTACTGGATATAATTACCCAATACGGTCAAATGTCTGGATTTAAAATAAATAAACAAAAAACAAAGATAATAGCTAAAAATATGACGGTAAAGCAAAAAGAAGAACTAGAAAGACTAACAGGATTTGAAACAGTAAAAAAGGTTAAATATTTAGGGATATATATTACAGCCTCAAATGTAAAATTATATAAAAATAATTATGAATTGCTATGGCAAAAAATACAGAAAGAGATGGAGAATTGGGGAAAATTACAATTATCTTTGTTGGGGAGAATAGCAGCAATAAAAATGAATGTTTTACCTAGGTTTTTATTTTTGTTTCAAATGATACCAATACTTAAGAAAGATGATAATTTGAGGGAATGCAGAAGGGTATTAATAAATTTGTTTGGGCAGGGAAAAGACTGAGAATAAAGTTTAAAATAATGCAAGATATATGTGAAAGAGGAGGTCTTAAAATGCCTAATTTAAGATTATACTATGAAGCAGCTGTCCTAGCAATAATTAGTGACTGGATTAATTCAACAGAAGAAAGAATATTGAATATTGAAGGATATGATTTGTTATATGGCTGGCATGCTTACTTATTATATGACAAAAAGGTAGATAAGACCTTTAAAAGCCATATACTAAGGAATGCCTTGTTACGAGTTTGGAAGAAGTATCAATATAAGTTAAATTATAAGATACCTATATGGGCAATCCCCAGACATGCGATAGAGAATATAAGTGTAGAACAAAAGCAAGAGGTGATTACCTATAAAGAGCTTCTTAAAATGGAAGGGGGTATATTGCAGTTAAAATCTATAAAGGCATTAAAAGAAAAAATAATTCAAACTTGGTTTCAGTATGGACAGTTGCAAGCTAGATGGAAAGAAGATCAGATAATTGGTATCATGCAGAAGGAGGAAAATTGGGTAAAACAAATTAGAGATCAAGGTCAAATGCATATAAAAAGATTATATAATATACTGATAGAAATAGACTTCGAAACGGAATTAGTTAAGGATTGCATGATAAAATGGGCACAAAACATTCAGGAACCAATAATGATAGAAACTTGGGAAAAAATATGGGTTAGAAATGTAAAATTTACGCAAGCACAAAATTTAAGAGAACATTTTTATAAAATGTTTTATAGATGGCATTTGGATCCTAAAAAGTTGGCTTGTATGTATCCGAATTTGCAATCTAAGTGTTGGAGATGTGATTGTGACAATGCTACTTATTATCATATATGGTGGACTTGTAAAAAAGTTAAAGCATTTTGGATTAAAATATGGTGGATTATCAAAAATATTCTTAAAAAGAAGATAAAGTTTACTCCACAATTGTTTTTGTTGGGTATAATCACATTTAGTCACATAGAGACTAAATTGATTTTAAATTTAATAACTGCAGCTAGACTTTTGGTGGTGCAATACTGGAAGAAGGAAGAATTGCCTACTACATTAAAAGTGGCAAATTTGGCAGAAATGGCAAAAATTTCAGCATACTTGAAAGATCATTCACAAGAAAGATATATATCGGAATGGAGAAGATGGATTGATTACATTCAGAACAAATATCGAACTAAAAAGTATCAAATAGCTTATGAATGAATAGAAAAGTTAAGTGTATGTATATTTAGTTAAGTAAAAGGCGAGTTAAAGTGTTGAAGGGGGGATAGGAATCTGTAGTTAATTAGCTTAGCTTAGCATATGATTGTTAATTGTTTTACCCTGTATTTTGTTCTGGGAAGTCTGGCAGGGGGGGGGTAGGGGGGAAGGAAGGGAGGGGGGAGAAGGGGAAATATTTGAAAAAATTTTTTTTTCTTTTTTGTAAAACTTTGCAATAAAAATTTAAAAAAATCATATACAAGCAAAACAAATCTATACAGACGGAGAAGGCAGGATATTGATGATTGATATTAAGATGGAAACGAAAAATATATTACTAATATCAATTTACGCACCGAATGGAAACCAAAAAGAATATTTTAAAAAAATACATAATATAATTAAAGAATTGGACTATGAACATATATGTATTGTAGGGGACTACAATGCGATCATAGATATAGAAAATGATTACCAAAGTAGCAAAAAGAATAAATTCAGGAAAAAGACACTCCCAGATACCTTCAAAGATATAGCCCAAGAACTACAACTGCATGGAGAGAACTGAACAAAACCAAGAAACAATACACATTTTACTCGAACCCGCACCAATTCTGGTGCAGGCTAGGAAGGATATAAGAGAAATTAGAGTTAAGGAAGGATGTAGGAGAAATTGAAATCGCACTGAATGTATGGGCAGATCATAACCCAATAATAGTAATTTGGAAAGGCCAACAAAAACAAAAAAGATGGATGATGGACAGAGAGATTACTAATGATAAGGAATACATAGAAATGATTAAGAAAGAGATGGATATATTTTTTCAAATAAATAAGAGAGAACAAACATCATTGCAAATTTTATGGGACACTATTAAAGCCTACATAAGAGAATTAACAATTTCCTACAAAGCGAAGAAAAACAGAGACAAACAGCAAAAGAAAGATAGTCTACTGACAGAACTTGGAAAATATGAAGAGGAATTACAGAAAGAACCACACAGGAAAATGATTAAAGAAAAAATAAATCTTACCAAACATAAAATAAATTTAATAACAACAACAGAAATAGCGAGGAAAATCAAAATGGCTAAACAAAATCAATTTGAATATGCAAACAAAACAGGACATTGGTTGGCCTACAAATTAAAAACAAAAAGGAAAAAAGAACAATATACCAACTACAAGATGAACAAGGACAAATGTAACACAGGAATGAGGAAAAAAAAGAATTGCAAAGAACTTTTATCAGAACCTATACACACAGGAAGAAATTCAAGCAGAAGACGTTAAAGATTATTTAAGTAAAACCAATATCCAAGAAATAAATGAAACTCAAAGAGAATTACTGAAACCAATTTTGATGTTTGAACTAACCAAGGCAAGAAAAAAACAAAACAACAATAAAACTCCAGGTCCGGACGGTATACCATCGGAATTCTATAAAATTAGACACCACTCAATAGACAATATCTTACTACAGGTCTTTAATGAAGTTCTCTCAGAAGCCAAAATCCCACAATCATGGACAGCGACAATCATTACATTGATACCAAAAGAAGATTCGGACCTTACTCAAATAAAAAACTATAGACCTATATCACTTCTGAACGTGGACTATAAACTATTCACTCTAATTATTTTGCAGAGAATGAAAAATATTATTGCCAATTACATTCATCCAGACCAAAACGGATTTATTCCAAAAAGACAAATTAAAAACAATACAAGAATGATAATCAATACTCTCGAATATTATGAGCAAAAACTGGACGAACAAATGGCATTACTTTTCCTTGATGCACAAAAGGCATTCGACAATCTCAATTGGACATTTTTAACATTACAATTAGAAAAAATGAGAGCAGGTGACAAATTCTTAAATATGATTAAGATGATATATTCCAAACCAAACGGTGAGAATATGGATAAATGGAGAGACAACGGACCAATTTCAAATATCTAAAGGGGTGAGACAGGGTTGTCCCCTTTCCCCCCTACTATTCATATTAGCACTAGAAGTACCGTATTTTCCGGCATATAAAATGACTTTTTAACACATGAAAATCTTCTCAAAAGTCGGGGGTCGTCTTATACGCCGGGTGTCATTCTCCTGTAACCAGGCAGACCAGCCCGAAAGGCTCTGACGAGCCTTAAATGGCTCTGGTGATCCAAGCTCTGATGATCTGCTAATCAGGCAACTCAGCTGGGATCGCCAGAGCCATGGAGAAGGGAAAAACTTTTCCCCCTCCAGCTTGCTTACCTTAGCTCAGTGGTTGGGGGTCAAACAACCCTTTCACAGAGGTCGCCTAAGACAGTGGTCACTAACCGGTGGTCCTTTGGTGGTCAGCGGAGAAATTTTTGTATTTTTGCATTTTTGCAGGTGGTGCAATACAGAAAAACGAGCGCAGCCCTCGCCATCCTGAATGAATGGTGCTGTTATGGCGGTGGGGGAGGGGGCAGCAGAAGCAGGAAGAAGCAGCATTTGCGATGGCTGGAAGCTGTGGGAGTGAAGCACTACTTTCATTTGTACAGCAACGGCATTCCGCCTTGGTATATTTGTGCCAGCCAGTGGCGCAAGGCAGCCCTCCTCTCCTGCTGCCTGGGACTCAGAGTGGTAAATGGCGTCTGATCCGGAGAGCAGCTGGATTTTGCTCTCTAATCCGGATGCCGGATCGGCCCCCTGCAAGCTCTTGTCTCTTGAGGAGCGCTCCCTGAAGCGGGGCTGGAAACTTTGGTTGGGCTCCTTGAGAGAGGAGAGCTTGCAGGGGGGCAATCTGGTGTCTGCAATGGAGAGCAAAATCCGGTTTCTTCTCTCCACTGTAAGAGCGGCATCAGGATTCCGCCTTGGTATATTTGTGCCAGCCAGTGGCGCAAGGCAGCCCTCCTCTCCTACTGCCTGGGACTCAGAGTGGTAAATGGTGTCTGATCCGGAGAACAGCTGGATTTTGCTCTCTAATCCGGATGCCAGATTGGCCCCCTGCAAACTCTCGTCTCTCGAGGAGCCCGACCAAAGTTTCCAGTGCCACTTCAGGGAGCGCTTCTCGAAAGATGAGATCTTGCAGGGGGCTGATCTGGCATCTGCAATGGAGAGCAAAATCCAGCTGCTCCCCGGACCAGTCACCATTTACCGCTCTGAGTCCCAAGCAGCAGGAAACAAAGGCTGCCTTGTGCGCAAATATACCAAGGCAGAATCCTGATGCTGCACTTTCAGCAGAGAGATGAGCGCTGCCTTGGCCATCGGCTGGCACAAATATACCAAGGCGAATGCTCATGCCGCACAAGTTCAAGTAGTGCTTTGCTCCCACACTTCTTCCGGCCCTCAGTCTCTCAGGGAGATGCTTGACTTCCTCTCAGCCCCAAGACACTGGCTGGCCCATGAGATGAGAGAGAGAGAGAATGAGAGAGAAAGAGAGAGAATCAGAATGAGACAGAGAGAGAAAGAGAAAGAGACAAAGAATGAAGGAGAGAATGAGAGAGAGAGAATCAGAATGAGACAGAGAGAGAAAGAGACAAAGAATGAAAGAGAGAGAAAGACAGAATGAAAGAGAAAGAGAGAATCAGAGAGAGAGAATGAGAGAGAGAGAATGAGAGAGAATGAGAGACAGAGAAAGAGACAGAGAATCAAAGAGAATCAAAGAATCAGAGAGAGAATGAGAGAGAGAGAGAAAATGAAAGAAAATCAGAATGAGAGAATCAGAATGAGAGAGAGAGAGTGGGGAGAGAGAGAGAAAGAGGGGGAGAGAGAAAGAGAAAATGAGAGAGAAAGAGGGAGAGAGAAAAAGAGAAAGAGGAGGAGAGAGAAAGAGAGAAAGAGGGGGGGAGAGAAAGGGGGACAGAGAGAAAGAGAGAATGAGAGAGAGTGGGAGAAAGAGAGAGAGAAAGAGGGGGGAGAAAGAGAATGAGAGAGAGGGGGAGAGAAAGAAAAAGAGTGGGGAAAAGAAAGAATGAGAAAGAGAGGGGGAGAGAGAAAGAGAATGAGAGAGTGGGGGGAGAGGGGGGAGAGAGAAAGAGAGAATGAGAAAGAGTGGGAGAGAAAGAAAGAGAGGGAGAGAGAGAAAGCGAAAATGAGACAGAGAGAATGAGAGAATGAGAGAGAAAGAGTGGGAGACAGAGAGACAGAGACAGAGACAGAGAGGAGGGAGAGTGCCTGAAGGACCCCATCCCGTACTGGGAGTCCAGGTGCTTCAGCAAGTGGCGCATTGGATTCATATTAGTGGTCCGCGAAATTTAAAATTATGAAGTTGGTGGTCCCTGAGGTCCAAAAGGTTGGGGACCCCTGGCCTAAGACCATCGGAAAACACATATTTTTGATGGTTTTAGGAATAACTTTATCATTGGGGGTCACCACAACATAAGGAACTGTATTAAAGGATCGCGACATTAGGAAGGTTGAGAACCACCGCCTTAGCTGCTTGCCTTGCTTCGCTTGCCTGAATCCATTCCATAAGCAAGCAACTCTCTGCCTGCAATCAAGCAGGCAGGGAGTTGTGGACTTCAACTCCCAGAATTCCTCAGCCAGCAAAACAAAGCTGGCTGAGGACTTCTGGGAGTTGAAGTCTACAAGTCTTAAAGTTGCCAAGGTTGGAGACCTCTGTTCTATTGGGTAAGTTTTTTTTCCCGTTTGGGATCTTTAAAAAAAATAGTTAATTGGGATTTTTTTTTAGTTGTTCTTTTTTAGACCTAGCCATTTAAAGTTTAGGAAGTTTTAAATTTAGCTTTCATATAAAAATAAAATAAAATAATATTTGTGCAGCTTTCTGAGATTTAGCGTGTTTCTGTAGTGTTTCACTCTAACTACACAAACACACAAAATCTCATAAAGTTGTATGTGGAATTTTGTGTGTGTAAAGTGTGAAAGTTGGGTTTTTGGACTTTTTGTGGCTGTGTGAGGTTCCTGCTTGTTGCAGGGGCCATTTTGGGTCTAGCACAGCTGCTTTTACATTGTGGATGAGCCAGTTGTGTTGTGTTGTGTTGTGTTGTGTGTGTGTAAAGTGTGGAAGTTGTTTTTTTGGGCTTTTTGTGGCTGTGTGAGGTTCCTGCTTGTTTCAGGGGCCATTTTGGGTCTAGCACAGCTGCTTTTACATTGTGGGTGAGCCAGTTGATGTTTTTTTAATTTTTATTTGGTGTTCGTTGGAAGAGGGGTAGTCTTATACGGCCAGTATAGCCCAAACCCTATATTTTAACAGGAAAATTTGGGGGTCATCTTATACGCCCAGTCGTCTTATACGCCGGAAAATACGGTATTATTGAATGACATTAGGAAAGACAAAGAAATAAAAGGATTAAAAGTAAAGAATCAGGAATATAAATTACAAGCGTTCGCCGATGACATGGTATTTATTCTAGAACAACTAAAGCAATCAGGAATGAAATTATTAAAGAAAATAGAACAATACAGAAAAGTAGCAGGATTGAAAATTAATAAACAAAAAACAAAATTACTAACGAAAAATTTGATGAAAACTCAGGAGAAAGAATTGGAAGACATATTAGAAATACAGACAATAACAAAAATAAAATACCTAGGAATCTGGTTCACCAACAAAGTATCAAGAAGTACTCAAAGAAGACAACTATAATAAATTGACCAAACAAATTCAAAAGGATCTAGATATATGGAGTAAACTACGACTATCACTTTTAGGTAAAATTGCCTCCATTAAAATGAATATTCTGCCGAAAATATTGTATCTATTTCAAGTAATACCAATAAACCCAGGGAAATCATACTTCAAAGATCTCAATAAAATGATATCAAAATACATCTGGCAAGGAAAAAGGGCAAGAATCAAATTGAAACATCTTCAAGACACCAGAGAGAGGGGTGGCCTAGGATTACCGGACTGGCAAATTTATTACAATGCAGTATCATTTACATGGATAAAAGACTGGATAACATTAAAAAACAAACGTGTGTTAGCACTAGAGGGATTCGACCTATTGAAAGGATGGCATGCATTGTTATGGGAGGAGAAATTCAGACAGCATGAACATTTCAGGAGACGCTTTATCAGAGAAGCACTTGCAAAAACTTGGACAGAAATAAGGAGAAACCACTATGACAAAATCCCAAGGTGGCTCTCAACCATGGAGGCCCAAATTTATCCAAACGCAATGGACATAGATAAGATGAGAACGTACAATGAATTGCTGAATAATGAAGGAGAACTGAAGACAAGAGAGGAACTGAAAGTACAGGGTACAGACATTGACTGGTGGCCGTATTTACAAATAAAATCAAGACATAAAATGGATATGAAAAAATTTGGAATCCAAAAAGAACAGAATGAATTGGACAAAATTCTATTGGGATCAGATGATAAATTAATAACCAAAATTTATATATATTTACTAAAATACAAATTAGAGGAAGAAGTGGTGGAAGAGAATATGATTACATGGGCGAAAAATTTCGGATACAATATTGAAATCGATAAATGGGAAAAAATGTGGCAAGTAAATACCAAACTGACAATGTCTGTACCCTATAAGGAAAATACATACAAAATGTTCTACAGGTGGCATCTCCCTCCTGCACATTTGGCAAAGATGTTCCCTAACAACACACAGGACTGTTGGAAATGTAGATTACACAAAGAGACGTACTACCACATGTGGTGGTCATGCCCAAAGACAAAAAAAATTTGGAAAATAATTCAAAAACAGCTGGAAGAAATTACCGCCCAGAGAGTGCCATTAAGACCAGAAACATACTTATTAGGAATACTAACGAATCACTATGAAAAATAAATACAATATTTGATAATCCATATTCTGACAGCTGCAAGAATCATGTTCGCACAAATGTGGAAATCAGAAGATACGCCATTAGAGGATAAAATAATACAAAAAGTAATGGAATGTGCGGAGATGGACAGGCTTACCAAAGAAATACAGGAAAAGGAAGACACAGAGTACAATCTAGTTTGGCAACAATGGTACAAATGGCTAGAGAAAAGGAAAACAAAATAAGAAAAAAATCAAAAGGACAGGAAGGGAATACCAACTAAGGAAACAAAAATTAAGAAATAATCTTAAAATATTGTTATATAATGAAGGATGTAGACATATATATATATATGTGTGTATAGTTAATATTTCGGGTTTCTTCCCATGTACTTGTGGATATATCCCTAAAAGGGTAGAAGCGACGTTTCGGCAGAATCCCATCTGCCATCATCAGGCTTATGCCAGTAGTCATTTTGCACTAACTGATGTTGGAATTTCAAATCTGGTGCTGGTATTCTGGGATGGCTCCACCTTTTCATTCTGATTGGTTGGGAGTCCCAGTATGTGTTTATTGGCTTGGCTTCGGGTGTATGGTCGGTTTTTCTCCACTAGGTGGCAGGGCTTTATCTTTGTGGCTGGTTTGAATATGATTTGGTTGGGATTTTTTTGTGCAATGTTTGGTCCATGTTCCACATATGGTGTCAAGATTCGTCTATCTATGAGAGCAGGTTTCCAAATAGTAGGCAGACGTGAAGTGTCATCCCGTTTATTCATGCAATATGGTCTTTTTTCCATTTCTATTGCTTCTCTGATTATCCTGCCATTGAGATGTTCTATTTTTGCAACTGTTTTTGTTTTATTAAAATTAATGTTGTGTCCTGTTGTATTTATATGTTGAACTAATGATGATGTGTGTTCTTGCTTTTGTATTGAGTTTTTGTGTTCCTCGATGCGCACACTCATTCTTCTGTTGGTCTGTCCAATGTATGTTGATGGGCAGGAAGCACATGGGATTTCATATATGCCTTGATCTTCTAATTCTATTTTGTCTTTGGGGTTTCTCAGAATGGACGATATCTTTCTATCTGTGCAAAATATGGTTTTGATGTTGTGTTTTTGTAGTACTTTGCTAATTTTATCTGTTGTTCCCCTTATATAGGGCAAGATGGCTTTCCCATTGTTTTGTTCCTCTTGTTGTTTTTTATTCTGTCTTGGTGTTGTATGTTTGATCATATTGATGACTTTATTTCTACAGAACCCATTTGATGTCAGTACATTAGTTAGTGTATATAATTCAGTTTGTAAATGTGCTTCATCAGCCAGACGTTTAGTTCTTGTGGTTAATGTTTTGGCAACAGAGTTTATTTGTGCTGGATGGTGGTGTGATTTGGCGTTGAGATAGCGGTTCGTATGTGTCTTCTTTTGATAGATGGTATGTCCTAAGGTGCCATCAGATTTTTTATAAATTAATACATCGAGGAAAGGTAACTGGTTTTCTGATTCTATCTCCATGGTGAACTTTATTTTGGGATGGAGGCTGTTCAAATGTACTAAGAAGTTTTCCAATTTATCTCTTCCATGTGGCCAGATCACAAAGGTGTCATCAACGTATCTGAGCCATAATTTTGGTTTGTTAACAGTTTTTTCTAAGGCATTGGATTCGAATTCTTCCATGAAAAGATTAGCGATGACTGGTGATAAAGGCAATGCAACAGTAGTAATGAACACAGTGGACTATGAAAAGAAACTGTCTGACTTACTTCAAGACGCCACATATAAACCCATAAACACAGACCCAACAACATATCTAGAAAAAACCACGAAGATGAAGATAAAATCAAGTACTATAAGTAAAGAAATCCAACAAAAAATTATCCCCAGAGAATACTGGGACTCCCAACCAATCAGAATGAAAAGGTGGAGCCATCCCAGAATACCAGCACCAGATTTGAAATTCCAACGTCAGTTAGTGCAAAATGACTACTGGCATAAGCCTGATGATGGCAGATGGGATTCTGCCGAAACGTCGCTTCTACCCTTTTAGGGATATATCTACAATTACACGGGAAGAAACCCGAAATATTAACTATACACACATACATACCCGTGAAAACTTACATAAACAAATATATATATATACATACACACACACACACACACACACACACATACACATACACACATACACACACACACACACACACACACACACACACACACACACACACACACACATATATATATATATATATATATATATATATATATATATATATATATATATATATATATATATAATACCGAAGTAACTTTCTTTTAGGTTCAAGTTGTAAGACTTGATTTTAATGTATAGTTTGTCTATGTTGTGTATTGTATGTATGTATGTTTTTGTTTGTTTATCTTTAATAAAAAAAATTTAAAAAGAAATTTCTAGAGCTCCTGCAAGAATTTCTGTCATTTTTTCCGCCAAATTTTCTCCTTTTTCTTCCTCCCCATTTTGAAATCTTAAGTAAAATTCTGATTTTTCCATCTCCCATCCTAAGACACTTCTATCATGTTCAACTTCTTCTAATCTATTATTCATGTCTTTGATTTTTTTATCTCTTTGTTCCTCTTTGTTCCTCTCTCTTCATATTTCTTCATCATATGTTGTATATTCTCCACTTTTTCATCTGTTTTCTCTATTTTTAATTTTATATCTTGTATTCCTTGCAAAATCATCTGCATTGTCGCATCCTTTTTTTTCACATTCTTTCTCTTTTTCCTGCTGCATCATTGCCTGTATTGATTGTTGTCCTCCCGCTAGTGATGAGGAAAGGGTCGATCCAGCAGAGCTAACAAGTGTTGCTTTTTTATTCATTTCTATAGGTAATCCAAATCAAAACAGTAGGATAAAGTATCTTCAGGTTCTTCTCAACCCTAATCCGTTTTTATAAATGGCAGGAGGTTAAAAATTTTTTTAAAAAGAAACAAAGAAAGACCAAAAAGAAAAAAGGGAGAAGAGGGAAAAAAACAAAAACAAAGAAGAAACACTCTTCAGGCTCTTGTGTGCCCTAATCCAGTCACATGGAATAGCCAAGAACAAATTCAAATAACAATCTCCAATCAGTGAGTAAAAAAAGGGCCAAAAAAAAATTCTTCAGACTCTTGTATGCCTTAATCCATTTGAATAGACACTCTTCAGACTCTTATGTGCCCTAATCCAATCACATGAAATAGCCAAAAACAAATTCAAATAACAATCTCCAATCAGTAAGTAAGAAAAAAGCAAAAAAGAAGAAGAAGAAGAAGAAGAAGAAGAAGAAGAAGAAGAAGAAGAAGGAGGAGGAGGAGGAGGAGGAGGAGGAGGAGGAGGAGGAGGAGGAGGAGGAGGAGGAGGAGGAGGAGAAGGAGAAGGAGAAGGAGAAGGAGAAGGAGAAGGAGAAGGAGAAGAAGAAAGGAAAGAAAAAGGAAGAAAAAGAAAAAAAGTTTCTTCAGGCTCTTGTATGCCTTAATCCAATTGAATAAGCACGTATTGTGGAGGAATAAAAGAAGAAAAAAGAAAAGGGAGAGAAAAGAAAAGAAAAAAATGTATGTTCCAACAATTTAAAAATAAAAATATTGGAGAAGTGGAGGGGTGAAAATAGAAAAGGGAAGGCTTTCCATCTAATTAAAAAGTCCACAACTGTGTAACATTCAAAATCTCTTTCTTGTGCCACACTTGGTTTAACCGCTCTTTTTTCCAGAGTCGCTGTTATCTTCTTCTTTCCAATTTTAATCACCTTTCAGCAATGTTTTTTCCAGCAGAGCACCTGTATAAACAATCTTGTAGACACTCTTTGATGCTCTTTTAAATTTTATCTATGAGCTGGCCCATTGACCTTGAAAAATGACACAGTTGCTACTTTTTTTCTTTTCCCCTCAGTTAAAAAAAACAAGAAGAAAATACAATGTTTCAATCCACTAGATGGCAATGTCTCTTATTTCTTCCACTTCTCCTTGTTCTATTTCCAATTAACAATAAAACAAAACAAAAAAAGTAAAAAGTAAAAATCAACCAAAAACAAAAATGACAAAGCTAATCCCAAAATTTATAAACTCAAAATGCATCAAAAGTTTAGTATTTAGGAGTTCAGGTGGCTCCATGAAACGCCGACGGAGCTCCTTTTAGGAGCTCCAGCCCTGTGACTCCGTTAGCCGCTAGAACAATGAAAATCAGCTGTCTAGCGGCTTAAAAACTCTCCCCCAGGAAAAAGGGGGAGAGAAGGGCAGAAGGGTCTGGGTAGAGCTCCCCTAGACCCCCAGGCTTTTTTTTTTTTAACCTGGGGTTTGCAGGGTGAGAGCTCCCTGAAAGCCCTTTAGAGCTCCAGAGCTGGGACGAGTCTGCTTAAAAATAAGCAGACCAAAGTGTCGCAACCACACCAGCAAAGCAACTAGAAAGATTATAAAGAATTTGGATGCTGGATTTTGGATGCTGGCAGAATTAATCTAGGAGACTAAAAATGCAAGTATTGTATGTTAACTCCGTTTAAAAGGGAAAGATGGCGCCTTAGGGCGTGAAAATGAAACTTATAAGCGAAAGTCCTTGTTAACATCAGTAACATTGTTAAAGCTATCGGGTTATTCAAGAAAAAGATTTAAAATACATACGTGGTTAGAAAAAATGACAAAGAGACATATTGACTTTAAACCAGAAATATTTTTATTAGGAATTTTACCAGAGACATTTAATAAAGAATTACAATATTTAATTGTGAACATTTTAACAGCGGCCAGAATTGTATTTGCCAAAAACTGGAAAGGAGAGAAGATAATTACCGATGAAGAAATTATTATGAAAATGTTGGACTGTACTGAAATGAGTAGATTGACATTTGAAATAAGAGAACAGGAAGATAATACTATTTGATATGGGAGATATTTTATCAATGGTTTGATAAAAAAGATTGGAGATGAGATAGCATATATGAAATGTTTAAATATTTATCTTTAGTTTAAGTAAAGAATAATTGCTATATGAGGAGATTTGTAGAATTGTAAGCACGAAATGATTTTAACCAATTGAGATGCTGTCTATAATTGTTTGTAAGGATGATATTTTTATGTTATTGTTGCTGTGTTTTTTTTCTTATATTTTTTATTTTTAATCTAAAATAAAACTTTTTCAAAAAGAAAAAAGAAAAAGATTTAAAGTGGAAGTGGAATGGAAAAGACTGTGGTATTGATTTTAACTAACTTACATCCTTAATTTGCGTGGAAAATAATTGGATTTAATGACCTGATAGCTGAATTAATACAAACATAAAGAGACAATTGAAAAATGGCTGAAATTAAAGATGGATTATATGAGTCAGCAAACTTACAAGTGGTGACTGCGAAGGACTTAAAAGATTTTACTGTTGAGATAAGACAGATAATTAAAAGAACTATTCAAGATTTTAAATTGGGGAATAATAATGACTTGCTGGCTGGAAAAGAGGAAGAAATTAATCAGGATAATGTGACTTTGGAGGATGAAAGAGACACTGTTGGGGCTAAAATGGAGGTTATTATACCGAAAACAGAGGTTCTGGAAGAGGCTTCCATTCAATTAATTGAGAAACAGCAAGAAGACTCTTTACTGCAGGTTGATAAATATTTTGACAAGTTTTGGCTCTACAGACAGAATCAATATTTAAGGAACGAACTGTTGGACTACAAATGCAGGAAGAGTTGAAATGGGGGCTTCAAATTAAAGGAAACAACCCCAAGAAGAGAACGAATTCCAAAGACACACCAACTACAATTTCAAACCCAAAAATTTTTGAAAATAAAAGCAGGGGGAGGAGCAATGCCAAAGAAGAGAGTATTATTGAAGAAGGACTGGAAAAAATATAGAAAGAAAGACTGGTCATATTTTGGAGATTGTCTCATGATGTTAAAAGATTTAATTAAAGTTGATAACTTTTTGAATTTTATTGTAGTTTTAAAGTATGAAGTTTAAAGGTGGATAACTTAAAATTTAATGGATAACTTTTTGAAAGTTTTGAAACTTATATTTTGGAGAATGTTCTGCTAATGTATTAAGAGATTTTAAAATGTTTAAAATAAGATTATGTTGTTTTTTTTTACAAATGTGAAATGTGATAAGAGAATTTATAAAAGGAAGGTTGAAGTATAATTTTTAAAAGGGGAGTTAACAAGTGTGAGAGAGTTTTGAATTCTGTAACAGTTAGCATATTTTAGCTTATGTTTATTAAATGCTATATCCTGTTTTTGCTCTGGGAAGTTGGGGGGGAATTGGGGAGGGAGGGTTGGGGGGATAAAATGATGTATGATAATTGATTTTGTAGTGTTTGGTTGTTTGAATATAAAAAATAAAAAACTTTTGTTTAAAGAAAAAGTTTAGTATTTAAACAGATAAAAAAGCGAATCTCCTTTCCAATCCAGTCCAGTCCAAATTGAAATGAAACTTTCCACTGGCATCCAACATATAGTTTATATTTTAGGGAAATTAACTTAAATTCAAGCTCAATTCCGCCGCTAAATTACTTCTATATTGAATTCTAGTTGCATTTGCTCTTCAGGGTGTTCTTAAAATCCAAGTTTAAAAAGCTCTCACCAGATCGTAACACTTTCACTTTCATTCATTCTCTTCCATTTGGAGCTGTCCCAACTTCAGCAGCTTAATGGCTGCCTCTTCAGCGGCGGAAAAAAGAGCTTCTCCTGGATCAACCAGGGACTTTGCGGTGTCCCTGGGATCAACAGGATGCGCCCTCCTCTATCACTGGCTCAACAGGATAGTGAAGTCCAAATTGGACCATCCAGCGGTGGAGTTATCGGCGGTAGTTTCGGAGCCCCAAAACTTCCCGTCGTCCCGTCGCAATGCCAGCCCCACCCTCTAAGATTTTTAACTATTATTTTAATTTTTTCCTTATTTATTTTTAATCCAGCAACCTCTCCATATTCTTCTAATTTCTCTATGGGTCTCGGGCCTGATTCTAATGGTTGCTCTAAAATGAAGACTAAATCATCAGTGAATGCTTGTAATTTATACTTTTCTCTTTCGATTTCCATTCCTTTGATTCGCTCATCTTCCCTGATATTTCTAGTTAGTACTTCCAGTGTTAAGATAAATAACAATGGAGATAATGTACAGCCTTGCCTTGTACCTTTTCGTATTGAAAAATTTTCAGTTACCTTGCCATTCACAATCACTTTGGCTTTCTGATTTGTATATATTGCCTTGAACATATTTATATGTTCAGGGCAATATATCCATATCTCTTACTTGGTATAACATGAATTTCCAATTCACATTTCCATACACCTTTTGGGCATCCAGAAACAACAGTACCAATTGCTTTTCACTATATGCTTTGTAGTATTCCAATGTGTCTAATATTACCCTCATATTATTTCTTATCTGCCTTTTGGGTAGGAAGCCAAAAGGTCAAGGTGTATGAACTCCTTCAAAAATCTCTTCAGTCTTTCTCCTACTATTGAGGCGAATATTTTATAGTTGGTATTTAGAAGGGATATGGGTCTGTAGTTCTTAATCTGAGTTGAATCTGAATCTTCTTTTGGTATCAAAGTAATGTTAGCTTCCATCCATGATGGTGGTATCTTTGCTTCAGGTAAAACTGCATTGTATACCTCTAATAATGACTGGCCCAGAGTATCCTGTAGCTCCTTATATATTTCTGCTGGTAGCCCATCTGGGCCAGGTGTTGTTATTATTTCTTGATAACCCATCTTTGAATATTTGGAGTAAGAAAACTTTTCTTCCAGTAGTCCTGCAACTGCTGGCACTGACTGCTCAACCAAAAATCTTCCATACTATAGTCCACTTGTTACCAAGTGTCCAGGAACTCCAACCCTAGCACAGTCTTTATTGATCCTGGAGATGACCAATCTAGTTTCTGTAAATAATGCCCACCATAATGTTTATAGGAGAGAGACTGTTTCTCTGGCTCATCTGATGAGACTTGTCCAGTATGGTTGAATTTCTGACATAATTTTCTTCTATGCCATCTGTGCCATACAAGTCCCACAACCTCATTTAGTAGTGCCTCAGTGGAAGATTATTATTAAACAGTTTTTTCTTCTGTATAATCATGTCTGATTCTCAGAAACTGCCTGGACAAGCCCCTGCAATTTTCTTGGCAAGAAAATCATGACAAGAAGTGATATTTCATTGCCTCCTTCCTAGGCTTAAGAGAAAGTGACCAGCCCAAGATTATCAGCTGTATATATGTAGGGCAGCATTAAAACTCTAGTTTGACTGGCATCCCACTTCGTATGGTCAACTGGCTCCAAAACCTCTTGGGCGATCAGTTTATCTAGTTGGCTGTCTATTTTGGGCCATAAGGCAAATGGCACCCTCCGTTGCTTCATTCTTATGGGGGCAACTTGGGGGTTGAGGTTGAAGGAGATGGGTATCCCTGTATACTTGCCCAAACTCCCGACAAAGACATCCGCAAATTCCCGGATCAGCTCCTCGATGCTGTCATCTTGGATAGTGTGGACACCAGTCACTCCCAGGCCAAGGGATGTGGACCAGTCCAGGCCGAGCAGGTTTGGCAAGGCACTGTCCACTACAGTCAGCTTCAGAGGGCCTGCAAATTCCTTGAATGTTACTTGAAAGGTTCTGCTCCCTATGACAGGGATGTGGTTCCCTTGATACTTTTAGTTGTATGTGCTGAAACTTCAGCTGTTTTTTGGAAATGCCTGACACTAATTTTCTAATCGTGGCCCAGGACACACAATTGACATAGACAACCCGGTGTCTACTTCCATGCTGCACGGTGAACCCTCAATGAGGACCGTGACATGGATTTTCTTTGTGCACAGTGAACTTGTTTGCACAATGGTTGTTTGGTAAGTGTTCTTGGGCTCTGTGTAGCGCTCTTCTCCTCTCCGGGGTCTTCTGGCTTTTCTTGGGAACTGTCTGGTAGGCAGGCTGGTTTGCATGGTAAGCAGCTGGTTGACTGGCGCGACAGACTCTTGGCTAATGCCCCTTCCTGTCACATCTCTGGCAAATAGCATCTTTGAACTGGCAGTCTGACCTTGGATAATTACCGCCACACCCAGTGCATGCAGTCTGTGCCCTTCTGTTTTGTAAGTCTTCTTTTTGACTGATCTGAGGTGGCAAACCTTGTCATCCTTGTCCATCGATTCTTCATGTTTGGTGCGGTCTTGGTGCACAGTGACAGCTCTGTGCGAAGATGGCAGGCTGGTTGTTTTCTGAATTGCTGCCATTGATTTAATCGAAGTTTCCATGACTTGGGCTTCGTCTAGTGCTATCTGCAGTGTGAGATTAGGCTTCGTGAGCAGGCACCTTTGGAGGTTTATGTTCTTCACCCCACAGACAATTCTATCCAGAAGGACTTCATTGAGGTCCTGGAATTCACAATACAATGTGGCCTTTTGCAAGGCTGTGATGTATTCATTAATCAACTCACCCTCTTCCTGGTTTCGCCGGTGAAACTTGTGTTGTCTGATGATCTTTGATGGTGTTGTTGTGGAATGATGAGACCAAACAATATTCCTGGGTCAGCCAGAGACAGTTTTATTGTACAAGGTTCAGAGCCAGTTTTGTACCTGAAGCTTTGAACAAGGAGAGAACTCTGATACAACGGTTTTTATACATTTCTAAGACAAAGGATTCAGTGAGATCATACATTTTCCATATATGGTTACATACATTGGATAATATGTTCATCTAATTACTTAAACCATTAATTTTAGTTTATAAAATTATCTTAGCCACACAACTTTTCTTAAGTGCTCGGAGTTGCTAATGGGAGAGTTACTGCTGTCCTTGGGTAAATTTATTGGATTAAGTAACTCTTTGTAACATATAGGTCTTTGTGTCATTCACAGTGAGGTCACTCAGATGTTTTCCATATGGTGGTCCTTTCGTGACATCTAGGTCTCATCAGAAAATATATTACCACTTAATGAGGTTTAACTGTTTGTTAATATAATCTCCAACAAGCACTTTCCTCTCTTATAAAATGTGAATAGAGAGGTTCTCTCAGAGTTCATGTATCTAAGCACGTCTTCCCCTTATAATAATGTGAATAGAGAGGGCCCTTTAGAGCTCATATATCTGACTCTGTATGATTCCTTTCTTTTATCTACATTATTCCCCACTTTGAAAGTTTTTCCATGCAGAAACTTTCACCATTCCTTACATGTTCAACTCTTTAGTAAATATTATTCCGTTCCTTTGGATAAACAAAACTAACATATAATATCTAACAAAATATGACTAATCTAGGCAAGAGATAGGTATTTCTTGATCTTCACTCTCTTAATCCTTGGAGGTACTCCCTCCATTCTTTTCCAGACTCCATTTCTACATATGTATCTGTTTCAGAGTTTCTATCTTCAAGAAAGCGCTCTGTCAAAACTAATTCCTTCTCAGTCTGTATCTCTTTCATTGCTCTGATAGATAGCTGTTTCAGCACAGGGATTGCACAAGGAATAAAAGCTAGGCCTGCCACAGCCATATCAACAAGAATAACATTTGTTTAATCCAGCCGGATCCAGGCAACCAAGAAAACCATCTGTCAGTTGTTTGTAACCTCTGACTTATCTTGGATGCCCTATCCTGCAATTCCTTGGCAATTTCTCTGACCACACCTGATTTATTCATATAGAAACAACAGTCTTCTCCCAGAAATACACACATACCTCCTCTCTCTGCAGTTAGGAAGTCTAAGGCACGTTGATTTTGTAGGACCACTGCTGCCAATGAATCTATCTGGTCTTGGACTTCTACCAGGATTCCAGCAATTTGGTTCAGGCTTTCTTGGAGCTCCTCTGATAATTGCTGAAATTGTATTACTGAGTGTGTTACCCCACCTATACCTCTTCCCACAGCAGTTCCTATTCCCATGATTACTAATAGTGGGACTAGGATTGGTACCCGTTTCTGAACATGCCCCATGAGAGGAACAGGGATGGTATGTTCTCCACTGACAACACCTATTTTAGGAAAAAGGTGTACTAGTGTGCATGTTCCAGTCCAATTTGTTGGCAAACATAAATACACATCTAATAAATACTGGGCAGTCATCTAAGGATGGCCACTGGTGAGTAATACTTCTCAGGTAATTGTTTAATAACACAACCAACTTGAACATGAACAACTGAGGTAAAAAGAAAAGACTGCGAACTCTGCTTTGACCGCTCTAATGTATTCAGCTGTCAAAACGGCTAACCAATCCTTTTACAGAACGTTTCAACCACAGCCCCTAGGGGGCCCACTCTCAGAACAGACTCAATACATTACACCCCTTTCCCCTTGGATCACACATGCATAATTCTGCAAGTATGCTGGTCGCTGTCGTATGCGGCCCGACCGCCGGGGGCTCTTGCTCTGCACTGGCTCCAGCTGATCCGGAACGTTAATTTCTTCCGGGCATTGCACAACAGACTCCTGCACGGGCTGTTCACCTGAACTTGGATCCGTTCTGACATCGTTAGGTAAGTCCACCAGTTCCCTTTCACGAACCCAGCACTCTTCCCCCACCCCTAGATGTGTATTCTCCCTTAAACTCGTTTCCAGCGCCAACTCATCACCCTCCGGAACAGGGACTGGCACCAACCACCTGGCTTGTAACTGATCACTGTGGCGGCGCCACATGCGGCCGTGCCCCAGTTCAACCCTGTATGAGCAGGGACCCGTGACATCTGCTATAATACCCGGAAACCATAAAGGTTGACCTCCTGAATTTCGGGCGTACACTGTGTCCCCCACCTTGAATGCCCGATGCATTTTAGTAGAATCTAGGGGGCTGCTAGGGGCATATTGTGGGTGGAGCCGGTCCAAAATGGTCCTTAAACGGCATCCCATAAGCAGCTCTGCCGGGCTCCAATTCGTTGATTGGCACGGGGTGGTGTGTTGTACTAGCAAATATTCAGCAATTCACTCGTGCCAATCCCTGGACCCCATTCTTCCTAGCACCTCTTTGGCAGATTGTACAGCATGTTCTGCAAAACCATTACTCGAAGGATGGAATGGAGAGATCAGGCAATGCCGGATACCCAATCTCGCTAAAAACATTTCGAATGTGTGGGACGTCCATTATCTGATACTAACAGATCAGGTAAACTATGAGTGGTGAACACCCTGCGGAGTGCCCTGATCGCTGCATCTGAAGTGGTGGAATGCATCAATACAACCTCTACCCATTTTGAGTAGGCATCGGCTACTATGAGGAACATCTGACCATAGAACGGTCCGCAAAATCGATATGAATGCGGGACCAGGGTCCCTTTGGGTCTTCCCAATTCCAGGCCTTTTCCTTAGGGGGCATAGGCCGTGATTCTTGACATTTACTACAGGTAGCCACCCACTCTGTGATGCAACTATCCAAGCCAGGCCACCACAAATAACTCCTCCCCAAGGCTTTCATCCGCACTATCCCGGGATGGCCTGAATGCAGGATTTCGAGGACTGACTTCCTCAAAGAGGGGGGAACTACTACCCGGTGCCCCCACAATAAACAACCGCCTTGGATTGATAATTCCAGTTTCCTTAATACATAGGGTTGTAACTCCGGCCGTATTGAACCCTTAGGCCAACCCCTGGTCACCCAGTCAATTATTTGTGAAATGTCAGGATCTCTTGCAGACGCCCGAGCTATGTCTATAGCAGTCAACGGAAAAGGAGAACAGTCAATTAAACACACAGATGAAACTGGAGCAGGGTCGCACAGCAATGAAGGTAGTGGGCAATGGCTAAGAGCATCCGCATGAGCTAAATTCTTGCCTGGAACATGGAGCAATGTGTAAGTATAAGTGGATAGGAACACAGACCACCGTGTCATCCTAGGAGACATTATCTGTGGAGTTAGGCGATCCCCTGCCAAAAGTCCAAACAATGGCTTGTGATCTGTTATGAGAAAAAAATGGTGGCCATAGAGATAATCATGGAATTTCTTAATACCTGCTATTAGAGCTAGAGCCTCCTTGTCCAATTGAGAGTAATTTCTCTCAGACGGTGCTAAGGTTCGTGAGAAAAACGCCACCAGCGCCTCAGACCCATTCGGAAACTTGTGGCTTAACACAGTGCCTACACTGAACGGTGAAGCATCGCATGCTAAAACCAGAGGCATATTGTCACAGTATTGTGCGAGCACGGAATTTGAAGTTAAAAGATGTTTAACTGTGGAGAATGTGGCAGCTGCCTTGGCAGACCATACCCAAGGCATCCCGCGGTCCAACAGCCGATGCAGGGGCTCAGCAACTGATGCTTTATGGGGCAGAAAAACGGCATAGAAATTGAGGAGGCCCAGGAACGCCTGGAGTTCTGCCTTGCTCGTAGGAGCTGGTGCCTCTAGTATTGCCTTGGTTTTCACTGCCGTGGGGTGGATGCCATTTTTGTCTATTAAAAATCCAAGAAATTCCACTTGGGGAACAGCGATGTAACATTTGGATTTTTTTACTTTCAGTCCAATGCTCTGGAATTGGCAGAGCACTATTCTTAGCCTATCCATCAGCTCGGTTGTGCTGGTTGCTGATACCAGCACATCATCAAAATATGGAACGACCCCGGGAATTCCATGGAGTAGCCGTTCCATCAAACTTTGGAAAATCCCTGGGGCCACACTGATGCCGAATTGCAAGCGGCGACATTTAAATGCCCCACGATGGGTTACAATCGTCTGGGCTTCTGATGTTTTATTATCCACAAGCAACTGTTGGTAAGCCTGCGCTAAATCTAATTTGGTGAAGACAGATCCATTCCCTAGGGAGTGCAGCAGATGCTGCACTACTGGAACAGGATATGCATGGGTTGTTAACGCCTGATTAATGGTAGCACGGTAATCCGCGCAGATACGAATAGACCCATCCGCCTTCATAACTGTTACGATAGGCGTCTCCCATCAGGTGTGATCTACCGGTTCCAAAATGCCCTGCTCTATCAACTTGTCAAGTTCAGCATCAACCCGGGGCCTCAGTGTAAAAGGCACTCTGCGGGGCTTAAGTCTTTTAGGTTGCACTTGGGGATCCAGGCTAAAGGACACTGGAGTGCCGCTATACTTTCCCAATTTATCATCAAAAACAGAAGGAAACTCATTGCACAACATCTCTAAGTCTGATGACCGTATTGTGTTGACTCCCTCAATGGTCAACCCAAGGGCATCAAACCAATTCAGGCCCAAAAGACTTGGCAAAGGACCGTCCACGATTACTAAAGGCAACCGGCCACTGAAATTCTTGAAACTGACCCTAAAATTTCCAGTACCCACAATGGGAATTGGAGTGCCCTGTTAGTCCTTTAAAAGGATATTACAAGGCTCCAGTCCTTTCTTTGACAGTCTGGGCACTAGTCGCTTAATGGTGCTCCAGGATACTAGGGAGGACGCTGATCCAGTATCCACCTCCATTTGACATAATTTGCCTTCAAGATGGATGTTGAGGTGAATTTTCTTTTTCATTAATTTACTGGTGTGTCCCACAATATGGACATCCGACCCTCAGTAATTTTGGAACCTATTCTTCTGTTTCCTCTGCGGTTGCCTTCCCCCACTGTTATGCTGAGAAAATGACGGCATCTGTGCTGGTGCCGACCGGCACACTCTCTCAATATGGCCCTGACGCCCACAACGATGGCACATGGCATCCCTAAATTTACAGGAAACCCTTTGATGGTTTCCCCCACAGCTTAAACAAACAGTTCGGTAACTCACCACCTTCTGTAGTTTCGATGTTTTACTACTAGCTTCGCTTAAACGACATATACTGGCTTCATCCCCCGCCTCTGAATCAGGAAAATCGATTTCATTTACGGCAGCAGCCTCCCCTGCCTTAGGTGGGGTTCGCCCTTGACGTAATTCTGCTATAGAAAGTGCAGCCAATTCAGCGGCACATGCCTCATCCAGCGCTGCTTGGAATGTCAGCTCATGGTTGGCTATCAGACGCTTCTTAAGCTCCTGATCCCTAACACTGGCTACGAGTCTGTCAAGGAGGTAATCCTCTAGATTTACGAACTCGCAGTGCTGCACCGCTCACCTCAAGGCTGCCACATACTGATTTATGGTCTCCCCCGGGCCCTGGTCTCGATGATAGAAGTGCTGGCGGCAGGCAATTCTCGATGGGGCCAGAGCATAATGCTTCTTTAATTTTTTAATGAACTCCTCCCAAGTCCCAGAGTGGATCGACTGTGGTGCCATCAACGTCATGGCGGTGTCAAATATCTCGGGACCACAGAAACTTAAAAAATATTCCCTTTTACGCTCACTAGATAAGTTTGTATAATCGTGAGCAATAAGGAAACAGTCAAATCGGGCCATATAAGCATCCCATGTTTCGGTTGCAGGGTTGAACGGAGGGAAACTATGTGGGGAAGCCATCTCCAGCCGCCTCAAACTTGCCTGATTCAGCTGACAAACGCTCTAAATCCTTTATTATTAGATCGTATCTCCTCAGATCGGCGATCCCACCTTCGTCGCCACTAATAAATACTGGGCAGTCATCTAAGGATGGCAACTGGTAATACTTCTCAGGTAACTGTTTAATAACACAACCAACTTGAACACAAACAGCTGAGGTAAAAAGAAAAGACTGCGAACTCTGCTTTGACAGCTCTAATGTATTCAGCTGTCAAAACGGCTAACCAATCTTTTTACAGAACGTTTCAACCACGGCCCCTAGGGGGCCCGCTCTCGGAGCAGACTCAATACATTACAACATCCTTCCCACAGAAGAAGAAAACTCCTTTTTCCCTTACACATACGCCTATGTTCATGGAGAAAGCATGGGTCCAATGGTTCTTTTCATTAGTCCAGACCCTCAAAGTCCCCGCCACAAACATTCCAGCAAGCGGCTGTAATGGGACTTCTAGTGAAGGGTCCTTTTGCTTATCTCTGAGAATTGGACCTTCAAAAAGATACCGGGAGGTAGTATTCCAGGGGGAAAGAAGACACATAAACCTGTGTTGGACCTAATGGAGAGCCAGATAGTGAAGCAAGGGGGCTGGAATAGACTGGTACACCTTTCCTTGGATACATTCCAGGACCCCTTCCATCCTCCCCATCTTGTGATGATGGCAGTTGGTGGTGATGAGAAAGTGAGTGGTGTGCAGAAGGAAAAAGATCTTTGATTAGTTTTACATCCCTAAGGTTCATTCTAGGACCAAGGTACACTTCTGATGGACATTGTTCTTTTGTCAGGGATCCTATAGGCCTACCAGGTTTTTGATGTCTCTTTACACACAGGGAAGGTGACCCTATGATTTAACAAGGTTTCGACCCAATTCCAGTATCCCTGATATGCAATCTCCTCTTTTCAATTGTTGTAGGGGTCCGTTCTCTTTTTCTATTCCTCCCTTTATTGGGATTGTCAAACTTTTAACCTTAGGTCTAGGGGTTGGTTTAAGACTAAGGTACCCACTCCACCTTCTGATGCCACATTGTTGGCGGGAGTGGACTTGACCCAAAGTGTCCCCATTCAGTGTCCTGATGCTGCTAGGTTCCCTGGGATTCTTGACATCTTCAAATCCTTCCGCAGAGACAAGGGGGATTTCTTGGACACTGACACAACATTGGGAACTACTGTTCAAGATAGTATCACTCACTAGACCTTTAGCTAATGTACCCAAAGCCATAAATAAATCATAATGACCTAATTCCTACACCCACAAGGCCTTAAGAGCGCAAGACCCGTAGTTTATAAATTCACCACGTCAGGAAGAGGGTTAGGGATATGCGTAACTTGGGGTAGGGCAATATCAATCGTATTAAAACAATACCAACAGAAGGGCTAAAGTAGCTGTTGCCCAGAGTCCCGACACCCAATCTTCCTCAAGCATGAGTGTCTTTAAGTAATGCACACTGGATTCTATTACAGTTAATGGATTTTACATTACAAACTACAATCATGGAATGTTGTTTTCCTCCGTTCCAAGTTTCGGCCGTGCGCGGGAACCAGCTTCCGGGGTGGTTCAGCAAGGCTGACGATCACCACCATGCGTTGAGAGTCTGTTGCCGGTAGGACTCAGCAGGGTGTATTCTTCTTGAACTTCAGCACCAATGGCCTGTCAGTTTTTGTTACCTGATATGTGACCGGATCACTCTGGTCTGCGGACTTCAGTCTCGTCCAGTAGATCCAGGATCTTCCTTCTAAGGTCTTAAAAGCACAATTACAAAACCAATACATCTGGGAGAGCGCGCAAAGGAATCTGATCAGTTGTAATCCTCTTCAGTTGGGAAACAGCAGAGGCAACCACTCAGTCCTAAGAAAGGAAAATACAAAAATAGTCCAGATGATGAAGAATGCTATTCCCACTGGTTACTGCCCACCAGTCCATTGGGTTCTTTGGATCGTCAACTTCAATGGATCTCCTTGGTGAGATTCCACCTTCCACTCCTTTGGGGCTGGCACGGGCCCTTTCACTTGGGGTTTAACTTCCTTCCAGCTCCGGATCAACATCCAATCATCATGGTGGAATTTGTGGACTGGAAACTTCAAAGGTGGTGTTTGGGCTAATAGTCCTTGTTTCCTAAAAACTTTAAAATATCTGGACAGTTTATACACATATTGTTTCAATACTTTATCTCTGGTTTCCAGGGAATCAATGCATATGCTTCCTGTAGTGAAACCTACTCCAAACAACAGTTCATAGGATGATAATCTTTCTAGGTTGGGTCTAATAAAACTCTTGACACCACTGTTGCTGTAACATTACTGCAGAGAAAAGCTTCAACCCACCCTGTGAGGTGGTCCACTATGACCAATAAATATTTTACTCTCCCCACTTTTGGTAATTCTGTAAAATCCACTTGAATACATTGAAATGGTCTTAAAGCTGGTGGTCTCCCACCCATCTGTTGTTTCCTGACAGCTTGTTCATTCACCTTTTTACAAATCAAACATTTGTTTATAATTGATGTTACTAAAGGATATATCTCAATACAACCATAGCATTTTAAAAGTTCATCTACAATAGCTTGAATTCCCCAATGACTCCACCCATATTTTGCCAAATGTATGCACTATCGCATACTTTATTTATTTATTTATTTGTTTGTTTAAATTTCTATACCGCCCTTCTCCAATATAGGACTCAGGGCGGTGAACAGCCAAAGTAAAAACAAGACATACAAAATCTAAAAACTGTTTAAAATAATTAAATATTCTGGCCGTAATTAAAAAATTCCAATTTAAAATCAGTTTAAAATTTAACTCAAGCCAGCCCAGCTAGCTGAAATAAATGGGTTTTCAGGGCCCGACGAAAAATCCGGAGGTCTGTTATTGTACGTATCTCTGGGGGGAGGTTGTTCCAGAGGGTGGGCGCGGCCACAGAGAAGGCTCTCCCCTTGGGGGTCGCCAGCCGACATTGTCTGGTGGACGGCACCCTGAGGAGGCCCACTCTGTGTGAGCGTACTGGCCGGTGGGAGGCTATTGGTGGCAGAAGGCGGTCTCGTAAATACCCCGGCCCTGAGCCATGGAGCGCTTTAAAGGTGGTCACCAACACCTTGAAGCGCACCCGGAAGACCACCGGGAGCCAGTGCAGCTCGCACAGGAGAGGTGTCACATGGGAGCGCCTCATCGCCCCCATAATCCCCCGCGCGGCCACGTTCTGGACCAGCTGGAGCCTCCGGGTGCAACCCAGGGGGAGCCCCATGTAGAGAGTGTTGCAGTAGTCCAGGCGGGAAGTGACGAGTGCCTGAGTGACTGTGCGTAGGGAGTCCTGATCTAGAAAGGGGCGCAACTGGCGTATCAGGTGAACCTGATAAAAAGCCCCCCTGGCCACGGCCGTCAAATGATCTTCTAAAGACAGCCGTGCGTCCAGGAGGACGCCCAAGTTACGAGCCCTCTCCGTGGGGGCGAGTGATTCACCCCCAATAGCCAGCGATGGCATCAGGGATGCCGGCAGCCACAGCCACTCAGTCTTGGAGGGGTTGAGTCGGAGCCTGTTTCTCCCCATCCAGGCCCGCACGGCCTCCAGGCACTGGGACATCACTTCAAGGGCATCATTGGGGTGGCCTGGGATGGAGATGTACAGCTGGGTGTCATCAGCGTACTGGTGGAACTCCACCCCGAAGCCACGGATGATCTCACCCAGCGGCTTTACATAAATGTTGAACAGAAGGGGCGAGAGGACCAACCCTTGTGGCACCCCACAAGCCAGGTGCCTCGGGGTCGACCGCTGCCCCCCTGTCAACACAGATTGCGACCGGTCAGAGAGGTAGGAGGAGAACCACCACAGAACGGTGCCTCCCACCCCCAACCCCGCCAACCGGTGCAACATGATACCATGGTCGATGGTATCAAAAGCCGCTGAGAGATCTAACAGGACCAGGATAGAGGAGCAACCCCTATCCCGGGCCCTCCAGAGATCATCCACCAATGCGACCAATGCCGTTTCCGTGCTGTGCCCAGGCCGGAAGCCGGACTGGAGCGGGTCTGGATAGACAGCTTCATCCAGGTACCGGGGAAGCTGTTACGCCACCACACTCTCAACAACCTTCGCAACGAAGCGAAGGTTGGAGACTTGACGATAGTTAACCAAAACAGCCGGATCCAGGGAGGGCTTTTTGAGGAGGGGCCTCACAACCGCTTCTTTCAAAGCGGCCGGCGGGACCCCCTCACTCAAAGAAGCTTTAACAATCTTCTGGAGCCAGCCTCGTGTCACCTCCCGGGAAGCCAGTACCAACCAGGAGGGACACGGGTCCAATAAACATGTGGTCGCGTTCAGCCGTCCCAGGACCCTGTCCATGTCCTCGGGAGCCACAGGATCGAACTCCCCCCAGATAACACTCTCAAGACCTGCCTCAGGCCTCCCGTCCAGACATACCCAGTCAGAGGCCAGCCCTTCCCGAATCTGAGCGATTTTGTCATACAGATACTGCACAAAATCCTCAGCTCGGCCCTGCAAGGGGTCATCCCGCACTTCCAGATGGAGGAGGGAGCGGGTCACCCTAAACAGGGCGGCCGGGCGATTATCTGATGACGCGATAAGAGCGGCAAAATAGCTAGTTTTCGCCGCTTTGATCGCCACTAGGTAGGTCTTAATATGAGACCTCACCAGTGTTCGGTCAGATTCGGAGCGGCTGGTCCTCCAACTACTCTCCAGGCGTCTTTTCCGGCACGTCATCTCCCTAAGCTCCTCGGAGAACCAAGGAGCTAGGTGAGTTCGGTGCTGGGTCAGAGGCCGCAAAGGCACGACTCGGTCCAAGGCCCCGGCAGCCGCACTATCCCAGGCGGCCACCAGGTCTTCAGCCGAGTCATGAGCCAGAATCTCAGGAAATGGCCCAAGCTCCATCTGGAACCTATCAGGGTCCATCAGGCGCCTGGGGCGGAACCACCTGGTCGGTCCCGCCTCCGTGCGGCGGGGTGCAGCGGTTAGAAAGTCCAGTCGAAGGAGCGAGTGGTCAGACCATGACAAGGGTTCGATGGCTATATCCCCTATATCAAGACCACTCAACCACTGACCAGAGACAAAAACTAAGTCCAGAGTGTGTCCCCCTGTGTGAGTGGGGTCATGAATTAACTGAGTAAGGTCCATGGCCGTCATGGAAGCCATGAACTCTCGAGCCACCTGAGACGTTTCACCGATAGATGGCAGGTTAAAATCCCCCATGATGACAAGTCTGGGGGTGTCCACCGCCATCTCGGCTATAACGTTAAGCAGCTCGGGCAGGGCCGTTGCCACGTGGCAGGGAGCCAGGTACATGACCAACAAGCCCATCTGTACTCCACGACCCCACTTCACAAAGAGGGACTCACATCCGGCTATCTGTGGAACAGTGGTCTCCCTTGGATCCAGACCTTCCTTTATAATAACCGCCACCCCACCGCCCCTGCCCTGAGCCCTCGGCTGATGAAGTGCACGGAAGCCTGGTGGGCATATATCCACGAGGGGGACTCCCCCCTCCTGGCCCAACCAGGTCTCCGTAATGCCCGCCAGGTCCGCCTCCCCCTCCTGAATAAGATTGTGAATGAGGGGGGCTTTATTAACAACGGACCTGGCGTTGCATAGCATCAGCCGAAGGCTCTGGCCTTGAGAATCTGGACAACCTGGGGAACGAGAAAAGCATTGGGGACCGGAGTGTGCAATCGCTCTAAGATAGCGAGTGCGCATTCCCGGAACATGATATGGTCCCCAGCTTCCGCCATATCTGCCCCTCCCACTCACTATACTGATGGAACAGCCCTCTTTAAATCGAACTCCAACCCCCTCCCCGACCTCCGGTTCTACGTCCCTAGTGTCGTAGCCCTTCGCTGAGGCTGGTTCTTGAACCCGGTGGATTTCCCCCAGAACCCACCCTAATCCCCCCCGAACCCCTTAAAATTTTAGTTAAAAACCCACTAAAAAACCCACTTAAAAAACCCCTCAAACTCTTCTTTGCCGCATGCCATCTCTCGGGGCTCCAATGCCCGTCATCAAGATAGGCCCTCGATAACGAAGAGGGCCAGACCTGCGAGAGGGGGGAATCTCGCAGGGCACGAAGGTCATTCACCGAGTACATCTGAACATCAAAGGGAGGTGATAGTCCATGGCCAATAGCCAGGGGCCAATTTGATGTTATCACAGTCAGAAGGAGTGAAATGCCGGACTTCAATAGAATTCCAATGGAGCATGTGGGACCTCATTGCCCTCTCACGGCAATGGCGGGAGTAAAATGCTGTTTCGATCCAGCAAAGGGTGACCCAGCCCCCCTCTCACGGCGGCTGGTCAACCACGATCGTCCAAAAAAGCCGGAATTGAGACAGCAGCTATAGACCCACTCCACCAAGACTTGAATCCCCAGATGTAAACCTCCTTCAATGGAGGGAAGAATGGGATCAGGTCAGTCCACATAGTCCAAGCAGGCTCAAACAGCGGAGATCATAACCGTCATTAACTCCGGGGAGGTCAAGATGGCACCTAGACCTGGAGATGATCATTCAGCAGGCATACGTAGCATGGCATCACCACATTCAGGGGGATGGGGGTGAAAAAGGAGAGCAGAGGCAACAAACGCCACAGGGGGAAAACCCCTCAGTCATACTCCAGCTCTCCCCAACCCCTCCCAGATCTTCCTTGTGACCTGCTTGCCTCGCCCAGCCTCCATAAATCCTTATGGAGGTCTCTGGGATGACCAAGGGGCCAAGGGGCCAAACAATGCCCCACGGTCACCCAGGAGATCCAACACAGGAAGCGAGCAACTGCCAACCTCTCCGACGCTCCCACACTCCAAGCTGTGGCAGCTTCTTCCCTGTCCTGGCGGCCGCCATTTCCACGCCGCCAGCATCGCCGCTGCCGCCGCCGCCAGCCTCTCCGCCCTCACCTCGCCCCCCCTCCGCCCCTAGCACATGTCCAGGGTGGATTGGGCTGGCGAGGATCCTGGCGAGGGTGCCGCAGCGCCACTGCCGCGGCGCTGACGCCATCATCCTGGCTCTGCCACCTTCGCATAGAGAGTCTGCCGCCGCCCCTCCTCCTTCGGGCCGCTCTCACCGTCCTACGGTCTCCGCGAGCCTCAAGGACACTCTGCGAAGCCGGAGACCCCTCAACAGAGAGCCCCGACACTCCTCCAGCTGGGCCAGGGCTGCAACGATCGAAACTCAGCCCTCCAAAGGCCCCCTGGAGCCATAATCACCCCCCCCAGGATCACCGGGATCACAGGGAAGTCGTCATCTTGCGCATGCGTAGAACAGAATACGTGGAATCTGCCTATTTTTCCTTCTAAGATGCATAGAGCACCCCCCCTTTTTTTAAAATTTATGTGCCGCCCTTCTCCGAAGACTCAGGGTTACAATGCGTTAAGCAATAGCCTTCATACTGTTGTATATTTTACAAAGTCAGTTTATTGCCCCCACAAACTGGGTCCTCAATTTACCTACCTTAGAAAGGATGGAAGGCTGAGTCAACCTTGAGCCTGGTTAGATTCGAACCTACTAATTACAGACAACTGGAGTTAAATTACAATGCATTTGTCTACTGAGCTATCCAGGCTCCCTATCCATAGAGCTTAATTTAATGAATACAATTCAAAGGTTTGAGCAGACCAATTTCGAGGCAAACCCCTTGTTTCCAGGATCTCTTTAGTGTGTCCTTTTATAATAGCATATCTGTTTTTCCGTACTCCCTCCTCCACCCTAGTGGAACCATTTATACAAATTGCTTCTCCTTTCTCCAGGGGGTGTTCCTCCAAATCAGGTCTTATTTTTGTATGTAAATCAATTACTTCAGCATCATAATGTTCTAATCCAAACTGATCCATTGATCTGGTGTTGGCTAAGAACTGTGCTTGATTCAAATTGTGATCTGTAGTTAAAATCAAGTCTGTCTGCTGCATTAAAATTGTTTCATATTTTAGACTTCTGGAATCAGTTAACCACCGCCCCGCTTTTTACTGAAGGATGGTTCTGACTTGATGTGGGGTGCTTACAATAAGGGCTCCCCCAAATGTCAATTTCCTACTTTCTGAGCCAACACCCCTTGTGCAATACAATTTTCTGTATTTACAAAGAGATGGAATGGCTTTTCCAAATTTGGTAAACTTAATACAGGAGCCTTGGTTAAAGCTTGTTTCAAATTTTCAAGGCTTCCTTTTTCGTGTCCTTCCCATTTCAAACTCCAAGGTCCAGATTCAATTAATTATGCATAGAATTACCTTAATTCTTGCTTGTTTATAGATAGAGGCTGAGACGCCACCCCTTCTATTCTATCAGGAGTGATTTTCCTACTCCTGTTGGAAGGAAAAAAGAAGCCTTTTCCTTTAAGGATTGTTGAAAGGCAGAGCTTCCCCTTCCTGAATTCAAAACTCCCGTCTGGGAGATTACTTCAAAATGATTGGAGATCAGCTGCTTGAGAGTAGAATCAGTTTATTGTTTCTAGGAAGGCAGGCAAGAAACAAATACAAGCACAACGTTCCGAGGCTAGCCTGTCTTAACTGTAAGAGTAACCCTTTTTTATATTCTAAAACATCTTTTGATTTTCTATGTGACCCTTTAAAGTCTTTTGATTTGGCGTGTGAATTCTTTGATTTGTGTGTGTGATTGTTTTATGATGTTTAATTCTTGTTTTTGTTTGTGATTAGGTTCTTCTGTCCTGGATCTGGCAAATAAGTAATTGTTTTATAGTCCACTCTCTGTTTTTCCTAGCCCTTTGTAGTTGTTCATTCCCTATAATTATTCAGTTTGCTATTTCTGTGTTTTAGTGAATATCTCTTTTTTTTTCTTCTTCTCCTCATGTGTTTAAATTACTTTGGCTTGATTTCTTTTCCTTTTTGGGTGTTTGTTTTTCTTTCCTGTGTCCCACATCTGTTTGGATGTTGCAGGCCCCTGTAATTCTTTTTCTTCCTTTGTTGTGGAAAATAAGGTGGCTTCAGCTTCTTAATGGCCCATGGGTAAAGGTGGGGGCTGAAACTCTGCCTGAGTTTCTGCTTATTTTCTTTAGGGGAATTTCCCTGCTCTTTTAATATTGAGCTTCTCATATGTTCCAACACTCCCTTCACTAATTAAGTGTATTCTAATGCTTTGTCCACTTAATCTGATCTCTGTCAATTAAAAACACCACTTCCTCTTCTTTGGATCGGGCAATCTTTAACGCTGTCTTCCCTGCCCATATCATCACTTCTTCCCATTATCACTTGGTTCCACTCTCACATTCCTTTCTTCCTTCCCCATCCAAAGGTTATACAATATCCATAACATTCCAAAAACAAATGACATACCTTCTCCCTTCTATCAATTCTACTTTCTCTAACTCCTTCTTCTTATAAAACATTCAATTCCTCCTACCACTGCCATCCTGATTTCCAAGTCAGCACAAGTCTGTGTAGACCAACTTAAAGGCAACTTTCTGGCTCCCACTAAAACTTCCTCTCTCCCTTCTACTATTGTATATCCCTCTATAAACAAATTAGCTCCTTCTTCGAAAGGAACAACAACTTATGCTACTAACAAACAAACAAGCAAACAAACAAATCTGAAATATATTTGGATCAAACTTTAGCATCAATTCTCTGCCTTTAGTAAAATGCAGGTCAGATTCAAAAAATCTTACAAAATCATTTCTTTTATATAGGTTTAATTAAGCGTTTTAAACCTCAAAAATTTCCAGAAAAAATAAAATCAAAATTGTATTCAGAGCAGAAAAACTTTCATATGCAAATTAAAGGGACCGAAACAGCTGCATGAGCCAATCACCCACTCCCCCTCCTTTCTCAGGCTGATTCAGCAGAGAGAGAGATGATGAAAAGCCTGCAGCCCACCCTTTTCCTGCTTCCCTCCTCCAAAGGAAGGGGGGGAGGGAGAGGAAAAAATTGTTTTACAGCAAGCAGACAAGCCTCACTCCCCCTTCACTCAGCATTCTTCTAACAAAGCAACATTTTCTGCATTTCTCTCTAACCTCCACAATTCACAGACATTTTCCACAAATTTCTACTTATTTCACAATAGCAACAACAAAACCTTGCAACTTACAGTTTGTTTATATGAAAGGGAATCAAAGTGCATTCACACCAACTTTTACCCTCAACACACTCACATTCACGCTGCAATCAAACTGCTTGTGTACACCAATCTCACTTGCAAAAATCCCACTTCATGCAAACCAATCATTACAATTATTTCAGTGAGCTTTTTCACAAGCCACTATTATTAGAGGATTTCATCTTCCCTGCAGGTTTGGAAATGATTACATACATACACATGCACACCTATCATCAAACATTTCCAGACCTGTGGAGGTTTTTTTGTTTGTTTGTTTGTTTTAATTTTAACAGAAATCACACCAAATTGATCAAGTCAAATTATCTGAGTCTTCCCATTTAGACAGGCTTTACCTTTTTACTACCTGCTAAACCCCGGGTGGGAAGAACAGTAAACAATTTCTTCTTTATTCTTAGTTCTTTCAGAGTTCTCTAGATCTTTTGAGAATGGTCAATTTATCAGAATGTTTATAACACTGCAATTAGTTCTTTTCTCTTACCACACATAAGATCACACACATTTTTAAAAAAACTTTTATTGCATAAGGTTTTCTTTCTCCCCTTTCTTTAGATTTCATCAAACAGGCCCTAGCAAACTCTGCCTGATACTTGAGTAATCAAGGGGGTCTCTCTTTTAGTCTTCCATTGATCAATACTATTACCACCCAGCCTAACAACACTACCCTTGGCTCACGATGCTGGATGTTCTGACAGTCGTCAATGAGAACTGCAAGGGTTTAACCACCCACACAATACTTAATTCCTTACTATAGACTTTAGGACGATGCCTTGTCTCCTAGGGGGGGTGATCAGGCCCCCTCTTCACCACTAAATTGGTGGGTATTTCTTAACAGAGAGACTTGAACTCCCTGACTTATACTTACCTGTAGGCGTTTTCCTTCTTTTTTTTTCTTTTCTTTTTTTGTTGAGGTCTCTGTGTCTGGCTAACCTTTGAAGATCCTTGACTAGTCCGTCCCCCAGCGGGTTCACGGCAGCTCCTCACTGAAAGATTCTGTAGACTTCAGTGGAGTCTTTGTGGCCGGCCAGTGAACTTTCCTTGGGGAGGCATCGGTTCCCGCTGGGGCAGGCTGGCTGGCAGAACAAAAGTTCTTTGTTCCTTAGTCCCATCTGCCAGGGTGCCATAAATGTTGTGGAATGATGAGACCAAAGAACATTCCTGGGTCAGCCAGAGACAGTTTTATTGCGCAAGGTTCAGAGCCAGTTTTGTACCTGAAGCTTTGAACAAGGAGAGAACTCTGATACAACGGTTTTTATACATTTCTAAGACAAAGGATTCAGTGAGATCATACATTTTCCATATATGGTTACATACATTGGATAATATGTTCATCTAATTACTTAAACCATTAATTTTAGTTTATAAAATTATCTTAGCCACACAACTTTTCTTAAGTGCTCGGAGTTGCTAATGGGAGAGTTACTGCTGTCCTTGGGTAAATTTATTGGATTAAGTAACTCTTTGTAACATATAGGTCTTTGTGTCATTCACAGTGAGGTCACTCAGATGTTTTCCATATGGTGGTCCTTTCGTGACATCTAGGTCTCATCAGAAAATATATTACCACTTAATGAGGTTTAACTGTTTGTTAATATAATCTCCAACAAGCACTTTCCTCTCTTATAATATGTGAATAGAGAGGTTCTCTCAGAGTTCATGTATCTAAGCACGTCTTCCCCTTATAATAATGTGAATAGAGAGGGCCCTTTAGAGCTCATATATCTGACTCTGTATGATTCCTTTCTTTTATCTACATTAGTGTAGGCACGTAATGTGTCCTCAGTACATTCTGCAACGTAGTCTACATGGCCGCAGGGGCCAGGAGTGCCCAGTTCTCTGAGGCTGGGTTGAATGGAACAGGTGGGGTGTGCGTAGTTATCTCAAGGGGACCGATGCAGACCAGCGATTTAGTGGCTGTGTGATGGTCACTGAGAGTGAGGTGCCGTGGCAACCCATCTTCTTCATTCCAACTAGGATCGAGATCAGCTCTTTTTGTTTATTCTTCTTCTTTTTTTTGAAAATATTTTTTTTTCCCAAATATAAACGTAAAATATAACTTTCAAGAACAGAGTTTCAATCCGGTCATAGATGGTTAACATGCTTATATTCTTTTAACACGCTCTATTCCACTTTTCCATTACATCTTTAAAAAATTTTAAACAGCTTAAAAAAAAAGAAAAGAAAAAAAAACAAATAACAAATTTAAACATAAAATTCTAACACTTTCATCTAAACAAATCTAATATATCAATACAGTTTTAACTTCAAATTAAGTTTTAGCTCATTATCTCTATATCTATATCTCATCAATATCCAAAGTTATTAACAATATTCTAGTCTCTTATTCTAATTATATACCTCACAATTTTATCACCAAAATTATCAAGTTCAATTTTAATACAGCTTCATTTTGTTAAAATTTTAAGACACAATTTTATCAATATCTTAATTGTTTACATCTTTTAAAAATTTAAAAGTTAAGAAAAACAAAAAAAAAACAAATTTAAACATAAAATTCTGACACTTTCATCTAAACAAATCTAATATATCAATACAATTTTAACTTCAAATTAAATTTTAACTCATTATCGCTATATCTATATCTCATCAATATCCAAATAGTTATTAACAATCTTCTAATCTCTTATTCTAATTATATACCTTACAATTTTATCCCCAAAATTATCAAATTCAATTTCAATACAGCTCCATTTTGTTAAAATTTTAAAACACAATTTTATCAATATCTTAATTATTTGACCCTTTTTATCAAATCAAAATATTTTAAACTTTCCAATTTAATATCCCACATATTACACAGTTTTATCACAAGAACATATTGCTTATTCGTCACCAAATTATCAACTCTTTTGAGATTATTCCCAATATTGTCTCCTCCCAATCTCCCAACATTATTGGCTGATTTCCAGCATATTATATTTGACTAGTTTCTAGCATAAACTTCTCCCAGACTCCCTCCATTGTTTGGCTGATTTCCAGCACATTTTGTTTGGCTAATTTCTAGCATAATCTCCTCCAGAACTCCTTCCATTGTTTGGCTGATTTCCAGCATATTTTTCTCCAACTCTCCTCCTATTGCTTGGCTGATTTCCAGCATATTTTATTTGGCTAGTTTCTAGCATAATCTCCTCCAGAGCTCCTTCCATTGTTTGGCTGATTTCCAGCATATTTTTCTCCAACTCTCCTCCTATTACTTGGCTGATTTCCAGCATTTTATGGGCTGATTTCCAGCATTTTCTGTTTGACTGATTTCCAGCATAGTCTCCTCCAACTCTCCTGCCATTGTTTGGCTGATTTCCAGCCTTTTATTTATTTTCCCACTTACTTCCTCTGAGTCTCTAACTCTTTATCTAGTTAGAATCCTTCATTATTTTAGTTTCCCTTACATCATAATTATCTATTTAATCTCTATATCTCATCATATTCATCAAAATTAATTCTCATTATGTTTCATAATAATCATTTCCCATATTTGTTAAATTAGATCACAATTTATCTCTATCATCTGTGTATTTCATAGTTTGATTCAGTAATATGTAAGTCAATCATAGTCAACAGTCTAACTTTGTTTGCAAAATATTGTTAAAACATATTACAACAAATAATAGGTTTTCTCAAAATTATCTGTCATTAGTGTACACTTCTCATAATAATTTTTAACCACTTAGTATATTAAGTATATATTAATTGCCATTTATTATTATTATTATTATTTTCTTTATTATTCCAAAAACCTTCCTGTTTAATCCAAAAGAAAAAAAACCCTTTTATTCCTTTAGGCTTTTAAGCATTACATTACAATTTAGTTACATTTAATTTAAATCTATTTTGTTTCTTCTTTTTCCTGTCTGTCTACATGTTCCACTTCAAAGTTCATCTATTCAAATTAAAAGTTCTATATATCACTTTAGTGCTCTTATAGATGTCTGCTCCCAGCATGATGTCTCCACTTCCTGTCTTTGTTCATACGCCACACCTTCTTTTTGTTAAGTCTGTAAGTTCCATTATAGAAAAAGTCCAAGATTTTTCTTCTTAAAATCACCCAGAACAGGATAAAAATTTCCAAAATCCATTAGTTAATTCCAAAGTAATCATAATAATCCAAAATAGAAAGCCATTTAGGATATTTCTTTTCAAAGCTGAAAGTAAAAACTCTTCAATCCACTTTCCTGCTTAGTCACTGCAGACTTCATGGCAATTTTGTATCCATCCATCTGTCAATCTTCATTGACTTCATTAACTTTCACAGGTTTAAATTCCCCCCCCCCAAAATACTTCTTCAATCCACTCCAAAGAAAACAGAAAAAAAGGTCCAATTTTTCAAATTATTGAGAATAAATTCCTCTAAGCCAAATTAATTAATGCAAAGTTTGTCTCAGGTCTCCATTTCCCCCCCCCCTTTCTTTTAAGTCCTCAAGCCCCACGGATCTGTAGCCGCTGTTTAAAGTTGGGGTCTTATTTTAAAAAAATATTCCAAATGATCCCTTTATTTGCCTGCTCGTTCTTTCTTCTTCCTCCTGCACGATCTTGTGTCCCGGTCTGCTGCGGCTTTGTGGCAGCCGCCATGGCTGCCTACCCCTGCCGCCGACTTTGAGGATTCCCTCTGGCCTCCGATGAACTTGCCTGTTCCTCTTGGCCTTCCGAGGCGCTCCTCTTCACCCCCCATCCCTACAAGATGGGGGTCGGTCCGAGAACCGGTCGGGCAGCAGTTTGTCAGTTGGGGTTTCCGCGGGCTCGTTAGAGCCCGCTAATTCCCCGACTGTGGCGCCGTGGCTCCAGACCAGAAGTCTCGTTTATTCTTCTTCTGATCCCACCCTCGTCACCAGTGTTAAATTGTGGGTGATTGAAGAGACAGAGACAGATCTTCAACTTCGAACTCTTTATTGCAACAAGCAATAACCCAGCAATTGTATGTTTGACAGCTTGCCCTTTTAGATGGTTTAGCCAATCGGAATAAACTATTTTCCCCGCCTAGACGGTGGACCTGCGTGAAGCCTATATTCTTCAGCTTCACTCTTTCATTTGAGTATCCAACAAAGAAAGTAATCTATGACTTGAAATTTATGCCTTTAGGCTTCCTCATCTAATGTTTATAGCAGAAACAGCCAGCTTAATGAGCTGATCATAATAAAAGCAGCCACTCTTAACTTGAACAATTCAATGTAGAGCTCAAAATCTGACACAGCTTTTCAACCTGCAATTTACAAGCTACTGTACCTCCTTAAAGAAGTCCTCTACCTGCTAAACTTCTATTGAGAATAACTTGCAGCAGGAGAATCATCCGAAATTCTGTAATTTAGAAATTACATGCTGCTGGCAATAGTTTTAGGTACTACGGGATTCGCCTATGCTAATAGCTAGCAAAATACATTTTGTAATGGCAACATTAATTAGAAACTTAAACCTGGAGCTAAAAAGGAAGAATTAATTTCACTGTTTATATTTAATGCCGCCCTCTTTTGGAGATCTTCTGAACCGCGATACCGTTCTGAAGCTGAAAACTGCTTGAGCTAGTATTTGCCAGCGATTTTCCCGTTACTAGCAGGGAACATCCTATTGCAAGATCACAAGTCGATCTATACAACAATTTTATACATACACGCACATATATATTAACAATTTACTCTAGATCATTTCAAGATATACCTTAGGTAGAAAGGTAGAAACACACACACACACAAAATACATAAATGCATGCGAATTTGATTGTATCGAGTCCTGGACAAGACTGTTCCAATTTTACTGAGCTCTTTGCAATTTACATTTCAGTAAATGATCAATGGTGGGATTGCGATTCGAAATTTACAGCACGAAATCCCCAAATGACTTAATTCTTCTTCCCCACTGAGATTCGCGCCTATCTAGATAATTTTTAGCAGCTTCTTGGAAATGCAAATCGTGCCTCCGACCAGCAGGAGGGAGGAAGAGGAAGTGAGACCAGCGACAGCAGTAGCGGCTGCAGCGACGACGGCTGGGAGCTTTATAAGTGCTCGAGAGGCTGAGGATGGGATAGAAAGAGAAAGGGAGGATCAGAAACATCAAAACAAGCGGCAAAAGGCGAACTTCAGTGGTGGTGGAGGTAGGAGGTACAGCTGGTGGTCTCGCCTTCTGCCCCAGGTAAGCCAACTTCATTGTTTAGCTCTGCACTTTGTGGAACTGATTCTTCTTTAGAAAAAGGTATTTTAATTTCTGATTAGTGGGAGGAGGAAGGAACGTGACTTGCCAGAGGCGGGTGTTTGTATGGGGATGGGGATTGTTGAGGGAAGGGGAAGGGAAAGAGCTACAGCATTTTGTTATTGCTTATCAAGAACGTAAAGTCCCTCTGAGTTCACTGTAGACTAATGAATATGAGGGGCGCTTGCAAGCCTCAAGGCAGTATGATGCTGTGCGGGTATTGTAACAAGAATGACGCCACCTGCGCTGGCAGGACTCTAGCTCGTATTGAAAATGCGTGGAAAATGCGATGCGTTTCGACAACAGATGGACCCCCGCCCTTAATTGCAGCACTGAGAGGGAGGCAGGGAAGGGGTTCAGGGAGCGATAGCTCTTGCGAATGAAAACGTCAAAGGGGTGCTACGCCGATGGTGTCCCGCCGTTGCAAGGCAATACGTGGGGAGGTTGCTATCGTAGAGTTATCTCCAATACTGCCTTCTCCCCATTGTTGGTTGTAAGGAACCTGAAGAGGTCGCAAGGAAAAGGTTGGTTCTTGAATTCTGCCACGATTGCCTTCTGAGATAGGTCGGAAATGCTAGCAACGGCAAAAATAAAAACAAAAGAAAATGGGGAGGGGAGGTTCTTTTAAACATGGCAAGAGTTCGTAGCGGCTGCGGGGAAAAGCCCCGAGGCTCAGGACATTGCTGTTAATTGCATTGGTGAAAGAAGAAACGCGAATTCCCGCGGTCCTTGGGATGGCTGGTACTTGCCCAAAATTGGCCCCTTCGAGAGTCATCTTGGCGAGGTGGGGGGGGTGTGTGTGCTCATTTCCCAACTTCCCGCCTTTCGGGTGCTGCCCCAAGTAGCGGCCTCTGCCTGTTGTAAGCCACTCTACATTGGTTTCAAGAAGAAAGAAAGAAAGTGCTTCCTTTCTCAGCCAATCTTCCATTGTTTCTTTTTTTTTTTAACAAGAGCCTCTGTTTCTGTGCTTGACTCATAATTCCGCACGTGTGAAACGCCTGATCTCTGTTCTCTCCCCCCAAGCAAGCTGCCTTTTATTACCAACATTTCTAGAATACTAGTGGCAGGTGAAAAGGTAAAAGAGTTGTAATGATTGGATTAAAAAGATTCACTTTGACATTTTATAAGAGGTAAACAAAAAGAGGTGTATCCAAAATATTTGGTGTGTGTGTGTGGAGTTGAATATCTAAGCTTCATTTTTCATATAGTAGCATAAATATAATAAACTAAATAATTGACTAATTTGTTACCTGAACTTGGCTATCTACCAATGTGAGGCCAATCAACTATACAGATTCTCAGTCATCCAGGTCATAGTTGTCCCAAAGGTGCTTTTTCAAGAGGCAACTAGACTTTCTGGTTTTTCTTTGAAGATGTTTTACTTCTCATCCAAGAAACGTCTTCAACTCTGACTGGATGGTGGGGAATGGAAGGATTTATACTCCTTGCAGACAGCTGGTCATTTGCATCCTTTTAGAGAGTCCTTGAGGAGATTGGAGGTTTATCTGTGTCCTCTTGGTCACCTGAGAAGTGCAAATGGGTGTGGAGCCTTCTTGGAACTGTTGAAAGGACTGTGTTGTGGACTGGAGATAGATGATGTCCTATCCTCCCCCCTCTGTTGAGAGAGGGCTGCTCAATTTTTGACATAAATGGCCTGTTTGACCCCTCTTTCAAAGCAGCAGTCCTCTTTATCCAAAATGTGGACTTTGCTCCAAGGCCAATCCTGAATATAAATTATACTTAAAAGTCAACAGCCTGGAAGCAAAGCTCATTCAACTGGTTGGCTCAGGTTTTATCTTGTAAGTGCCATGTATTATGACTGAGACCTCTGACATGATAATTCTGTAGTTGTTTTGTAATCTTTTTTCAAGTGTTCCTTATTTTTTACTGACCAATCTTGGATTTGCCTTCTAAACAATTCTATGAAGGACTTGTTTTTGGCTTCTTCAAATCCTCTTTCCCATAAAACTTTTATGTTTTCCTTGTATCAGATTAATTTTAAAGTCAACAGGGTAGGGAGCTTCATAAATTACAGTGTACTCTGAGAATAATGTATTTTGTGCAAGTTTGTATTTTTGAATTTAGTAATGTAACATCTGTAAGCCCGGAAGATGTCCTGGAATATTATTCTGTATGTTAATTTTATTGCATACAGCTAAGCAATATATAGAATTAAAAATGAAACAGAGGTTAGAAATGGACAGCAATAGACTACAATACAGAACTTTATAAGGAATCTGATTCTCTTCCCCTATCATTCTATTTCTTTGTTGAATTTATTGTACCATTCTTATAATAATTCCAACTAAATAACTAAACTCATTCCATTGGGGAGATTTAAGTGGTAAGGCTTTACAGTGTCTTGCCAATCTTTCTTATACATTTATTATAATATTATTTGAGCTTTCCTATTTATTTCAGGTCCTATTTTTGCACGTTGTATTGAACAGTGCTTTAAGCATGTAGGGCTTGGGTCAAAACAAAATTATATGGGACAGTATGATTATTTTAACTTACAGAACAAAACAATATAATTAGCATATCAAAGTATTAATTTGTATATTATTTAGTACTGAATGGCATGAGACAACAGCTGCTTAGATATGCTCTGTAAACAAGTAAAACCTCATACCAATATTGTACAAGAATATACATATCAAGTAATTTTGGGGTATGTTGTATATTATTATCCTTAGCAAGGATAATAAGTATTATTTATCTTCTGTATTTAAGATTTCTTCCTTTGTTCTATATGAATGGTATATATATGGTATATGGTATATGTATGGTATATATCTCCCAAAATGGTGTGGGAGGCACTTTTGACAGTATGTGTAAAATAGTCATATTACTTTCCAGTTTGGCTACAGTCTGTAGCTTCTTTACTCCATGGAGGTTCTGTTGCAGCTTTGAAACATGTGGGTTCTGCTTGTAATTTCTGTAAATGTATACTTCTAGTCACAATGCATATTTTATAATAATCTCCATTTTACATTTTTGGTTTGCTGTTTATTCTCTTATTGGCTTGTAGCTGAAACAATGGTGTATATAATGGCACTTCCTGATAGTGTCCTTCTATAGCAAACTACCAAGCAAATGTTTGCTTGTGTGATGCTGCTCCACCCTTCCTTCCTCTCTTTGTTTACTGAAATCTTTTGGATTGTGAAATGTGAATTCATGCAGGATTTTTTGCCATGAAGTTTAAATTATTGAAAATAGTTTAGGATGTGATCTCATTTCCATATTGACAAACAAGGATTATGCATTTCCCCCTCTTTCAGTTCTTATTTTTAAAACATAAAATCTGTTAGATCTATGTTGTACTGCTTGAAAATAGAATGTCCTTTGTGTTCTGAGAGTCTTTCATGTTACTGAATAAGAAAAACTGTTAACAGTAATGGGACATTGGAAATTCTGTTCCTTTGCAGCCTTGAATAATTAGGATCACTCCAGTGAGCCCTTCTAAATTTCTTCTTACTAATAGGGTATACATGTTGGTCTTCCTTTGATTAGACTTTAGAGTAGGCTGTCAATCTCTATTTACAACTGTTCTACATTTTGAACAAAATATCTAATCAAGGTTGTTTTTTATTTAGATGGCTTATACAATTCAAAGAAGCCTTACTGAGATAATAACAGTTGAACAAATATGATGAATGTTTTGTGTTCCCATACGTACTTGCAGATTATGTCTTTATATATTGATGAGGTCATTGAACATGTTAAAATTTATTCTCTGACTTAGATGTGTCTATTCCAAGCTCAGCATGCTACATATTGTTAATATAAGTTTCTTTTTGCCGGTGCTATGGATCTGAACCTACGAAATTTCCCAAACTAGGTTAGTCCAACTAGCCAAGTAATCTTATTTACCTTAATCATTTTCAGAATCAGAACTATTTTTTTGCCATAACATTTGGTTTGTATAAAAGAAATATTATTATTTATGTTTGCTTTAGATTAACCTGTTTAGATCAACCTGTCCAACACATGTTAAACAACAGGTTCAAATGTTTCATAGACCTGAAACATATATTGATTTTAATATATTCAAGATTTGAAGTTAATGTTCTTCTCTTGTTTAATTTCAGATCCTGAACTATCTTTTTTTTTTGTATTCTAGTGTCTCTAGATGTGCTGGACAAACATTCACATTTCCTAGCTTGCGTATCGTGTTCTATACATAGTTTATGAAAAGTTTTTCTTTTATAACAAATGCAAAAGGAAACCCCCCCTGCATAATGCAAATCCAGCCATTTATGACTTAAGTAATACACTTTGTGTGTAACAAAACTTATTTAATTTGTGAATCTTTTTTTTTATTTATCTGACTTTCTAAATTCAACAATTTTATCTTTTTAGTTTCACTAATTTTGTATCCATGAAATTGCATTAAAATGATAAATATTTTTAACTAGTTTAGGAAAGGCTATGAAGAGAAAGAGAAAATATAAAAAGAGAAAGAGCTGCTTCAGAGTTTGTGTAAGGTTCCATTACAACTTGTTGGCATTGCCTGAAAGCAGTTGCAACTTTTTCCAGAATGATGTACTTACTCTTCCCTTTCGGCTTAAGGATTTGTGCTCTGGAACACCTTTTTCTCTTTATATGTAACATTCAGCTCTGTTCTAGTGAGTGCTTCTGTTTTTCCCTAATCTCAATTTGCTTTAGCTTTAATACCTTTTGATGGCTGTTTCTTGTAAATTATTTTCTTGCCTTTTGTATTTTATCACGAAAACTATTTGATAATATGGTTTAGAAATACAAGACCCATGTATTAATGTCAGTGGTATCTATCTGTAAGAAAACACTACAGGTAATCCCCGAGTGTTCCCTTAGCGAACATTCGAAATTATGCGTTAAGCGCCACCCCAACATTTATGAACAAGTCCCAAAACTACGAATCATGCAGTACCATGGCAGTTGTTCACCATTATGAACAACTGCAGAGGCTCTGCAACATTCGTCCTGCACATTGCCGGCTGAAATGGAGCTTCTGAGGGGTGGATTCACCCCTCAGAAGCTCTAATCGGGCATTCAGAAGCCTTGCCCAGCATGTTGTTGGCCGGAATGGGGCTTCTGGGACGGAACTGCAACATGCCAGGCAAGGCCTCTGGATGCCTGAACATTTCACCTGGCAATGTGCAGGCCAGAGATGCTTTGCGAGTTGACACTGGCAACGTGCCAGGCGAGGCCTCTGGATGCCTGAATGGAGCTTCTGAGGGGCAGATCCACCCCTCAGAAGTTCCATTTTGGCCAGTAATGTTCCAGGTGAAGCCTGGGGAGGCCGGAACAGAACATTGGAGGGGCACACATGGCTGAGAGGCTGGAGAGGAGACTGCTTGCTAGATTTTCACAAGGTAAGTGACCCACCACTGCAGGTTGGGTCGGGGAAAAGCAACTATAGAGAGCATGAGGTATTTCAGTGGGTCGGGCAGGCCTTGGGTGGTCTTAGGTAGCCTGTTCCATCACTAGGCCCCCCCATGGCCTTCCCCACCCTGAAATACCTCATGTGCACTTACTGAGTCTCACATTCGATTAGCGAATGCATGGGTGAAAGGAGGGAGTGATCCTATTCAAGGTACGAGAGTCACTCCGACGAATCCTTGGATTATGAATGGAGTTGGCAGGCTCCATTACATTCGTAACTCAAGAACTACTTGTATGCTGAAACAGTGGAGGAATTAGGGTAAGATTGTCTGCAATTGGTGTATGTGCTAAAGCAGTTGTGGCATCTCTGTTGATAGGATGCAGTTTACCGTGTAGATAAATGCAAACATTTAGGTCCTCCTAGTCAATTTATATGTCTCAATAACTATAAATGAACAAATAGCGATGTAACTTCCACGTGGCACAAGAGGCAGCTCATGGTTAGTATCCTAATTTCAAGTTTGGTACAGTTTTGAAATATTTAATTATCAGTAGGTCACATACAACATTATTATCTTTTAAGAATCAATATACACCTGTAATTAAAATAACCTTAAATTGATTTGAAGGAAAAGTCTGTATCTTTAGGTTAAAAATCAATGACTTTCCTATTTCAGTGATGAAAGACACATGGTTTGAGCTGATTTGTTCAGCTTTGTATGCAAATATGGGCAGGAGGGAAAGATGTCTAGAGAGATGAGTTCCTTCTCATATAAAGTCCAACAATAATAAAAACGAAATTTGCTGCTTTGTTTTCTTAAATAGGTTGGATGGCATAGTCTAAAAATTGGAAACAGGAAGGGCATTAATTGAAAGAATAAAAAGATAGCTTCGATTTTGTAACTACTAGCTCAGTACTTTAGGATTATGTTGAAGTAGAGTATTTTTTTCTGATAAAGAGATTCTAATTTAAATTGATTTTTCAATGGATGATAAAGTATTACCATTTCTTTCAGTTTTACTTCAGTGGAATACCTAGCCATTTCAAGTTTTGTTCTGTCAGAACATGAATAACTCAACACATTTTACCAAAAGCTTCAAGTTGGACTGTTTTATTGAGGTTGAAACAAACAAATTTTTGTTTTAATTTATGCAGTTGAATATATGGTACCATTATTTATTTATGAAAGGTTTTTAAAAACAGGTGGGAGTTAATTGCATTTTAAAGAAGTGTACTTCTTACAAGTTGTTAAGGATTATAGCTACTTGTCTCTTTTCTTAACTCCAGATTACAGAAATAATTCAAATAAATGAAGTTGTTTTCTAATTTAGATCTCCATCTAAATTATCTTTTATTTGAGATCAGATACTGAAGTGTCTTCTAAATTTTATTTAATTTACAAACTCCTATTAAAAGTATTTTTCAGCTTCTGAGAGATCAAAATGCTACAAAAACTGAACTATAAAAAAATGGTAGAATAATTAGATTAGCATGATTTCTCACAAAATGGGGTCCAAAATGCAAAGAAGAATATTATTTCTGTGATTTATGCACTAAACATTGTGCACTCTATTATGCTTTAGCAGTAAAACTAATACTATAAGAAGCCATAGTTTACCTCAAAAGTTAATTTTACTGCTAGAGTGGAGGTTAGATATTTTATTTAATACTAATAAATGTTTATTTGTTGACTCTAATAAATTATACTTCATTCTAGTTACTCCCCCTGGAATCCAAATACAGTACAATTTGCAGAGAAAATGCTAAGTTAGGAAGTTTAGTTTGTATTATGAACCCGCATAGCTTATGGTTGCCTAATGCTTCCTGTTGCTGGCTTCATTTTTAGTATACCTTAGAATTATTGCATACTGTAGTCATTTGAACTAATGGGTAAAATAAAAGAAGGAAGAAACATTGGGGATGAAAATCTGGTGTGCTATAGCAAGATAAAGAGGAAGGATATGAAAAAGAATGTTATAGGAAGATTTGCATGAACTGATGGTAGAAGAAACTAATACATTATCAAGAGCAGTGTATAAACATATTTGAGGATGTTTTAGATACTGGTGAAAAAGAGGGCCTAGATTTCAAGACACAGGAAGAGTCATTTTTGGCATGTGAATAGGAATAGTTGACAAAATGAAAGTCAGTTACCTCCACAGTTGTATCTAACAATGAGATTGAAATATTTATTTTATTAAATTATTTACAGTATTATCAACAAATCATGATGAGATTTTTCTTTACAGCCTTTTTTTGAATATAAACATGGATTTGTTAATACCAGTAGCAGTCATTAGCAAGCATATATAGTATCTTCCTTACAGTTAAAAGAGATTAAGGCTTCATTACTTTATCAAATATGATTGTTTTACATGTACCGAAGTTGTACATTTTGATTTTTTTTTTTTTTGTAATCACAGGTAAAGAATGAGAATTGTGTTCATTCTTGGTTGCTTGGATTTTTGATTTTATATTCTGCTAAGAAGAGGCAAATCAGATTGTATCAGTGCTCTTGAATTTTGGAAACATTTGGGAGTGTTTATACTGTTTTAGATAACTATCTAATTTTACTTACAATGTACTGCATTATAAGAATATAAGGGGGATGCTGAATTGAAAACATTTTAACTTTAACCTTTTTTTTGAAAGTGATGTTTTTATTTATGAATACATATAGACCTTTGTTATCATGTTAAAATAATAGATTTTGTTTGTAAACCTTAGTAATAATTGTGCAATTTGAGTTGCTATCTTCCCATCCAGGCATTGTAATTAAGATGTTTATTTGCAAAATTAAATATTATCTGGTGCATGAAGAATTAGAACTTTAGAAAATCTTTGTTTTTAGAACTAATGAAAATAGGAAGGGAAAGAAATATATTTATAAAGCCTCTTTGAAATAATAGCAAGCATACCTTAACAAAAATATTTATATCTCACTGCTGTTCAAAATAGTTATATATTTAATTATAAAACAATCAGAGTACATATTATAAGAGCGAACTTACTGAGAATTGTCAGTTTCCCCAAATCATTCTGATTTTTTAAAAATTATAAAAAAATAAGTCTTGGGAATACAAGATTAATGAAAAAAATGTTTGTAAAACTAAAAGGAATTTCTCAGAGGACAATGGAAAAACTGGGTTATAATACTTAGCTGTCAAAAATCAAGGATACAGTTATCTAATTACACAAAAGGTTGTAACCTATGAAAAGTGCTGACCTGCATTTTCATATAGTTTTTGAAAAATGCCTGTTTAAGATTGTCTCTGAATAAGAAAATTTGGAGCAATTTTATTAGTGGACAGTGTTAGATCAGGCGCAGGGAAAGAAGATGCGACCAGCGTTGGTCCATTCAACATTTTATTAGTACAGAACAAGACTAGCGGCTGCGCTGCCGGAGCTCTTCTTTTATGCGCTCCAGCAAGTCGCACCGCCCATAGACAGCATTTCAAATTTCCTGCCAGTGGAAATTTGCCAATCCCTGACGGATGTCCTTATAAGGACATAACACCCCTCCCCTCCTAGTTTGTAGTATGTCCATCATCATCAATGAATGTCACGTAATCGCGCAGATATGCAGGACGTCTGGTGGTCCTGGTTGACCTGTGCAGTCCCAGTTGAGCTTCACCACCTCCCAGGATAGGCGGAGCTCCTGTGTCTTCCGGCTCCAGCCCTGGAGCTGGGCGGGGTTCGGCCATCGAGTGTGTGGGCCCTGTCCCAGCACCTCTGGCTGAGTCTCAGACTTCTACTTGCTGGTGACGCCGGTCTTCTCCCTGTCCTGGATGTTGGGTGTCTCGCGGCCAGCCATCGCTGCTGCTCGGTGGGGAACGGCTGAAACCCGGTAAGTCCCTGGTTTTTCCTCTTGACTTGGTGGCTTGTGAGGAGGTGGGCTCTGGTTGGTTTCCCCGGTCCCAGTTGCCGCTGTTGTTGCTGTTTGTGTCGTGATTGCTTCTCTGATGGTTGCGGTTGTTGACACTTGTTGTGTTTCGGGTTGTTGTTGCTGGCCGACCCCGCCGGGGTGGTGCAGGCCTCCCTTGCCGGGGTGGTGGAGGCCTCCCTCGCTGGGGTGGTGGTGATTGCCCTTGCTGGAGTGTTGCGGGTCTGCCTCATCGGGGTGGTGGAGGTCTCCCTTGCCGGGATGGCGCAGGTTGACCTTGCTGGAATGTTGTGAGTCTTGTCTGGGTGTCCCCGGTCTACTGCTGTGCGAGGGTGGAGATCTCCCTCACCGGGGTGCCACGAGCCAGCCTCGCTGGGAGGCTGCAGTCTCCCGCCCGCGGATGTCCCCGATCTACTTCTCTATAGTGTTGGGAATCTTCCTCTCCAGGGGGATCACTGGCCAGCCTCATGGTTGTGCTGCAGTTCACCCTCCTCCGGATGTCACCGGTCTACCCCCTGGGATGCCGACGATCCACTTCACCGGGGTGGCGCAGGCCTACCTCGTTGGGGTGTTGCAGGCCTACCTTGACCGGGTGTTGCAGGCATACCTCGTTGGGGTGTTGCAGGCATACCTCGTCGAGGTGTTGCAGGCCTACCTCGTCGGGTTGGTCTCGTCCTACTTCCCTCCACCTTTTCCAGAGCTGGTCGATGTGATGTCTACAGACCTGTCCGTCTTCCAGCTCCACTCTGTAGGACTTCGGGCCGGTTATACTCTCTATCTTCCCCTTCAGCCATTTCGGAGACCCGTGGAAATTCAATGCAAATACGGGTCTCCTATGGTGAAGGCGCGAAGTGGGCGGCTGGCGTTTGGTGGCACTTCTGGATTGTACTGGGGGTGCAGTCGATCCAGGGGTGACCTCAGTCTTCTGCCCATCAACAGCTCCGCTGGGCTCTTGTGAGTGGTGGCGTGTGGCGTGATGTGTTGGGTGAGGAGGAACTGGTCTATTCTCTCTTGCCAGTCGCCCGTGCCCATCTTGGTGAGCGCTTCCTTGGTGAGTCTCACCATTCTTTCCGGCTACCCGTTACCAGCCGGTCTGTAGGGTGCCGTCAAGGCATGACGGATGCCCAGGCCTGCCAGGAACGTTTCCATGGGCTTGGACGTTAGCTGGGGCCCATTGTCGGAAACTAACACATCCGGTAGCCCGTGGGTTGCGAAAAGCCTCCAGAGCGCCCTGGTTGTTGTTTCCATTGTGGTGGATGCCATGAGAACTACCTCCAGCCACTTTGAGAACGCGTCCATAACTATCAGGAGGTATTTCCCTTGCATCGGACCCGCAAAGTCAATATGGATTCTTGACCAGGGGTTGCTGAGCGTCTCCCACTCCGACGGCTGGGCATGGGGCGGCGCGGGTCGTACCTCCTGGCACGGGTCGCATCTGGAGACCCATTCTGCAATGTCTTTATCCAGGGTTGGCCACCAGACGTAACTTCATGCCAGCCCCTTCATCCTCACTATGCCCGGGTGCCCGCTGTGGAGGGTTTCCAGTGTCTTCCATTGCAAGGCGCTGGGTATCACCACTCTGTCACCCCAGAGGAGGCAGCCCTTCATGGTGGATAGCTCTTGCTGCTTCCTGGTGAATGGGCTGAAGACTTCTGCCATCTTCCCCGTGGGCCAGCCCCGCAGAACCCATGATTTCACTTGTTTGAGCGTTTTGTCCTTCTGGGTATGAGCTGCCACGTCCGTGGAGGTTATTGGGCAGGCTTGGTCGTGGTCTATATGGAAGAGCCCAAGTGTGGGGGCTGGGTCTTCCACTGGCTCTTTGGAGGGGCATCTGCTTAGGGCATCTGCATTTCCTATCATTTTGCCGGGTCTATAGATCAGTCTGTAGGAATACCCAGCTAGGAAAATTGCCCATCGCGTCATTCTGGGGGACATGTAAGCTGGAGTCGGTTTATCGCCCGCGAGTAGTCCCAGCAGCGGCTTGTGATCCGTGATGATGATAAAGTTTCTGCTGTAGAGGTACTCATGGAAGCGCTTGATGCCCATGACGATGGCCAACGCTTCCTTGTCCAGCTGGCTGTAATTTCGTTCTGCGCTGGACATCGTCTTTGAAAAATAGGCTTCTATCCTATAAAAAGAGGTGCTTCTGTGCCATTTGGGAGTTTGTGGCTGACCACCGCTCCGACTCTGTAAGGTGATGCATCGCAGGTCAACATCAGGGGAAGCGTCTCGTGGTATTGCATGAGCACGCTGTCCGAAGAGAGCAGTCCTTTGATGGCTCTGAATGCTGCTTCCTCTTCTTCCTCCCATTTCCAGGGAGCCACTTTCCCCAGCAGGCAATGGAGTGGCTCAGCAGTTGTGGCTTTCTGTTTTAGGAAAACACTATACAAATTGAGTAATCCTAAGAAAGCCTGAAGCTCTGCTTTGTTTTTGGGGCTGGGAGCTTCATGAATGGCCTTAACCTTGCTTTTGGTGGGGTGGATGCCCGTGATATCAATGAGATAGCCCAGGAACTCGACTGCCTGGACTCCAATGATGCATTTATCTCTCCTGACTCTTAAACCCTTCGCCTTAAACCGCTGCAGGACAAGCCTGAGCCGCTCAATTAGTTGGGTTTTAGAATCCCCGGAGATCAAGACATCGTCATAGTATGGCACCACCCCTGGAATGCCATGGAGAAGGCATTCCATCATAGATTGGAATATGCCTGGGGCTGCCCTGACTCCGAATTGGAGGCGGTTACATTTAAATGCGCCCCTATGCGTGACAATTGTTTGAGCCTCTGCCGTTTTTTCATCCACTGGCAGTTGCTGGTAAGCCTGGGCCAGGTCTAGTTTACCGAATATTGACCCACTCCCAAGTGAATGCAACAGATGTTGCACCACTGGAACTGGGTATGCGCTCTGCTGCAGGGCCTTATTTATCGTGCACTTGTAGTCAGCGCAGATGCACACAGATCCATCATGCTTCATTGGGGTCACAATGGGGGTCTCCCATGTCGCATGATCGATCGGTTCCAATACGCCCTGGGCAATTAATTTGTCCAGCTAGGCATCTACTTTGGACCGCAAGGCGAATGGAACCCGGCGAGGTTTGAGTCTAATTGGAGTAATTGTTTTGTCTAGATTGAAGGAAATAGGCTTTCCCAAGAATTCCCCTAGCTTACCATTGAAGACTTCCTGGAATTCTTCAATGATCTTGTCGAGTTCATCTTGTCTAATTTGGTGGATTCCTCCAATTGAGAGCCCTAAGGGTTTGAACCACTCCACTCCCAGAAGGTTCGAGCGGCTGTGCTCGACAACGGTGATGGGGAGGTCACCATGGAAGTTGTGGTAGGTGACCTGGAGTGAGGTTCTTTCCAGGACTCCGATGGGATTCCCTCCGAAATCGACTAACCTCGACTGCAGGGGCTTCAGATCCTTCTTGCTGCAATTTGGCTTGAGACGCCTCAGCTGGTGCCAGTCTATTATGGAGTAGATCGAGCCCGAGTCTACCTCCATGGAGCATGGTGTCCCTTCCACGTGCACCGTCACATGGAACTTGGTGGCGCTGTTGTCGTTGGCGTGGGCAATGGTGGTCTGGTAAACTGCCCCACTCCTGGGAAACTCATCTTCCCCGCGTCTGAGTTGGAAAAAGGAGAGTCAAGATGACCTCTGGTTATCTTTCTGATTTTCGCGGTTCCGGTGCTTGGGTGACTTTGGGGCTGGATCTGCAGCTCTGCAGGCTTCCGCGATGTGACCCCTCTTCAGACAACGTCTGCAGGTCGCATCTCTCCACCGGCAATTAGTCCTCGCGTGGTCTCCTCTGCAGCTGCCGCAGCGCTCATCCCGGTCGCCATTTTGAGCGGTTTCCCGCCTTGGGGTTCTGGAGACCTTGTGGACGGCCATTTCCTCCTCGGACTCAGATCCAGCGGTGGAGTCGTCGGTGGAGCTTTGGGGAGCCTTTTGGATTTTATGGACCGCTTTGAATTTCATCATTGCGGCCGCCGCTTTCTCTGAAGTTTCCGTAGCCGTGGCTTCTTCGACAACGTTCTTGAGTGTAATTTTCTTCCTACTCAAGAACTTCTTCTGGAGTGCCATGTCCCTCATTCCAAACACGATGCGGTCTCTGAGGGCATTCTCCACGTTGTTGAATTCGCAGTTGGCTGCGATTAGGCTCAGGGCTGCCACAAAATCCTTGATGGACTCTCCTTCCAACTGGTTCCTCTGCTGGAAGGTGAAGCGGTTTGCGATTGGGGTTCCAGTCGGGGCATAGTGCTCTTGTAGCACTTCTTGGAGGTCAGTCCACGACATTTCCTCTATGTCTCTTGGGGCCACGAGGTCGATGGCCATTTCCAGGACTTCAGAGCCGCAGTGGGCCAGGAAAAGGGCTTGTTTTCCGTCATCTGTGAGATCTTGAAAGTTGTTACCCCTTAGGAACTGGCGAAACCGGATCATATACGATCTCCATTTCTCCTTTCCGGGGTTGAAGGCAGCAAGTGAGACCAGTGGGGCTTGCGGCGTTGCCATGCTTTTCGGTGGCTTCTGTTTAGTGACTTCAGCTCAGATGGTCACTTGACGATGTGCCACGAGGTTCGTCGCTGTGGTTCTTTGTGTCCTTCGTCGCCAGTGTTAGATCAGGCGCAGGGAAAGAAGACGCGACCAGCGTTGGTCCATTCAGCACTTTATTAGTACAGAACAAGACTAGCAGCTGCGCTGCCGGAGCTCTCCTTTATTGCACTCCAGCAAGTTGCGCCGCCCAGAGACAGCATTTCAAATTTCCCGCCGGTGGATTAGGCAATCCCCGGCAGATGTCCTTATAAGGACATAACAGACAGAATACTGCGGACTTGGATTGGTGAGATTTATATTTGTATATTTTACTTGGGTTTGAAGTTCACTGCAGGATCTTAAAACACTCTTATTTCTCAGCTAAGTATACTGTTTGTAAATTGTTGTGATGGGAATTGGGAAAAATCATATCTTGCTTTGAGAATTTTTATAGGAAACACAAATACAGTATGAACACAATACATACCGTATTTTTCAGAGTATAAGATCCACTCCACCCCTCCAAGAGGGTGGAAATGTTGGTGTGTCTTATACACTGAATACAGCCTTTTTGGCCTCCCGAAACCCTGCCCCGCACATCCCATTTTCACCAAAAACAGGGTGTGCAAAGGGTTTGCATATCCTGAGGGCTGGGGAGGGCAAAAACGTGATGCATGGGGGGTTGGGGAGGCCAAATACGGGCCCGTTTTTCTGAAAAACGGGCCCATTTTTGGCCTCCCCAACTCCCAGGAGGCCTCCCAAACCCTCTGCAGCCTCATTTTTGCAAAAAACGCCCCCGCTTTTGGCCTCCCAAATCCTGCATGTGTTGCATTTTTGCCCTCCCCATCCCTCAGAAGCACTTTGCAGACCTCCCAAACCCTCTGCAGACCCAATTTTTGCGAAAAATGGGCCCGTTTTTCACAAAAACTGGACACACAGAGGGTTTGGGGGCTTGGGAGGGCAAAAACTTTTTTTTTTCTTGTTTATCTCTTCGAAATCTTGGTGCATCTTATAGTCCAAAAAATACGGACTATAACTCACATCCTTACTTAGGCAACCTGCTCTTACTTTTTTTTTTTTTTTACTTCTACTACCTTTCTAAGAAATGGAAATGTCTTCTCTTAAACTCATTTTCCTTAAAATTACTCATTGCTTCGCATTATTGCTTACATGCATACACATAGAAGTAGCCTTTGACTTATGATTCATTGCTTAGTAACTGTTCAGTGTTGTGAGAGACACTCCCAAAAGCTACTTAAAACTCAGTTTCAAAGTTATGGCCACTGCTGTGCTCCTGTGGTTGTTCATCCTTACAGTCATCCTCAGGAATGCTTCAGTGCCCCCATCTCCACCATCTATCCCACTAGGTCCACCTTTGGCCTCTTCCCAACCTGGCCACTCGGCCACCCAAGGGAGCCTAAAGTAATGCTGCAGAAGCTATCTGTGTATGAGGACATTAAAGCTGATAAAGCTGGTTTGGTTTTCACTTAGACACCCAAGGGAGACTAAAGCTAAGTAGCTGTTGCTGTGTGAGGGGTTGTTACAGCTTGTAGGCCTTGACTCAGGCACTTGCAGGACTTGGCTTGATCTTCAACCAGCTCCATAGTCCAGCAGCATGCAACTTTTTGTTTTTTTGCAGACAGGTACCCCACCGATATGATAGCTCTTCTACAGACACCGCCTCATAGCAACCACATGTTATTCTGTAAGCAGGTACTATTATCACAAGTCTGTGGTAGGTTCTGTTTTTTTAAAAAAACACTCTGTAAATTAAACAAAAAAAGGAGCCTCCTCAAAAAACTAAGTTCCTTACAGGCTCACTATGGTAATACCTGTTACTGGCAACCTCTGTAGGAAAGCTAAGCTATGCATTACCTTGCATTGCATCGGCATGTGGGGATCCTGAGGGAAGAAAGTAGAGCACATGGTGCCTCAGGAAGTGTAAGAGGCCTTTCCAACCCCTGAAGCATCCTATTATTCTGTTTAATGAACCATGTGTTCATTTAACAGCCGGATCAGGGAGAGTGTTACGTGAGACCATTTCGCTTGTGATCATAATGGGCAGGCTCCATTAGAGTTGTAAGTTGAGGAATATTTGTCTCATTCTTTGTTTTTGTAGAATGCAAAACAAAGAACAGAAAAAAGTAAACAGCAAGCACAAGAAGTTAAAGATAAGAGATAAATGAAAAAGACATGAAAGTGAATTTAATTTATTTTAAACCATTCATGTTTCAGAGCCAGTTTGGTCTAGTGGTTAAGGCACCAGGCTAGTAAGTGGGAGACGGTGAGTTCTGTTCTCACCTTAGCCATGAAAGCCAGCTGGATGACCTTGGGCCAGTCATACTCTCTTAGTCAACACCTCTCAGGATTGTTGTTGTGCGGAAAGTAGGAGTGAAAAAGAATATTAGATACATTCACTGCCTTGAGTTGTGCATAAAAAAATAATAAAAGTGGGATATAAATAAATAAATACAGATAGCACTTGAATTTATGACCACAACTGAGCAAAAATTTCTGTTGCTAAGCGAGTCATTGTTAAGTGAGTTTTAACCCACCTTATGATCTTTCTTGCCACAGTTGTTAAGTGAATCACTACAGATATTAAGTTAGTAACACAGATTCTTAAGTGAATCTGTCTTCCCCATAGGCTTTGCTTGCATGATCCCAAGACACTGCAACTGTCATAAATATAAATCAGTTGCTAAGCATCCAAATTTTAATTATGTGACCATGTGAATACTACAAAGGTCGTAAGTGTAAAAAATGATTGTAAATCACTTTTTTCCAGTTCCCTTATAACTTTGAATGGTCACTAAAAGAATGGTTGTAAGTCTAGTACCACCTATAATCTTTGCAGACTGTAGTTTGTCTTGGTCTTTGTCTTTTATTAGATTTATATACCGTCCTACTCCTGAAGGACTCAGGGCGGTGAACAGGCACAAAATAAAATACATAAATACAAAAGTTAAAAGATATAATTAAAACCAGATTAAATAATTTAGCCCAAGACAATTAAAAATCCCAAAATTTAAACATTAAAATTTTGATGTAAAAGAATTTTAAAACGGGAGAAAATTAGGCCAGGCCGGTTTGCTGGAATAGGAGAATCTTAAGAGCACGACGGAAAGTGCGTAGATCCGGGATCCTCTGTATCTCTGGGGGGAAGCTCGTTCCAGATAGTGGGTGCCCCCACAGAGAAGGCCCTCCCCCTGGGAGCCGCCAGTCGACATTGTTTAGCTGATGGCACCCAGAGGAGCCCCTCTCTATGAGAGCGTACCGGCCGGTGGGAGACTGCTTGTGGTAGTAGGTGGTCCCGTAAATAACCAGGTCCTAAGCCATGGAGCGCTCTAAAGGTGGTAACCAGAACCTTGAAGCACACCCGGAAGACCACCGAGAGCCAGTGCAGCTCGTGCAGGAGAGGTGTCACACGGGAGCGCCATGTTGCTCCCATAACCACCCGCGCGGCCGCACTCTGCGCCAGTTGGAGCCTCCGGATGCTCCTCAAGGGGAGCCCCATGTAGAGAGCGTTGCAGTAGTCCAGGCGGGAAGTGACGAGGGCATGAGTGACTGTGTGTAAGGAGTCCCGATCCAGAAAGGGACACAACTGGCGAATCAGGTGAACCTGATGAAAAATCCTCCTGGTCACGGCTGTCAAGTGCTCTTCTAAAGACAGCCGTGAATCCAGGAGGACACCCAAGTTGCGAGCCCTCTCCGTGGGGGCCAGCGATTGACCCCCAATAGTCAGCGATGGCATCAACTGACTATCGGGAAACCACAGCCACTCGGTCTTGGATGGGTTGAGCCTGAGCCTGTTCCTCCCCATCCAGATCCGCATGGCCTCCAGACACCGGGACATCACTTCAAGGGCATCGTTGGGGTGGTCCGGGGTGGAGATGTACAGCTGGGTGTCATCAGCGTACTGATGGTACTTCACCCCGAAACCACGGATGATCTCGCCCAACGGCTTTACATAAATGTTGAACAAAAGGGGCGAGAGGACCGACCCTTGTGGCACCCCACATATGAGGGGCCTTGGGGTCGACCTCTGCCCCCTGCCAACACAGACTGCAACCGGTCGGAGAGAAAGGAGGAGAACCACCGTAATACAGTGCCCCCCACCCCTAACTCTTCCAACCGGTGCAGCATGATACCATGGTCGATGGTATCAAAAGCCGCTGAGAGGTCTAATAGGACCAGGACAGAGGAACAAACCCTGTCCCGAGTCCTCCAGAGATAATCAACCAATGTGACCAATGCCTTTTCCATGCTGTACCCAGGCCTGAAGCCTGACTGGAACGGATCCAGATACGTCGTTTCTTAATTCTTAATATGAGATCTTACCAGTGTCCGGTCGGATTCAGAAAGACTGGCCCTCCAACTACTCTCTAGGCGTCTTTTCCGGCGCTTCATCTCCCTCAGCTCCTCAGTGAACCAAGGAGCTAGGTGAGATGGGTGCTGGGTCAGAGGCCGCAGTAGTTGCTTCTACTATATCCATATTCCATGCATGTAATTTTTTTGTTCATTTTGCTTCTTATTTCATACACTTTCTCAGTTGATGGAGAAAGTCATCAACTTCCTCCAAGCACATTTTTTCAGCGTTTCACTTATCTCAATCTATTTTTTCAGTTCCATTCTCATTCATTCTATATGAGCCTATAGAGGGCCTGGTAGCTCAGCAGACTGATAGCATTGTGATTAACACCAGCTGTCTGCAATTACTGTAAATTCAAATCTCACCAGGCTCAAGGTTGACTCAGCCTTCCATCTTTTCTAAGGTAGGTAAATTGAGGATCCAGTTTGTGGGGGCAATAAGCTGAGTTTGTATAAATATACAAAAGTATGAAGGCTATTGCTTAACGCATTGTAAGTCGCCCTGAGTCTCCGGAGAAGGGTGGCATATAAATCATTTTTTTTTTAAAAAAATGAGCCAACCACTTCAGTGTTTTTCTCCTGTACAAGTCACTCATTTTATATTTGATCTTTATTAAGAACCCATTCATCCTTGGGTATATGTCTTGGATTATCACTATCACTTCTGAAGCATTCAATTTACTTTGATGCTTTTCCTAGCATGAACTCTCTCTTCCATACAACAGAATTAACAGAAGTATATTCTTGTATATAACTATTTTTGCTTATTTTGACTTTCATTCTTTGCAGCAGAGTATATAATACCTCTTACCTTCCTACCAAAATTTGTGTATTCTGAAGTGTCTTCATCCATTGCCCCACTTTTAATAACCTACTCACGAAGAGAGAGGGAAAGAGAGGGAGGGAGGGCGACAAAGAGAGAGAGAGAAAGAGAGAGAGAGAGAAAGAGAATAAATGAATGATAAGTACTTTAATATTTAATAATTGCTGGAAATTGGTTTGGCTCCTAACATAGCATTATCTGCATATATAGTGTAAAATATCTATTCAAATTCCAAACAACACACTTCTAACATTGCCAAAGGTATTTTTAAAACATATATCCATAAATATGTTAAAGAACAAGTGAAGATTATGCATACAGTCTTTCAATATCCTCAATATCCTGTTCAATATTCAATCAGTTGTTAATTAATTCCTATGCATGCCTTATGTTGATTAATTAGCTTTCTTGTACTCAGAAACCAATAATCTACTTAATATTTTGGGGAAACATTCAATAATTCAAATTTGTTCACTTTGTCATATTCTTTCTCTCAATGAAGAAATTTATAGTAACTTTCTTTATCACATTCAGCTTCTTTCACTTCAGTTTCCCCTGTTATTGGTTTATTATACTTTTAATTCTTTCCTTTCCTGGAGGCTCCTTATTTAATCTTCATCACATAGTATCATAGAAATCTTTTTTCCATCAAAATTGCTTTGCATTATTTCTGCCTCTTTTATCTAAACTTTTCATTAACCAATTCTTTGCAATTATTGTTACTCTTTATACATTAAATGAATAATTTATACAGTGTTGCCTTCTCATCTTTATTTTTTTCAACATGTATGTATTTCTCCTGGTCTGGTGCGGAGTGGTTCAGGAATAGGAATGGGTTGATACAGTCTAATCTGCCTGGAGACTGAGTCAATAATTTTTGGCCACGCCTCCATTTCTCTTTGTCAGGTCCCAGTTTTTGACTCAGTTGTCTGACAGAGACATCTTTAGAAGTTGCTGTTCATCAATCCATTTCTGAACCATCAAACAGGTTTTTATATTTCCAAATCAGGTTTACGTGCTGGCCAGATCAGTCTAAGTTGATAACACCACTGCTACCTCTGAGGGGGGGGATTCCCTTGGGGCCCTGGCCTTGCCAGTCCCCACATTGCCTCTTAGGCAAATAAACCCCCCAGCACCCCCATTCCCGCCCAAACTCCAAGGCAGGCCTTTACCACCATTGCAGTCGCTCCCACCACTGCAGCTGCTCCTACCACCGCAGCTGCTGCTCCCTTGGGCCATGGCGAAGCCTCAGCTGTGTGGCGGCTCCTTTAATTCTGCCACCACACCATCCATTCTTGGCCTCGTTAGAGGCCCTACAACTGAGATGTGGCTTGCCTTTGTTGCTGCCGTTGCCGTCAACTCAGCGCGGCTTCCTAGAACTCGGCATCGTCCTGCCGGTCCGGAGGCTCTCAACTGAGAGGCGGTCTGCCACCTCTGCTGCTGCCGCCACTTTTACAAGCCACGCGGTACACCTGAAGTCCAGCGGCCATTTTGGAGTCATCCGGCGGCCACCATTTTGAAAGAAGCCGATCATATTAGAAGACATCGGTTGAGAGGTGGAAGGGGGGGGTGCCCTTCTTGCAGCCGCAGCTGCTCAGGCTGGCAGAAGGCTTTTGCCTCAAGGAGGTTCCCAATTGCCTCTACATCTTCCAGAGCGGCCATCTTCTTCCTCCAGGTTCCTTGGGAGCACCAATCAGCCTCTGGCTGCAACTTGGCAAGTATTGCCATTTCTGAGGCCCTTACAAAGGAGGGTGGGAGGAGCTGGCAACACCCAGGTTCGCCCTGGGTAAGCCGCCCAGTGACAGACCTTGCCTCTGTCTGGTGTGAGCTGGTCAATTTGGGGCTCCAAAGCGACCACCATCCTTTTTGCCTTCAAGTATCTCCCACCTGCTGAGCATTCATGCCAGACAACTCTCAGAGCACTGTGGAAGCTTCCATGCATAAGAAAGCCTCATGCAAATCTGAGCATCGCCGCAAGGCCTCTCAGCACTCCAGTGCTGAGTTAAAGGACATGGAGCGCAGACAGAAGGACCCGGACAAGCAATTTTCTCTCGCAGAAAAAAGGCAAGCTCAATTGGAAACCCTGTCTAGGTCTAGTGACCAGTCTGTTTCCCATCCTACTCATCAGGGATCTCGCCAATCCTCACCTCAGGAAGCTTCTGGAGGTCTTTCTCCAGGACCTATTGTTTCAACTCCTGAGGAACATGCCCCTGACAGGGACCAATCCAAAACATGCCACCCTTTGCATGTTCTTCTCAACAGGAGAAAACCAGGGCTGGCACGGCTCCAGAGTTTGAGGTTGCTCAGCTGGCTGACCTATCAGAGAACCTCCAATTACTAATTTCCAGAGCAATTTCTACAGGCATTTCTGCCGGCATTTGTAGCCACCGCTTTACATCCCTGGTTTCAGACTATCTTAGCAGACAGGCCCTCACATCACCTCAGGCCAGTCTGACAGAACTCTCTCATCGCTCACCCCCTCCCTCAGAGGGCAGTGCAGAACTAGTGTCGGGAAAAGCCTCAGAGAGATCCTGATCTCTCTGATGATGAGGAAGATATTCTTCAGGATACACCGCCCTTCACAGGGCTTTTCCCGGCTGGGCTCTTCAAGTCCTTGCTACACAAGGCGACAGTCACAGCCGGCCTACAAGAGGAGGGTACCACTGAACAGGCTCCCACCCGTCGAAAGGGACATGGGATATTCTCAGAGCCAGTGTCAAAACAATTGTTTATTCCAGCCCCCAAACTTTTTGCGGACATTGTCCAGAATCAGTGGGCTACTCCTGCCTCCCTCCCTACTCCTAATGGTTCTGACAAAATAATTTACAACATGGCACTTACCTTCAGCCAACTTCTGCAGGTCCCTCCAGTGGACACCCCTGTTGCGGCCTTCTTATCCCCTTCACCATTTATAGCAGGGGACCCCTCTGAGAACCTAAGACCAGAGGATAAAAAATTTGAATTAGCCTTCAGAAAGACTCACCAGGCAGCCGCCAGTGCATTAATGCAGCCTCTGCGGCATCCTTCTTTAATCGCTCCACCATTTTATGGCTGCAACAGCTTCAATCCCGGTTTCCTCTTTCCGAGGTCCAAATCCACCAGGACCTTAATAAGATCCTTGCCGCCACTCAGTTTCCTGCGGACGCTACTCTCAATGCCGCAAAATGCAGCTCCAGAGCCCTCGCTTCCTCCATTACCTCCAGGAGGTTCTTCTGGCTCAAATCCTGGTCAGCAGATCTCAGGGTCAAGTGGTGGCTGGCCTCAGCCCCCTACATGGGGACCAAACTATTTGGAGCAGCTCTTGATCCTCTTCTAATTGAGGACAAGGACAGATGCAAAGTCTTACCTTCTGTAACCAGAAGGGCAGACAGATGGGCCACTCCAAATTCCCGCAGGCAACCTGTTTTAATTCCCAAGATGGATAATTCCAACAGCATTCATATCAAACAGGGCAATTCCGACAGCAAGACAGGCAGCCATTTTGTTACAAGGACCACCAAAGCGCAACCCAGAGACGGTCCTTTCGTGGAGCTGGCGGCCGCCAGTTCCGCAAACAGAAATGACTTCTCCATTCCCCCCATAGGAGGTCGCTTGAGCCTCTTCGCAGACCAGGGGGAGATAACAACCATGGACTTCTGGGTCCTCAGCACCATCAAATTCAGTCTCCATCTGGAGTTCCTGTTCAGCCCTCCGAACCACTTCGTACCTGCCCTGTCTCCCGCGACTTCACCAAGTGAGCACTCATGGAGGATGCCATCCGGCACCTCCTGACCATCAGGGCCATAGAGACCGTTCCATCGGATCAAAAGAGACAGAGATACTATTCCATCCTCTTCGTGGTACCGAAACACTCCGGGGGCTGGAGACCGATCCTCGACCTAAAAAACCCTCAATGTCCACTTGGTCTACCGGAGGTTCAAGGTGTGTTCCCTCAATCTTCAAAGGAGGTTCAAGATGTGTTTCCTCAATCCTCGAAGGAATCCGCCCCGGGGACTTTTTGGCCTCAATCGATCTCTCCGAGGCCTATCTCCACATTCTGATCGCTCACGTGTATCAGAGGTATCTCAGATTCAGCTATGCCAGTCGCCATCTGCAATACTGTTTATTGCCATTCAGCCTGGCATCGGCACCCCGCTGTTTCAACAAAATCCTGGCTGCCCTGATTGCCCATTTATGATTAACACAGATGTGGCATACCTAGACAATATACTAGTTCAGGCCTCCTCCCGTCAGAGGGCTCAGGAGGATCTGCAATTGACTCTTCAAACCTTGGGAAACCATGGCTTTCTGGTCAATCTTCCAAAGAGATCCCGGGACCACCTTAACCCATCTAGGCACCATCATAAACACCAGAACGGGAGAGGTCTTCCCCAGGACAGAAAGGTAGCCATCAGAGAACAAGTGGCCCTCGTTCATCGGAACCCCAAGGTTCCCTTGGCGACATTATCATCGTTACTAGGGAAGATGGTGTCGTGCCTTCAAATCGTGCCCTGGGCTCGCCTTCACCTGTGCAACCTTCAGTGGTTCCTCCTTCTGTTCCAACGGGCCAAGGTATCCAACTCCTGGACTCCAGTTTGTCGTTCCCTTCACTGGTGGACCTCCCCCACCCTGGACAAGGGGACGATCTTCAAGGAGGCTCAGAGAATCATCATCATGTTGGACGCAAGCCTCTATGGATGGGGAGCTCACCTCGACCACCATGTGGCACAAGGTCACTGGTCCCCACAGGACTTAGTCCACAATATCAATTGGTTGGAGCTACTGGCAATTCACCTAGCCCTACGTCACTTTCACCACCTTGTACGAGATCAACACATCCTCGTTCTGACATACAACACCACAGCAAAGGCTCACGTCAACTGCCAGGGCAGCACACGGTCACGACAACTCATGGAGGAAGCCCTCCGGCTTGAGAGATGGCAGAAGCAAACATTCTCTCCCTCTTAAGGACAGGCAATACCTTAATGCTGATTAAATCTAAAAGAGGCCAAATCAGGAGGACTAACCAGAAAATGACTCCCTGATAACTAAAGAAAGGTCTTCCTCAAATTTCATTTAGAATTCAACAGGTGACAGAGAAAGAGAAAAAATGTTAAATTAGCTTATTCTGGTAATTACACAGCTAAGCAATTTAGGTCCCGGAATACAGGCAGTGGAAAAAAAAAACATCCTTCCCCAGCCTCCTTTCCCACGTGGCTGCTTCTGAACTAAATGAGTGTTGGAAGAAATGTCCATCTGGGTTCAGTTCCAAGAGGGAAGAAAGACATTGGAAACATGGAGACTGTTTGGAAAGATGGTTTAATGGTGGACAGGATCACATGGTTTGAGGTCCTGGGCAAAAAGAGCACATGGGTGAGAGAGAGAGAGATAGATTTATACCCTCTCTTGGGCCCCGCCTTGGAGCTTCCTGTTCCCGTGTAAGAAATGTATTCTGATTGGTTGTCAGACTCCCATGGGGCTACTCAGGGGTAATTTGAATCCCAGGCCTGGTTGAATCTTGCTGGGTGATGATGTAATGAAGGGGCTTTGGGCAATTCCTATTATGGCTTAATGGATAAGCTGTCCCAGCCTTTGTCTTGTAGATAGGTTGGCACCAAAATATCTGGGGGGGGGGGCAGGGAGCTGAGGCTCTAAGTTTATGTCTTTTAGAAACATTTTTGTCCTTTAGGGAAAATATAATATTCTGCCTTTTTAATATTTCCTAGAATATCTCATTTTCCTAGGAGAGGAGTGGGTGCTAACTTCCTACAATCCCCCCATTTTGCTAAAATATGTGAGTGGGATATACATTATTGACAAAAGATTAAAAGTTGATCAGATCAAGGAGACTTGGTGGGTGCTTTTAATTTTTCTGATGCAAAGGGGAAGGCATTAATAGAGGCAGCAGAGAAGGATTCCTTCAGTGCTCCCAAAAGGAGAGCTTTCAACAATGAAGGTCTAGCAGCCAGGGCAAAAGTTCTGGAAATAAATTTACAGTATCCAGTTTTCTATGCCAATTATTTTCAGATATTTGATGTCACTTTCTGTGAGCTTTCAATCAGGTTTCAAGCAAGCACAAGTCCCAAAATTCTTCACAGGCATGGTTTTCCTTTAAATAACTACAGGCTGCCCATTTCCAAGGGTTGGTTACTGAACCTGCCTTAGCTCTTTAGTGCATCCAGGATTTGTGAGTCCAAATTGAGGTTAGCTATTGTGCAATCCAGGCTATTTAGTATTTTTTAAAATCACACACAATGAGTCTTGGGACTCCTACTAATGAGACCACCAGTGCAACATATCCTGCTTTTACTGAACAGCATCATTTGTGAGTCACAGTCAGGGCTTGGGGTTTGGAGATCTCTCTTCTGCTATCTCTTCAAGTGAGGGAATTGCCTGAGGGGAATGCCCCTCCCCCATGGAATTAGCAGGGAGATATGACTTGGGCCTTAGTGCCACAGAGCAAAACAAACAAAAGCAAAAACAAAAAAACAAAACAAAACAGCAAGCTAGGAGCAGCTTTGTGTGGAGGTATGTGAAGGGGATAACTTCAGTCTAATTCTGAATGGTGTGTCTCTGTGTGCGTACTTATGTATGCAGCTGCTTCTAAAATACAGACAATACAAATATTCTGGACAAATTTCTCTCCCTCCAGACAGAAATCTAAGGTGTTCAGAACTTGCTGTATCAACCATTCCAAAATGCCATCCCTTCATGAATCCATTTAACTGATCAGTTACAATTGTGAATGAAGCAAAGAAAGAAAACCTTACAATGAATTTCCACCCTCCCTTCATAGTCTTTACAGCTGTCTTTTGGCAATTGAAAAGAGTCTTTCAGTCTTTACTTGTCCATCTCAGGGTCCTTTCTTTCATGTCTGCTGGCATTAGGCTTGGCTTGGTGGTAAGGGTGGTCAGTCAGGCTTGGGAAGATCTGCTCCACTCTGATTGCTGTGATGACTTTCTAGTGGAGGGCTGGATCCAAACCCAATTCCTGGCTCAAATGGATGGAAGTTCTCCCCTGGAGGCAGTATCTGGATCAGCGTTATATGCTTCCACAGGTTGCAGAGTCATCTGTGCAGGGCTGAAAGACATGAGAACAAGGTCCCCTACCCATTTGTGGGTGAAGAAAGGCATTGTAGGAGAATAAGAAATGGAGAGATAGAGTCGGGGTGGGTAGATAGCTTGCAGGCAGAAAAATACATCAGTACCACAATTATTAAACAGACTAGTTATAATAAATGGGGATATCACAGATGAGGGGAAAAACTGGATTCACGTGCTTCAGAAAAAGGATGGACAGATGAAACTACAGTAACTGTAAGAATGAAATTTTCCTGTAAATTAACGTAATAACCTTGGGCTGTTCTTAAAAGTACAGAGAGGGAAGAAAACTTCACCCTGTTCTGCTGGCCAGGCAAGCTCAGTGTGAAGGCATTTCCATTGCTTAATTCAAAATTATTTCTAACAATTTTTCCCCCTCCTAGGAATCAGAGACATTTAAGAGTTATATTTACCTTTAGGGAATACAAAGACTTTGACACACACACACACACACACACACACACACACACACACACACACACACACACCAAGGAGAAAAGGAAAACGGAACTCTCAGATTTAGGCACACCGGTCATTCCCACCATAAATCTCAGTTAAATTAGGTAAGGCACAAATCTTAACAAACATACTATGTGGTTGCAAGGAAGACAGAGAGGAAGAGAGATAAACAAACAAACAAACAAAAAACCCAACATTCCAATATATATTTCCCATTTCTTTTAAGTACCTTTATTTAGCCAAATTGGTTTTCCAGCTTTGTCTCTTCCTTGAGCAAAGCCCACTTTGTTACACAATTTGCTCACAACTTTTTCCTAAATCTCCTGGGGGGCTCCTGTCACTACCCTCGAGCTACAGCTTCCCATGTTCCCTCTCAGATTTGGGGTTCACTTTGGCTTAGCCGGGCCTGCTGCTGTCAGTTTTCAGACAAAAAAGGTCTGTGAGGACTCTGGTTTCCTCTCAGAGTACGGGCACCTCATTTGTAGGGAATACCGCTGTTGGTTTTTGGTTTTTGGACCAAAAAGGGGCCTGGGAGGACCTGCTGCTTTTCCTAAGCAGTGGAGTATGGGCACCTCCTAACACAGGGCTTTGCTCAGTGACTTCCCAGCTGGTTGCCCAAAGTTCAACTCTCTCATTCACTTTTCCATTCCATTTCACACACACACTCTTTTCCCTAACAGAAGGTCCTGTGCTCTGGCAAATCCCCCATGCTCTCTAGACTATGTGGTAGACCAGAGTGTTACTGCGGTTAGGAAATGCACAGAGGCAGCAAGATCTAGTTGTGATTGGGAGAAGGGCCCTCTCACTCACACACACATACACATACACATACGCACATTTCCCACACTTTTCTGGGCTTTAAACGTTAAAATTTAGAAGTATTCACCTTCTTTCCAAGCAGCCTTTGAGCTCAACACTCAAAACCCCTTTAAAACCCTTGTTCCAAATGGCCAAGGTCCAGGAAAACTCACCCACACTCAATGGGTTTGTGCTGGCAAGGGAGGCTTACCTGGGCCAGGTCCATTGGTCAGGTTAACTTGGAGTTCCAGGTGGGGTGCCAAATTGTTGGAAGAAATGTCCATCTGGGTTCAGTTCCAAGTGGGAAGAAAGACACTAGGAATACCGAGACTGCTTGGAAAGATGGTTTAATGGTGGACATTATGATATGAGGACCACATGATATTAGGTCCTGGGCAAAAAGAGCACATGGGTGAGAGAGAGAGACAGAGATTTATACTCTCTCTTGGGCCCCACCTTGGAGCTTCCTGTTCCTGTGTAAGAAATGTATTCTGATTGGTTGTCAGACTCCCCTGGGGCTACGCAGGGGTAACTTGAATCTCAGGCCTGGTTGAATCTTGCTGGGTGATGATGTAATGAAGGGGCTTTGGGCAATTCCTATTATGGCTTAATGGCTTTGTGCTGGTTTGGATCTTGAGTGAGGGCTAATCCTATTATATCCTGAGGGCCATGTCGTTTGTAGATAAGATATCCCAGCCTTTGTCTTGTAGACAGGTTGGCACCAAAATATCTGCTGGGTGGGCAGGGAGTTGAAGTTCTGAGTTTATGTCTTTTAGAAATGTATTTCTCCTTTAGGGAAAATATAATATTCAGCCATTTTAATATTTCCTAGAATATTTCATTTTCCTAGGAGGGGGGTGGGTACTAACTTCCTACAGGAAGCTAGTAATTGAGCAGGAAAGCCAGAGAGGAAAGATCCTTAGCAAAATGTTCCTTAGTAAACACACACACACACACACACACACACACACACACACACACACACAGGAGACAAATCCAAAGTCAGAAAAGGGACCCTTACAAGCCCCAGTCACTGCCTCCACCACTCCCGCCTCCTTTTCTTCCAAAGGAAAAAAAGCCCCCAGCCGAGAAACGACTCTCCCAGAACTGGAGAGCTGCACTGTGTAGCAAACAGGAAGAAAAACCTCGCGACTTTAAAAATTCAGAGATTTAAACTTTCAGCTTCCCTTTTTTCCCATTCCTTCCTTTCCAACGAGCGGCAGGAACTGCACTTGGTTTGCAAGATCTGAGATTTACTTTCTCTTTCTGCCTTTTCTTGCTTCCCAGCCAAGGAATGCTGCTTCTTTTTCTGCCTCCCCACAAAAAAACCCTCTCTTTCTTCTTCCTTCTCATCTTCCTTCCTTCCTTCTCTGCCTACCTCCTTCTCATTCCCATCTCATTCTGGAGAATTTGGCAGTGCTGCCGGTGACTGTGCTTACCGTGGCTGTGGCTTTCCCATGTGGGGCGGGGCAGGAGTGGTCCAAGTGAAAGGGAAGCCACATAGACTGAAAGTCCAGGTCGGTGAGCAGGCTATGGAGGTGCTGGTGGTGGGCGCGGCACTTGGATTGTGGCCATCCAGCCTGGAACGCGGTCAGCCTTAGATCCATGGGGCAGCCTGGAGCCAGCTAGGGGCCCCCTCCGCTGCTTTACCCCCCCCCCCACAGGAGTGGTGAGTCCCCAGGGGCGGGGATGAGACAGTTGGGTGGTTCCTTACAGGCTCCAGGGATGCCCCGTGGATCTAAGACTGATTGCATTCCAGACCGGATGGCAGCCATCAAGTTATAGATTAGCACCTGGCTGGCCAGGCTGAAACACCGGGGGCCAGTTCTTTGGGAGGCGGGGCGCAGTTCTCAAGGGCAGTCCCATGGGCCAGATCTAGCTGCATTATGGGCTGTATCCAGCCCATGGGCCGTAGTTTGAGGACCCCTGCTATAAACCCTGTGTGCCTAATAACAGGTAATAGAAACACAGGAATTGCATAGTTTAGCCAGACGGATGTGCATACCAGTTTGACAGCTGATATGAATAGGGGGCATATAATAAAATAGGAGCCTTCCTCTCTTGCATCATTTTGACAAGTATATTTAAATGTCAATTTAGTCTTCTGAAAGGACACTAAACCTGTGTTTAAAAGTAGTCCATTAATAACTGATTGGAGGAGGTAGTGCTTGATGAAGTGAGAGCCTTTTTATATACAGACTGTAGGGTTCCTTCTCCCCCATGGTACCTATTTGAGCAAGAATGCAATCCTCAGTACAAAATAGCCTAAATAGCAGCTGTTTGTGTATAGCCCAAGCCATGAAACAACAGCCAGAAAATGTCTGTTTTAGGACAACTCCCACTGCTGATCACCTACGGTTTGAGTGGATCCAAATCTTTGAGTAATGCTGAAAAGTCTACTGGATAAAAGGAAACTTTGTTTGAATGAATTGCCCAAAGCAAAAGCTATTCTGGAGGATGATGCCCAGAAAATGGAAATGAGAATATGTTTCCATTCCAGTCGAAAGTGGCCAGGTAGTACCAATTGATCTTCCCCGCCTGAAAGTGCCATGAGTAGATTAAAAGCATAAGGTTGCCTGCTAAGGAACAAGGCTCTATAATTTTCCAAATACAAGGTAGAGGCTGGGAAGAAGAAGTAGACAATATCTTGAGGGCAAAAAATAAAAATAAAGGTTGCTAGGACATATTAATTAAAAATTAATTGGAGTATAGCAATGAGTAACATTTCAGCCTTTATGGTGTGGTGGGAATCAATATGGCTAAGAATGATCTGCAGTTCTGTTTTTCAGTTACATTTATTTTGGTCTTTTACATTATGCTTCTATATTTTCTTAAGAAGTGTCATGATTTATAAATAACATAAACAGATATAGTAAATAAAACTTGATAATTGCTTACTTAAAAGAATTCAATTCATGATCTAAATTATGTCAAAAATATATTTATGTAGCATTTGGGGAATCTCAATTTTGAACATTTTGTTTAAACTTTCACCTATATTTCTTTTCTTTTTCTTGCAAAAAGTTTTTTTATTTTTTTCCAAACATACAAATTACATCCTTTCAGAACAGAGCTTTGATCCAGTCATCACTTTGTTCAATTTTTAACAAAATCTTTAACAAAATTTTATCTATTCTATTTTGCCATAGTACTTATTTCTTAATCTTAAATCACAAATTCAACTAATACCATTTTAAGAAATTAACACATATTTACTTAATCAAAACAATTACCCTTCTATTAACCCACCTTAATTCTTAATTCAATTAATAACTCACAATACAACAATTCTTACTTTAAATCCTCGCTATTAACAATACAGTTCAAACATATTTATATTTCATTATGCTCATTAAATCTTTAATCCATTATTACTTTATCAAATTTAAATCTTTTCTTTAATTTTAAAAATATAACAATTTAACATTTAAACATAATTCTTAGTTCAAATAATGCTTTTTAATACAATTTCCCAATTATCCTAAATTCTATCTATCAAACCATACCATTTATATAACACCAATTAAGTAATTTTTGTTTATGGATCATAATCATATATTGCTTCAGTTTTCTTTTCTTTTTCACTTAGGTAATACATGTTCAAATTATCACAATTGTTATACCTATTTAAACAATATCCCAATTATTATAGCTATAAATTTTCTAATTTAACCTTTTCTTTTATCCTTCCAGATGTACAAAATACATCTTTATTCCACTGTTACTCCCAGCGTAATTATCTTTATTTTTCTCACTGCTAATCTCAATGTAATCATCTTTATTCACTGTTAATCCTAGCGTAATCATCTTTATTTTTTTCACTGCTAATCTCAGTGTAATCATCTTTATTCACTGTTAATCCCAGTGTAATCATCTTTATTCCACTGTTAATCCCAGTGTAATCATCTTTATTTTTCTCACTGTTAATCCCAGTGTAATCATCTCAGTTACTGTTAATCCCAGTATAATTATCTTTATTTTTCTCACTGTTACAGCATAATCATCTTTTACTTTTGTAGATACATTATTAAAAATATTCAAATTATAACAATTGTTATAGATATTTAAACAATATCCCAGTTATTATAACGATCAATTTCCTCAAGTAGTATCTTTTAACATATTAATAAAAAATTGGTTCATTATATCCATTGCTATATTTCTTTTAATGTAGTCTATTTTCCATATATTTTAGCTTCAATCCCTATTTAATTTCTAATTATCTGTAACATAATTCTTCTCATATTTTAATCTCAATATAGTCATTTTATAAATCCAGGTCCTGGACTTCTTTAAATTTCTTAATATTTTCCAACCTTTTATTCTTTTATCATTCAGTGTTAATCTCCATATAATCATCATTATATTATTATTAATCTCAGTATAAACATCATCATATTGTTGTTAATCTTAATATAATCTCTAGAGACCTCCTTTTTATTTTTACTATTCACATGTTCAATTATTTGTTCATATTTAATCACAATATCTTTATCTTCTTCATTTTCCATTTCTATGTCTTATTTCTCCATCTTCATTTTCTTGTCCACACGAGTATACTCCATTTCAATTTTTATATCCTCAAATTTTGTCCTCTGTGCAACGTTATAATTGTTTCTTTTATTTCCATTCTCCAAGTCAAATAATTGCTCCAATTATAAAAGTTCCATTATATTCCCTTCTATTTCTTTTTTCTCCCTTTTTTTATTCCTCCAAAAGTCAAGCTTCTTGTAGACAAGAAAATCCTCCTCCACAAGTTCTCACGGTTATTATCTGTGAAGTTCACAATTTTCCAAAACAAAGAACCAAGTTGCAATGTTCCTTTTTACTCCAGATGGTGTCTCTCTGCAATCCACAATTTCCAATTGCTTAATAAGTATCCATTTTGTTTCCATTACATCACGATCTTACTTGACTTCTCTTTTTTCTTTTTCAATTTTAAAATATCAAATCATATTTAAAGTGCAGTCCAAATTTAAATAGCTCTTCTCACTTTTTTCTTTCCCCCCTTTTATTTATACATCCCCCTTTTTTTCCTTCTTAAAGCTTATTATCCATTTTTTTAATGTTTCTTGCAATTTAAAAAAGAAAGGGGAAAAAAAAGATCTCTATATTTCTTTCCAATCCTTTGACCATATCTAATTGTTTAAAGTTCCAATTAGTTTGTTCAGAAATCAATTTTCAATTGGGTTTTGTCTCTTCCAAATTATATTTCAAAATCTTCTTTGCCCCCATGTTCCTTAGCCGCTATTACATATTAGGGGTCTTGTAGTTGTAAGATGTTTCTCTTGTTATTATTCAAGCCTGAGTTCGGCTTCAAAGAAACTCCGTTCCGTTGTTCTCTTCCTCCAGCTCTATACTTAGTCCAGTTGTCCCAGCTTCATGGCAGCTGCCATGGCTGCCGCCACCGACTCACAGAGAATTCCCTCTGATCTCCGAGGAACTTGCCTGTTCTTCTTGGTCGTCCGAGGCGCCTTTCTTTTTTCCCCATCCCTACAGGACAGTTCCGGTCCAAAGACCCATTGGCAGCCGAGGGTTTCACGGCGCTCATCAGAGCCCGCTATTTCCCTGACTGTCTCGCCGCGTCGCCAAACCGGAAGTCCTCACCTATATTTCTGTTGGTTTTGATTTGCATTTATAATGGACAAATGAAATTAACACCAGCTCAAGGATTTTCCTGTATTTTTGTGATTTATTTATGTGATATCTGCATTTCAAATTCTTAGTTTTTATGGCCAAGTTGATTAATCTTCCCCTTCACATGCCAAAACTTGATTTTACACAAGCAACACACGAATTCTAGAATAAATCTCCAAATGAGCTGATTAAAAAAGAAAAAAGCTTTGTTATATTTTTTACATGTAATTTTTTTAGCCAATTCATTTAATTATTGAGTGTTCATCCACTATTGAAGTAGGCTTGGTCCAGAAGCAGGGTTACTTAACATGTCATAATAAAGAGTAAATGATAATTGTCAGTTTATATTACCTGAATCCGTCGGGAGAAGGGCGGTATATAAATTTAAATATTAAATTAAATCTAGCTATACACTATTTAAACTCTTGGTGTCATGATCTTTAATTGGATGAAATGGTGAATCATGGGGCAATAATTTTTGAACCAAGGTACCTCATAGGGGATAACTTATAGAATATGTCTAAAATCTGCACCATGACTCCTGAAGAAATGAAATTTTGGGAAATTATGGCTGCTTTAGTGCAATTAATTGTTGCTATATTACACTACAGGGCTGCTGCTGCTGCAGTCATGTGATGTTTATTTTCAACATATTATGACAGTTTTCCAACCAGTTTTGTAATCCTTCCCACTCTTCCCATTCAATCATAGGCACTTACCTGCTGGAATGAGAAAGGAAGAGGGAAGGAAGGAACACTTTCCTGCACTTCTCACACATACTAACCTCCCATCTTCCCCAACCTGTGATGCTCCCTCAACCAGTGAGAGTCTCCCACGTACCTTCCCTGACCTGCAGGCATTTCTTGCAATTCTCCATATATCATTCTTGACCCAGACCACTCTCCATGCATCTTCCTTGGCCCATGTGGCACCTCTTGGACATTTTCACACCCTTCCTGACCTGAATCCCCTCTCCTGCAGACTGTCCCTGATCTTCATAGTACCTCTTGTGCACTCCCAGGCATCCCCTGGTACACTTTCAAACCCATATCAGTTCCCTCACAGCACCTCTCCACATATGCCGTAACCCACAACCCTATTTATATTATAAAGACTGCTTTCTCATTCATGCTAATGCATTTTGTTAATCTTCTGCATGAGTAGTACTTTACTTCTTCCCTTAGTGTAGGAGTAGAGGTTTGTAGAAGGCAACCTCCATTCCTGCAAGTAGACTCTGTTGGCTTCTTCGATCAAAATGGTCCTCTCCCCAGTGTGTACTCCTAACATGTGGAGATATGCAGGCATTCCTCTTCAGTTGGGATAAGGTACCTTAGAAAATAAGCATTGGGGGTACCTTAGAAAAGGCTTATTTTCTGATCTGTTACTTTCTTAACTTCTAAAGAGATGAACCCTCTAAGATGATTTGATAGGGTGAACAGTTTATTTAAGAAAGCCAGTTTAGTGTAGTTGTTAAGTAGCAAGCTAGAACCCAGAGATTATATGTTCTAGTCCCACTTTAGGCATCAAGCCAGCTGGTGATTTTGTGCCAGTCTCTCTGACTCATAGGAAGAAGGAACTAGCAAGACATTTTTAACAATCATATAAAAATAAACAAACCTGGCAAGGACTAGCTGTCAGAGGTCAACACTGATTCGAAGATGCACATGCATGCACACAGAATATTTAGATATTCAAAAGAAATACATGAACCATTCAAAATGTTAACCTAATTCTTTGATGCCTGCAAGTTTCTTGTTTATTTACTCTTTTTCATTTTTACCACCTCTTTTGCCTCTTTTTTTCTTCTGTCTTTTTTTTTTTTAAATGTTTTAAATGATTATAGGTAAAAAAAGATGAGCCCAGCCCAGAAGCTTAGTAGATATCATGGTAGAGAATATTGAAAACTGTTGAGAGGTCTAACAAGACTAGGAGGGGGCATACCTCCCAACTCCAGATACCAAGAAAGGTAACTCATCTGAACAACTAGCGCAATTCCTGTCTCATATCCAGGTTTAAATCCTGACAAGAAATGATCCTAACTTGCTTCATCTAATATCTCTTGTTGCTAATTCTCCATCCTCTTTTTTAAAGACTTCCTTGAAAAGGGAAGATTGGAGACTGAGTTTGAAAGATGATCTTATCAAAAGTGGGTGGCCCACTGCTTCATTCAAGGCTGAAGGTACCACATCTTTCTTGATTTGCATAGATGTTTCCAGGTCATTCAAAGGAGCTAGATTGGACATGGGTCCAATTATCAGATTACGGAACTCATACTGCAGAACGGTATATAGTAAGGTACTGTTTATCAATTTGATAGGTACTGTTGTCTCTGTGGTAGCTTTTCTATAATGAGATATGTTCAAAGCCTATTAATAATTAAACAAATTATTACTAATTATAAAAGAAGTATGCTTGGCTAGAATTTCATGTTCTTTTTGTTTATTTTTACTCAAGCAGAAGAATTTGTGCTCATGATTATAAAATATGAGTAATAATTTCTTCAAGAACATGACAGCTTCTTTTTTAAGTTGATCTGCTTCTAGGAAGCAAGCATGCTGAATTGTTGTATAAGAGTGCTTTGTTCCCACTGATGGGTAGGGAAATCCTTTGTACTTTTTACTTGGAATGCTTCCAGTGATAGAAATGAGGAGGCAAGAATATGAGAAGACAATAGTTCCTTTAGTCAGCCAAGAAGACAAATGATTTCTGTTCTGATAATGAATGCAGCAAAACAATTACTACCAAAACAACTGCTACCAAGGACCCTCCACTACCTTCCGCTGGATGCATCCTGCAGGCCAGATGGTGCACCCCACCCCTGCCCTACACAGCTTTGGCGGGTGTCTGGCAGGGGGAGAGAGACAGCTCCATTCCCCGCCACCTGCCTCGCTTCATCTCATGGCGGCTGCACTAGCCTGCCAGCTGGGTTGGGCCAGGCAGCAGGCGAGGCAATGGCAGGAGAATATCTGCAGGTGAGATAAGAGGCCAAAGGCACCCATGGGCAACCCCATACCCACCATGCACAGCCAGACAAGAGCTGCAGTGCCCGGCAGTGCAGGGGCCCTGGCAGCCAGCAGGGAGGGCACTCCGGAGGTCGTAGATCTGGCCCCCCAGCTAGGCAGGAGCAGCCCAGCAGGGTGTCTGAGAGCAGCATGGCGAGGAGGGCAAAGAGCCCTGACAAGGTTAGCAGAAGCAGGTGTAGCAGGCCCAGCAACTGGGCGGAGGGATGGGGGAGGTGAACATAATGCGCTGCACAGCCATGTGGTGGATTGCAGCAGCAGGCAAACCGAGAGCTGGTGGGACAGATTGACACCTGATTTAATGGAGGCAGGCGATTTCACCATGTGGGGGCACTGGCAGCAGGCAGAGACATGGGGGGGTTGGGGCAGGCGATCCTGATGCACTGCATGGCCTTCTGCCTCATTGTAGCAGCAGCCTGAGCAAGACCCGAGCTCCAGTGTCCCAGCAACAGCAGTCCGGGTGGGCAGAGGCCAGGGCGTGCTGAGATCTTGGTGAATTGCAGCTGCGGGCAAGCAGATGGTGGGATGGAGAGTGCCAGCCTGGCTGTAGCAGCGCTCCCACTCACGTCAGCCCCTGCGCTTGCCGCCTCCTGTACGTGAAAAAAATAAGACTTCCCCTGAAAATAAGCCCCAGTGCTTATTTTGAAGCCCCCCAAAATATAAGACCGGGTCTTATTTTCGGGGAAACACAATATCTTTCTCAGCACAAAGAGCCACCATACTGCCTTAAAAGACAGAAGTTATAGTCCAGTAAATCTGGAAGTATGAAGATAGAAAATTGTTATTAATGCATAAATCACTTCTGTGGTCAAATTGGTATGGCATTAAGAATTCAGTTTGTGGATTGATGTACTATATGTTAGATCTTCTTGGGAAAAAAAGTGGATTCTTTTAATAACGATTCAGTATTAAATCTTACTGAGCTTAATCAGTGTTATTGTCAGGAAGTGTATATAAATCTTTTCCTTATTTATTCTTTAAGATTATTTTCTATTTCCTTTATGTTCTGGTATCAAATTCATCTCAAAAACCCTTTTGCATCCTGCTTAATTGTATCCTGGGGATTATTCTGTGTTGTTTTCATGAGTTGGAAGAATATTTCTCTTTTCCCAGAAATCAGCTGAGTGTAGAGCTGAAGAAAATTCTCATGTCAGGGTTTCTTACACTGTACTCTGTTATTCTTCTATCAAGAAAGCAGGTAGCTCTTTTTTTCCAGTTTTAGATTCTAAATACTGTATAACAGCTATTTAATGCCCCCCAAGATGGCTGCTGAATGGTAAGAAGCGTTTTCTCCCTTGCTAATGATCTGCTGATTTTGGTGCCAAAGCTGGCATTTAGGAAAGACCCAAGATGATTTTTGGATGGCTGTAGACCCATCTGGGGAGTCTTGAAGATTCCAGATTCCTTTGGGAACGGTCAGAAAGACATGGACATCCATTTTCCTTTCAGCATTTTGGTTTTTCAGCATGCCTGGATCTTAACTTTACTTTTTGAACTTCTACTTTGCTTTTAATTCTTAAAATTAGACTGGCTGACTAAATGCTGATGTATTTCAACCCCCTGCTGGACTCTAGCTGTTCTTTTTTTTTTCTTTTGATGTATGCTATTGTCCTAAATAAGTTTCATTTTCCTGTATGGAAACATAGCATGCCTTTATATGGTGGGATGCTTTCATTTGATTTACATTAATATTGGACAGAAAAACCACAGGGTTTTCCCATTTTTTATGTGCAAAATACTTGGAATTTATTTCTTTTTAATTTTTTTAAAAATAAATTTATTTTTTTTAAAATATATTTTTTTAAAAAATGTCTTTCCACCTTGGATTGAAATATTCAGAAAATATCTTTGCTGTTCTCCCTCTAGGTGGAGACAGCATCCAGGAATAGATTGTACTTGTCTGTTCAGATGAAGGACGGAGTCTGTAAAAGTTGCAAGTCCTGCCCCTGTTGGTAGGGCTTCCCAGCTTTTGACTCAGTCCTTCAGACTGGATGGACATGCTGGAGCTTTCTTCCTACAACGTTTACTGATACCTTTCCATCAAATTCTTCAATTCTGGACAACGTGAGTTACTGGCTGACTCCCTCAAACAGTTGAATCACCGGGAGTGGTCACCGGCTTGAGCCTTGGCTCCCGCCGCTGGCACTGACCTTTCAGCTGCTCACCAGCCATTAGCTTAATTGGTCTTCAAATTGCTCTCCATGAATAACAGGTATTTCGGAGCAGCAGAGGAGTCAAGCGCTTCCATAGCAGCTGAACGGAGTTGAATTTGGAGGGGAAGCAGCTTGGTGGGGCTTTGCGCTCCCTGAAGGGCTGATTGGGCAGCCATTTTTACATCAACATGCCGCCTGATAGATCCCTTGATCAGTGGAGCTTCACGTTTCCATCTGCCAGCCTGGAACTTTGGCAATAGCCTAGCATTCCCAGCGGCCAGCGGGGATCGCTACTACCTTATCAGGAGCTTCGCGCTCCATTTCTGTCCGTGAGTGATATTGCTGCCATTGTAGGAGCTTCGTGTTCCATTGATTGACTGACAAACCCTTTCGGAGCTTTGCGCTTCACCAATTGATGGCAACCATTTTTGGAGTGGCGTGCTCCATTAACGGCACAGCAACTGTATTAAACTAATTGCCATTGTCACCAGTGGCAATTTCAGGGGCTTCGCGCTCCATGGAATAATCGACTGCCCATAAGTAGAGCTTCGCACTCCACCGCTTGCAAGCCCACCAGAGCTTTGCACACCATTAACACCAAGGCTGCCATTTTCCAGAGCTTTGTGATCCATTGACAGCAGGGCCGCCATTTTCCGGAGCTTCACACTCCATTAATGGCAAAACTGCCATTTTAAAGGCTAGACTCCGCTGTTCAGAAGGCCACTCTTCCAGTGCTGGGCGGTCCGGTCTTACTGACTGCGGCAGAATACGGCAGGGCAATGAGCGTGACATACGTGCCCTCCCAAGCATAGTAAAGTCTAATTACCACCGTTTGAGGGCTGTAAGCCGGGGACAGTAATACCCCAACAGGACAAGATGCCTAAGGCCTTATGTAAATCTCATAGACTTACAGAACATCGACTTCCAAATCTGACAAGGACTCTGGAATGGGCTCCAAGACTGCAAGGCATGGCACCGCCTCCAAGGCATCCCAGAGGACAGAGGAGCACAAGGATTGGGCCCTACAGAAAATTTGTGACAAGGCTAGTAACATCAAGGCCTTTGAGTTGACAGCCCAGGCCGATCCTGACACCTCTGCCATATCACAGGAGCAGTATCTCTCTGGTATTTTCTTTTGCCCATCTGCATGACAGACTTGTGGGGCACGATTTCTGCTCCTCCAAGGTCACCAAAAGAGGGCGGTGTGCCCGAGCTGATTTCAACGCCACGGTTTCAACGACCCCTGCCTTGCCTCCTGTTACTGAACCAGGATTCACCCTATCGGTGAATATTCAGGACATTGTCACTAGAGTTCTCCAAGAGACTCTTCTTGCCGGGTTCCAACCTGGAAGAGCACTTTTTTTTTTTTTTGAATTTTTTTTTTTCAAACATAGATAAAAAAAAAAATCTTTCAAGAACAAAGGCTTGGTCCGGTCACAAATAGGTAGGCTGATTTTACAAATAAAAACAAATATTTTTAACATAAATTCAAACATCCTAATTTAACATCCTAATTTTTCTATTATATCGTCATAAATCTTAATTTCATACTAAACATCTCATTTTTATATTTAATTATAAATCAAAATTCAATAGTTCTTTCTAAATTTTTCTCCATTGCTTCTTTTAACATCAACATTAAAACACAAAAATAATCTAATCTCTTAATCTATATTTTTACCTTACAATTTTATCACCACAAATCTTAATTTCCAAATGTATACAACTCAATTTTTATTTCAATTTATTAATCAAAATTCTTTCTATTCTTCTTAGTTTCTAGACCCATTTCATCCAATCTTAAATCTTAAACTTTTACACAGACATCTCAAAATTTTTCATTTCATTTTAGTTGTCATCCAACAATTTCTTTTTCACCCCATATTAATTGTTCTACAATATATTCTCCTCTATACTTCCAACTGTTATTTTGCTGATTTCCAGCATAATTTATTTTTGGCTGATTTTCAGCATGGCATATTTTGGCTGAGTTTTCAGCATATCCTCCCCCTTAATTCCAACTATTATTTGGCTGATTTCCAGCATTTTCAATTATTTTGGCTGATTTCCAGCATGCTTTATTTTATTTCCAGCATTCTCCTCCATAACTCCACCCATTGTTTGGCTGATTTCCAGCATTACTTATTTTGGCTGAGTTTTCAGCATATTCTCCTCCGTCCCTCCAACTATTGTTTGGCTGATTTCCAGCATTTTCCAGTGTTTTGGCTGATTTCCAGCATGCTTTATTTTGGCTGATATCCAGCATACACTCCTCCTTACTCCCAACAGTTATTAAGCTGATTTACCAACATCATTTATTTTAGGTGATTTCCAGCTTATTCTCCTCCACATCTCCATCTTTTATTTAGCTGATAACCAGCATATCTTGTTTTAAATATTACCTTTTCAATATGTTTATCTATTAATCCACTATTTCCAAATATACTCTTCCAGTATAGTACTAGTCATTTCCAACATATGTTAAGTTCAATCTCTTAAATTCAACTGTTACTTCAATCTGTGCACCTTATTGTATCATATATAATCATTAATAGTTAATCATAGTTATCCTTCACTACTTTGTTGACAAGTTAAAACTAAAACATGTTACATCAAATTATGCTTTTATAAAAATATCACTTTTAATCACCTTAACTTCCAACTTCTATTTTAATTATCTTCTTTTATTTTCTATCTTTATTACACCATAGGCACCTCTTATTTTTATTTAAAACTCATTTAACCATTTAGACAATTAGACATTTAAACATTGCCTTTTAATTTTATCTATTTTATTTCTTCATTTCCTTATCTGTCCATAAATATTTCAATTCATAGTCAATACTTCCATGCTTAAAACTCTGTATGTCATTTTTAATTCTGTTATAAAGCCTGTTTTCTGTAAAGTCCATCAGCTCCGCTTTTATTCGTGCGCCAGTCCTTTTGTTGCTATGCCAATTAGTTAAAAGTTTATTAGTTCCGTTGTATTTCTTCTTTCTTTGTAAAACCATCAGTAGACAGAATAGGAATCATTAAAATTCAAAAGTCCATAGTTATTTTCAAAGTAATCCAAAATAAATAACGAGTCGAAATGGTTCTTTCTCAGGAAAGAGCGAGTTTCTAGAGTCCACACTTTCACTTAGTCACAGATTCAGTTGCCATTTTGAAGCAATTATGTAGATATCTGTTTGATCTCTTTGTCTGGCTTTTAAAGGTGCCAAATCCTTAATTATCACTTTTCTCTTTTCCAAAATCAAATCTGTTTCAATTTAACAAAGGAAATTCAAATATCCAGTTCTAATTAGTTAATAGTCAGTTCATTCCAATCAATCGATGCTGAAATAGATTTCTTTTTTTTTTATTTAAAAAGTTTTAACAATCATTACAACAATTCTCCAGGGGATTATAAATGCTTCATTGGGTGAGGGTGACTTCCCTGCCGCCTTGAAAGAGGCGGTGGTGAGGTCTCTCCTCAAGAAGTCTTCCCTGGACCCGGCAGTGTTGTCTAATTATCGTCCGGTCTCCAACCTTCGCTTTGTGGCGAAGGTTGTTGAGAGTGCGGTTACGCGACAGCTCCCCCAGCACCTGGATGAAATGACATATCTGGATCCGTTCCAGTCGGGCTTCAGGCCTGGGTACAGCACGGAAACGGCATTGGTCGCGTTGGTTGATGATCTCTGGAGGGCTCGGGACAGAGGTTGCTCCTCTGTCCTGATCCTATTAGATCTCTCAGCCGCTTTTTATATCATCGACCATGGTATCATGCTACACCGGTTGAAGGAGTTAGGGGTGGGGGCACTGTATTGCAGTGGTTCTCCTCCTTTCTCTCTGACCGGTTGCAGTCTGTGTTGGCAGGGGGGCAGAGGTTGATCCTGAGGCGCCTCATATGTGGGGTGCCACAAGGGTCGGTCCTCTTGCCCTTTCTGTTCAACATTTATGTAAAGCCGCTGGGCGAGATCATCCGTGGTTTCGGGGTGAAGTACCATCAGTACGCTGACGATGCTCAGCTGTACATCTCTACCCGGACCACCCCAATGATGCCCTTAAAGTGATGTCCCAGTGCCTGGGCGCCGTGTGGATCTGGATGGGGAGAAACAGTCTCAGGCTCAACCCATCCAAGACCGAGTGGCTGTGGTTTCCGACATCCCGATATAGTCAGTTGGAGCTATCACTGACTATTGGGGGCGAATCACTGGCCCCCACGGAGAGGGCTCACAACTTGGGCGTCCTCCTGGATTTATGGCTGTCTTTAGAAGAGCATCTGACGGCCGTGACCGGGAGGATTTTTCATCAGGTTCGCCTGATTTGCCAGTTGCGTTTCTTTCTGCATCGGGACTCCTTACACACGGTCACTCATGCCCTCGTCACTTCCCGCATGGACTACTGCAACACTCTCTACATGGGGCTCCCCTTGAGGAGCATCCGGAGGCTCCAACTGGCGCAGAGTGCGGCCGTGCGGGTGGTTATGGGAGCGACATGGCGTTCCCATGTAACACCTCTCCTGCGCGAGCTGCACTGGCTCCCGGTGGTCTTCCGTGTGTGCTTCAAGGTCTTGGTTACCACCTTTAGAGTGTTCCATGGTTATCTACGAGACTGCCTTTTGCCACCAGTAGCCTCCCACCGGCCGGTATGCTCTCATAGAAAGGGGCTCCTCCAAGTGCCGTCGGCCATACAATGTCAACTGGCGGTCCCCAGGGGGAGAGCCTTCTCTGTGGGAGCACCTACTATCTGGAATGAGTTCCCCCCGGAGATACGGAGGATCCCGGATCTACGCATCTTCCGCCACGCTCTTAAAATCCTTTTATTCTATCAGACTGGCCTGGCCTAATTTTTCCCTTTTTTTCCCCTTTTAAAATACAAATTTTAAATTGGTTTTAATTTATTGGGGTGTTTTAAATCTGTCTTCAGCCAAATTATTTAATTTGGTTTTATCCTGTCTTAAATTTTGTGTTTTTATCTTGTGGCTGTTCACCGCCCTGAGTCCTTTGGGAGTAGGGCGGTATAGAAATCAAATAAAACATAAACAAACAAAACAATCCATCTTCTCCATTCCAATATATATCTTTCATTTGAATGGTCCTTCAAATACGCTGAAATTTTGGCCATCTCTGCTAAATTCACTACTTTTAGTGTCCATTCTTCAATAGTAGGCAAGTCTTCCTTCTTCCAGTACTGTGCCACCAAGAGTCTGGCTGCTTTTATTAAATTTAAAATCAACTTAGTCTCTGTAACACTACAATCTGTAATTATGCCTAACAAAAAGAACTGTGGAGTAAATTTTATCTTCTTTTTGAGAATATTTTGAATAATCCACCATATTTTTATCCAAAATGCCTTAATTTTTTTACATGTCCACCATATATGATAATACATGGCATCCTCACATTCACATCTCCAACACTTGGGTTGCACACTTGGATACATACAGGCTAGCTTTTTACCAACGCATTATACAACCTTTTTATGTGCATTTGACTTTGATCTCTAATCTGTTTTACCAAATTCTCCTCATTTTGCAGAAAACCAATTTTCTGACTAGCTTGCAACTGTACATATTGAAACCATGTTCGAATTGTCCTTTCTTCTCTTAATTGATTCAAAGATTTTAATTGTAGTATACCTCTTTCCTTGTTAAGAAGCTCTTTATATGTAATCACATCCTGCTTTTGCTCTACACTTATATTCTCTATCACGTGTCTGGGTATTGCCCACAATGGTAACTTCTTGTTTAGTTTATACTTATACTTTTTCCAGACACGCAATAGAGCATTCCTTAATATATGACTTTTAAAGTCTTGTCCACTTTCTTATCATATAATAAATAAGCATGCCACCCGTAAACCAAATCATATCCCTCAATATTCAATATTCTTTCTTCTGTTGAGTTCATCCAATCACTCATTGCTGATAGAGCAGCTGCCTCATAATATAGTCTTAAGTTAGGCATTTTGAGACCTCCTCTTTCACGTATATCCTGCATTATTTTTTGTTTTATTCTCGGTCTCTTCCCTGCCCAAACAAAATTATTAATACCCTTCTGCCATATCTTCAAATGCTCATCTTTTTTAAGTATTGGTATCATTTGAAAAGGAAACAAAAACTTAGGCAAAACATTCATTTTTAATGCTGCTATTCTTTCTAACAAGGATAATTGTAATTTTTTCCAGTTTTCTATCTCTCTCTGTATTTTTTGCCACAACGGATCATAATTATACTTAAATAATTTCGCATTTGATGTCATAATATAGACCCCTAAATACTTAACTTTTTTTACAATTTCAAATCCTGTTAGTCTTTCTAATTCTTCTTTTTGATTTATAGTCATATTTTTAGTTATTATCTTCGTTTTCCCTGCATTTATTTTAAATCCAGATACTTGTCCATATTGATTAATTATATCCATTAGACCTACAACCGACTGTAATGGTTGGGTTAAAATAACAACCAAGTCGTCTGCGAATGCTCGTAATCTATAGTCATACTGCCTAATCTTAATTCCACTTATTTTGTCGACCCACATATCTTACTTAACAAAAATTCCAAAGTCAAGATAAACAATAATGGAGACAAAGGGCATCCTTGTCTTGTTCCTTTTTCTATATTAAAAGTATCTGTTAAACTATCATTAATTATTATTTGCGCCGTTTGTTTCTGATATATTGCCTTAATAGATTTTGTGAAATGTTCTCCACACTGCATCTTTTCTATTATTTTCAATAAAAATTGCCAATTCAATCGATCAAATGCTTTCTCTGCATCAAGAAATATCAGCACCGCAGGGATTTGGTTGTTCTTCCCCAAATACTCCAATAGGTTAACAACTTGCCTTACATTACTCTTCATTTGTCTACCATTTATATAACCAGTTTGATTATTATGAATCATTTGTTGCATGACTGTCATTAACCTATTTGCTAATATTTTAGCAAAAATCTTGTAATCTGTATTTAAGAGTGATATGGGCCTATAATTTTTTGGCTGGGTGTGGTCTTGCTCCTCCTTTGGAATCAGAGAAATATAAGTTGTCCTCCAAGATGGGGGTACATCTCCTCCAGATTGTATATTAGTAAATAATTCTTTGAGTGGTCCCACCATTTCTAACTGCAAATGTTTATAATAAGCAGCTGTCAAGCCATCCGTCCCAGGAGCTTTACCCACTTTCAACTGCTTAATTACAAACATAATCTCCTCAGTGGTTATTGGTTGATTTAAACTCTCCCTTTGCTCTTTTGTAATTGTAGGAATATTCTCTTTCTGTAAATATCTATCTATATCTGTACCTTGAATTTTATCACTAGCATACAACCTCGTATAAAATTCTAAAAATGCTTTTTTAATCATATTTTGCTGATAAACCTCTTTACCTTTATATTCTATTTTCTCTATAGTCCATGACTTTTGTTTTTTCCTTAACAAATATGCTAACCACCTCCCTAGTTTATTAGGATTACAAAAAATATTATGTTTAGCATATTGCAAATTAGTTGCCACCTGATCTGCCATTAACATATTAAATTGCCCTCGCAATAAATTAATTGCCTCTTTTATTTTCTTATCTGCTGGATTCAATATCAAAGCTTGTTCTTTTTTTCTAATTTCCTCTTCTAAATCCTTCCTTTTTTTTCCTGTTTACGTCTATATTTATTATTCAAATATATCAAAATGAATCTCATATATGCTTTACTTGCATCCCAAACCATTTCCATAGATGTATTCTTATGCATATTTATGATAAAGAATTCTTTCATAAATTTTTTACATTCTTTTACATTTTCCTCATATCTAAACAGATTTTCATTTAACCTCCAAGACCTCTTAGATCCCCTTCCATACTCTCCAAACTGGACTATGATCCGTTAAAACTCTTGGACAAATCTTCGTCTTCTTCACCCTGTAAAAGAGATCATTTGTAATTAATATAAAATCAATCCTGGAGAAAGATTGATGTCTATCAAAAAAAAAGGTAAAGTCTTTTTCTTCGGGGTTTCTCTCTCGCCAGATATCTCTCAGCTCCATATCCTCCATCATTTCAAAAAATGATTTTGGTAATCTGGTATGTGTTGAAATGTTCTGCAAGAGCCCCTTCTTATCTTTTTTAGTGTCCAAAACTCCATTCCAATCACCCAATAAAATACATGATTTATAATCCCATTGTAGTAACTTGGAATGTAAAAGTTTATAAAATTTTTCCTGTTGTTGGTTCGATGCGTAGACTCCAATTAAAAGTATTTTTTCTCCTTTTATTAAAAGTTCAATTGCTATAAATCTTCCTTGATCATCTGCTTCAATTAATTTGGCAATTAAATCTTTTTTTAGGTATATAACTATACCATTCTTCTTTTCGGGAGCAGATGCAACAAAATGTATACCTAACCTTGCATTTATTAAGTACTTTTGATCTTTACTTCAAGATGAGTCTCTTGTAAACAAATTACATCATTTTTAAACTGTTTCAAATAATGAAATATTTTTCTCCTCTTTTGTGGTGAATTTAGGCCATTAACATTCCAGGTCAAAAATCTAGTTGCCATTCTTGGCCCTCTGAAGCATTTGGAGGATATGCTGGAAATCTCCGTGCATTTTACTTTTTGGCTTGCTCCTCCCACTGCTTCTGTTTTTGTAGTATCTTGAATCATTTGAAGTTGCTGCACTCTTAATTCTTCTTGATGCTTGGCTGCCGCTTGAGTCTGTCTTTGATCCTTAGGTTCTTCTATCTCCAAAGCTTGAACAGTAGTCAAAAATTGTATTAATTCTTCTTGAATAATCAAATCACCCTTTTGGGCCTGTGCCAATAATTCTTCTTTCTCCCCCTTTCTTGCCCCCTCTACTTTCGTCTTCCTTCTAGCTTCCTGAGGCTGTGGGCATCCAGCCTTTAATACATTGGTATAGAAATCTCTTGCCTTACACACTGAATTGAGACGATATCTTTCTCCTGAGTAATTCACCACTAGACCAGCTGGAACTTCCCATGTATACTGTATCTGACGGTTTCTCAGTTCTTCCACCAGAAAGGCATAATCCTTTCTGGCTCTCAACATTTTGGGGGGAATTTCTTTCAATGTTAAAATCTGCCCCTGCACTTGAAGTTTATTTTTAAAAGTGACTTGTAGAATTTCATTGCGTAGTCTCCTTGTTGTAAAATAAACTACAATGTCTCTTGGTAGATGTTTCTGTCTGGCCACCCATGAATTGTCACGATAAATTTTGTCAATTTGCCATTCAAAATTTGCTTCCGGTGGCACCGCAGGCACCAAGGACGCTCTTTTCTTGAGCGCCAGCCCCGCGATCTCATAAAGCCACTAGAACAGCGCAAATCAGCTGTCTAGCGGCTTGGAAACTTTCTCTCCGGGAAAAGGGGAGGAAGAGAGCAGACGGGCGTAGGTAGAGCTCCCCAAGGAGCCCCAGGAACATTTCTGGGCCTCGAAGGGTGAGAGCTCTCTGGAAGCCCGACAGAGCTCCGGATCCGGGACTTTTCTGCTTTAAGCAGAAGAAGACGCCGTGACCACCCCTGCAAACAACACTTGGAATAAACATCATTCGGAAGCAGGCTGAGCAAACTCAGGAGGGATTAGATCTGCAAGTACTGAACTTTAACTCCAAATGTGTATTACTTCCTTCTGACTTATTAAGGGGAGAAAATGAAACCAAGATGGCGATTGAGCTTTAATGGGGCGTGAAAGCAAAAGTTAAAAAGGAAGTTTCTTTTAGTGTTGGCAGCCCCTGTTCAAAATTAGAGATTTGTGCTTTAAAAAAAAAGGAGAAGATCAAAGATTACAGCAGTGATTTTTTAAAAAAAGGATTGATATTATTTAAAGACTGATTTCTGGATTTGGTGGATTTATTGTTCTGGCAGCTGATTAAATTTAAATTGGAAACTAAAAATGGCTTCAAAACAAATTAAGGCTATTGTCCCCAAAAGTGCTGGGACCAGCTCAAACGTCCAGATTGCAATCTCTCTCTGTTCCAACGGAACTAACGATATTAACATTTGAAATGTTGCAGGAAGCCCTCAAAACACAAGCCTTTGTTACAGAAAAAAAAATTGCTTCAGTGTTTCAGGAGCAAACTCGAGAGGTTGCTGAAGAGATAGCTCAAGTCAAAGAGACTATTCAAAAACAAAACCAAGAAATTAGAGAAGATATTATCATGGCAGTACAGCAATTGGCAGGACATATTGAAGCAATAGATCAAAAAGTGGAAGAAATTAAGCAGTCTAATGAGAACTTGGAAAATAAAATGGGGGAGGTTCAGGACAAGATGGAAAGAGCAGAGGCTGATGTGATAATGATACAATATAGAGACATGGAATTTGCTCTGAGAATAAGAGGCCTCAAGGAAAATAAGAGAATTTGAGAGAGATCTTTTCAGAAGCATTTGCACAGATAATGGGAGCTGAAATAGATTTCTTAAAGGGTCTTTAACTCCTTTCATTACTTTGCAAAATCTTCAAGCCCCACAAATCTTCAGCCGCTAGTTAAACCTGGGGGTCTTATTTGTAAACATCAATACACAATCGTTGTTTCTCGCCTGGGTTGGTGTCACTCACCCGGCTTCCAAGGACATCTCCCTTTCTTCCTTCCTTCCTCCTACACATTTCTTGTCCCGGTTTGTCCCGGCTTCATGGGAGCTGCCATGGCTGCTGTCCCCCGCCGCCAACTCAGAGGGTTTCCTCCGGCCTCTGAGGAACTTGCCTGTTCCTCTCGGCCGCCCAAGGGGTCCCTGTCTCTACAGGAGAGGATCGGTCCGCAGACCTGTTGGCGGCGGTTTGCCAGTCGGGGTTTTCCCGGGGCTTATCAGAGCCCCGCTATTTCCCTGACTGTATCGCCGTGACGCCAAACCGGAAGTCTATTTATTCACTTTTAATCATAAACTGTTTCCCCTTGAATGAAGGGGAATGCGATATTTGGCTGTCGCATCTTGCTATTTAGACAAGAATTCGAGTAAAAGTTACTTTAAATTCAAAATGGCGGAAAATGATCCTGGAAGAGCACTTTGTGAGGTCTCTGTCTTCTCTGACATGCGCTCAGAACCTTGTCCTCAGGATCTCCAGTCCTTTCAAGATCCTGTCTCCCCTGCGCCTTCTCATGAGAGCCGACTATCGTTCTTGGAGAAAGGGGATTGCAGGCAACCAGACCTTTCTAATGATGAAGGTTTGGAACCAGAGATTCCCACAGTGGCAGAGCTTTTTCCACCGAGTGTCTTCAAATCCCTGCTCTTCAAAGCCATCAATACTGCCGGTCTTGGTTCACCCGCTGAAGGGATGGCACCAATAAGGCCCCAGCAATCAATGACCTCACTTTTTTCGGAGCCGGACAAAACCGTGGATACTGTTCCTTCGCCCTGCCTCTTTGTGGATGTAGTTCAGCAGTGGGCGACCCCAGGCTCTGCTCCTCTACCCTCTAATATGGATTGTCGATTTTACAATATCGGCCCGGAGTTGATTAGATTTCTCCAGACACCACCGGTGGATGCACCTATTGCTGTCTTGTGGTCCACCTCTACCATTCCCAGCGAACCCGAAGATGGGTTGCGCCCCAAGGATAGGCGTTCCGACCAGTCTCTCCAGAGAGCACACCAGGGAGCAACCTGGGCAATTCGGTTGGCCACCTTGGCATCATTATTTAGTAGCGCAACCTTGCTTTGGCTTAGGCAGTTGCAAGACAAGCTCCCCATGGATGATACCTGACTGCAGCAAGATCTTAATAAGATCATAGCAGCGGTGCAATTTTCAGCTGATGCAACAGTACACTCAGCCCTCTTTGCTTCCAAATCCACTCCGCGATGGCGGCCCGCTGCTTACTCTGGCTGAGACATTGGCCCACCACAAATGGCGCCTTGCTTCTGACCCCTTTGCGGGGTACAAATTATTCGGGGAGGCACTGGAGACATTGCTTGTTGAGACTAAAGAAAAAAATTTTTTTTGCCTTCTTCTCAACAAAGGGGCAAGTCTCGATTCTCCCCATTATTCCATTGTCCTCAGTTTCGGGGATCCTGTTCCCAGGGACTTTTCAGCCCAAGGCAGAGAGAAAATCAGGATAGGCTGACTAGAGGTAGGCCATTCCAAGGTAAACAGCCCTTTTGAGGGGGAGGAAGTCATTTGTTTTGACATCACAGGTACCTGCACTTCTGAACCTCCAATCGGGGTCAGACTGGCTCTCTTTGCCAACTGATGGGAGGTACTTATACCTGATGCTTGTGTCAGGGATACTGTACGATCCGGATTATCCCTCAAATTCCTCTCCACCTCTCCGAGGTTCTTTATACACAGCCCGGTGCCTAACGACAAAGATAGAAGGATCCTCATGGATTCAACTGTCAACCACCTACTGGAAATTAGAGTTATCCTGAAGGTACCAGAGGATCAACTCGGGCAGAGGTTCTATTCTCTCTTATTTATCGTACCCAAGTCCTCAGATGGTTGGAGACCTATTCTAGATCTCAAAAGGCTGAACCGATACATCGTATATAAACGGTTCAAGATGCAGTCTCTCCAAGCAATCCTT